>NC_048601.1:19995112-20595112 GCF_003668045.3 Cricetulus griseus
CACACACACACACACACACACACACACACACACACAAAGAACGCACAAATGTACACATGTATGCACGCATGCGGGCAGGCACACACACCAGAGAGAGGGCTCATGGAACTAAATAGAAGTCAGTTGCTAGACCAACATCATTTGTTCTAGGCTTATTCAAGTCCCATCCTGGAAGACTTCCTTGTTGAGACAACAGGAAAGGATATCAGAGAAAAGAATGTGGCCACTGCACTTTCCTCTTGTCTGAACCTGCCATGTTCAATAATTGGTCTTCTTGCTTATTTTAAGATCCTGTTTTATTTTCGGTGACTATTACTGTGATAAAACACCATGACCAAGGCAACTTTTATAACAGAAAGCATTCAAGTGGGGGCCTGGCTTACAGTTTCAGAGGTTTAGTCCGTTGTCATCTCCACAAGGAGCACACAGCACTCATGGTGCTGGAGCAGTAGATGAGAGCTGTACATCCTGATCCACAGGCAGAGACAGGAAGAGACAGAGAGACTGGACCTGGCATGGGCTTCTGAAACCAGAAAGCCTACCTCCAGTGACATACTTCCTCTAACCTACTCCAATGAGGCCACACCTACTCCAATGAGGCCACACCTACTCCAATGAGGCCACACCCACTCCAACGAGGCCACACCCACTCCAACAAAGCTATATCGATATGACCCTTTGGGAGGAGTTCTTATTCAAACCACCACGGGCTCTATGATGGAGTTCTTCATTTCTGTAACTTAAGGAAAAGTCCAGAGAAAATAAAAAATGAAAGATATGCCAGACCACCTCTACTCCACTCTGTGCAAAGGGAGTTTCCTGGTGAGCATTCATCTGTGTGGTGATATCAAATATGAGCTGAGAACCCCAGTTCTGGGTTGTCAGGATGGGGCAGCTAACCCAGAAGAAGCCAAAAAGTAGCAGTTTCTGCTTCTACCCCTGAACTTGTCATACCAACATGAGTACACACACACACACACACACACACACACACACACACACACACACTGTAATCAATACAAAAATTCATGTCTGCTAACTGTGAACATGCATTAGAAAACCACACAAACAATCTCATGACATTTGAAGCAAGTGTGTGAGTTTAAGTTGGGCTGCATTCATACCTCTATGGAGCTACAGGCTGGACATGCCCCAAAATAGAGTTTTGATGAGCGATGAAGAAGAGTAAGATGTTATATTCAGGAAAATTATTGAAACTGGAAATGATCATGTTAAGTGAAAAAACAGACCTGGGAAGGCAAGTGTTACTTGCTTTCCTTCATTTTCAGCAGCCCGGGAGGGTGGAAAAGACATGAAACTGAGATGGGGACTACTAGGGACGGAAGAAGGAAACAGGCAAAGCATCTATGCAGTACAGTAACGGCAGGGGTGAGTGCGGCCAAGTCACTTCCCAAACACCCATGGGGACCTCATGGTGAAACCACTCTGCACAGTTAATAAGCACCGATAAAAATGTTGAACTTCGCTGAGGATGGCTTCAGGGACAGCTTTCTGGAGACACTGGCATCCTCACCACCTGTCTCGAGTCAGGCTTTTGATTTGCAGTCTGCTAAGAGGCTGTCACACCCAGAGCCCCAGAAACTTAGAGGTTCCTCTGGCAAGTGAGAATCAGATCTGGACTATTTCTTCTGTCTTGGCTCCATTCAAGGTATGGTGATACTCAGGCCCTCTGCCATGATCCTAGCATGGGAAACCTGTGTCCCACACAGAAGCTGGGTCCCACCCACAATATGGAAAAGCCTGCAGGGACCCATTTTTTAAATTAATTTTTAATGATTTAATATATATAAAACATTTACAAAGTATTTTCCTCTCCCTTCTCCTCTTCCAGTCCCTTCTCCCATCTACCCTCTGCACTTTCATCCACCCCCACACACTGCCACCCCTACTCCCCCACCCCCACCCCAGTTCCTATGTTTCTATTGCTTCTATTGTGGGGACTCTCTAGAGGCTAGAATTTCCATCCAAGGCTGAAGGCCTGGGCTGAATCCCAAACTCTTGCCTTGGGTGCCACCTCCTGGGAAAATGATATACTGCAGCCATTTCACCAGCCAAGCTATCTTCAAAGAAGCAAAAGAGATAGTTTATCATTTATTGCTTTGATTTAAAATGTTTTATTCTTTTCTCAGATATTATATCCAGACTGCAGTTTCTCCTCTCTCCTCTCCCCCCAGATCCATGCTCCTCCCGTCTTCCCTCAAAAAAAGAGCAGGCCCCACAGAGACATGAACCAAACACAGCATAGCATGCTACAATAATACCAGGCACAGACCATCACATCAAAGCTCAATGAAGCAACTCAGTAGGAGGAAAAGGGTCCCCTAAGTAGGTAAAAGCGATAGTGGTCGAACCCCACTCCCACTGTTAGGAGTCCTACGAGAACACCAAACTACTCAGCCATAATATATAAGCGGGAGACCTAAGTCAGACTCCCACAGGCTCCCTGATTTCATCGAGCCCCCATGAGTCCCGGTCAATTGATTCTGTGGGCCACGTTCTCGTGGTTCCTCCAATCCTTTCTCCCCCTCCTCTGCTCGGCTCCCAGAGTTTCACCTCATGAGATTTAAAGTTGTTTGAGACAGAGTTTGTCTTCTCTTCACACATCTGGCAGTCTGGGACTTGCTGTGGAGATGAGGCTTGCCTGGGAAGCTCCTCTTCCCTTGTCTCCTAAGTTCTGGGGTTACCAGCCTGCACCCCAGCACTGGGCTCAACACGACAGTCGGAACACCCTTTACTTCTTTCCATCATTGAAGATAACTAGGTAGCTGGTGGAGCCGAGTTAAAAATTGACAAATACGTTCTGGTGGGTGAACTCAGGAGGTCCAAGTCACAGAAAAGGGGAGCAGAGGAGCTGAGTTCCGTGTTAATCGTGTATGTGCTTTACCCATGGGGATACTTTTTTATGATCTAACACATAAAGCTTGCCTGGAGATCAGAGTGCAGAGACAGCCATACTAGTCAACCATAGAGGCCTGGCAGTGGTGGCACACACCTTTAATCCCAGCAGCCACACTAGTTAGCCATAGAGGCCAGGCAGTAGTGGAACACACCTTCAATCCAGGTAATCGGAAGATAGAGGCAGATGGATCTCTGTTAGTTCAAGGCCACCCTGGGCTACATGAAATTGATCCAGTCTAAAAGAGAAACAGCTCACACAAAGGTGATCCCGGCTCTTGGGATCACATGCCTTTAATCCCAGCACTAGGGAGGTTGAGACAGGGAGGGATATGGCTGGGCAGAGAGAGGACTATAAGGGGGAGAGGAGGCAGGAACTCAATGCAGTCTAAGGCAGTCAGTCTGAGGCAGCAGTCTGAGGAGGATGCAGTCTAAGGACAGGATGGCCCCTTAGGTCTGAGGTAGAGGTAAGAGCTAGTGGCTGGCTGTTTTGATTCTCTGATCTTTCAGCTTTATCCCCTGATAACTGATTCTGGATTTACCAATTAGAATTTGTACTACACTTACCAAATTCCAGTGAATGGTTACTGTTCTTCTCTGTGCTCCGTATGAACTAACTTGCTTCTGTCACAAGTTCAAGGTGCCATGGAACTGTCCTTAGGATCCTGTTAGCCACAGCAGTGGCCCCCCAAACAAGGCAATGACCAAATGTTCACAGTTCCCTTTTTTTCTCTTCATTTGAAAGTGTGTTGCTAATTGAGCCTGACAGAGCTGAATCAGTATGCCAACCAGCACTGCTTTCCCAACTAGTTAGAATATCCACAAAACAAGTCATGGTTCCCAAGGTGCCACCACTGAGAGACAGTGGGGTCATCAAGAGAGAGGGCTTTTGAGAAGCTCTTAAGGTAATTGGGGGCATGCCCTGGAAGTATATTGTAGTAGAACCTCAGGCCAATCACCACTTTTCTTCACTTCCTGGTCATGAAGTAGTGGTTTTGTTCACCACATTGTCTGCATGAAATGTTGGCTCATCATAGGACAAAGTAGCCAGACTAGACATTTAAAAGGTGGGAGCCCAAACAACCCTTTTCCTTTATAAGTTGATTGTGTCAGGCATTTTGTTACAGTGATGGAAAGATAGCAAAGATGGTAGGAAGATGGCTTATCTTTGGCAAGCTCTATCTCTTGAAGACTCCATCAATGTTGGGGACTGTGTCTCAGCATGTAGACCAGGGAGCTGTTGTGAGGACTAGTGCTGACTGTCAGGACTAGGATACAGATTCCTTTCTGTCTGGTATCCTAGTTTTTCTATGCCACAGTGGCTTTTCCTCCTGTTTCTTTAGTCTCCAGCCTCCCTTCTTTCCCATGATTCAGGTCTTTGCATCTCTTGCCGAGTTACAGCAATGGCATCACTACTGGTCTCCAGCTATGGAGTGCCTCCTATTCTGGTATGTTTGTTTGGTTGTTTTTTTTTTTTTTTTTTTTTTTTTTGTCAGTTGCGTGTGTGCTGAAGACAACAGGGATGGCGATACTGTGACTTTGAACCCAAAGCAGACTGTCCTGTCCCCAGTACAACCAGGATAACTACTCCCTCTTGTATAGTGTCCTGGGCCCTGGACAACACTTACAGGCCAGTCAACCCCTCTCTTACTCCTGTCTGCCTCTGCCGCCTGTGCTCTGCACACGTCCCCACTCTGAACTCCAGACAGAGGAGCACTGCCACCCCCCTGCCTCCCTCTGTCTGTCCAGCTTCATACTTCCCTTCCCTGCTGGAAATTCTTTGTTTTTCCTCCTCCAGCTCCAGCCCTCCCCCCTCCTCCTCCTTGTCTGTACCCTGAATGTGAGGCCATCATTCAGGTTCCATTTCTACCAGGATTTTGCTGCTTCCTCCATAAATCAGCTGAGAAGGAAGCTCCCATCCCCCACTGCAGTTGTAGGGTGGTTCTACTATTCTCCTGGGTTCTGATTTTATAGTAGCAACACCCCCGCCACCCCAAGCCACAGGATGGCCACAGCTACCTGGAAGAACTGAGCTGCCCAGCCCATACCACTCCACAATGCTGTCTCTGCAGGAGGCTCCCAGCCCAAACCTCTGTACTTGGTCCTTTCTGAAGACCGCTAGACTCTGAAGCAGGCAATCTCTTCCAGAGGCCTCTGCATCATTGCTTCCTCTGGGTGGCAGCAATCATCTCCACAGAGCACATTTCTAGGGATAGTAGTTTGTGCAATTATCTAGATGTCCATTTGTGTGCAGGATGGCTAGCACAGAGTCTATCGTGCAGTGTGAGGCCAAGAGGTTCAATGAATGAATCAATTCACTCGTTAGCTGCTTTGTTGGAAGGAATGTAGTTTAACGGCATTGAGGTTTGGGGTTTTGGCTTTAGAGGGCCAGTTATTTTTATGAAGAGTTTTATTTATTTATTTTTTATGAAGAGTCTATGGCATAGGTTCTGACCTAAGTGGTTTCCTCTGTGGTGTGGATGGGCACACTGGCTCTGAGGATGAATGCAAAGGCAGAGAGAAAACCGGAGTAGAGCAGAGCGTTCTCTCAGGGCCTTAAGGAAGAAACAAAAATCCTAAAAGTATAGTCTGTGAGATTCCTGAAGGCCCACCTGCCTCTGCCTCTGCATGCTGGCCTTACAGGTGTACACTACCACCTCAGCACAATTTTTACTTGTCAATTATTCCTCAGTAAAGGCAGGGGGAAAAGACAAAATCCACAAGCACAACTTCTGCAGGCGGAGTTGATGGCAGACATTGTTTTCCCAAACACAAGGTCGAAGTCCACACCCTCAAGTCCCTTCCTGGACAGCTCTGTCTCTGTCTGGCTTCTCTGTTACCATGGACACCTAACCCGAGCTCTTGCCTTTCCTGCCGAGACCTTGTTTCTTGGCTCTGAGGCTCTGCATGATAGAGTTGGCCTCTTCCCATTGCTATATCGGGAATTAGAGGCCTGCTGCTGTGAATAAAGCCACATTTGCCTTCACATCCTTATTCTGGAAAGAGACTCCTATTCATGGCTTTATTTTTAGTTGTGGCTACTGAGAGAGGCTAGCAGGAGGGGTGGAAAGGCCAAAGCCTCTCCCCCAGAGCCGTACGCCCGCAGGCTGTCCATGTGCATAGGGATGACCTTGGAGGCTGACAGATCCGTGATGTTGCTAATCATTGCTTCCTCGTCAAGGCCCAGAGATACACTCAGAAAGTCTGTTTCCTCACTAATCACTGGGAGGAACTGTCTCCAAGAAGACTCACAGTGTTCTGAGGGAGCGGGAGTAGTGGGGGCATCATGTCTATGCCTCTCACCAACCTGGAGGCCAGGGAAGAATGAGACTCTACACCAGGTGAATCAAGGACAGATGGCACCAGACCGGAGCCTTGCTCATGGGAACTAGCCAGACCGCTGGCCAGAGCTTTGTGTTGCTGTATTCAGCTACCTCTTGCTCTCAAGGAGACAGTTAGGGACCTGGAGTGGGAGGAGTGTGGCAGCCTGTGCAGGCACAGCAGCCTGCATGAAGCTTCTACTCCCCTACCCTCCTTCAGGGATGAAAAACGCAGGTAGACACTACACCTAGAGATGGCTGACCACCCATCCCCACCCCAGTGACCCATCCCCACCCCTAGTGACCATCTCCACCCCTAGTGACCCATCCCCACCCCTAGTGACCATCTCCACCCCTAGTGACCATCTCCACCTCTAGTGACCACCCCTAGTGACCCTAGTGACCCCATCCACCCCTAGCCCCATCCCCACCCCTAGTGACCCACCCCTCCCCACCCCCCATCCCCACCCTAGTGACCCACCCTAGTGACCCCTCCCCCCCTAGTGACCCTAGTGCCATCCCCACCCCTAGTGACCCCTAACCATCCACCCCTAGTGACCATCCCCACCCCTAGTGACCATCCCCACCCCTAGTGACCATCTCCACCCCTAGTGACCCATCCCCACCCCTAGTGATCCATCCCCACCCCTAGTGACCCATCCCCACCCCTAGTGACCATCCCCACCCCTAGTGACCCATCTCCACCCCTAGTGACCATCTCCACCCCTAGTGACCCATCCCCACCCCTAGTGATCCATCCCCACCCCTAGTGATCCATCCCCACCCCTAGTGACCATCCCCACCCCTAGTGACCCATCTCCACCCCCAGTGAACCATCCCCATCCCTAGTGACCCATCCCCACTCCCAGTGATCCATCTCCACCCCTAGTGACCCATCCCCACCCCTAGTGACCCATCCCCACCCCTAGTGACCCATCCCCACCCCTAGTGATCCATCTCCACCCCTAGTGACCCATCCCCACACCTAGTGATCCATCTCCACCCCTAGTGACCCATCCCCACCCCTAGTGACCCATCCCCAACCCTAGTGACCCATCCCCACCCCTAGTGAACCATCCCCACCCCTAGTGACCCATCCCCACCCCTAGTGACCCATCCCCAACCCTAGTGACCCACTTTCTCCCGCAAAGCTGCACCTCCAGACAGCGCCACTACTGAGGACCAACTGTTCAAATACAGGACCCCGATGAGGCCATTTCTCATCCAAACCACCACACAGAGAGAAGTAGTTTAGTGTAATGTGGCATAATAGGACTACAATCTACAACTAATTATACCTTTCAGAAAAATTAGTGAAGAGTTGGAAGGCTGGACCACACAGAAGTATTTTTTGAGGAGAATGCTAATTACTCTTATTTGATTACTACACACCATAGACAAGTATCAACTCACAACCCATCACCCCATTTGTATATACAAATATTATTTGTCAACTAAAAATCAATAAAAGTTTAAGGCTTGCATTTTGAGAAAGTGATCACACTTAATTAACCTGTACCTAGCTCAATAAACAAAATTTCCTAAAACTCTAGAAGCCTGGTATCTTCCCAGTCATTTGTCTACAGAGGCTAAGTGCTAATTTGACATCTAACATTGTTGTGTGTGAGTTTTTGGCTGTTTCTGAACTTTATGACATTTGGCATTAAGCTTGTAAGAGTCATTGTCACAAGGGGTTGGGTCCCTCATTTGTATATGTCCCAGATTCTTCACCCAACCTTGTGTTTGGGGCTCTTTCCCAGAGTCTTGAACACGTTCCTACAATATGATTTTAATTTCCACGTGATATTGTAAAGCATGATTAGACATTGAATTAACCCCTTGCCAGTTCATTAGCCTCTGGATTTCATGTTATAAATAATATTGGCCATGAAAGTCTAGAATGATTGATAGGAGAATAATGATTGATAGGTAAAATAATACTAATATCTCAAAACAAGTCAAGCCTTACCTGGAGTTCCAAATTCTATTCTGGCCCTTAATCTCAGCACACCCAGAGGGGCTCATAGGGGTCTGGGAATTCTGGAAAGTGTCATAGGAAGTTCTACACGGAATTGTTCAGTGTGAGAGTAGATACAAGCAGTTTTCAAATACTATTTCAAAAGGAGAGAGATTCTGTTAATGTACCGTAACAATTTGTTGAAATATGTAACAAAGACCAGGTTCCAGAGGAAGGGACTCTCACTGTCTAGGTCAGTAACTAAGCCTGGATCAGGCCCATGAATTTGACCCCAGGCTCCAGGTTGCTCATAGAAGTCTGTTGTGATACACCTCAATTCTGGATAGAGGTAACAAATATTCCTCCATGTCTTTGTAAGATAAATATCCCCATGAGATGATCTACCCCACACAATAAGTATGGGCAGTCATGGACACAAGTATCCCAGTTGCTCAGGCAGTGAACACTCCTCTTCAATACCCCAGCACAAGTTGGGCACTGTTTGATTCTAATGCAGATGGACTGGTACTTTGTCGATATCTTGGGTATAGATTACAGGCAGGTAGGGAGTAGACATGAAGTGTTGATGGTCCCTAACAATTTCCTGGACCTAAAGCTCCCCTCAGTGATGTGTGAAGCTAAGTTGTCTACCCAGCTGTGCTACCCCGATTCGCTAAAGATGTGGAACTAAAATCCAAAAGCTAATCCCTCTTTGGATCAACCTTAAAATGCGACAGATTTTTCAGAGATGATAGGGAAATCTTTTCTGAAAGGGGAGATGCCTGGATCATGTTCTTAAAGGAAGGAAACAAAGCATACCTCTAAGGCTTAGCTGCAGGGAGAGGGTGCATGCTGGGAAGAAAGCGATGCTTTGTGGCATTTCCTGGATTCCTGACTCATGCTTGCCTCCTGATGTCAGGGGCATCCCTACTCCTCCAGCAGCTTGCTTCTGGCACTAGGAAATCCAAGATAAATGAGACACTCTGTGAACGGAGCCCGAAACAGCTGGACATTGCTGGACACAACTACAATGGCTGGTCAAACGGGGACATCTGGTTCACGTCCCCAGAGATTTAATAATGGCAGAAAGGCCAATAAAGATAATCCAATCAACCACCACAGGCCGAAGCTCCCAGGAGCACAAAGCTGGGCTGGGGAGATTGGGTTTCTTTTCCATGGGAGCCGAGGAAAGAGAGGGGCAGGTGAACCAGCTGTGGGCTTGAGCTTTTCATGCCTGCGATGCTGGTCTCTGTGACCATGAGGGACAATCTCTCAGGAAAGCTGGGGGCTGGTTGCCTGGAAGAGTGTGGGAGACTTTGTATATTTATAATTCAGGGGCACACTCACAGCTATGAGAATTCTTAACGCTCACATGGTGGATATTTACTGACCTGAAAGGAATCTTAGTTAGGGATGGATTTGGGACTGGAAATGGCATTCATGATAGTGCTGGTACTTGTGGGAGAGAAGTACTCTCTCCCTGCATTGGCTTCCACAACTGAAGCATGAAGACAAGAGTTTATATCTCTTAGGACTGTTGAGGACATGATATAACATCATGGGCAAGCATGGGAGGAAAACATGATGCTCACACGAGCATCTGTGATACTTAGAACCAAGGGTCTGCTCTCTGTCACAACAGATGACATGGAGAGTAGAAACTCACTGCAGGTTCTAACAGCTCTGCTTTGGGTCTCTGGCTCTTAAAATTATTGAATCATATTTTTCTATAAAAAGAAGATATAGGTAAACAGACATGCCAGATAGCCATGCTAATCAGCTTTCTTTTACTATAACAAGGTATATGTGATAATTAACTTATGCAGATGAGGGATTATAGCTCATGGTTTTAGAAGTTCACAACCAACATCAGGTGTAGGGCAAAGAGAAGTCAGGGCCCTGTGATTATATTTGAGGTAAAATCACCAGAGATCTGAGAAGATCTCCCACCAGATTCTCCCTTCTAAAGGTTCCCACTTCTCAATAGTGTCCTTCTGGGAACCAAGCCTCTAGCACACAGGTCTGAATTTCTTCTCCTTACAGAGGGCCTGATGAGCAATTTGCTAACTAGAAGGTGACAGGAATGAATGGTGTAAGATTTAGATCTGAAGCTAGTAAGAACAAGGTTCAGACAAAGGTCTCGAACCAACTTCAAAATTAGAGCTAGGCCTGCCATTTGTTCTCAGGAGGGGCAAGTGACCTTCAGCTTTAACGAATTCTGCAATTTCTTAGGCTAAGAAAATATTGCGAGTTGAGGCCAACAATTCACCTTCATTTTCCCAGATGCTGTCCTGTCTGTGGACACCTCAAACATTGGAGTTCTCTGGCATTAAAGGAATGACTCCCAATTAAAATCCCCAGCAGAGTCATATAGGAGCTTAAATAAAATGTTTTTAGTTTGATGTGTGTATCATGTGTTATAGGTTGTGTTTGTATGCACGGTATGTATGTGAGTTGTGGTATATATGTGCATTTGTGGTGTAGCATATGTGGGTATGAGTGTGTGTGTATGGTTATCATTTGGTCCTGGTGTTCTAGATTGCAGAAGTGCCCATAGAACATGGACTTAGAAAGAAGTCAGTGCAAGTGGCCAAAAGGACCCAGTCACAAGGGCCTCTTTGACTAACAGGAGTGTGACCTGAGAATGACCCTTTCATTTAGCTTGCTCTGTTAAGGTCATTTTTGTCAGTGGGACCATGAGTCAGAGGACAGGGTCTCTCCTAAACTAAAAATAGAGCTGTAGGGACAGGGAAGGCAAGGGAGGGGTTGTGGTTTGACCTTTTCTGCTTGGGAACATGTGTGGAGCCTGCCTGTGGCATGGGGTCAGTAAAAATGGAGTCTGCAGGGAGAGGAACTCCCAGGGCTGCAGCCAGATTCACAGGTGCCCAGCAGTAGAGTTTAGCAGGGCCTTGAGAAGCATAAGCCTTTCCCTTTATCTTTACAAGCACAGTTGTTGTTTTTTTGGCAAGAGGGACCAGAGACACGACTCCCTCCTCCTTCACCACAGCACACGCAGCCCCTCCAAAACTAGTGTTTGACTTTGGATTCATAGAAGAAGCTTGTGCTGTGTTGTACCCTGAACGGGGACATAGCACAAAGCAGCGAGGCATACAGTACAAAGACTGAGTCATCAGAATGTGGCGGAGGTTTGCCCTATGTCAAGGAACAAACCGGAGAGAGAAAGAGACAAGGCCTCCATGTGATTAGTGCAGTAACAGACCATGTGCTTTAATCCTTTCCAGCATACAGGTCCCAAATGTCAGCTTGGAAAAGCTTCCCAGAGCACACAGGTAGATGAGCACCAGGACCAACCAGTTTTTTGGGTAAACTCTAAAGAATTCTGCAGGTCACGTGCTTTATCTCTGGTTCATCAAAAAAGCAAGCATTTGTCTGCATTTCCCATCATATGCCCACCACCGCAACTCAGAAGTCTCTGGAAAATAGGTCACAGAGCCAGAAGAATGTGAGGAGGCGAGGAAATATGCCTCTACTCTCTTTTCCACTTTACACACACACACACACACACACACACACACACACACACACACACCTTTCCTTGTGCCTTCTCTTCTAAGTTCCTTGGAAAACCATGCCCTGCTTGCGCTGCCCAACCTGCTCTGGGGGCAGTAGGAAGAAACCAGCTCATCCAATACCCTCTTATTTGGTTGTGCCCTAGTGAGACATCAGAGTACAAGAAGGCTCAGGCCCAAGACTGAAGAATTTCAGATCTCTCTCTACACAGGGATCAGAACAGGTCTGTGGAATCATAATTGAGAATAGAAATTCACACCTCCACACAGGAGAACCCTCCTTCCATGGTCCATTCTATGGCGCTCTCTTCTCTCCTTCAACTCCTATACACGTGTCCTCAATTTTACTACCTACTAGAGACCTGCTCTGTTGGCTGCCGTTATTTTGTGGGATCCTTTGTTACCCTACCCAAGAAGGTTTCTAAGCCTCCCAGTTCAAATCCAAGGCAAACAACTTGTTCTGTCTAAATCACAGTTCTCTTGTCAGTAAGTTGGGGTGAATCATAGCCCCAGGGGCTGGTTGGAAGGTATAAATGAGTCAAAGTACATGATTATCTTGGCATAATGGTCAGCACACAAGAATACTGTCTATTGGTGTTGTCCTTACTGGAAGCTGAAGATGGTATTATTTGTTTGCTGTCTCTGCCCTCACCACACCAATAGCAGAATGAGAAACCTGAAATACAGATACAACCATCAGGAGCAGCTGGGTACTGTCACCAGCATGAAGTGGCAAAAATGGCCTGATTAACATGTCATATTTGTAGCCTTGGTCACCATTCTCCAGCCCACTCAGTAAGGATTAGGACCCCAATGCTGACCCTGCTTGGCAGAATATCTTGGGAAACAGCCTGTGAGTCATAACATAAACTCCCAAAGGGCCCTGAGACCATGTGCTCCATGACCTTCCCGGGGCCTTGTCAAGCCTCACACTCCATAAATCTGAATTTGACGAGGATGGGCAACAATTGCAGATGCTCCCCTTGTGGGACGATGCCAGGAGCCCTGCCCGGAGGGTCTGTCAGCGCCTGTGATGAAGTGATTGGAGGTGGACAGCTGAATCTGTCTCGGTATAAACAGATGAACCCACTCAACACCGTCATCAACAGCCAGGACACAAAAGGAATGGCCCAAGAAGCCTTCATGGAATGGGCCTTCATGCCCTGGGGCTTTCATGCCCTGGGGTCTCTAAGCTCTAGGGTCTCCTTGCTCTGGGGTCAGTGGGAAGAAACCAGCTCATCCAATACCCTCTTATTTGGATGTGCCTTAGTGAGACATCACAGTAGAAGAAGGCTCAGGCCCAAGATTGAAGTCTCTCAAATCTCTCTCTACACAGGGATCAGAACAGGTCTGTGGAATCATAATTTAGAACAGAAATTCCTAGAAGCCCCCCTGGGTGGGAGGATCACCCACAGTCATGCTGTGACCAGCAGACCTGGGATTTAAAAATTAGAGTATTTTAATTAGTTCTTTGAGCACACTGCATACGCGCATACAATGTATTTCAATCATAACCACCCCTCTTTCCTCTACCAACTCCTCCATGAGGCACTCCATTCTCTAACCCCTCACAATTTCCTGTCTGTCCGTGTGTGTGTGTGTGTGTGTGTGTGTGTGTGTGTGTGAACTATGGAGTCTAATTTGTGCTGCCCCTAAACTCATGGAGGAAGTATGTTCAACCTATATGGACCACATCATCTTCATAGATAACTGAGTCTCCCTCTTAGGGAAGTCATCAGCTGTCAATAGCTCCTCCTCTGGGAGTGGGGGTCACAAGCCCCTCCTCTTTTCATGCCAGAAAGTTGACAGGTTTGATTCTGTGCACGCAGCCCTGGCAGTTAGAAGTTCATGGGTGGAGTGGTCCTGTCATACCCCCCCCCAAAAAAAAAAACACTGCTTAGCTCCAGTGGACCTCTGGATCTTCAAATCTTTTCGTCCCTTCCCCAGTAGTCCCAGAGCCTTGTGGGGAGGGGTACCACATAGATGAATGGGATTTAAAAAAAATAAAACCACAGAATCCCAAAGTCTCCAGTGGAACCACAAAACATGCTTGTTGAATAAATCTTAGCCGTGAGAATGTTCTGGCTGAGTTGGAATGCCTCCAGGAGATCACACAAGGTATAGAACACCCACATCAATTCTATGGCTCCAAACTTTGTCCTGAGGGTGGAGAAGGGTTAATGGCACAGAGGAGTGGAGGGAGGGTGAAGAAGTGGACTTCTTTCCCTCAGGGATTGGAAGGTGACCAGACAGGTCCTCCGGCAGAGAGAAATGCTATGGTTTGACAGCTCTTGGTAATCTTATGAAACCTCAGTTTCCCCATTTGTAAATCAGAGCAATAGACTCTTACTGCAAGGCATCGAGATTAGAGATGAGAAGGTATTTCGTTGAGCACAGGGACAATGTGAGCCATTATCTCTCCACGTGAAGGACGGTAAATTTCAAGAGCCCATGAAATGGATGCTGGTTGGATCCATCACTCCCAACATCACCTGGAGGGGTTTCGTGCTGCCTGAAAATGCCATTGGGCTAGGCAGTGCCAGCATGTCCAGGTGGTGTCTGGCCTGTCTACAGTGGTTCACTGCACTGCTGGAGTCCGCTCTGCAGATTCTTGGCTGCACCTTGTGGCGCTGATGCCCACAAGGGGGAGATAGTGGAACATGCCAGCTGAGAGGAGCAAATAAAAGAAGCACACTCCACTCGGCCAGAATGCTTTTTCCTATGTGTTCTCTGAATCACTTTGGAAGGTCTCTGCGGGGCAGCCCTGCCCTCACCCCTCTTCTTTATCCTTCCCGTTCCTTCTCCCCCTCCCTTTTCCCCCTGTGACCCTTCTTTCTTCCTTTCTTCCTAACTTGAACATTTCTGTCAATATGGCGCCACTCCAGGGTCTCCATGCTGTCACTGCAATTTGCTGTGGTTGGATGGGTGAATTTTCTTTTCCCTTCTAGTGGGAAACAACATTATTTCCATGATAGGCGCTGACTGGCCCACAGAGACGTTCGCACTAAGAACAGTGTGAAGAAAGGAGACAGCTGGCTGGAAAGAGAGAAGGGATTTGGGGAATTGAAATGCCTTATGATATTGGACTTCAACGTGGAAAATTCACTGCTCTGCATTGCTGAGATGCCTTGGAATTAGAGCAGAGGGGGAATCAGTAATTTGTTAATTCCTGGCCCAGAGTTTTGTAGGGTTTAGGGATGACATCCGTGATGCGGGGCCTCCATGACGTCTTCCTTGGTAGTCTGGCCTATCGGCGGATTCCTCAGGCCTTCACCTTTAGAAGGGATGGACTCAATTGGTTGTCTCGCCACCTCTTTGGGAACAAAGGGTGAAGGAGGCCTTTGCACAGCAGTGGCCTGTATCGGGAAGCTCTCAGGACCCACAGCAAGGAGACTGGCTTCCCAGCTACCTCTCCCCTCACTAACTGAGAACTTGTGGGGAACAGCCGCTTGCCCCACTCACCTTCCTATTTCTCTAACAGGAAATGACAGGTGACATTTTAGGTCACATTTCTAAGCAGGGTTGTGATTATCACAATTACTCCAGGACACACTGACTCAGAAGTTGTGGCAGGAAAATTACAAAACTTTGGAACTTCAGGTTTTTTGAGTTTATTATTATCATTATTAAAAGTCACTATTGTATAAGTTGCCCTTTGTGATTCTGTTTTCATTAATCCTTGAATGCCTTTCTTCCTGACACCTTTACTATGCACCAGGCTCCCCTCTGCCTCCCAGGACTGAACTATCAGGACAAGATCATAGCTAGGCTCCATACTGTGTAATTCTTTTCAGTCCTGTTGAGCACAGCCTATGCTGTGAGGACTTTGAGCCTTGGTTTCTGATCTGTCTTCTGCTTGTCCCATGAGCATCCGAACACTGAAACATAAGCGGGTACTTCCTCCCTACTTCCGCTCCTGTGGACACTTGGCTTAGGTGAGACGGTGTTCGGTGTCACCAGGCCTCCTTTCAGCTTCCCTCTGACTCATCTTCAGAGTTTTCTCCCCTAACAGGTTGATTCTAAGAAATTTTGTTTTTCTCTCTGGAAGATGTTTGAGAGGTGTTCTAACCCTCCTCCCCTTTCCCATAGCCCTCTCTCCATCTGTCCTCCCCCCCTCCCTCCCTCTCTACCCGTCCTTTCTCCCTAATGGTTCAGTAATGCCACCCCATTTTCCTAGACTTCTTACCAATCACCGTCCTTCATAACTAGCTGTTTTGCCACATTTCCTTTTTCAAGTTTCATCTTAAAATGGTGTTCCCAAGGATGATCACGTGCCATTGGCATGTCTCACTCATTGTCGCTTGTTCAGCATTCTGAAGACCCTAGCAATTCATGTGTGTGTGTGTTGAGCCTCCTCCAAAAGGGCTAGGAATCACCACCGGGTAAATACAAAACATACAATGATATACATGCACGTGTGTTGAGCACATGCATGTGTCTAGACCTCCTTGTGGCTTGCCTGAGTTCCATACCCACTTTCAGGTGTATATTAGTGAATGCGTACTTACAAGTGTAATTAATAGCTTTTCTCACTGCTGTGACAACATACCTGACAGAAGCAGCTCAAGGAAAGACAGATTATCTTGGCTCACGGCTGGAAGGTACAGTCCATCACGGTGGTGATGTCATAGCAGGAGCTTGAATAACTGATCACACTATGTCTACGTGAGGAAGCGAAGTGAGATAGATACTGGTGCGTGGTGTACTTTCTCCTTTGGGTGCAGTCTGAGGCCCCAGTGCATGGGATGGTGTTGCACGTATTCAGGTAAGCCTCTCTCCCTTCCTCAGTCAAATCTTTGTGGAAACCCGTGTCCAGAGGTGTGTTTCCATGGTGATACCAAGTCCCATCAAGCTGGCTCTGAAGATTAACCATTGCAAAAATGCTTCTTGGATTTATTGACTTACTAGAAAGAATTATAAGAAGAATGTCCTTGTTCCTTGTGCCATTTGGTTGCTACTTACCGTCTCTGACTTCACTGAGGAAATGAGAGCCACTGCCGGGCATCCTGCTGGCATGTATCTGCCTCCCTTTTTGCGTTCTGTTTCTGGTTCCCAATTCTCTGCCTTTGGTCTTTAACTTGGAAGCACTGAATAGTCAGGAAAGCACTGAGGTTTTGCTCCATCCTCAAAAGAGAGGCTTCTCAACACAGGCTGTGTCCTAGAAGATGGTGTCACTTCCAACAGCATTTTCTACATGAGGATTTTGGTGGGAACCATGTCCTACCTGGGGGGAGAGAGTTGCAGCAGAAGCCAGCTTTTCCAAGCCCCGGTGTGAACCAGCTTTCTCACAGACTCAGTCTGAGCATGGGATGCCACTTTCTCCTTGCCCACTCTCCTCTCACCCCAGGAATCAGGAAAACAGGCCACATCTCTTCATCTGGGCCCTGGATGCATTGCATTGTGGGTAAATCAACTCAAGAATTTTGATGGCAGAGTCGCTGCTGGCTAGTGCTCATTTTCTTTCTTGTTTCCCTGGAATACAGGACTTTGTACTCGTGAAGATAAAGTCCTATTGATCTACAAGTCACACGGTTGTAAGCTTTACCTAATAAACCTGTTCAGGGCAGGGGGAGGGAGATGGCTCAGCCAGTAAAGTGACTGCCTCCCAAGCATGAGGACCTGGGTTCAATCCCCAAAACCTAGACCAAGAAATGCCAGCATGTACCCACAATACATGCTTGTAATGCCAGCGCTAGGGAGGCAGATATAAAAGGGTTCCTGGAGATCGCTGGCCAGCCAGTCTAGCTTGGTGAGCTGGAGGCCAATGAGAGACCCCTGTCTTGGGGTGGTGGATGACACAGCGTTCCACTCTAGTCCAGGGTAGTCTCAGACTCACGATTAAGTGCTAAGGTGTGTGCCATGACATCCAGCTCCTCTGTCGCTTCTCTATGTTATCAGAATAGTAAAAGCAGTGACTAATGTTTCCTAATTTACAATCTTTGGTTCTCTCTCTGAAGGTAATGAGGACCTCTACCTTTAATCAGCGGCAAAGTGTAGCCCCTAGCCCACAGACCTTGCAAGGCACCGGCAGTGTTAGGTTATAACTCCATATAAAAATGAGCCTGTGACATAGACTGGTGCCACCCAGTTCCCACTCCCTTTTGTCACCCAACATAAAGCCATCGCCAGCTTATCTTGTGTGCCTACCTCACCAGGGATTCCAGTCAACAAAAGCAGACTAGAATTCATTATCTGGAACCTTTATCCAGAGAACACTAGCCCATCCTCTAAACTCTATTAGACACTTTTAGTGCGCATTTGCTTTGACTCCATGTCCCTGTGCTACAGACCTGGCTCCAGCTTCCACCCGGGAGGTCTCGAGCTTCTCTTACAGGCAGGAGGACAATTCCTTCAGGGGACTAGAATTAGGCTGATGGGAACAGAAAATGACAGCATTCAACTCAGTGTCAGACTTCTTTCTAGAATGCTCATTCCCTCAAGTATACAAGTGGCTCAAAATCACACTTTTCAAAAACTTCGTTATGGGTATTAATACAGCTTTAAAACAAAAATCCTGCCACTTCATTCACTGAACATACATGACTAAATATACCCCATGACCAGCCATGTCTGCCAAACATAATGACCAGTCAAGTGTAAGCCTGCCTAAACCCCGGGGTCTGATCTTTCTCCCATCATAACCGGATTATAAGGTGCTTAGCTCCTGCCACTACTATTGGAAGCAGACTGTTCTCCCACCACTGAAGCCATTTTAGGGACAGCCGAGAGGCAGTGGGTTTTTATCATTTATCACTTGTTTCAAGGGCTTTGACTTTGATCTGGGGATAACGTGGTATGTTTGAAAGAGAAATAAGCCTTTTGTCTAAGCAGGGGAACAAAGGGCAGGACCCAGCAGCCAGAACCTTGGGTTTATTTTCCTAAAGCAACCCCGTGAATTCATCATGAGTTCAGGCAGAAACAAAGAAGGGGCTTCAGGAAGGCTCCCAGCTGTTGGGTACTCATTAAAAACGAGATGATGGGGAAGAGAGAGAGGGGGCAGACAGGAGAGGAAGAAAAGAAAGAAGAAATGAATAGAAATGAAGGAAGAAAATGGGAGGAAAGGAAAAACGGGAACAAGGAAGGGAAAGAGATGGAGGGGCAGCCAGGGGAGAGAAGGAAGGGTGGCTCTTGGGTTTTAGATCTATCCTACTTATGGTGTGAAACAGGCAGCCCTTTCTCATCTCCCTTCTAGTTAGGGTTAGGGTTAGGGTTACGGTTACGGTTACGGTTACGGTTAGGGTTCGGGTTAGGGTTAAGGAACTCTCTGAAGGCCCAGGCCACCTTCAGATGGCCATGCAGTTCCACAAGGACTTGATGGAATAAGAAGGAGCACACTGCACGAGCTGCTACTCACCTTTTTGTCCCGACCTGCAGGAAGTCAACCTGGGGCAAGAGAGTCAGGAATAGGGAATGGGGACAAGAGACTCAGAAAGAACGACCATAAGACAGGATTCTGATCTAGTGGCAAACTGTACTTTTCTCAGGCTAGCTTATATAGTCAGGATATGGGGAGGGGCGGAATGGGTTGTTTGTGCACCAGGTATTAGTATAGGCAGGTTATTAGGAAGCCACAAAGAGGATGTTTGTAGGGTAAAGAGTTCATGAGTAAGAGGTCCAGGAAGGGTTGCCTAGGTGACTGAGCCTTGTGGGTGGAGGACTGGGTCAAGTTGTTTCTTTTCTTGAGCTGAGGTTCTAAGGAGCTGCTGTGTAAAGGTCAACTATGTGGCCTGCCAATTATGGCCTAGGAGCTCATGCCAAACCCTGATATTTGGCTCCCAACACCTTCGTCTCTCCCTCCCTCCCTCCCTCCCTCCCTCCCTCCCTCCTCCCTCCCTCCCTCCCTCCATCCCTCCCTCCCTCCTTCTCTCTATCCCTCCCCTTCTCTGTCTCACTTTTTTCTCTCTTACTCCTCTTCCTTTATCTCTCCCTCTCTTCTTTTAGGACACAGTCCAGGCTAGGTGGCCAGTGAGCATCTAAGGCTCTCCCAGCGTCTGCTTCTTTACTTTTGTGATTACAAGCAGAAGCTACACACCACCTTACCCTTTTTTGCATGGATTTTGTGGATTGAACTCTGATCTTTGTGTTTGCGAGGCAAGTCCTTTACTCACTGTGCTATCTGCCCAGCCCACAGCTTTGGGCTTTAATGCTAACGATTTACTTCAATTGTTTCCCACCTTACACACGTTAACTAGGCATTTGTAACAGAGTTTGAAGTGCAACACAGAGCTATCTATGTGGTAAGGCAGAACCAGAGGCAAAACTGAGTGTCTTTGTTCACTCTTCATTGTCCTTACAACATATATCATTTTAACTTTGACTCTGGCTGAGGACTGCTTCCTGTAGATTTTAAGGTGGCATTACAATTTTATCAAACATCTCTTGAAGGGAGATAAACACACACACACACACACACACACACACACACACACACACACACACACATCACGATACCTTTCTTGCGTCTTCTCTCGCCAGCTCACCTAATCAATCTCAAGCACAGGTCAGGCAAGAATATTTCCATAGCACCAAGTACTGGGCAGATGTTCAGGGCTCTTCTTGGAGTTTTAGAATTGCACTGGTCTCTTGACCTGCTTCAGCGGAATAGCACAGCATGCTGTCTAGGAAAAGTGGTGAATGCAAAATCAAGCAGCCCCGATGCTGTCATTTGGGGGTTGAATATGCCTTGGAGACTTAATATGCTGAGGGTTTAGTCACCAGTCCACCGTGGGGACAAAGAAGTTTATGGAGGTTTATCCTAAACAGGGCCAGTGGGAGCCCCGGGTGCTGTCCTGTTTCTCTCTTTGCTTCCTGGCCACCACAATGCCACCACCTCTTTGACACCCACTCCTGCCACAATGTACTTTGACGCTACAGGCCCAAAGCAACAGGGCATATTACGATAAACTGAAAATCACAGTTAATTTGACATATAGAATAAACTAAAATTCAAGCACAAAATAAAATTTTCCTTCTTTTAAATTGATTCAGGTCTTTTGTAACAGTAGCTAAAAGCTGGCTAATACACCTGGCCTTAGTTTTTTGATTCCCCTTACGAATGCTGTGAATGAAATGATAAATTTTATGAGAAATCTTAATGCTAGAAAGCCAATCTGGATGCACACAATGCATACACATTACTTACGACCAAGGAGGACTTGCTCAGAAAAGTAAAGTTTGTTCAACATTAAAAATCTAGGGCTGGGGGAAGGCTTGTTGTTTAGGCTCATGTCATAGAAGCAGAGGATGAGTTCAGATCCCAGAGCTCACAGAAACACCCAATGGGCATGGTGACCAACTGTGATCCCAGTCTCAGACAGTAGAGACAAGAGATCCCCAGAGGAAACTGGATAGTGAGACTAGCTATATTGGCAAGCTCTGAGTTTGACTGACAGACCCTGCCTCTTTGAGTACATGGAAGAGTATTAAGGATAAGGGTAGATTGGCCTTCATAAAGTTACATTTTTCTTCTTATCAGAAAATACAATTAAGACAACTGAATGCAATTGGTAGACATGAGTTATGAAAGTGGATAGAACCTAAATGTTTTTCTAGTTCCTATTCTGTTATGTATCTTTTTGTTTGTTTCTTAGTTTTAGTAGTGGATGAGTGTATAATATCTATTTAACACTAAAAGTATAACATTTCCATTTTGAACACCAATTTTAGCTGTATAAAAGTTCAAGTAATATAGTCTTCCAGTCTGTTTAATTTTGGTGTGTGATTTTAAAAAAATATTCATGTTCAACATCCTTAACCATCAGGGAAATGCAAATCAAAACTACTTTGAGATTCCATCTTATACCTGTCACAGTGGCTAAAATCAGCAACACAAGTGACAGCTCATGTTGGTGATGATGTGGAATTAGGGGAGCACTCCTCCATTGCTGGTGGGAGTGCAAATGTGTTCAGCCACTGTGGCAAGAAGTATGACAGTTCATCAGAAAGCTGGGAATAGATCTATCTCAAGATTTGGCTAGACTACTCTTGGGCATAGATCCAAAGGATGTTTCATCCAACCACAGGATCGATTCATCCTGCCTTCTACACTTCCTCACACTACTTGCACAAACACCTTCACTGCTGTTCTATTAATAATAGCTAGAAATAGGAAGAAACCTTGATGTCTCTCAACTGAAGAATGGGTAAAGAAAATGTGGCACATTTACACAATGAAGTATTACTCAGCTCTTAAAAAAATGACCATCATGAAACTTGCAGGCAAATGGGTAAAACTAGAAAAAAATTATTCTGAGTGAAGTAACCCAGACCCAGAAAGATAAATATGGTATGTATTCACTTATATTTGGATATTAGCCATTAAGTAAATGATAACCAGGCTATAGTAGATAGACCCAAAGAGGTTAGGGGTATAGGAAAGGACTTCGGGGAGCATGGATCTCTCTGGGAAAGGGAAATAGAACAGATTTTTTTTTGGGGGGGGGGTGGACTGGAGTGGAGCAGGGAGATTTGGGAGGAGAGATGGGATGGATGGAGGAATGAGGGTAGAAAAAGAAAAAAGTTATCTTCAATTTTTTTCTTACAGTGAAGGAAAAAAGAAAGAGAAAATTGAGAAGAAAGTTTCAAGACAGCAAAAAATATTCCCAAGACCTTTATTTTACAAAAGAATTCATAGGAATACATAAGAAATGCTACAACTCAGCAAGAAAGACAAATTAACTTTAAAAAAGATGTTAACAACAACAAAAAGCTCCGAGCTATGTGCTTCACAAATATTTGTGCAAAACCAATAAACACATGGTAGGTACTTTACATCAGAAGTATGAGAAAGCTGACCTAGAAAGAAGGAAGATTCCATTCCACACACTAAGGATGGGTAAGTAGAAGAAGACTGACAATTCCAAGTGCTGACCAGGATTTCCACAGGCTGGGGACCTCTTACTCTGCTGTGGCTTGCAAGCAGGGCAGCCACTGGAATTCTATTTTATAGCTATTTTATAATTATAACTAAACTAACCCGTGTCCCTGCCATTAATTGCCTAACAGAAACAAATGCACAAGCAAAATGGTTTTGGAGAAGAATGAATACAGCATATTCAACAAGAATAGCCCCAAACTGGAAAGAGTGTTGATGTCCATCCACAAGCCTGAAAGAACAAACTAGGACAAAGAACCACACAGAGAGTAAGTGAACCACACCAGATGCAAGCGTCTAAACTCTATGATTATATTCATGTGAAATTCAAGGATAGATGTTACAGGTTGAGCTCTGTCCCTGCTACTCACCAATTTCTGTGTTTACCTAGTACTTAAGAATGTGACTGTACTCAGGGTAGGTAGGTTAGTGTTGTCACCAGCATGGACCCTAATCCAACATGACTAGTGTCCTTAGATGAAGGAGTAGTGCTCGGCATGGTGACTTGCTGTGGAATAATCCTTCTATACACCTTGAAGATGTGTTGCTCTCATTGTTAATAAAAAGCTGATTGGCTGATGGCTAGGCGGGATTTTCAGGGCAGAGAGAATGCTGGGGAGAAGAAGGGCTGAGTTGGGAGAGATGCTATGAGATATGAGACAAAGTGAGCATGATGGGAACTATATACATGAGGTAGACGAGACTTGGCTCAGTTCATAGATTAATAGAAGCAGATTAATTTAAGTTGCCACAGCATTCCATGTGATCCACAGCATCCTTGGGAAGTGAGTGGGGATAGTCTAGGAGTCAGTGATAACCATGCAGAGAGGAAGAACAGGGAGAGAGGGGGCAAGGTGCTCAGGAAGGTCAAGCTGGGAACCAAAAGGAGAATGAGGCAGAGAGCACATACATTTGTTGGGTCCGAAGGGAGACAAGAATCTTGACGACTTCCATATTAGACAGGAAAGGCATAGATCTTGAGTAATTTTTGAGTTTTAAAATAAAGAATCATGACATATGGGGTTATGTAGTGTGATGGCTTTGAGGTGATGAAGGCTAAGGACACTAAAGTATCTTGAATTGGTGAGGGTGGGAGTGACAAAAGAGAGAAGAAGGTAGCTGTGGAGGAATTGTCTACACACACACACACACACACACACACACACACACACACACACACGCACGCACGCACTTAAAGCAATAAGACTCCAGCCCAGGTTAGTGAGACTCTTCAGGAGTTCTAGGTAGAGTTCTAGGTATACCTGTGCTGACCTCCCACAGCCCCTTTTCAGGCTGAAGGGGAGATAGTTCAGAGACTGAGCTTCTAGGCCTGAGCTGGAGAAGCCAAAGGATGACTCAACATCACTGAACCCAGGAAAGGTCACTCTCTTACTCTCCAACTGTGGTGACCAGCTGTCTTCTCACTACCGTGACCTGCCAACGAAGGTTTGACTCATGACAATCCATGACTCATTTTGGAAAGCTCTTCTGCAGGACTGACCTCATGCCAATTTATTCACACTAGAGTGAGCTCCAAAAGAGGGCTTCAGAAAGCAGAGCTGTGGTTGTGAACAACCAGCATGAGAACTACACACACACACACATACACATACACACACACACACACACACACACACACACACACACACACACACCAGTCCCCACACAGTGCTTAGAAATGGGGAACTTTCGAGGTGGCATCTCTTTACTTAACTCATGCATGCAAGCTTTTTATTTATTGAATGCCCAGTAATATGGAGAATCTTTTTTATAATATTTTATTTGTGTGTGTGTGTGTGTGTGTGTGTGTGTGTGTTCATAAACACATATATGATATCCCTAAGAAGACATTAAGGACCCTGATCCATCACTCTTCCTCTCTATTCCCTTGGGAGAATTTTTAATGGAACCTGTGGCTTGCCAGATTTATTCTTATTTTTATTTTGTTTTCGGCTAGGCTTGCTGAACAGAGAGCCACACAATCCTCCCGCCTGCCCTTTATCTCCTTGTCCTGAAGTTACAGGTGTCCATCACCATCCTGACTTTTAGGTTGGTACCGAGGATCTCAATGCAAGCCCGAATGCTTTCATGGCAAGTGCTCTAACCACTGAGCAATCTGCCAAGTTTCAATACAGGGTATCTGTGAGCCCCAAAGAGGTCCCCAAATCTTCCGAATTTGTAAGAAAAATCCCATGCCTATTTGAGACTAACTACTACCACAAGGAGCTTGCACTCACGTATCTGTAAGACATCTAACATCTCTACTACAATTGGGAACTGATAATGTTCTCACTCTCCCAAATGTCCTCACAAACCAGTAACTAAAGGTGTAGTCAGTGTCTGTTACCAGTGTCTATCCTTTCCTCCAAGGCAAGAGTGTCATCCATGACCATGGCTGATGTTTAACTTTTAAAAACATATTTATTTTTATTTTATGTGTGTGAGTGTTTTGCCTGCACATATGTATGTATAATACATACATGCCTGGTACACACAAAGGCCAGAGATGGTGCTGAATCCCTTGGAGCTGGGGTTACAGGTTGTTGTAAGTGACCATGTGAGTGCTGGGGACAAAGCCAGAGTCCTCTGCAAGAGGACATAGTTTAATTGGTGACCCCATGTCCCAGGGAGAAGCACTGTCACTGGAAATAAGGGGGGTGGCTCCTGAGTAATGACAACTGAGAATGGACACTGGTCTTCACATGAACATGTGTAGGCATCTTGTCTATGAACCTGTAATGGTGACCACACCCCTTTGGGTGTGGCTTCAGGTGGACGGAAGCCAAAGGAGGGAAGCTTGAGTCCCGGAGTTCTGGGCTGTAGTGCACTATTTTGATTTTGACAGCACCGAGTTATTCACAAGAGTATGATGGGCAAGCAATGACACTCTATCTGGAGTCCATTCTCTCCTCAGCTACTGGCCTCTTGTGCAAAGAACTACCCCCACCTCGACCGCTGACCTTGGACATGCTATCCTAATTGAGCTTGCAGGAGATAAACTTAAAGAAGACTGCTGAATCCAAGACAGTTCTTCAGTTCCTCTGCTTCTGAGACGGTCCATCTGATAGTTTAGACCTTAACCAAAGTTGTATGTCCTGATGTTGCTGTGAGACCTTAGGAAGTTGCACGCTTGTACTTCCTGCTTACCCTAATATTGTTATGTTCCCTCTCAGGTCTTTGATGAGGTTGAAGATTAGACAGTCATAGCAATACCCTCTTATATTTTTGTTTGTTTGTTCTTTGGTTTCTTGAGACAGGGTTTCTCTGTAGCTTTGGAGCCTATCCTGGAACTTGCTCTGGAGACCAGGCTGGCCTCGAACTCACAGAGATCCGCCTGCCTCTGCCTTCTGAGTGCTGGGATTAAAGGTGTGGGCCACCACTGCCTGACTATCCTATCTTATCTTAATTAGACAAGATTCAGACTTTCCAGATTAGGACTGCTATCAGAGTAATCTCTGTCATGCCTTTACTGGACTTGTATACTGGACATGTAGTATTTACCTATTGGTCAGTGTTGCTCTTGGTGATAGTAGGTTTTAATTTGTGTATGTTTACCTTTCCTTTTCCTGGAATATACTTGACATTTGTTATCATTGTTTATAGTTTTTGCATCAGGCTTAAAACCTCCTTTTGGACTAAAAGGGGAATTGTAGGTGTCTGGTCTGGTAACCTGTAACAGTGGCCACACCCCTTTGGGTCTGGCTTCAGGCAGATGGAAACTGAAGGTGAAAGCTTGAGGCCTGGTTTTCCTTGGTGCGGTCTTTCTGGTGGGTCAGCTTATCTGGCAGGAAGGGCAGAGAAAGACTCCAGTGGTTCTTTGTATTTTTCTGTGTAATTGTTTCCCAATAAACACCCACTTATCATTTATCTCGGGTCTAGTGAATAATTACGCCCTAGCCTTCACTCACACATGTTCAGATGTATATGAGCCATCACCACACATGCACACATGCAAACACACCCCCAAATATTTGAACATGCATACCTCACACACTCACAAGTAAATAAACAACCTAGAGAAGAGTATTTCGAAGCTTCTTCAAGAAAGTATAGAGGGCATTCGGTCCTTGTACTCACAGATAGAACTAGGGAAACCAGAAATGTTAAACATACTGTAACACTGAGGTTACAGTCTGAGGTCTGGTGGAGCCAGGATCGCCTTTCATTCTGAGGTAGAGTGAGAGCTCATGAACAGCTGCTTTGCTTTTCTGATCTTCAGCTTGAAGTTTGAACCCCAATATCTGTCTCTGGGTCTTTTATTTTTCATGCAACATGAAGAGGTCACAGGTACTTTACAAAAGAGTTTCAATGTCTTAAGCTTCGTTGTAAGAATTGTCACTCGGAAACTTTTCCCCAAAGCTATGCTGTGGTTGAATAAGTAAAAAAGAAACTGCTCAGGGTCAGACTCCAGAAGTTTGAACCAACACCAGCTAACCAAGTTATGCCGAACCAGATTTCCTTCTTGTCTCACTCAGATTGTTATTCTGCTGGCTGTGGCGCTTGCAGCGACCCTCACAAGAAAGGAAACCTCATCATCTGGATGCCATTTGCATTGCACACACTTGACATGCACCCACTGGGTCAAGAATAAAGGTGGTTAGGCTGATGTTGTTACCCAGGATTCCTGGAATGGGCATGGGAAGACAGTTAAGGCATGACTCAAGGGACATTAAGCACCATGCATGTGCAGTATCCAAGGAGGCCAGAAGAGGGCATCAGAGCCTCTAGAACTGGAATCACAGACCATTGTGAGCTTCCATATGGGTACTGGGAACCAACCCAGGTGACAAGAGTAGCAAGTGCTCTTGACTGCTGAGCATTGCTCCAGCCACTCAAAAGACTTCTTACACTCATCTCATGCTAATAGTGAAATTTGGCCCTGGTCTTTTGTCTGACTTCTGTTTTATCCTTTCCTTCTCTATGAGGATGATTAAAATACCCAACAGACTGGACATCCCAAATATTGTGTTCATGTTTTTATAAGCATTACAGTATCCCCTCTCTCCCTCCCTCCCTCCCTCCCTCCCTCCCTCCTCCCTCCTCCCTCCCTCCCTCCCTCCCTCCCCTCCCTCCCTCCTCCCTCCCTCCCTCCTGGTTTTAGGAATTAGTTTGAATCTCTCTCTCTCTCTCTCTCTCTCTCTCTCTCTCTCTCTCTCTCTGGATTAGACTGGGACAACTTGAGTGATCTTGGGAGTGGAATGAGGGCATTGGCTTTCCCACACATATCCTAGAGCCAATATGTTAGATCCTAGTTAACAACCGAAACTCCATTTTGTCCCAGTCTGCCATTTTGCCCTGAGCTGCTACCCACGATTTCCTGAGGCCAGGCTGCAGCTCCCCAGGCCTCTCACATAGGTGTAAACCATAAATGTTCCACTCCCTTCTTTGGCTCAGAGCTGGTCTGACCCACAAACTACAGAACTCCATGATAGGCTGAAAGTGAATCACCTTGAAAAGTCCCCAATGGCTTCACACCAGTTTAAACTTCAGTGACCCTTTATTATGTCACGCACCCAAATTACTCACTGTAAAACTGGAAACTTTAACTCAGGGAGGCTGATGTTTAAGGCAGAGAGATGTTAGGGATGCTGGGTCAGCTCAGGGACTGTTATTATTATTGTTATTATTATTATTATTATTATTGTTATTATCTGCCACAAGTAGGTCAGATATGAGCTAAAGGAAACTCATTAAAATTTTTCATTTGAAAAAAAAGGAAGAGGAAAACCAACTGGCACTACAGGCATATGCCACCCAATTTCAATGGACAGGCAAGGCTGTAATCCTCATTTTCTTCTCTGATGCTGTGACAAAGCACTAACCAGAAGCAACTGGGAAGGAATGGGGTTATTTCCTCTCCTATCTCACAATCCACTGCTGAGAGATGCCAGGGCAGGAGCTCAAGGTAGGAATCTGGAGGCAGGAACTGAAACAGAAGCCATAGAGGAACGCTACTTACTGGCTTGCTCCCCATGTCTTGCTCAACTTGCTTTCTGTTTTTTTTTTTTTTTTTTTTCACCTCTTCCAAAACATGGGCAATTACACATTTTTCCCATTTTTTTATTTGAATTAGAAACAAGATTGTTTTACATGTCAATCCCAGTTCCCTCTCCCTCCCCTCCTCCCCTACCACCCCCCCAACTAAAACCCTACCTATCACATATCCTTTCTGCTCCCCAGGGAGGGTGAGGCCTTCCATAGGGTGTCATCAGAGTCTATCGTATCCTTTGGGATAGGGCCTAGGCCCAGCCCCGTGTGTCTTGGCTCAGGGAGTATCCCTCTATGTGGATTGGGCTCCCAAAGTCCACACCTATGCTAGGGGTAATGAGATTGGCTACTGTCTTATATGCCATCCAATAGCCCTCATCCAGCAGCTGGTGGAAGTAGAAGCCGACACCCACAGCTAATCACTGAACTGAACTGGAATCCAGTTGCAGAGAAGGACGAGTGAAAAGCAAAGGGGTTCAGACCAAGCTGGTGAAACCCACAGAAACAGCTGACCTGAACAACGAGGAGCTCTTGGTCCCCAGACTGATAGCTGGGAAACCAGCATGGGACTGCTCCAGAACCCAGGAACGTGGGTTTCAGTGAGGAAACCTCGGAAATCTACAGGACCTCCTGTAGTAGTTCAGTGCTCAACTTGCTTTCTTATAGAACCCAGGACCACAAAGCCAAGGGTGGCATCACCCTCAGCAGACTGGGCCCTCCCACATTAGTCACTGATGAAGAAAGTGTCCCACAGACATGTCCACAGGCAATCTGATGGAGAAGGTCTGTTGTGGGATATCTGCACACTGTGTGAAGGTGTATTGTTGTGATTGCTGTGATAAGAGCTGAACGGCCAGGCAGGAGGTGTAGGGGAACTTCCGGGCAGAGAGAAAACTCTGGAAGAAGAAAGGGAGGGTCAGCAGCCAGATGTGGAGGAAGCAGGCTGTGCAGGGGGAGTGGTAACAGCCATGAGCCACATGGCAGGATGTAGATTAATGGAAACCGGTTAATTTAAGTTTTAGGAACAAGTGTAAGCTATAGGCCAAGGTTTCGTAATTAATAAGAAGTCTCTGTGTCATTATTTGGGAGCTGGCTGGTGGGACAGAGAAAGACTCATTCCACAATTCCTCAGGTGAAGTTTCCTCTTCCCAGGTGACTCAGTTTGTGTCAAATTGACAAAAACAACCAGCACAGATGATGCTCATCAGCAACGAGTTCTGGTGAGCCCCGCTGACACCGGGCTCCACTGCTGGGGACTCTGGTGCCCTTATTTTCTGGGGCACATCTGAGGAGGTCAGTGAGGAGAGCATTCCGCCAGAGGCCTGCACTGCTCCAGCTGCCCCACTGTTCGACACTAATCACCCAGAGATTTCCTTCACACCTGAGAAACCACAGCCCCATGGAGCACGCTGTCCTCAGAGTCGAGTCCCCTGTCATCTATTCACGCTACTTTCTTTCTCTCTTCTTCATTGTCTTTGTTCTAGTGTCAAAAGGGGTGCCATGCTTCTCCAGGAGTCTCCCTAACCCTGGGGAAGAACACTGTCCAATCCTTCACAAAGTCAACATGCCAAACCAAAGGCTCTATCCAAGGCTCAATCAAATCGTAGGGAGGCTCTCAGTAAGATGCCCCATTCTGCATAAATCACTTTGCCTGAGTGCTGAAGAGCTACAGTGAAGCTGGCATGGTCATATGTATGTCCCTTGGCAGTGAGGAAGGAAGGAAGGAAGGAAGGAAGGAAGGAAGGAAGGAAGGAAGGAAGGAAGGAAGGAAGGTTGGCAGGACAGTTTACTTGAGCTTGGGATGGAATCTCATGGGAAGGAAGTTATGTGGAGTAGCCAGGGGTGAAAAGCTCTGGAAGGCAAGGGCAGCACGGATGAGCACATCTCGTGCCTGCAGACGGGAGGAGGAGCACTCCTTCTCAAGCAGGTTGTTGTTTCAGAAGCCAAATGCCACGTGGGAGAGAGCTCCCTTTGAGTCACAGACCTGTGCTTGGTACCTGTTATTCTTGTGAGCCTGCCTTTCCACATGCAGTGGGGTTAAGTACATTTTCTTTTCTTGTCCTCTCTAAGTACAAAATTCCCCAGATGTTTGCATTCAGGCTTAAATTTCATTCATTCTGATGTTTTGCCTAATACCCCTCGGGAATGAAATGATTTGTCTTGTGTGCTTTTCTGTGATTCGGCAAAAGCCAGAGCCTGCTTCTTGCTTTGTTTTTCTTGTCACGGGAGAATTGAAAGCAGTAGCTTTTGTTCAATCAAATTGATTTTTGTTTTTTTAAAAAAGGATTTTAAAAGAATGTCAGCCTGGGCCAAGGCTCTCTCTTAAACTCTTTCACTGTTTTTCTTCTCCCTCTGATGTTTTGAGATGGAGCCTGTTTTTTGAGAGTGTTTTCATCTCTCCTTCTGCCCCTTCCTGGCCTTAAAGAATACCAAAGTCTGTGGGCCTGGAACAAGTGCCAGCAAGCCTGTCTATTCATCTGCTGGTCTCCTGCATGCCTGCTCTGCCATATTTCCCACAGTCAACTCAGGGCCTCATGAGAACACACTGACACAGACATTGCATGAGGAAGCTATGTCAGGAGCAGAGATGAACACTTTGTATCTTTCCACAGTGCTGGCATTTATTAAGTAACAGTGATGTTAGGAGTTGCCTCCATTTCATTGGCTTTAGTTCACCTAATATTCCTGATTTTCCTTGTTATCTGTGGTTGTTGATAATCACAAGTTCTTTGAAGCCACTTATCGTGGTTTGAATGAGAATGATCCCCATAGTTCATATATTTGGATGTTTGGTCACCAGAGAGTGGAACTGTTTGAAAAGATTAGAAGGATTAGGAGGTGTGGCCTTGTTGGAGGAAGTCTGTTACTGGGGTTTGGCTTTGAGGTTTCAAAAGCTCATGTCAGGGCCACATTTTCTCTTTTTCTTTGCCTGTGGACCACAACTAAGCCTCTGAAACTTTAAGCAAGCCCCTGATGACATGTTTGCTTTCAAAAAGCATTGCCGTAGTCATGGTATCTTTTCACAGCAATAGATCAGTGACTAAGACACCAATACTCGCTCTCTGATCATGTATTACTCTTCACATAACAAGTTACAGAGTGGCAAGGAGGGAGTTGAAAGACCGGCTATTCTGAAGGTACAGGCAGAGAACTGATGAAGATAATTAAATATTTTCAGGGAACCAGGTAAGTTTTAGTAACCACGGGAATAGAGATGGTGGAGTCAGACCAGTCAGATGCAGGTCTTTACTGCAAATAGTTGTTTTATTTGTTTTTAATTTCCTTTTTAAAAAATGTGCATATAAACAATATGGGGCTTGGGGGCAATCTCACATATGTATACAATCATATATTTTGTAGAAAAATGTATTTTGATCATATTAACCCCTAATATTCTTTCTTGTCTCTCCATCTTTCCTACTGAATCCCTTTCTTTCCTGCTAGTCCATCTACTACTTTTATGTCTATTTTTGACTCTCTGATTTTAACTAGAATTGACTGCATGGCTGGGGGTTATGTACCAGATATGGGCAACTTGCCATTGGCTTCACCACTAAGGAAAATGTTGTCCCTTCCCTTGGCAACTCATTTACTCTCAGGTGTTCCTCAGGGAGGGGCAGGGCTTCACAAATCCCTCTTCCATATGTGAAGACACGGCGATGGGGCCAGTCTTCTGCTGGTCTTGTGCGAGATCCACAGCTGCTGTGAGTGCATTTTTGCGATGGCCAGGACACATCGAAAGCTAGCATTTCAAGGCACTCATCCCCATCCTCTGGTCCTAAACTCTTTCTGCCTCCCCCTTTTCTGTTCCCTGGGGAGCGGTCCAGATGTCCTTTGCTCGTCTGAGTACTCTGTGTTTGTATGTCCTGGGCAGGGAGAACTGTGGTTGTGCTGAGCTGCAAGTCATAGTCCTTTGCTGTAACAATTTTCCTAGACAAAGATTATAGCAATTGACAAGGCAATATAATCCGTGCCTCTGCCATGTCTCAGTCATGTGATGCTCCCTCTTTTATACTGTCAGGAGAGGGGGTTCACATTTTCCATTGCTGCTAAGTTCTCAGGCCTGGCTTTTCTGTTGTGACTTTGATGTAGCCATGTGTCCCCTCGTTCCCGCTTTAATGTGATGATTTCATAAGTTGGAATATTATATTCACTTTGTGAATGAGAAGACCTGGGAGAGCTTTGTCTGCAGAGACTGACTGACTGATTAGCACAGCGGTGCTGGGGAGAGATTGGAACGCGGCAGGTCCAATCAATTTCCTAATGTTGGGCTAGTTCTAGCCCCTCAGAACAGCCATTCCTTGCCCATCTCGTTGGGAACTAACATCCTGTGACTAATTGAAACCTTTTGGAATCTATTACCTTAGCAGACCACTAGTTTCCACCAGACCCAAAGCTAAGAATGTCATCAGATAGCGTCTTAGGCCCACAGAAACACTTTCTGTACCTGCCTCTCTGATGTACTACTCACCAATGTACTTTAAAGTTACCTTGATTTATGGCTTTCTTTGTTCTGTAGAACTATAAAAATTCATGAAGACATCCACAATAGCTACAAGTGATTCTAGTCTTTGGAAAGAATAAAGGTATGTTCCTAACCTTATTAAATGTATTTAAAATATGCTGTATAAATTGACATTTTTATAAAGCGTATGGTCATTCTATTCACTTTATTAAAACTTAGAAAAATTGTTTGAGGATGATTGGAAATGTTCCCAGTGAGATGCACTCAGAGTATTTTCTGATGCCTTTTATACTCCATTGTATTTTTCTCCAAAGTAAACATACACCTTCGCAACAATTCTACTGACCCTGGAGCTGCTTCAAGATTGGGGAAAGGTTTTCACTGTGTCATTTTGCTGCTGTCAGATTTGCTATGAGTAATGAGGTATGGTGTGGTTATAAAGATCATACTGAGAGTCCACCAATTTCCTCTCTGACTCTGTCCCCTACCTCCCTTGTCACAGAAGATGGCAGTCCCTGAGCAACACCTAAGCATGGCATGGCTCCTCCTTTATCATGGGTATGTGTGGTGTGTGGTGTGTGTGTGTGTGTGTGTGTGTGTGTGTGTGTGTGTGTGTGTGGAATGTGTGTATGTGGTGTGTGTGTGTGGTGTGTGATTTGTGTGTTGTGTGTGTGATGTATGTGTGAGTGTGTGTTGTGTTGTGTATGTGTGTTGTGGTGTGTGTGTGTGTGTGTGTGAGTGTGTGTGTGTGTTGGTATGTGGTGTGTGTGTGTGTGTGTGTGTGTGTGTGTGTGTGGTGGTATGTGGTGTGTGTGTGTATGTGTGTGTGTGTGTGTGGAATGTGTGTATGTGGTGTGTGTGTGTGGTGTGTGATTTGTGTGTTGTGTGTGTGATGTATGTGTGAGTGTGTGTTGTGTTGTGTATGTGTGTTGTGGTGTGTGTATGTGTGTTGTGGTGTGTGTGTGTGTGTGTGTGTGTGTGTGTGTGATGGCATTGAAATGCATCTGTGACCACTGTAATCTTGATTGTGAAGATTGTTTATGAGCTGCTTCAAAACTCTTTGGAATTGGCCTCATTTCATGGAGGCTGCTGTCTGGCTTTGGCTGTGAAGCCAGCTTCCCTGGGGAAGTGTTATACAGGCTGGGTTGGTAGAACTGTGCACTATGGGCTGAGGTTGCACAGGATGACTGGAGGAAGAAGAAAGAGCAGGTGGTGTTGTGTGCTCTTTGTTCATTTTTGATGGCTCCCTATTCAATACTTAAGTGCTGTCTTGATGTTCAGAAACATGTGATATCCTTCCCAGCCTGTTTCCAAACATGAAGTTAGAAGCTATTGGGTCATAGGCTCTTTTTTTTCTTTTCTTTTCTTTTCTTTTTTTCTTTATTCTTTTTTGTTTTTTTTGACACAGGGTTTCTCTGTGTAGCTTTGGAGCCTATCCTGGCACTCACTCTGGAGACCAGGCTGGCCTCAAACTCACAGAGATCCTCCTGCCTCTGCCTCCCTAGTGCTGGGATTAAAGAAGTGCGCCACCAACGCCCGGCTGGGTCACAGGTTCTTTGAAATACTCCTTCCCTTAAAAGATTGAGATAAAATTATTTGTACATCTTTATGGGTTACATTGTGATATATGGGTATATATATCCACACATATGATGTACAATAATCAAATCTGGGCATAAACATTTTTATCATTTATGTTTATACATTGGGAATTTTATAGTTTTTTATGTCCATCTTTATATAAGATTTTTAAAGCTAATTGTCACCTCACTATTCTATATGAAACAAGCAATAATACCTTCAAAAAGTAGAGAAGTTATTGGATCAATATACTGCTTAGTTCAACCAGGATTTTTTACATAAAAAGCTAATAGGTAAATATGTAGATAAATGGTAGGCAAACATATATGATTCATTATTCTATTTGTATTTTCTTTTCTTGAGCTATTCTACAGCTACTATTTTTTAAGGCCAAGGGAAGATTCTAGAAGGAAAGCCTAGAAACAGACTGTATGATTTGTGAGTGTGTGTGTCGGGGGGTGGGGGCAGTTATTGCTAGAAGCCATCAGTGATGTTCTAAGGAGAAGTTGTAGAATGTGCTCCATGAGACACACCTGCCTGGGGACTCGGGCACACAAACCAGGGGAAGGAGTTGGACTTCCATCATCCACCAATCAAAACTGGAGATTTAAGTGGTGCAGATGAGGCAGGGGAAATTAGCTTCATATGGAAGATTCAAGTTTGCTGCCTAAAAGGATGTGAAAATCTAGGTCTCTCTTCTACACTAGAAGGTCATTGCCCAATTACAGAATTTCTAGGAGACACTTGCAAACGAAGTGACCAGTACACATGCTTTTATTTCCCTGGGCTGTGACAGCAGATATCCTAAACTCACTGCAAAGAAGACCACAGACAAAATACATGCTGAGTGCCAGAGTGCTCTTACATCTACTCACTTAGCCTAAGCTTTTCCTTTGCTGGAATCAAGTAAGCAAATCACTCACCCCACCCGCATTTCTTCCTTCGTAGCTAAGCCTGGCAAGGCTGTGTTCAGCAGTGACTTCACAGCTCTTGAGAGAGGAAGAAAAGCAGCCCCTCATTTTCATCACTCCCATTTCTCTTCCCAAAAGGACAATGGGAAGACCTGGAAATGGAGAGCTTACTCCTCAGCGTTTGTCCTCGTCTGCAATTAGATGTTTCCTGGTGTTCACATTTTATCACTGACTATCTTGATCTCATTCACTTTCTTTCTTTCTTTCTTTCTTTCTTTCTTTCTTTCTTTCTTTCTTTCCTTCCTTCCTTCCTTCTTTCTTTCTTTTTCCTTTCTCCCTTCCTTCCTTCCTTCCTTCCTTCCTTCCTTCCTTCCTTCCTTCCTTTCTTATTTATGTCAGAGAGACAGACATGGGGTGTATGGGGGGGGGGTACTGCACAGACACACATATGCAGAGAATGACATTCAGGAATTGGTTCTTTATTTCCACCTAGTTGAGGCAGGATCTCTCATCCTTTCTGTTGTGTTGCATAGTCCAGACCAGCGGCCCTGGAGCTTCCCTGAGATTCTGTCTCCTTCTTATGAATACAGGTGTTCACTGACACATCTGGCTCACATGGGTTCTGGGGTAGAACATGGTGAAGTCCAAGCTGTAATGTCAGGTGAGAGGAGGGGTCACTGGAGACCAAAGGTTGAAAAGATTTTGAGGAGTCATGGGCAGAAAAGATTTACCATGTTCATCAACACACAGGCCACTGGGCAAGCAGACACCAGCAGCTGCACACAGGGTAGGCATAGGCACACACACAGACCAGTATATATGCTGCATAGAGGTAGGCACACAGGCCCATGGGGTGGCACACACACACACAGGCTGGCAAAGGCAAAGGCGAAGACTCCAACCTCAAGGCCATATTTATACAGAATCATACAAAAGTGGCACTCTGCCAAAAATAGTTATAGACGATTACATCACTGCTTAGTAGGCATTATATGCTAGTTCATAGGCCCCAAGATGTTCCAGCATTAGCCATCTCAACACACAGAGATATCTCTATCAGCATCATATTGTCTAAACAAGTATGGCTTTCTGTTTCCTTCACCTGGAAATCAGGCTTGTGCAGTGGGTGATTTACTCACTGGGCCATGCCACTGCCTCAATGCTTCTGTCCCTGTAGAGAGACAGACAGCTTCAACAGTTTATTTAACAAAGCAAAGAGAAACTATGACGCACTGGAGAGAGGCACTGGGGCAGGCTGACTCCAATGTCTAGTGAGTCGGTAGCAATCCCGTGGTCTCTGTGTTAGGTACATTAAAGAAGTTTTTAAATAAATAGTTGGTGGGATATCAATAGGGGCAAGGTACTTTCCCCTCTCAAATGATGATAAACCAAATCTTCCTTATAGGAAAATTCATCCCATGGTCTTGTTAAAAAAGAAAAAACAAAAAAACAAAGGAAGAGGCATAACCATATTGCGAGTTATATTACAATGAAGCTGGTATCTTTTGAGGGTGCAGGCCCTTTGTTGGTGTGCATGTTTGTCAACTAGGGAAGAGTTGTAGCATCTGTTTCTGATGTAGCTAAAGGAACCTAAGTGCAACATCAAGGACGTTTAAACACAAAGGGGTCTTCTGTCCATCAGGAGACATGGGTACCACAACACAGCTGCCACTCTCTTGGCTCCCTCACATCTAGCTCCCTCCTTAATCAGAAGGTGCTGCTACCAAGACACAGCTGCAGCTTCCCTTGGTAATTTCCCATGTAATGCGCTTCCCACCTACTCTCACTTCCAGAATCCTCGCAACCATGAATACAAAAATCCACAGATGCTCCAGTCCCTCAGATAAAAACAGTGCATTACTTTTGTGTAACCTACATAATCCTTCTGCACATGTTAAATCTTTTCTAGCATACATATAACACCTAATGTTCCTGAATGCTTGCAGTGATATATTTATGGGGCACTGTAGTCAAAGCTGATGTGTACCAGAGTGTGTTATTCTACCAGGCATTTACAAAAAGCAATTCACCATGGGAAGCCTTTGCAGAGGCCAGTGTCCCCTGCAGCTGCTTGCTGTCAGCTATTGTCTGTCCTGCAGTGTTCTTCAACACCCCAGCTCCTGGCATCCATATACCCAAAGACTTCCCTCTATTCCTTTTTGTAAAGCAGCACATAGAAACAATCCTGAGCCTCCATGTACATCTCGCTGTGGCCATAAACAAAACTACGGTGACACAGACACAATTTGTTTTCATAAATACGATTTTAGAGAAAATTAATTTGTGGTATAACATGATGAGCGAAGCAATGGCCTGTCATACCTGAGTTCCTTTTATAACATAACATGACTTTTGTACTAGCTGATACAAATGTATATTTAAGCATCACTTCATTGCTGTAGTCTGCTTTGGGCTGCTGCAACAGAAAGAATGAATGATTTATAAGAAATGAAATGTATTTCTCTTGCTATAATTCTGGAGGCTAGAAAGTCCTGGATAAATCAGCTGCCATCTATCAAGGGACTTCTTGCTGCATTGACCCATGGTGGGAGGTAGAAGGGAAAGATAGCACACAAACAATGGAGGCAAGGGGTCCTGAGCTAGTCCTTTGCTGGGAATGTTCTCTGGAGATAACTAGCCCACACATGTGATGAGGGCTGTCCCGCACTACTGTCTCGCCAGCAAAAACGACTCGGCACACTCAGGATCCTTCTGCAGTAAAGCTTTAATGCGTCTTGAGAGGGAGAGCATAAGCTTACAGAGCGGAGACCCCGAACTCCCAAAAACCCATCCCTTATATAGGCTGGCAACCGCCGCCTCGGAAGTGTTACCCCCTGACTGGCTGCAGCTCATCGTACCACATGACGTCAGCTCATCGGACCATATGACGTCACGGGAGAGGCGGAGACCAAGGGATGGAAAGTTACAAAGTTACCTAGTGCGCATGCGCACTAGCTTGTAACGGCTCCTTACAGAGGGCGTCATCAATTCACCTCTTAAAGATTCCACCTCTCAGCTGGCTTGCATTGGGAATTAAGTTCTCAGTGCATGAGCTTGCAGGACTATTTAAAATACAGCATATATTTACTTTGACAGCAGCAGTCCTATCAATAGTGATCAAAATAAAAGCTGTCCAAAACCTACTACATCATGACACAGCCATCTCATCCAATCCTCATGGCAACCTCATGGTGAAGCAGTGTTTTTATTCCATTTTGTAAAAGAAGGGACAAAAGCTCAATCTGTCCCCAGAGGTTTGCCCTTCACCCCTGGCCAAGTCTCTTTGTCATTCCTCAAGTGGCATCTGAATACAGCTCTGCCGAGCTAAACTCATGTTGGCATTTCTTCCTCAGCTCCTTAAATAGAAACCCCTTGAGTGCATTTTTTTAGTGCTTAAGGCTGTGACAATGTGCCTTCCAGACACAAGTATAAATGACCTCCCTTGGCTCCCCTGCATCAATTCCTTGGGTGTCTTCACTGGCTGATAGTTCAGGATCCTTGCCTGGGCACCTCCTCCTGTGGACTATTCTCCCTCCTGCATTTGAAATTTCCAAACAATCTTGAGTGACTTTGTTGTTGTTTCCTTGCCTGGTTTACTGTTCTTTTCTCATCCCATCTGTGAGCAGTAGGCAGACAAAAGATTGATGGGGCTGGCCTGTGCCTCCACTAGCCCCCTTCCCCATGGGCTTCGTGGTCTGTTCATTCTGTACCTCTTCACTCTTCCCGTCCTCATTTCATCTTCATTTTTTCTTCTTAAGCAAATGTCCATGGTCTTCCTAAAACTTTTATATAATTTCTGTTTCTAAAATTTAGGCCAATTTTTTAAAATGTCATATGAGCCCTTCAAGGATATTTTGAGCTTGATCAAGTAAGATTTTTTTTTCTGCTCAATTAAAAATCCTAACATAAAATATTTCAAAATTTAGGAAAGTGTGGCAAGATCAGTTGGCTATTTACCAGTTTTATGAAACCTCAACAATTAATGACGTGTGTGTGTGTGTGTGTGTGTGTGTGTGTGTGTGTGTGTCTTAATTTCTAAAATTTATCTTATGTGTATGGGTGTTTTGCCTGCATGTACATTTGTTCACTGTGTGTGCCTGGTGCCCAAGGAGACCAGAAGAGGGCATCAGATCTCCTGGAACTTTATAGATGGTTGTGAGGCCCCATGAAAGTGCTGGAAATTGAACCCAAGTCCTCCACAAGAGCATCAAGTGTTCTTAACATAAGTCATCTTTCCAGTGCTCCCTTTTCTCTGTGGAATTTTTCCTTGTTTCAGTGCTGAGGTCTTCTGCATGCTAGATGAATGCTCTACTATGGAAGGCCATTGCCTCCAGATTTTCATTTTTTTTTTAAAGAAGGAAAACACTATTGCACTAACTCCTAATTCTGAGAATCAACTGTTAAACAGTTGAGTGTGATTTCTATCCTTATAGGAGCTATGTATTTATCAAATTAATCGGAGATCCATTGTAGAGGAGAAATCCTTTTTTTGTTGGAGACTTAGAGTATGATTAAGTGGAGATATGATGGAATTTTAATCACATTTTTTAACCTCCAGTAAAATCTTCAGTCCAGATAATGGTCATTGGTAATTGAAACTGATACAGGAAAGGTAGCTAGGATTCTGGCATGTTAATCCATCATCTAATCCCAGTGCTTTGGAGGTTGAGGCTGGATGATTGGTGTGAGTTTGAGGCCTCCTTAGGCTACATAGTGAGTTCTAGACTAGCCTGGGCTACAGTGTGAGACCCTGTCAAAAACAAAGAACAGGGGGCTGGAGAGATGGCTCCATGGTTAAGAGCACTTGCTGCTCTTACAGAGAACTGGAATTCAATTCCCAATGTCCATGATGGACAGCTCACAACTGCCTTTAAGTCCAGCTCCAGGAGATCCAAGGTCTTCTGACCTCTGCAGGAACCTGCACACAGTGCACATAAACATATACAGACACACACATATAAAGAGTTAGGCACTCATACTCAGAGATAAATCTTAAAAAGAAAGAGAAAGAAAGGAGGAGTACATTTGTTCTGTGGGACACTAAGGCAGCAGACAGTAGAGGGAGCTAGCTGCCACCATCTTTACCTAGTTTCACGTTTCCCATCGCTAGAACATTGTTCCTCTCTCCAGGTGGGTTGCTGGAAGTGTTCAGTACCATTTAGGAAGTTTTCTTTCCAAAACAATCTCAATTTGTATTTGACCAATTGTCACACACTCAAATTCCTTGTGTGGGGATCACAGAGAAGAAGTTAAATAACACTACAAGATGACAAGGAGGTAAGTACAGAACAAGAAATTTAGAGGACCAGTGACCTAGTGTGTACAGTGATGAAATGAAAAGAAGCGTGGGCATGGGGACAGGCATGGAGAGTTAAAGAAATAGAGACCCTGCTCTCCGTTGAAAGAGATTTAAGATTTTCCATTAAATCATACTGTATAGAACTCAAGTGGATTCAGATTTGTACAAATTTAGTTTTACAATGTTTTCGTCCAGAACTAGGGAGGCTGAGGCAAGAGAATCACTTAAGGACAACAGTTTGAGCCTCATCCAGGCAACAAAGACCATCTTAGAAAATTTCTAAGCTAGTTCTAAGATAATTGCATGGATTTAATATGCTGCACATTTTAGATGATAAAAAACATTACATTTTGGTAGACTTGATAACAACATTATGATTGTCTGAGAAAATGCTCACAGTTGGAGGCAACTCATGAAATAAGGCATTTGCTTTAGAACCATAAAAGCATCAACAATAAGAATAAAAACACAGTAGAGAGGCACGGAGTCTTTGAGTAAATTTTTTCTTCTTATTTTCCTACTCAACTCATCGTAAGTATTTTCTGTCCGACCTTAGTGTTCTCAATGATTTATTTGTGTGTATATATCCACAAATGATACGTAGTATTAGCTCTCAAATCTTTAAGTCTTTCACAGATGGTATGTCTCATTGCAGAGCATAATTTTAATATTACTTTTGACTACTTTCAGCATTTCGTGTGTGCATACTGTGTATTTTGAACTGCGAGCTTTTGTAAGCGGTGGGTACTGAGTCCAATCTGTGCTGTCCCTAAACCCAGGAGATCTGGGGCTGTCCACTGGAGCATGAACAACCTACCAAGGGCCACAGCCCTGAAGATAAGTGACTCACCCTCTCTTAGCAGCCATCAGCAGTCAATACCTCCTCAGCTAAGGGTGGGTGCTCAAGAGACCCTCTCCTATCCAGACATAATTTATATATAATCATATATACATATAATTATACTTAAGTATTTATTCATTCTGACCCATATAGCCCAGACATTTAATTTGCTGCTTTATTATTTTTCCATTATAAAGATATTCCACAATTCCTTTATAAGTTCAACTGCTGGATGATAGTTGGGCTGTTTTCAATTTATCGTTGTACTTAGTGATGTTAACATAAACTTTCTCACTGTTTACATTTGCTAGAATCCTCCTTGAAGTGGATTTGTTGGACTGAGAAGCATGCACATTTTTACCTTTAACAGGAATCAGTAAATCATCCCTGAAAGGTGTTCTAACAACTTATGCCCCGTGTGGCTTGTGATAATGATATATTAACCCTCCAGGTGTGTGCCAGCACTGGGTTATCAGGTGTTTGTAGAAGGTCTTTTAATCACAGTTCTTTAGAGATTCATGTTTTACATAAAGACGTGGGTCTTAAAATGTGAGTCTCCCAGTGAAAGCACAGGAAGTGCAAGAGAAACCTATAGAGCAAGCAGACAAAGCTCACACAAATCCCAATGGTCTTGGGTCTCCATATTACTGTTCTGCAGAGCCACTTTAATCTCAGTCCCCTTCAAAGAAGTTCCTTGGCCAGCACTGAAGCTTCATGAAAGCTGTCAGAAACAAGGGCTTAAACAATCATGAGAAGAAGGAGCTTTGAGAATCTGAGAGGGAATATTGGAGGTCAGGCAAGAGATGAGGAACCCGATGCTGGGTGTCCAGTAGACAGCACAGCCCCAGTGTGGAAATTCTTTGCTGGTCTTTCATCATAGTTGTAGTGGGCCAGAAGCAGATGGAAATGTGACTGCCACAGGAGTGGGCATGATTAACAACCAAAAAGTGTCAGTTTGTATTGGGAAAGGTGGGCAGAGATCCACTATATAAAACAAAAGAAGCAACAAGGAAGGAAAAATTGGCAGTAATTATTTCAAAAAACTAAAAAAAAAAAAACCTATTCACTTTGTTAGATGGTGAATGTAAAGAAGAGCATGGGATTGAACTGAGATTAAGAAAGCACTGAGAATATCCACAATGCCCTTGCCTTGAATTTTGAGCTTATAATTTACATGCATATGTTTGTGTCCTCCTAAGGCACACAATGTAGACATGAGATAAAGTCACCTCCTACTGTATGGATTATCATATAACCTGCCTCTTTATGAACTGTTCTTTTCAGAATCATAGATATACCTCTTATTAATGCATTTTTGCAACTTAGAATTTTGTGTGAATATAACACTTGAATATTCTTGTACCTGTTTATTGTATGAACATACAAGTTCGTGTGTAATCCAAATACAAGGCATTAGATTTTTCCATTTACTCATCTGACTCCATCCATGTCTTCTATGTACACATCTCTGTGTTTCTCCAAGATGCCCCTAGATGTTGGCTCATGTGGTGGGGATGAGAGTCCTCATCTTTGCCAAGTTGTTCCATAATATATTATATATATATATATATATATATATATATATATATATATATATATGAGAGAGGGGGGCGGGTATTTAAGAATCACTTACAGGCTGTGGTCCAGCTAATCTAATAATTGGTACTTATGTACAGAAGTTCCAAGAACCCAGTAATTGTTCAGTCCGTAAGGCTGGATGCATTCACTGGTCTTTTGTGATTGGTGCTGATTTCCATGTATCACTAAGTAGCACTGCACAAAGTGCAGATAGATAGATATCTGTAGGTGATGAGCTCTTAAAGCTGTTGCTAGCCTAGTGTGAAGAGTGGATGTAAGACTGGAGAGTAAGTTGGATAGCCCTCTGTGCAATCTGGGAAAAGAAAGCTCATAAGCCTTTCTCTAGGATGACAGGCTTCCTTACCAGGCTTTGGATGACCTTGTAGAGGAGTTGGAAGAGAGCTTTGAGTTTTACATATACCTGCCTTAGTTGTAAATTTCTGAGAACACCCTTAGCTATATGCCCAGAAGTGTGTCTCCTACTTGATTCCAAAGCCAGTCATATTGAGAATGAAAATTGACCAGTATGGAGACTAAGAGGGATATTGAGGAAGGTCACCTCAATGAGGACTCACTACCAATGTCCTCAGTGGTGTGGTGGTGTGGTTCAAAAGGTACAGGAGATCCTCTCCTCAGAGAAAAACTCTCACCCCCTAGCCAGAGCGTAACATTTATCTCTAGTGACAAGACTTTGCTCCATGATTAGAACTGGGGCTTACCATGAAAGTATTCTTGAAGAGTTTAGTTCATGCTGAGAGAAATTACTAGATACCTTAAGAGGTGGTGGGGGAAGAAGCAATTATGAGTAGATGGAAGGAACTTATGCTCAGGCAAAGGTTGGGCCCAGGAAGCAGACCCCATAGTTCTCATCCAAGGGCCGCCAGATCAGAAAAAAATACACAAAGGAGCACTAGGTTGTCCAGTTAGATTTATCTGAAATTCAAGTTTAACTTGGGGTCCTATGTTTTGCTGAGCAACCCAGCGCCCATGGAGAATTATGTCTGATCCACTCAAACACCACTAGACACTTGCCTTATAGATCCTCGGAACCTTCATTGCATAAGAGAGCTGAGGGTAAGCAGAGTGGAGCAGCCTAGAAACAGCCACTCCTTAGGAACACAGGTCATGCGATTTTGTTCCGAAGCCTCAGTGTCCTGCTTCATGGCTAGTATACAGCAAGGGGGTTAATGCAGCTTGATTTTTAGAAAGAGTCAGCGATAATATTAATAACGTGCATAGTTCTTAACGCTCTGTCTGTAAGTGCTTTCCTGAAATGCTGAGATGCATACAACACAGTACGTGGAACCTAGAAATGGCTGTGTAGGTAAAAAGAGGATTCCTGATTGAGCAAGTATTTACATTACTCATTTGCTAAATGGGTGTGGACTCTCTGGGTCTCATTCTTGGCCTCCACTCCTTTCTTCAGCTTTCTCCTTCTGAAAATAATAGAGGTTTAGATGAGGTGGTTTCAGCCTAAGTTCCTCCTTAAGTCATTTACATGACTTCAATGACCTCCCTGTTCACTGAGACCCACTACAAGCTTCTGGACCTCAAATTGCTTATTAAGATGTATCATGCTGCAAAGCCACCCGTCACTGAGGGTGTTAGTTTTGCAATGTTTTCTTAATGCTTTTCCTGGATACAAATCACGCAGGGTGACATGGGCATTTGGACTATCCACATTTCTCTTTATCAGTACTCAGTTAGAAATCCCCAAGCCTTATCTTGTGTGCTCTCCTAGAAGCAGCCAAATGATAGGGAGGGGGAAACAGTTCATGATAACCAACAGTTATCTCTACCTTGGCCTGGACTGGCTTCAGTTTGCCAGAGAGAATGCTTGACAAGCTGGGCTCCCTTACAGCTGTCAAATTGGGAACCCCCCAACCCCCCACCCCACAGAGCAATGCTGGAATTAGAAAAGGTAGATTGGGAGTGTAGTGGTTTGATTGTAATTGGCCCTCATAATCTCACAAGGAATGGCACTATTGGAGGTGTATGACATTGTTGGAGGAAGTGTGTCACTATGGGGGTGGGCTTTGAGGTTTCCTATGCTCAGGATTACCGCCCAGTATTTCAGTCAACTTCCTGTAGCCTGCAAGATGTAGGCAACTACTCATCTACCTCTCTAGTTACGTCTGCCTGCACACCGCCATGCTCCCACCATGATGCTAATGGACTCAATGAACCTCCTTTGAAACTGTGAGCAAGCCACCTCAATTAAATGTTTTCTTTATAAGAGCTGCTGTGGTCATGGTGTCTCTTCACAGCAATACAAACACTCACTAAGACAGGGAACAACTGCTGTTGGTTTTTGTTGTTGTTGTTGTTGTTGTTTTAGCAAGGATCTTTAAGTAGAACCTGCAGCATTTTCTGTCCTTACCACCTCCACCTATCCTCAGAGCATGATCTGCACTGGCCACACATGGTTCTCATTCATTTGCATTTAATTCATCAAAATATTGTTTAGTCAAAGTCACCCCATTAAATTGCTGTTACGAGCTGATAGCCCAAGCTTGGCTTGAGCCTATTGTTGTAATATGGGAGGGAGTTCCTTCAGTTTTCTTCTGACTGCAAAGCTGCCTGGTCCAAGCAAGCTCTAAACTGAAGCAGGTGAGGGGGGAAGCTGCCTCTGTCACTTATATGTGGGTTTGTTTTTCTAACTCTGGACTCCAGTCAGCACAAGCACATTCCCTGGCTGGTGAAAAGTAGTCTGTAAGATGATTTAAAGTGCATCTTCCTGGTCTAGTCAAAGTCTGGTTGGTGACCCATAGCTCCTCTTGGAAATACAGCCTGGAACCTGCAGTTTGCTTTCAGTGACTTCCTAGCACATCCACCACCTGTGCCAGTGGCTGAACTTGCTCTCCCCTGGCTCTACACACATTGTTCTCTTGCCATTGGTTCACAGTGATAGTTCTTCAGCAGGACTTTGTGTGTACTGAGATACACTCAGTCAAATCCCACGGACTAAGCACAGAAGGTCACAAGACAAACAGAATATTTCCCTCAAAGCACCAAGGTTCCTAGGCCATAGAGGAACACAGACAATGTGAAACAACGCAGCATTTTCTTACAGCTAAAAATAAACTGGGAGCTGTAGGCAAATGTGAAGCTGATAGCACACTACTTGGGAGTGGGGCCCTGGGGCCCCAAGGATGACTTGACCAGGGCATCTTGCCATTAGAGTTCCACTTCTCAGCTGGAGCACTTCTATTGATCAGCTTGTCTATTCCATCCTCTCATACTTGATCCCCAAGATCCTGATGACCTTTGGGCTCACCCACATGCACCGACTCTCTAGAGAGACAAGGCAATTCCTCATTTCCCACACTTTCTGGTCCCAGATGTTTGCTCCTATGATATGAATGCCTGTTAGCTTCCCTCCCTCATCTAACTCAGGTCCAAGTCTCCTGATGTCAGACCCATGATCCTTTCCATTATAAACACACTATGTCGCCTGTCAGATGGTGTTGGATGTGCTGGTGCGATCTCAGGGGATATGGACTGAGCAAGAGCTGAGTGAACACGTCGCAGTCCCTTTGCAGAAATAAACAGAACATTTTATTGCTACTAAAAATCAGACAGTGGAGACACAGAAGTGCTAGGAAGAGAGACTAAAAGAAAATGCTTCTTCAACCTCAGTAGGTGCCATGCCTGCTTCTGGAATGAGGGCAAGGATCCACAGGAGAACTTTTCCTAGACTGCTACTACTGTAGCAAAACCTGAGAGGAAGGGTGGATGGAAAACAGGATGCTTTTCCCTGCATACACTATTATTTTAAAGTTGTGTTATTTATTGTGGCACGTGGTGTGTGTGTGTGTGTGTGTGTGTGTGTGTGTGTGTGTGTGTGTGTGTGTGTGTAGGTGTAGGTGTAGGTGTGTGGTCTTACATGTTCCTTAGGGATTACGTAGTAGTCAGAGAACAACTGCTGGGAGTTGCTTCTCTCCTCCCATTGTGGGTCTGAGTGATCAAACTCTGGTTGTCTGGCTTGACTGTAAGAACCTTTATCTGATGAGCCCTCTGTCTGATCTACTGGTTTTGTTTCTAAATCATCAATTTTCAAATAAAAATCTATGATGGATCTGGACCTGGGTGGTGGTAGTGCACACCTTTAATCCCAGCACTCAAGAGGCAGAGGTGGGCTGATCTCTGTGAGTTTGATGCCAACCTGATCTACAGAGCTTCACAGAGAAACCTTGACTCAGAAAAAAAAAGAATCTGTGATGGAGAGGCATAAGAGGGAGAAATGGGGGCAGTGAATGTGATCAAAGCACATTATATATGTGATTGAAAACGTCTTGATGAACTCATAATATGTACATTTAATGCACATTAATAAAAATAAATTAAAATAATATAAAAATCTGGAATGCCTAGTTCCCCTTAATGATCCATATTGATGGGATCCTGAGGGGTCTTCCTGCCTGCTCTGGCAGCCATATTGGGCAGACATATTGGTACCATCCATGCCTCCTGTCATTGCTCAAGGACACACAGTGCTCTCTTCCCATGTCATGTTGCTATTTTACTGCAAAGGACAGGCACACCATTATAACTTCAGTGTACAATCCCTGGACACACGTTTTCAGGAGGTGCCAGGAGAAGCTGCTTAGCCCATCTGGAGGAGGGCTCTTAGAGCTAAGTCATCCAGCCTGGACAGTTCAGAACATCTCTTTTCCAGAAACATCCCGTATAACCATGTGTGCTTGGTCCATCTTCAGACTACCCTGAAGCCTGGACACTCACATCATGCTCTCTCCCTGCCTACCTCTCCTTTCTAGTCTATGTTCCTGTCTTCTCTCCCTGATTTGCTGTCTCTCCAGAGTTTCTCTGGCCTCCTAGCTGCTCAGCTTATTAGACATCTTGCCTAATCCTTTTCATGGACTATCTCGAAAAGATCTTCCAAGATCAAACCTTGCTTTTCTCTTTTCAAAGCCGTCTCTAATGTCAGAGAGGGACAAATTCTGGCCCCTGGTTCAGGGACTGCACCTTCCTCCTGTCTCACTCATAGCTCCAGTGAGACCTCTGGAGAGGAGCCTGATTGATCCCTAAGTGTCTCATTTCACCTGTAACAATGGGGAGAGAGGCAGCGCCGACTGAATCCTCCAGAGAGCTCCTGGCTATGAAATCAAGCCCATGTCACTCTTGACCAGGCCATTCCCAGAGCCTCAGGTTTCAGGGGTCTTCAGGACTGGCAAGTAGTAAGGGACATCTAGGCCAGGCAGAGTTCTCTTTGGGCTGCAATGTCATGGTCTTCGAGCCACAAAGCTACCATGTGAGGAGGAGGCTGGTGTGTGAGGGAAAGAGAAGCACTAAGACATTGCCATTGCTTCTAGGCCTCAGTCCATGGAGAGTCAAAGCAGACACTCGTGTACCTGTTTCCAAAGATGATAGGCAGAAAAGGTCCACCTCATTTTACAAAGAGTTTTCCACCTTTTCTTCCTTCCCTCCCCTCACATCACAAAGCTCTCTACAAATTTCAGAGGCAGACTATGCTTTGGAAAGTCTCTGGTCTACCAACTCCCCCCATTCTACACATAGAAGAGCAGACACACACAATGTGACAGTTGTTTTCCATATGCCATGCACTAGCAAGTGTCAGGACAATGACAGAAATTGGGTGCCTTGTGTTTCTTTTGCTTCACAATCCCAGGGGCTCCCAACATCAATTCTGAGCATCCAGCATTCATTGTCCTTGGCCCATCTACAAACACCCGTGCCATTACCTAATACTTTCTCTTCAGCCAGGGCCACTTTCAACTTTAATGTAGTTATTTTTAGAGGGAACCAGACAGCAGCAGTGGAAAAACCACATCACTTGCTCTGAGTATCAGACGCTAGAAGTCCCGTGCAGCTAGTCGAGAATGACTTAGTGAAATCACTTAGTGGGATCTGCTGAGGACTTTCACTCTGAGATGGATTTTCCTGAGTTTGAAATGAGGATAATGGAAAAGGTGTATGACTGAGTCATCCCCTGGAAGGAGGGAAAGGAGGGGAAACAGAGCCCCCTCCTCCACAAATGTCAGGGTGTCTCCACACAGCACTGCTTTCCCACACAATGTGCGTCTGCTCCTCATGTTGGGATCGTTGCCTCTCCTCACACTGCCTGCAGGGACACACGTGCCCTGACCTTGCTCACTATCCTCAGTTCTGTGGAAGCAGAAGAGAGAATACAAAGTTCCCACTGTATGGGCACAGTTCCTATGGATGGACAGGGTTTTGGTGCTGACTTTTCTGTCTCCGGGGAAGCCTTTTTGGTTGAGGACATCCCAGTGAGAGTGGCAGGGCAGTGGACAAGCAATAAGAAGAGTCTTAGCCTGAAGAATAGATTGGTGAGGTTGTACACTGGGTATCTTCCCCCTTCGCCCTGATGGACAGCTGTAGAACCACAGCATGGTACATAGCACTTTCTACTGACAACGAAAGGAGTAAGCACAATTCCCCTGGGGGAGTATCAAAGTTTGCTGTCAGTGTTATCTGGATCTCAGGACTGCAGGTGAAATCAAGGCTACCAAAGGCATGGCCTTGAGTTACTCCTGCTTCAACTATCTATCCTTTCTGATAATTGTTACCAAGTGGCAGAGAGAGGAAGCACTTACCCTGGTCACAGAAATAGTGTATTGCAATGCTTCCATCCCGCCCACCCTTTTAGCATATTTGTGAAGTATTGTGATACAATCCATTCATTAAAAAGGCTAGCAAGGACATACATGATGCATGTAAACTAGTCTGATGAATGTTCTGGAAACCCAGAGGAGGAGGGAGGCAGGTGACGGCTTGTGGAAGAGGTGAGGTTTTTGTGTGAAGTCATTTTTTGTTGTTTCTTCTCACCTTCCCTCCTCATCTCTTGCCTTCTTTGAGGATGAGTGCAGGGTTTGCACTAGTGCAGGGCTGGGGGTTTGGCTCGTACTCCTGGTCCGTGGGCTGACAAGCATCCGGAAGCCTGTGGTGGTGGGAGGGTGGCCAGGTGGACAGTACCCACGCAACTGCCCTTGAGATCCTTGAAGACAGATTTACCACTTGCCAAATTCTCCTTGTAGCCCACTCTTCCCACTGAAGCCACACCCAGGAGTTTCTGAGGACACATGTAGATGGGGAGACAGCTTTAAGGAGGTGGATAGAGCAGCATTGTATGCAGACACTGCTCTGCAGGCTGTGAGGACTCCAGGACCACCTCAGGCATGCCCCACTCAGTCACCTATTGGACCATAGGAAAGCCCTTAGACCAGAGAGAGGTCACTGGCTGACAGACTGGCACTCTCTTTTCCCTGAAGTCCCCTTACTCTCCATAGTGGTTCTCTTAGAGTGTTGGAATGAATGATGTGAAGCCTTCTGGGCTTTGGCCTTGTGGTGTCTCAGACTCAGGACTAAGGAAGCAGGTGATTTTCAAACCTGGCAGAAAATGCTAAAGGAAAGTTTTGGGTGGGAGCTAGAGGGTTCTGTGAGCAGAGACCCCAGGGTGGGTGACCTTCTGCCAGCCACTGGAAGAACAAGTACAGGCCATTCTAAATTCACAGATTCAGAAGATCCCATTGTTTTCCCCACCCTCCAAGAACCTACTTGTTGACACATAAGCCACTTGGATGAACTCTTACTTTATACCTAGCAGACAAAAGTGAAGATGGGATTTTCTGTACCACTTAGTCCCGCAGCCATTTAGTCCCAAATATACTTCCTGCCTGGCTACTGGACAATCAGAATTTATTCACCAACCAATAAGAGAAACGTATTCACAGCATACAGAAGGACATCCCCCATCATCTCCTCTTTTCTGTCTAAATAAAAAGGAATGTTGAACTTTAGCATAGTAAACTTATATGTAACAAAACCGTTATCAAACAAGAATTATAATTACAATATTTAGTCTATTAACATTTGGAAAAATATGAAGAAAATATTCTATCATCTATCCTATTTTTGTAAGTCTAAGATTTTATGTGTAACTTTATCTTTTACCATTTTAAGGAAAACCATAACCATTACTATCTGTCTTCAACTCCATCAAAGATCTCAGAAGGATAATATATAAACTCTAGAATTGACAGAGATATCTCACTGCCTAGACAGTCACCCAAAGTTCTTCTTTAATGTTGGGGCACCCCTCGTCAGCCTATAGGCCTAGAATGTTGGGCAGACTTCTCAGAGACACAGGAAATTTGAAACTGTCCCACCTGTATTGCCAGTTTGTCACTCATTTTTCTGTTTCCTGCAGAATGTCTGGCAGACTTTTCCATGAAGCAAGAACCCTGAAGGACTGTCCCATCTTGTTTTGGCAAGTTCAACAGTCACTTTCCAGTGGGTTCTGTGTGTCCCGTTTATACAGCATGCAGTCAAACAGTCCAGGCAAGAGCAGTTTCTCACCTAAATGGTTAGTTTTGCAATATTGAAAGCAAGGAGTTTCTTTGATGCCCATCTTCCTCTCTGATGTAATTGGTATTGCCAGGAGCAGCTGTGTCTCACTGTCTTGCAAAATCATAATAAACCATTTTAAATGCCATATTCTGTAGGTCTTTGAAAGGTTTTGAAGAATACCTAACCATTTGAAATATATCTCTGTATATCTAGATTTTCTAGATATAAGTTTTTGACTATTATGGTGACTACAATCTGTATTTAATTATACAGCACAGTTTTAAAAGAGCTGTATAAACACAATACCTAAACAAGAGTAGAAATATACATATAACAAAATTGACCTTAAATTTGTATCAGTAAACCAAAATTTATACCAATGCAAAGTATACATTTGTATATCACATTCTTCTTTTTCTTTAGAAAGAAATTGACTGTGATCATTAACCATTTATAACCAATCCCATTTAAATGAAAACAAACATTTATAAACAATATTTAGGAATTTGGGCGTAGTTCTCTCCAAACTGCTATCTGCTGTTTGGGGGCACTGTCAATCCCAAGGGGATCTTGAGAAAACCCAGAATCATGGCCAACTCCTGGCTGTAGTAGTTTAGGCTACGTAGTTCTAGCTGTCTTGGGCATTGGGTCACCTGGGCCACTGCTTCAGGGGATCTTGTTTGATCAAACCTTATTAGTCTGGAAGGAATCACAGCTTTTCATTTTCTGTGGAAACAAAAGCAGAACCTCTTTTCCAAATTAACCTGTCATTAGACTTAAATTTTAAAATCAAGGCATTTTCAAAATATATAGGTTGGATTAACCTAGAAACATTTATAATTAAATGTCTTTTAGCAGCTGTTGCTCTGACTTCAGCAGCCAAACAATTAAAAGACAACACAATAACTTACAGTATCCAGAGTCTCTGTGTATTTTCCATCTTTATGTGGCCTTTTCTTATTCCTCTGTTTCTTTTATTTTTATTTTTTATTATTTGGTTTTTTTGAGAGAGGGTTTTTCTGTGTATCTTTGGCTGCCCTGGAACTCACTCTGTAGACCAGGCTGGCCTTGAAATCACAGAGATCTGCCTGCCTTTTTCTCCCGAGTGCTGGGATCAAGGGCATGTACCACCACACCCTATCCTTTTTCTTTTCTCTTCCAAGCCTATGTATATATTTAAATACACTGTAAACCATTTAGAGGTTTTTTCCATTCTGATTCTCTCTTTACTGTATATCTCTGTCTTTTGCTGACCACATAAGTATTTGGTTGAATAGCATGGCTTAAATCTTAAATCTTAAAGCTTTAGGTGGCCCCACTCTATACCTTGGCTTCCTGAGAGTCTAGTTTCATGGTGAAGATACTGGTGGGAGCCATGCTTATTGCCACAACTCTGCAGAGTTTCTAGGTCCATGTCACCACCAAGAAGCATGCTGCCAGCTGCACATAAACACCATTTAAGTGTTTGGCAGCAGGACCTCTAAAATGAGCCTTGAGGATTTTGCTGCTAATGCTGAGTCAGGAAGCCTCTCTTGAAAGAGCCATGCATCTGGTTGTCTCTAGCAAACATAGCCCACCCAAGAAAATGTGGTTACCAAGAAGCCATGCTTGCCTCTGCTCTTTTGTGTTTCGAGCCCCTTCCCAAGCTCTCTCAGGATTTATGTGGATATAGTTGCCGAAAGTTGGACTCCATTGGAAGACAGAAGTTTCTGTCCCACTTGGTCCCACATCTATTTAGTCCCAAATAAGCACACAGAGACTTATATTAATTATAAACTGTTTGGCCAATGGCTCAGGCTTCTTATTGGCTAGCTCTTTCTTAATTATTAACCCATTTCCATCAAACTATGTATTGCCACGAGGAGGCTGTAATGCTCTGGCATGTTATGCCTTAGGCGGCTACATGGTGTCTCTATGGCAACTCAATCTCTCTGTCTTTCTCTTCCCAGCATTCCTAGTCTGATAGCCCTGCCTACTGGACAATCAGCATTTATTCACCAACCAATAAGAGAAACATATATTCACAGCATACAGGACATCCCCCATCACAAAAGGGCCTGGTCCAGGGCAATGTGGTCCAACATGATTCAGAAATTAATGATACAAATTAAATCTTGAACCAGATCTCGCTGTGAATGCAATTTGCCTAGGGTTCTGTTAGTAAGGCACCTCCAAGGTGAGGGGTGGGCTGGTGGGGATGTGGATCAGACAGAAAGAACAGTGAAATGTTCCAAAATGGCAGTAGCCAGGCCCAAAACTCCTCCTGTCTTCTTTGCCTTTTTGTCCTGGGCAAGGCTTTCTGCTCCCCTCCTAGAGCATAAAGATGGGGCTTCCAGCTCCCATTACTCTGGACCCTGATCTGGAGCCTGCCAGATTCTGCAGGTTCGCTTACCTGCGTTGACTACAACTCCAGCTCTGAGCTAGAAACCTCAGAGGGTGTGTGGGCATAGTCAAAAGTCAAAAGACAGCATTTGCTACTCAACGAGACTTCAAAAAATGACCTTCACTAGAAGGGTAACTCAGTGTTCTACTTTGCTTTTGTGTTGCTATGATAAAACACTCTGGCTAAGAGTAACTTGGGGAGCAAAAGGTTTGTTTGGCTTACAGTTCCATATAGTTAATAGTGGTCCACTATTAAGGGAAGGCAAGGCAGGAGCTCAGGGTAGGAGCCTGGTGGCAGGAACTGAAGCAGAGAACATGAAGGTGTACTTCCCATGCTGGTTCCTTCTTAGACCACCCAGGGCCACATGCACAACCTAGGAATGACATTGCTTACAGTAGGCTGGGACCTCCCAAATCAGTGATCAATGAATACAGTGCCTCACAGACGTGCCCACAGGTCAATCTGATGGAGGCAGTTCTTCAATTGAGCCTCCTTCTTCCCAGGCATGTCAAGTTGGCAACCAAGATTAGCCATTACACAATGTTAATGTGATTTAATCAAGTGCAGCAGAGTCCTGGGGCCAGGTGCCCAGAATCAACTCTAACAGAATCTATGACAGTCAATAGCAAGTCTAATGTAAATACCAAGAGCAGTTGCAGTGGAATATGTGGTTTAAAAGGAAAAAGCTCAGAGAGACAGTAGACCTGAATCCATTGACCTCTACCATCAGCTTGCCATACAGCCTCAGACAAATCCCTGACCTCCCCTGGGGTTCTTAATTCCACCTGCTATGAAAGAATCAGAGTGGATCAAAGCAAAAGTCCTCCCCACATTGAGTGGACATGTCTTGGAAGAGGACCCAATTGAACATATCCTTACGTTATCTGAGGGAGTAAGAATTGTGTGACCAAGCCTGAGATAAGTCACTTACCACACCCAGCAGCTTTTCTGGAAGATCTCTATTGTAGCTTTGGAAGGAAAGAGGCAAGGCAGTGATGGGGTGAGGAGGGGAGGGGGAAAGAAGACATGAAGAAGGAAGCACACCACAGCAAGGAGGAGGTGACCCTGGGACCTGGGGGTCAAGTATCAGCAGCTGTGAAAATTTGGGAATGTTTATAGATGTTAAACAAGAGGGGAGCGCACACGATGGTGCTGCCCTTTGTCACTGTGTCTCCCTACATCGTTGCCCTTCTCTGCACTTTCCCACTCTGATGTCAATCAGCCCTGGTCATCCATTATGGGAGAAACTTCTCTATGTCCAGCACAGCTCTTGGATCACCAGGGATGTATCCAGGCTGAGACAGGTTAAACACTTCCATGGTTTTTGTAAAAGGTTGTACAACTGCTTGAAGAATTAAGCACACATGGAGAAGCATACTGAAGGAGAATGACAAAAGAAATATTACCCTGAAGGAAAGAATGGAGAGATGGCTCAGCAGTTAAGAATGCTTGCTGCGCTTCCTTCCCTTTCCGCCGACTCATCACAGACCAGAGTCCTCATCCAGTGGCTGATGGAAGCAGAGACAGACATCCACAGAAATACACTGAGCTGAAATCTGGAACCTAGTTGAAGAGAGGGAGGAATGAAGAACGAAGGGGTCTGTACCAGGTTGGAGAAACCCACAGAAACAGTTGGCCTGAAAAAGGGAAAGCATATCGACCCCAGACGCTCTTTGGGAGGCCAGTATGGGACTAATCCAGCCCCCTGATCATGGATGTCAATGGGGAGGCCCCTGCGCTCCTGAGAGCCTCTGGAGGTGGACTGGCGTTTTGCCCTGATGTGTGTGTGGGACTTCGAGAGCCCATCCCACTTGAAGAGATGCGCTCTGTCTCTGAACACATGGGGAGGGGCCTAGTCCCAGCACAGAAGATTTGGTGGACTTGGTAGAGCCCCGGTTGGGGGCCCTACCCTGCCTGGGGAGTGGTGGGTGGATGGGGTGGGGGTAGGTTGGAGGTGGGGGAGAAGGAATGGGGGTGAGGGGAGGGAGAGGGAGAGGGGAATTACATGTGAAACAAGCCTGTTCCCCAACTTGAATTAATAATAATAATAATAATAATAATAATAATAATAATAATAATAATAATAATAGAAAAAAAAGAATGCTTGCTGCACTTACAGAGGACCCATGTTTGGTTCCCAGCACCCATAGTGGGTGGCTCACAACTACCTGTAGCTGTAACTTAAAGGGGATACCACACTACCACACTGTCTTCCGGCCTTCCTGGGCATGTGTGTGAACACACACACACACACACACACACACACACACACACACACACACACACACACTCCTTAAAAAAAGTAAGTCTTAAAATGTTTTTAAAGTACTAAGAAAGATACCTACAACAAGCATTCCCCCAACAGGAAAATAACTTAGTCCTATTTAACTTTACACTTGCTTCCCCTACCTTCTCTTTAATCTCCTCTTCCTGGGACAATACATTTGCAACTTGTCTCATCTAGCACAGCTGATGGAAATCTGTTTTCTAGGGTAGTGGTTAGAGTGTACACACCACATGACTACACACAGCAAAAGGACCCCTTCCTTGTCAGGGCCAGAAACAAGAGGAATTCCCAGGGGTTTTATTTTCGACTAACTCTAACCAAAAATGGACAAACACATGGTGTATTATGGCTGTGTATTTGGCAAGGCTGAGCATGGCTTTTAGGAGAAAGAATTTCTATTTTGACAAGGGATTGATGAGAATAGACTCTTGACTGACAGCTTCTCACATTTGATAATCAGAGTAGTTGTTCCCAGTCTAGCTTTTGGCTCTTTTAGTTACAACGTTTTTAAAAAGTTATTTTTTATTTTACATACCAACCCCCGGTCCTTTCCCTCCCCTTCTCCTGCCCCTGATGTCTCCCTATTTCTCACCCCATCCACTCCTTAGAGGGGGTTAGGCTTTGTGTGTGTGTGTGTGTGTGTGTGTGTGTGTGTGTGTGTGTGTGTGTGTGTGTGTGCGCACACTCGCACATGGCTTTCTGTTTGTTTTTGTTTGGGGAGGTTCTTTGAGGGTTGCAGGTGGTTTTTTTGTTGTTGTTGTTGTTGGTTGGGGCTAAGAAGTCACAGGACCTGTGCATACTGCATGTTGACTTCTGATCCTGCAAGTTTAATCTCAGTACTGGGAAAATGTCACATATGTTAGGGGTGGAGTTTACACTGGAGAGGTTAAGAACACTTTGAACTGGTTGAAGGTGCTCTTCACTCTATACTGGAATGTCCACAGCCACCCCAACATCTGTCTATATACCTCAAAGTGCAATGGAAGGCATTTAATGAAACCATGCTACCTTGTGAGTGAGAGCATGGAGGGGCTTTTCCCTGGCTGGGTCCTGTGTGGGCCAGTATAATTGAGAACACTTGAACTCAAGATTGCAAGAGTTTGTTGAAAATTCTGCCACTGCGTTTTAAGAACAGATGAAGTCCTGAGTGAATGTGTTTTATTGACATGAGCATGGTCATGTCAAGGAAGCCAGTGCCTCTGACCCATAGGACTTGAAAGCTCCCACTGAGACTAGCTAACTACTCGCTCTCTTGTGCTGGGCATCATAAATTCCCTGGGTTCCCTGGTTGTTATGTAACCAGTACTCTCTATCAGACTGATCACAAATCCCACCCAAACCCAGTTTTTATGAATGTGTATCTTTCAGTTCTTCATTTCTGCCTTTCCCACCCAGGTTTCTAGGACCAAGCTGCAATTGAAAGATTCAAGGATCCATCAAACTTGTCATCTATTATCATACCCACAGACTACAAATTTATTTACAAATTCTCTCCACTAAATGCAACTCAACCCACTGGTGTGGTTTTCCAGATTCATCCTGCTCTTACCTGAACTTATGCCTCTGGGAAAGGTTCTATGCTGCCCCAGTTGTCTACTTTCTTGCAGGGAGCATTATATAAGATATATTGAGGAAGTGATCTGTGAAATACCTGTAAAGGCAAACCTCTTGCTGACATTATTAGATGGCACATTATTTTTTCTCACTGCATGATCAAATATATGACAAGAAGCAGTCTAAGTGGGGGGCTGCTATGGCTCATGGTTTGAGGAGGTATAGTCAGCTATGCTGGGATAGTGGAGGCAGAGGCGGCTTGTGGCTTGGAGTTGGAAGATTGCTTACATCTGTGTAGGTAAGGACATAGAGTTAGAGAATAGGCTAGAATCTAGGTTAAGATAGCCTCCCTAAGAGCCCAGATGAAGCGACACACACTCTACCTCCTGGACATTCTACAACCTTCCCTAGTTCAACCATCAGTTCACACTTGGGGACCAAGTGTGCAAACACCCTAACCAAACACACAGACTTTAAATTTGGCTTTCATTAATTCATTTTGTAAATCTGAATACATCATACCTAGCCTACCTACCTACAGGCAAAGGTGACCTCTGTCAATGTCCTGTTAGCACAGTCTTCAATAATTTAGTGTAATTTGGTAAATGTGTAGTAGAATTAGATTAAAATTAGTTTCACTGTATGTTAGATAACTGGAAATTACATATAAGTGTCTAATTTTGGTCTATTTTTGGTGCAATTTTAATAAAAATTACATATATGAACACATATAGTCACCACAGTAAAAATTAAACATGGAGAATGTCTGGGCAGTGTCAATGCTTCAGGAAGAAGGTGTGCTTATCTAGTCTTTTATTTCCTTTTGTCTCTAACAGTCGTGTTGCTGTTACACTGCAATAACAAACTATCATCTTCTAAATGTATGATTATGAAAACAACTACTCAAGCCGCAGCTTTCTTTCATAAGTCAGCCTGGTGAAGGATGACAAAAGAGGCCTGGGATTGGCATCTGAGAAGCAATGATGGACAACTAAGAGAGAACACATGACAAGTGTCTCCCTGGGTCAGATCACTCAGTGTGGTGTTTCCCAGTTCTGTCCATTTACCTGCAAATTTCATTTTTCTCCATGAATCTTTACATGTGACTACGTAATCTGGAGTAGCTACAGAAACCTGGAAAGGACAAATGGGACTGTTGGTGGCATCTAGGGAGAAGGAGCTCTAGAAGGGGGACCAGTAAGACACAGGTGATAGGGAGGGGGATGGGAAAACAGGGGAGCCCCTTAGTTGGGAGGGGGATGGAGGAGGGATAAATAACAATAAAATGTTTAAAACGGCCATAAGAAAAAGTTTTATGTTTACATAACACACACACACACACACACACACACACACACACACACACACACACGTGCGTGTTCTGTAATCGGGAATCCAAGGGACTCCCAAAACAGAATAGATTATTGCCATTGCCCTTGGTTGCCCCCAGAACTTGATGTTAAGACCCTATTGCTGAAGACACCACACACTTCAGATACAGAATTTGAAGGAATAGAGTTAGAACTGATCTCGAAGCCTCCTCTCTGAAGATTAGCTCTCATAGTATCTGAAGGTGCTATCTATGCAAGCTAGAAAAGGAATAGATATTCTTAATCATCCATAAGCCTTTGAACAACAATGGCTAGCACAGTAAGATATTCCCAAGAGTGCAATGGTGGCACTTACATCTTGGGGGTAACCAACAGCTGTTTCGTTAGACTTAAGGCCTGAGAATTGGGAGGAAATTCGTGCCTGGTTCTATAAACCTAGCCAATTACCTGTGGATGGAGAAGTCACAGATCCTAGAGGAGAAACTACTGCTGCTACTTTCCTAAAGCAGTCTCTCCAACTGTCACCCTTTAACCCAAGATGTCTCTCTGAGTGAAGTGGATGCTTTTCTCCCTGTCCTCTTTGAGGGTCGTTCAAGACAGGGTGAATGACAAGGTTAAGCCCTAAAAGGAGATGTAACCAAAATGTCCTGAATACCTCAAGCTTTCCCCTCTATTTCCCAGTCACTGCCCCAAATTTAACATTGCCTGAGTGCCTTCCACAGTGCAGGGAAACAATTCCATACTCACTTCCTGAGCCTGCTTTAGCAACCAGCACCTGGCACACATGTGCAGTCCACGTCTATCTCAAATATAGAAGACCCCCCTTCTGGAGGGTAAGTTGGCCCCAGGCCACAGGGCTGTAGTGTGTAATGAGGATGCCCTCCTCCCCTTTCCTGAAATGTTTGGTCTCTAACAGGACCCTTACAGAAAGGGGAGAAACAGAAGGCCCATCTGCATGGGAGGTCAGCAAGGCTTTGAGCTCTATCCTGACCATGTCTGTTAGTTGGAGAGAATGCCAGGACCAAGGCTGGGCCCCACCAGCCCACTTGATGTGTTGTCCAGGACGACACATCACCTAATCAGGTTGTTTTTTTTTCTGCCTTTGAAGTGTTGTCAGTTGTAACAGGGACAATGGTCCAAGCACAAAGTCCACAAAACTACCTGGCAAGTATTGTGTACCTTTGGTATCACTGTGACAGTAACTGAAGCTGCTGGAGGAAAGGCTTATTTGAGCTCCTGGTTTCAATCTGTCATGTTAGGGAAAACATGGCAAAATTCAAGATGGGAGCATATGATGGGTGGTGGTGGGGGTCCTCCTTTGACACTGGAGTAGGAAGCAGAGAGCTAGGCACCAGGCAGAGACTGGACAATAACCTTAAAATGTCAATCATTACTGAGTGAGCTATTTCTGCAGCCTGGGCCTCAGCTACTGAAGGCCTCACCTCTTGAAGGACTCACCTTCTGAAAGCTCCATGGCCTCATTACATAGTGGTACTTGCTGGGGACATGTCACACTGGAATCACAGCAGCTGGGTGTGGCTGGCTAGGTTTAGTGCTGGGAGAGCCTTCAATGTGATCAGTCCTTTCTCCATCAGATGTGGGAAGAGTTAGTCCATCTGTGCTGAGACCCTGATTGTGCAAATAAAGCCTGTCTGAAGACCAGAGGATGGAGCTTGCCACTTGCTAACCATAGAGGTCTGAAGATCTGTACAGACAGACAGGAAGTGAGATAGCTGGGCAGAGAGACAATATAAGTGGGAAGAAACAGGAACTCACTCTCTTGTCTGCTGAGATGCTAAGGAGGTAAAGGTGATTTTGGCTTTCTCCTCCTCTTTGATCTCTCAGCACTTTCCTCTTATCTGACTCTGGGTTTTTATTATTTAGACTAATTAAGAACTCCCTTTTACACCCATCCGTCAACATTGTACACATTAGTTAGAATAACTGTTATGGTGTTCCTGCCCAAGACCAGAATCTGTTCTTGGCTCTGGATAAATAATAGAAAACAAGTGTTAAGCAGAGTCTATCCAACATCCCCAGGGTCTTTACTAACTCTTTGTATATGGAAGGACACACCGCAAACCCCAAGTCACATTAGGTGTGACACTTACGGGGCCACAACACATTAGTTTCCAGTATTAAAAAGGAACTGCCTGTTTGGATGCTTTTACACACACACACACACACACACGCACGCACGCACGCACGCACGCACGCACGCACGCACGCACGCACGCACGCACGCGCGCACACACACACACACACACACACACACACACACACTTGACAGGTGGTAAGGTACATGGCAACCCTGTTAAATCATGTGTTTAAGATACTGCATAACTAATATCTCTATCTATCTATCTATCTATCTATCTATCTATCTATCTATCTATAGGCTTTGAATACGTAAGTTTTCAGTTCACTTTTAATTTCTTTAAAAAACGTGTCATTTGTTCATTGTAAAAATTTTGGAAGCTTCCAGAGCACAAATATGCATAAACACCTGCCACAACAGAACCAACCTGAGGCAGTCACTGTCCTTGTATCCATGAATATGTATGTCTCTTTTGTCCAGGCACATGTGTGTACAAAAATTCACCAACTGCCTGAATCCCTGCCACCCACTCCCCTGGCTCTCCTACTGTGTAGAAGTTCTGTTGCTGTCCCCTCCCTCTGGAGACTCACAGGTAAAACTCACAAAGCTGAGATGGCACTAGAGTAAGCATACTGGAGAGTATGTCTTCCATAACAGTGAATTAACAACAAAACCCTGGGCCTTTCAGTAAGTCCATTTGCAGCATGGTTGTTCTGACTGCTGAGTACGGCATCAGTCAGTTATACTGTGACTGGGTGGACAGTTACTATCTACGGTTCATTTAGGCTAGCCTCCAGTGGGACTCTGGCCACTGTTGCAAAAATGAGCAACATGAAATTAGGAGCAAATCACTACTATGCGCAATTGTTCTCTTCACATTCATTCCTAGAACAAAGATTTTGAATCAGGGCAGAGTAGAAATATTATTAGCTACACACATAGGCACACACATGCACACAATACAGTCAAGTTCCATGAGGACCCCTTTCTGTGGGACAGCAGTGAGAGTGACAGTTCTGGATACCGTTAGGCAAGAGTGAATGTGAAAGACCCTGGTTTTTTGACAGAGTTTCTCTGTGTAGCTTTATAGACCAGGCTGGCCTCAAACTCACAGAGATCAGCCTGCCTCTGCCTCCCAAGTGCTGGGATTAAAGGCATGCACCACCACCGCCTGCCTCCAAAGACCCTGATTTTGACAGCTATTGCCAACCATGCGGTCACTGCCAAGTGGGGAGAAGGAGCATGTGGAAATGGCATGAGCCGAGGAGCCCAGATGATCCAAGGCTTTGCTCTTAATGTCCATGTTTGAATCAACAGAAAATGCTATGCAGGATCTTAAACACGTGGCTTTGACAGGGTTGCCATGTACCTGACCACCTGCCAAATTCTCTCAACCAGAGGGTTCTACTTAGGCTCAGAGAAGCCAGAAAATTCAGGTCTTTAGCTCACATCTCTGGCTTACTCACTCCAGGAAACAGTATGGGGAATACATATCATTCCCCATGCCCGACTCTCAATTGCCAATGTCTGTCTTCTGATTGCTTTATGCAGCAATGTGTGTGGGATGGTGTCAGTTTTATGTCAGTACACAACAGTATCATAGGGTTACAAAGGCATAGAAATCATTGCTTGTATACCCAAGTATATTGGTCAACATTAACGTAGATGGATCTGCAAATCACTCAAGTGTAATGATTAGTTCTGTTTTTCTCACATATGTATTCTGAGAATAACATCTGGATATTGCGGGCAGTTGAGAATTATTAGGTCAACGAATGCTTGGATTCAGAGAATTGTGTTTACAACATCACCTAGGATGCTCTTTTAAAAGCTCCATTCTAAGGTATAGCACATACTATAAAGCATGCTTAAGTCTACAATGAAATGGGTCTCCATGGGACCGCTGAGCCCCATTCTCGCTACATTTAATTTTAGAACATTTTCCTCCTTTCCCAAAGAAAGTGACTCTCATTGGCAGCTACTCCCAACTCCCATGATCACAGACCTTGGCTATCATCTGTCCACTTCCTGAGTCACACAACTTTACCTGTCTTGATTATCTATCTACAAGGAGCCATACAATAAAGCTTGATTTTCTGGTGTAAACCCCCCCCCCCAACATTACATTTTGAAATTTATCTATATTGTGGTGCATAGCAGCATTCTATCCCTTTTTCATGTAACATTCCATGGCATAGATGAACCATGCTTTGCCAGCTGTTGGACTTCTGGGTTGTTTCCACTTTTTGGTTATTGTGAAGACTGGGGCAGTAAACATCCAGGCACTGGTCTTTTGTGACATATGTTTTCGTTTCTCTTGGAACTGTTGGGTCACACAGGGGGGCTCTCCCATCAAAGATGCAAGAAGCTCAGCTACATGACGCTAAAAATATCCATGCTTTGGAAGCTAGTGAGGGGAGGAAGGGAACCAGTGGAAGAGGAGGGAGGGGAAGGAAACATGACAGTCGGGGGATGAATAGGAGGAAAGTATGTGATATATCTGCCTAAAAATGATATAGAGACATTCTTTATTTTCTGCACTTACTCAAGTATTACTCAAAAGAGAAGCTTAAACATTTTAAAAAGACGATCTAAGGTTCAAAAATACCCTAAAGACCATGACCCTTTTTCTGACTGGAGACAACATCATGAAAGTAGGCATTCTTTCCCCAGATTTCTTTCTAAGGGAAAGGCATTCCTTATGCCATTTGGATAACTGTTTTTCCTTTAAACTATCCTGAGGATTTTACCTCTGAATTCTGTGTGTGGATGCATGTGTGTGTGTGTGTGTGGGGGGGGGTGCTTGTGTGTGAGGGTGTGAGTGTGTGTGTGTGTGTGTGTGTGTGTGTGTGTGTGTGTGTGTGTGTGTGTGGTGTTGTACATGTTTGGAGACCAGAGATCAACCTCATGTGTGCTTAAACATGATCCACCTTGTTTTTGTTATTTTTGTTTTTGTTTTCGAGACAGGGTTTCTGTGTGTATAAGCCCTAGCTGTCCTGGAACTAGCTCTGTAGACCAGACTGGCCTCAGACTCACAGAGAGCTGCCTGCCTCTGCCTCTTGAGTGCTGGATTAAAGGTGTGTGCCACCACCACCCAGCCTATTTTGTTTTAAGAGAGGTCTCATTGGCCAGAAAGTCATTGAATAGATTAGGCAAGCCATCCCAGGGACCCACTTGTCTCCACTCCTCACATGCATCACCAGAACCAGACTTTAATATGTATTGTGAATGTCCCACCCAGGTCCTCATGCTTGTGTGGCAAGCTCTTTACCAATTGACCTACCATCCCCCCCCCAGCAACTCTATATTCTCTGTATTTAAAGTCTGCATAATTTTATACAATTTCTATGAATTTTATATAACTAAAACATTGTCATTGGGTATGTATCTTATTCTAGAGAATCTTTGTAGTTAAAAATACTGGAGGGATCACATCTTAAATTGATGTTTACACAAGCTGTTGGGTATTTCACAGACAATGTGAAAATTGATTAATTGATCCTGACAAATGTTTTTCCAGAAAGTTCAGTCTGGTTCACTAGCCATAGAAGGAATTGTTTATTCTCCACATTTCCAGTAAAATGGAGTCATCTCAGAAAAACAAAAATAAACTAATAGCTAGAAAGTAGCATCTTTTAGAACTAGGCTCTATTCTTCAATAATTATGGCTGCTGGTAACTTCTCTCCCAGCTACAGGGTGATTACATTTCCTGTGTTGGGCACTCATGAGAGGCGCTGGGATTCTCCTTCTGATCACCCACTCTGCCCACCTAGCCCTGACCAGAAAGCCCTGCAGTAGCCTGTTGATGGGGAATGTACTTCTGTGTATGTTCATCTTATTGATTGTTGAATAAAGTACTGTTTGGCCAATGAGGCAGCAAGTTAGGTGGAACTAGGAATTGAGGAGGATTCTGGGAAATGTAGTAAAGAAGTGGTCATCCACTCAGGAAGTGAGAGCAGGGAGACTCATATTTAAGGAAGGACAAGCAGGAAGTGGTCCCTTTTCCCCTTTGATCTTCCTCCAGTGGGGTGATGTGATCCACTGGCAAGGGAGGATGCCAATGGAAGATAAGTCTTATAAAATATATAGATTTATGATAATTAAGACTGAGCTAACAGATGAGAATCCTAGTCATTGGCCAAGCAGCATTTGTACCTAATGTAAGTCTCTGTGCATTAATTGGGGCCCTAACTTGGCGGGCAGAACTCAGGTGGCTGACGGAGACTGCCCACGTGGTGGTAGGGCTCAGGCGGCTTTTAGAGGAAAGATTTATCCTAACAGCCTGTCCTCTCTACTCACATTTTGAACAGTGGGAATGACATGTGGATGGGTAACACCTGTCTCCAGAGTCAGACCTGGAGGCCTCTTGCTGACATGGGGAATATCTCTGACTGCCCACAGATTGCCAGGGACACATGAGGCTGTCTGTACTAACATCAAGACTCCAGATCTCCCAACTCTGTTGGATGGAGTTTCATGACAGGATGGAAGTATAGGCCCATATTTCATTCATCACAAGGATCAGCATGCAGATGGTGATGAGAAGCTGTTCTAGTTTCCCCTTGGGGTCAGAGAAAAGGTGAGACCAAACAGTCACAGAAATGCCAGTTGGACAAAAGAAGGCAGTGGCTGCCAGCAAACTCTGCAGAGCACCACACCTAAGGGGACCTTTGGAGAGGGTGTTCTCTGGGGGAGTGGATCAGCTCTGATCTTATCTGAGACCATAAACTGTACGGAGACACCCTAGCCCCGCCCTAGGCAACCCGGACAGGTGAGCCAGATGTACCGGGACACGCCCATGAGGGCGGGCTGAAGGGAAGTCGGGGTGATGTAAGGGAAGGTTCTTAAGGGCTGCACGTGGAGACCCCGCCCTTCTCTCTTCTGCTCCCTCGGCTACCAGGGCTGGTTCCAGCTCCCTCCCTCTCGCTTGATTGGTGTATCTCAATAAAGAAAACCTTAGCACAATTGGCTGTAGGCTGTTCACTCTTCAATAAACTCTTGCTATTTTACAAGCATCCCATTTTCTGGCATGGCTGTGACCGCCTGGCCATGTGAGTTTCTCTCTTAGAGTCTGACCCTAGGATTATACACTCTTTGTGTCTTAACCCAAATCACATCTTAGAGTGTGACAGTATAATCTTAGGTAGGTTTCTGTGTTGCCAAGAAGTGGAGTTAGATTGAGGTTATATTGTTAACAGCTGGCTATCTTTCAGGTTCCAGGCTGGGTACTTAAAATCTTTACAATCTCAAACGAGGAAACTGAGGCACAGAGCAGTGTGAGTGGTCCACACACACACATTGAATGGCAGAGCTGGTACGCACACCTGGATGTATTTTCACTCCAAGGCTGCCCACCACTGAGCTGTCGTACTGTGGGTGCTACTCCATGACCTTAGTGGAGGGAACATCAGCACACACACAGTTGATACTGGAATGGCCTGGGCTATCTTTGTTGTTGTTTCCCTGGCCTTCCCTGTGATTCTGTTTCTTCATTTATAAAATGGGACATGAGTTTCTTCTTTGCAATTGAGTATAAAAATTAAGTAGTTCACTAAATACTTGAAATAATAAAATCCAAACTAATATCAACTCCCAGTGTTTCAGTGAAAATGGAAACTTATAGATAATAGAAAATGACCATGGTTCACCTCAGTTGTTATTTCTGTTCAAATACTTTCTCCTCCCAGTGGTCTGATTTCTTTCACTTCTTCTCTCTTCCCCCTCCTACCTTCTTTCTTTCAGTTCCCCTGCTGTACTCCTCTCTTTTCCTTCCCTTCTTTCTTGTCCTGTTTCCCCCTCTTAACAAACATTTCCTAATAATGTCTCATTACATACTAGACATTATAACAGGACACAGTAACAATAGCACTATGAATCTATTTTTCCCCTATAGACAGGCAAGGCTAGTGTGCCTATGTGAATCCATAATAGCTTTTCATTTGCTGTGATATAAAGACAGCAAATGGGAAAAATAACTAGCATGTCAGAAATACAAGGTACTATAGCTCTAGATGAGAAAGCTGTACCCTGAAGTAAGTGACTTCAACATGCTCTACAGCCAGTTACCCAGAGGATCAGGGTGCAAGCCTGTGGTTTCCCTGTATATCACAATTTCTTTCCATAAACACTGACCAGCAGCTGCACAGATGCTGCAGTGAGTGAGCCACCCGTAGACTGTGCATCTCAGTGTCTCATAGGATGTGGTGTATGCCAGTGTTCATGACTGGCTTCCTTCAACATCCCTCTCATGAAGCTGTAGTCATTGATCATGCTGGCAGGGGTGGGGCATGGGGATGCTTAAAGCCTAATACCAATGGAATCCTATCTATAACCTAATACTTCTGGAATCCTCCATCTAACCTAATGCCAATGGAATCCTCCCTCTAACCTAATGCCAAAAGAGTACTACTGCTAACCTGCCCAGTTCCCCAGCACCTTCAGAGATGCAGCCTTATGGGGGAATGGAGACTTGTCTCAAGTGGGCTCTGTTGTTTTCTGAGCTGCTGGTCATCTATTGCCTATTCTAAGCATCTCATATCCTCCCAGGTGAGAAAGCTGTGCTCTGGGATGAGTGACTTCAAAACGTTTCAAAACAAAACTGATGGCAATGGCCAGGAAGTGTGATATCCTAGAAAACCACAGACTTGCATCCTGATCCTCGGTTAACACAGCCTTTGATCTCAACTGTCCCCACTCTGGCTGTGACCGAAGCCATTTTTACCCAGTAATTAGTATACACCTACTGTGGCAGATACTCCTCAGGATTCCTCAGTGTGGGAAAAGGAAGCAAACCCCTTTCTGTGAGTCTCAACTCTGTTTTGGAATCAGCGTGGTAAGATTCTTACGGTCTCTTCACAATAGTAAAGAGAAGCCTGGGCCCTGACCCAGCTCTGAAGCACACAAGCTGAGCAACTCTCAACAAGTCACTCAGTGCTCTAGGCTGTGGCCCTGTTTACAGTGTCTGAATAGTTCTGCCAGCTTCCCCAGCTCAAAGTAAGACAGACAGTTTGACCTTTTAGTATTGAACTCATTGTCAGGTGTTGATTTGCCACCTCCAGGTATCTGTCCATGATCTGCCAGGGATGTGAGCAGGACTTCCCGGAATATTTTTATGTTGTGGGATACATGATGTAGCTCACAAGTTTAGTAGTTACTTTTCTCGTTGCAAGAAACGGCTTAAAGGAGAAGTGATTTATCCTGCTCATGATCCAGGGCAGGGAAGACATAATTGGGAGCAGTTCGTGGCTATGGCAGTAGGACCAGGAGGCTACTTGTCCACATCTCAGTGGTTCAGGAACCAGAGAAGAGACAGGAAGCAGGGACTGCCACAAAATATCAAGGCCTACCCCTAGGGACCCTCTTCCTCCAGCAAGGTGCCCAAAGTACCTCATTAGTGTCCAGACTATGACCAGTCACAGACTCAAAACTCAATGAGAATTTCATGATCATAGAGAGATTTCCCTTTTACTTCACCACTGAGTGATTCAGCTTCCTACCAATGCCTGGCCGACAGAGGGCACTACACAAATGACACCCTAATGAAGGCACAAGGATTCCTTCACCAACTTCCTGGTTGGACAACACTAGGACTTGGGAACTGGTGAGATAGGTCACTAGGGTAGAAGCAAAAGAGGCCATGGAAAGTCACAAGGTACCAGTGGAACAAGCAGAATACAAAATGTAAACTTAATGAGAAGATGAAGACGTTTACAAAAGACCAGGGAAGAATCTTGACCTCTCAAAGACACCTGGTGAGGATTTCCTGGGCAAGGAGCCATGCCCCCCACCCTCACCCCCACCCCCATTGGAACTGTGGGCAGGTGCTGTCCAGGTGAAGGAGGGGACAGGAGACAGTTGGGCATAGCCATTTCAATTCCTATTTCTAAGGTGAAGGTGGCCTCTTTTGGGGGCTGTTCTCTCAGGATGAATGCCTCCATTGAAGGAGACTCTGTTTTACTTAGCCATGGCCTGCCTCAGCCACTCTATCCCTTCAATGACTAGAACTTTAATTCCCACCTGCCTCCCAGAAGCCAGGAGGACTGGACTGGGCCAGAGAGAGACAGCCTCATTTTATCAGGTGATTTATAGGATCCAAGACACGTACTGAGAAGAGCTTTTAACTTGGACACATTTATGTTTTTCTCTGAGTTCTTTTTTTTCTCTCTCTCTCCTCCTTTGGCTTAAGACTGCAATAAAAGGCAAGATTACCTGCAGTAAATACCAGACTGGCTCTGTGCTCAGTGAGAAAGATCCAGGAAAAGATGAAGTAGGAGCCAAAACTGAGAAAAAGCATTCAAGAGAAGAGACGGCCACTAACTTGCCTCGCCTCTGTGCTACAGTCTTCCTCATCCTTCATTGGACATACTTCTTTTGGGTATCACAACCCTATCTCTTCTTCCCCAGTTCCCCTGTCTCTGCTCACTACCTATCAGAGATGGAAACCATGACCCTCTAGGTTCCTAAGTACCACAGCATGAAATTCTGATCATGGCACCTTCCCAAGGCCTCATTCTCTAGACACCCTGGCAATGACACAATGCCTGTGCCCTGTGTGGAGTGTGGCTTCTTCCTCGGAGCAAGCTAGCTGCTCTCTACCCCACAGCAGCAGGGTTTTAGAAATGATCAGAGAGAGAGATGGGCTTAAGGACTTCGCAGGATGCAGTGCTATTCCATAGTTAATTGCTGGCCTCTCCACTCTATGTCCCACAACTTTGAAAGGTTACTGTCATTGTCTCCATTTTATAGATGATCTTGGTTTTAATGGTGAATACATATACAACATATATTCTATACTAAAGTATAAAATTTATCACAAAGCTCCACAGCTTACTTATGCATATTCAAATATATAAAAGTTCATTGAGTTGTATAGCCTTTGGGTTTGGTTAATATTTGTGCTTGATTTTTTTATAGTAAAGTTTTTAATGTTAAAAAATACAGATGAGGAGATGGAAACTCAGCGAGGTTTTTGAACTTGCACGTAACTCCATAATCAACATCAGAGTGATAGTGCCAGGACCCTCTCCAGCAGAAGCTCGTGTTCTTCTTTTGTATCTGGGAGAATGGGTAGAAAGAGATCCAGAGTCCACAGTCACCCTCCAGTGGTTTTGATTCCCTGAGGAAACTGCTGGACCCACACCTGGGCATCATTCCATCCCAGGAGTCAATGGCACCATTTCTTGTCTTCAACCAAGACCAAAGTCTCTGAACCATCACCCCAGATGAAAGTAAAATACAAAGGTAGTTTCTAAGGTAACTCCGTGAACAGGGTGGGCAGATACTAAAAGCAGTAGCTGGGGACTCCAGGGGCATTTGGCAGACATTGATTGAATAAAGGGTGTAATAACGGGTCTGTGATTTGCACACATGTGAAGGACCTCAATAGCAGAGAACCAGGTTAAGGATGCTCCAGCCAGCATGAGCCAGGCCAGTTCTGTTAAAAGTCTATTTAAGACAGAATGAGTGGGGTGCATCTCTCTTCCTGGGATGCTTGTGAAGTATAAACAGTGCAGTTCTGGGAATTGAGCTGGAGGCAATGGACAGAGAAATGTTCTTTTTTAAGACCCAAGATTGTGGAATTCTGAGTACATTCAAGAACAGATTGGAACTGAGGGTGGGATGGGCAAAGTTGTCTTTTGCACAGAATGAAGTCACTATGCGTTCTTCTAATGGCAGCAGGTGACCAGACATGGAAGCAATAACTTGACAGGAATGTTTATGTAAACAAAAGAAATATAAATAGACAGGAAAGAGTAAACCAAATATAACATTCCCCCCCTCAAGTTCAAAGTCACTGTGAGAGCGACCAGCACTATTTTCTGAGGGGGTGTGGAAGATCAGGCAAGCACTATTTATAGACAAGAGACTGTATGTAAACTCTGACAGGCCATGACTGCTTCCAGTGATGGTACATGGTCCATCTCACACTGAGATGGCTCATTGTTTATTCACTCTCACAGGGAGGATAGCAAGAAAGAAAATTAGGGATGCTGCTTCACCCCCACATGTGCCTGGCTATGTCCATTCTCTTACTCCAGCTCCTTTCTTCTCCATGCTAACACGCATCCTACAAGTTGGCCTGGCTTTCTAGAGTCTAACGTTGGTCCAGTCCATGGTCCCTGTCCTTCCGTAAAGGCACATAGCAGGTCATAGGATTTCTTCTGCTACTTTTCTGTCTCCGCAAGGATTACTACCAGCCTCCTGACATTCAAGCTAAGTAAGCACACAGTAGGAAAGCATATGTGGTTCATTCACAATTATGTAACATCCTCTATCGGTTCATACACTATGGCCATATGCTGTGGGTCATATGCTTTGGTCTCAGCAATGTGAAAGACAACTTCTATTCAGTTAATTTCTCACTGACCTAGAGAAAATGTGAGCTTGAATCGCACATGGGGGAAGTTTTCTGTTTGACCATTAGGGTTCTGGGAGGCAGTACCATCTCTTAACTTTTCTTTCTTTCTTGTTTTTCCCCCATCTTAATTATGATTATGAACTTTGTCCACATTTCCTCTATTTCCAAGTCACTTCATGTTAAGAATCATCCTAACCATTCCAAGAATATGGACATTGCATTGTTCTACATTGTGAGATTAGCATCCATGCTAATTTGAGTCTTTTTTTTTTTTTTTTTTTTGGCTTTGGATGTCTCCCAGCCAGAAGGGGGCAGCAACCCCTCAGCATTTCCTTCCTCTGGTTGTGAAATCCTTTGTAACACTCTGGAAAGAAACAGAATAGGGTTCTGGGATCCACCAAGGAAGGGGAAGGGGGTCACATGACCAGTATGCTAGAGAACAATGTCTTTGGGGTGTCATTTGCCCATGGGGGCCTGAGACATTAGACATCAGAGAGCTCAGGTCTTTGACATTTGAGGACCCGCGCAGCATTCTGGGGCCCTGGAGTCTGTGAGGTACTAGGTGTGTAGACAGAGGCTCTCTGGTAGGACACACCACAATGCATCCTCTACTGGTTGGGAACTGGATCCGAAGACAATCCCTAGGGAGAGGTGAGTTGCTAGTCAGTCGGTGTTTTAGAGCTAGGACTGGCAGTGAGGTTCACCTGTCTGGATCCATCAAGAGCTTTCCCTAGCACTCAGGGAATGGTGATGTCAGGTGCTGTGTTACAATTTAATCCCCACCCATAGCTAGTCCCACAGGTGAACTCGTGGGTTCTCAGCCCATTGTCTTCATCCCATAGAACAGCCAGAGGGAAGGTGTGGGTGTCTCATGGAAGGACAGGAGCTGCCTGCCATTCTGGGTCAAATAGGAAGTAGCAGAGAGCAGAATGGTATTGAGATCCCTAGGGTTTGGGGTAGGAGACAAAGGCCCATGTAAGCCCCACTTCCTTCTCTAATTCTACCCAATTTGAGTCTCTATTTTATAGGGTGGCTTTCCCAAAAACTATTAATAGAAAACAAAGGAACAGGGAGATAGAGGCATTTCTCCAGGGCAAACTCTGATGCTCTTGTCCAAAGAAACTACAGCTGGTAGATGTAAGTTAGAGGAACAACATGCCGATCTAGGCTGGGCATGCTTGGGATGCGGGGAATGGGTGGGTGAAATTGGTCCCCGTGGTGACAGCTCCACACCCCATTCGAATCCAGACTCTTCAGCTCTGTTCTTGTTCCCAGGAAATGGAGGCTAATACAAGGGAGGGCTTGAAACGGCCCTGGTGTAAGTTCAGCATTAGGTCAGCCTCACAGCACACTCCAGCTGAGAGGCACATTTGCAGTGACTGTTGGACAAGTGGGCAAAATTGTTCACTTTTCTTCCTTCTCTGGGCACCTTCGGGCTGGAGGCCTCTCTGTGCCGGGAAACCAAAAGAATTGCTTTCAAGTGTCATGCCATAGGTCCAGCCCATGTTCCCAGATTGCCTTTTGATAAGCGTTTACCTCCTGTTGCTCTTCCGATCAGCATTCGAGTTGCATTTCCTGGTCTTTGTGGTTTGTCAGCTCCTTAACATTGCTTGAGCTTCGTTGGCGTGTGTTAGGGTGAATTATGAGAGTTAAAAGCCTCCAAACCTCTGGCATGCTGGAACAGTTCCCTGAATGTGGGTCTATGACGAACTGCTGTCATCGAAGTTTATATCAAAAACATCTCTTGCCCCCAGGACACGACTGTGTTTTCAAAGCATTTCTGTCCAAAGTTGCTTGTGCAGATATTTGGGAGAGGGTTTCTTCCATTTCTGCCTAGTTTTCAGAGAAGGATTTTAGCAGTATTTTGGTGTGTACAAACATCACTCCCTAGTCTGATTATGAAAAAGAAACTGGAGCTTTCATGGTCTAAACTCTAGTCCCAGACCAATAGGCTGTGTAACCTTGATAAACCACCAAATCTCACCCACCTCTGGTTGTACTTCTAGGAAGCCTGAGGAAACGTTTTACACAATAGTACAGACTAGATGGGGTTGGGGAGTCTGAGAAGCAAGTGCTGGTGAATGAGAGAGCCCATAGGGAGTTGTTGCCATATTGGATGTGGATCTACCTGCATTTGCTTAAATCTTCACCCAAGAAAGGAATGAAGTATCGGAAAGCATTTGGAATCTGCCAAGATAGGGAATGAGATAACAGACGGGATAATAGGGCAGGGCATACCATGACTGGCCTCAGGACAGCAGCTGCTCTCCAGAACCTGCCGTGGGCCTCAACCTGGCAGCAGGGCCCCTGGCTGAGCCTGGTACCCAGTAAAGACTCTGTAAATACCAGGGAAGTGAGTGGACAAGGGACTGTCTCTGGTTTGGGTTGGTGCCACTAAGAGGGCATCCAGGGTGCACAGGAGGAAGGGACATGGAGGAGAAGGACATTGCTGCTGCTGGTTGGTGGTATGATTGACAATTTGGCACACCTGATGCTGAAGCCTGCAGGGAGGCTTCAACTCTGAAGTGCCTGCTCTGTCGGTAGGAGGGAAACACAGACCTAAGGAGGAAGCCAAAGGCTTGAAATGGGTGTAGTTTCCACAAGCTTGTTTTAAAAGCAGCTGATAAAACCAGGAGAATTCTGCCTCTCCTTGTCTCTTGGATGTTCTTTGGTTATGCTTTTTTTTTTCTCTCCCTTGAAATAGCTGTGCCCATATTGTTTCAAAATTAAAATGTAGCAAAATGCACATTTGTAATTGTTGCAGATCTATGAATTTAGCACACCCAGGATCACCCTGCTCCAGCTGTGATCAAAACACAGCTCATTTCTGACTCCACAACTCCGTGCCACCCTCCATAGTCATGCCAGACCTCCAGGCTCTAGAACTACCAGTGCTTCCTAGCCTCACGGTTTTATGACTTTGAGACTGGCAGATGGATGAAGTCACACAGTGTGTAACTTTCTAAATTTTGTATCTGCGCTTCAGCATAAAGCCTATGAGACTCTTGCAAGTTGTGCGTGTTGTCTGTTGCTATCACTTATCATTGTTCCTTATCTTATTGCTATTAGGGCTGACTAGTCACTTATTAGGGCGCACTAGTCACATGACTGATGATGAAAGCCTTTCTGGATGGCTTCCACTGTTTGTGTGACGGTGGCTGGAGCTGCGATATTTGTGATAGTAAGTTTTCATTTTTCTCAAATGAACACTGAGGATCAGGACTTCACAGTCATATGATAAAAAATATATATTGCATTCTATAAGAAGCTGCTAAACTGGTCAACAAAGAAGCTGTGGTACTTTGTGTTCTTACCAGCAGGGTGTGATCCCAGGTGCATCATGTCCTTGCTAGGACGTGATGTTGTCAATATAGAAAATACTGAAGCTGGGAAACGATGGTGCACACCTTTAATCCCAGCACTCAGGAGGCAGAGGCAAATGGAACTCTGAGTTCAAAACCAACCTAGTCTACAGAGAGAGAGATCTAAGACAGCCAGGACTACACAGAGAAACCCTGTCTCAAACAAACAAATAAAAATATAGAAAATACTAAGCCACCCAAGCAGGGAAGTGGCAACAGTTTATTTTGCTTCATTTTTAATTCCCTTTAATTACCAAGGACGACCAACGTCTTTTCCCATGCCGGCTCACTGTCTGATTTACATTGTGGAGAATCTCCTACTTCTAGGCTGGGATAGTCCAAGTGTTGAGGGCTCTTTTCAGAAGCCTTTTATTAGATTTGTTTTGCAAGTGTTCTCTTTCACTTTGTCTTACTAGTTTTTCAAAGAGTGGAAGTATGTAGTGATAAGGGTCAAATTCCCAATATTCTGTATCAGGGGGTGTTGCTTTCAGTAGTTATTAGAGAACTGCCAAGACCAAAACAAATTCTCTCCTGCTTTCTTATAGAATTTTTATTGTTTTAAAGGTATTTGCCTTTAGGTCTGTGAACACTTTGAGTTCATCAAACTGCTTTGGGTGTGAGTATGTACAAAGTTCCTCTCTTTGGACATTCAGATCCTATTGTCTAAGTACTGCTTGTTAAAAATGCCATTCTTTTACCATCAAATTGCCTTGGTACCTTGGCTAAAAATCAGTGGGTCATATTTGTGTGGGAGTGTTTCTAAACTTTCATTCCGTTTCATTGATCTATTTATGCATGTTACCATAAATATCTATCTTGATTACTATAGCTCTATAATAAGTCTGAGGTAAGAGGGGTCAGCACTCCCACTCCATTCTTCTTGTATGCATTGTTTTGACTATTCTGACTGTATTGTCTTCCCATATGAGTTTTAGAATTAACTTCTCAGTTTCCATTATTAAAAACAGCCTCCTGGAATTTTGATCAGAATTGACATCTTTACATGGCAGCTACATCTCCTCATTTATCGAAGTCTGCTTTCTTCCCATCAGCATTTTGGATCATGCACATTCTTTACTTGTGTGTTGGGCTCAGAGGTTGTACATACAGGTTAAGGGTATGGTAAACAGCATCGTTTCATTTAGATTTCTTTCCGGTTGTTCACAGCATGTATCTAGAAAGTGTAGTTGCACTTTGACCGTGTATCCTGTTACTTTGATAAGTTTACTCAGTAGTTCAAAGAAGTTCTGTGCAGATGTCTTCTGATTAATCTTCAGAATATAGCAAAACTGGCATTGTTTTCTTTCTTTTAATTCGAACGACTTTTATTCCTCTGTCTTGCAATTATTAAGACTTCCAGCACGATGTTAAATAGGACCGATGAGACCAGGCATACCCGCCTAGCCTGATAAGAGAGAGGAAGTGTTCTGTCTTTCATCGTTGAATATAATATGACTCACAAGGTTTGTACAGATGCCTTTTATCAGCAGAGAGATTTCCTTTTCATTCTCAACTCGCTGAGAGTTTATATCACCAATGGATATTTAATTTTGTCAAATGCTTCTTGGCATTAGTAGACAATGTATCTTGTGGGTTTTCCCCTTTCATTTTAATATGGTGGATTTTACTGACTGCTTTTGAATATTGCATTCTTGGAATCAGCCCCACTTTGTCAGGCTGAATGTTTCATTTCATGCCTGTGTTCTTTTTTAACTGTCTTTTGGCTGCTGTATTCTATGTGACCTACCTAGAAGGCCAGCATGTCCCTTATCTTCATGGTTTCCTTTGTTAGACACACAGTCTTCTGAATTCGCTATCAGAGGGCAGAGGTAGTGTGCAGTTCACAAGGCCAAACTTCTTACAGTGTACCAGGATATCTGAAATGAAGAATCAGAAGGTATTGGCTTATACTATTCCCATTCACTTCTGATAGAATTCCCTGAAATTCCGCTTCCAAGAGTGGAAATCTGTACAATTTTAGTTTCCAAATGACTAAGCTATATTCATTCTATCATTTACTCTACAGATACTTACTGACCATGTATTATTATGTGTAAGGTATTCTGTTCAATCCTGGGGCTGCTGGGGTAAATAAAAATATAGTATTTGACTCCACAAAACTTATGTATTGATAGAAGAACCAAATGCTAATCAAACAAACACACATGTTTAGTGGGAGTACCTGCAGTAATTTTATAGTAACATTTCTGTATGTCAGAGTCCTAAGTCAAAAATCATGTTGGAGGGGCTGTGGAGAGGGCTTATTAGGTGAAGTTCTTGCCTTGTGAGAAGAGGTACCTGGGTTTGATCCCTAAAACCCATATTAAAAAAACAAAGTGTGGTAATATGTGATGCTAATCTCAGGGAAGCAGAGATATACTCATATCTGGGGCTCACTGGCCATCCAGCCTAAGCTACTTGGTGATTTTCATTCCAATGAGAGACTATAATGAAAGAAAGAAAGAAAGAAAGAAAGAAAGAAAGAAAGAAAGAAAGAGAAAGAAATGAAGGAAGAAGGAAGGAAAGAAAAAAAAGATGAATGATACCCAAGGAATGACTGACATCTGAGGTTATCCATTATCCTTTAGCGTGCGCGCGCGTGCGCGCGCGCGCACACACACACACACACACACACACACACACACACACACACACGGTAAACCTGAAGTAACATGGCACTCACAATATACATGAAGATATATATATATATATATATATATATATATATATATATATTCACACACAAATATGTACTTATGCCCCCACACACAAATGCCTATACATTTTCCACAGGTGAATACTACACACAAACACATACACACACACACACACACACACACACACACACACACACACACACTTATGCCATGATATAATTTCATATAAATCCTGCAGGCTTCATATGATATTAGGATTTTAAGTTGCTATATGAATGACAGTTAACTGAGGGACAGGTGATGCCTCCATGAATACATGAGATAAACCCTTCCCATGACTTCTCATTCAAAAATGAGGATATGCTCCACAGACGAAAAACCCCCGAAGGAAACACAGTGGTGGCCTAGAAAAGAGGATGGAGATGATTTTCAGGGTGGTGAGTCTCTGGAAATTCCATTTCCACCCCCTCACTGGGACCCCAAGTTGCTAAGTTACAGAGAAGAAGAAGAACAGTGGGAGGCAGAAAGTATGTTGAAAATGTAACTTGAGAAAGGAGAATTGGTGACATGCCTCTGGAATTCAACACAAAATAGAAGCCGAGATAAGTCACCTAGGGTGAACCCCGAGCTTCCATGGAGGCACTGGTTGTGTTAAGCACTGGGACTCAGAAGGTTTCACTCATCCAAGAGGCTCATCAGAATGAACAAGTTGGGATGCTGTAACCATCAGAGCACTTAGTAGTGGAATAGAACTCTGCCTCTCCAAAAGGCCTTTGCAACTGCATCTTTCCCTGATGAAGGCTGAGATCTCCTCATAGGGTTCATGGAATCACAGATGGAACATAATCTCTGGGTGCTGATAAGGAAAGGAGGATTCTGGGAAAGGCAACCGTCTCCAGTCGAATCTGAGAAGCTCAAACTGCACACATCCATTGGCAGGATGACTGCTATAATCAAGGCTGGCTGAGTCCTTACTCTGCAACAGGAACTGTTTCCAATACACACATCAGGAGATGTGGTCCTCTCTTCTGCGAATTAGATGTATTGGTTCTACTGCATGGATATAAAAACTGAAGGTAGATAAATACTAACATATATCCACCTAAGTTTACAAAGCTGGGGTTCTAAATCTTGGTGATTTAACTTCAGACCCTGACTGTTAACTACAGACTAAAACATGGTCTCACTGCAGAGGGCCAGTTAATTCCTTCTGGCCATGCTCCTCACATAAAGAGAGCCTCAGTTGCTAGCATCATCTCTTCGCCATCTCTAGCAACCTGGTAGCTGCACATTAGAAATTCAAGCATGCTGGTATGTTAGAGGAAGGCTTTGGGACAAAAGCTTGTGGCTATCTTAGGAAGGAAAAGTCCTGACATTTCTAAAAACTACTCATGCTGAAAAGGCTGACCAGTGACCCCAATTAACAGTCTTTTCTTCCCTCACTTACTCTACTGCCCTGGGCAGTGAGCCAGAGTCCATAAAGCATCCTCATTCCCAAATCCTGTATAATTCTGGTCTGCCATTGTTAGCCTTCTGGGTATTACACAGTGCCCATAAAGCATATTAAATTAATTTCTTCTGCCTCACTTGACATTTATATTTGAGAGGTAACTCTGTGATCATGCAGGGAGGTGCCTGATAAAAATGCTAACTCCATATCAAGAGAAGGACTAGGTACTGGCTTCTTTTGGTCATGCTGCACAGTGCACATGCTCATTACATTGTCTGATAGAAACTGCTTATAGTCAGTGGGGTTGTAAACTAACTGCCTGTGCTGGTTAGTTTTGCCCACTTAAACTAGAGTCACCTGGGAAGAGTGTGCTTCAGTCAAGGAATTCTGTCCCTTCAATTGATCCATGAGCATGTCTGTGGGGCATTTTCTTCATGAATGATGATTAATGTGGGAGCGCCCAGCCCACACTGGGTAGTGCCACACCTGGGCAGATGGTCCTGGATTACGGTGAGTCAGCCGTTGAGCAGCTTTTCCTTAAGGTTCCTGCTTCAGCTCCTGCCTGAGTTCATGCTTTGACTTCCCTCAGTGGCCAACTGTGAATGGGACATTTAAGCCAAATAAACCCTTTCTTCCACACGTTGCTTTTAGTCATGGTGTTTATCACAGAAATACAACGCAAACTATAACACTACCCCTTCTAGGATCTAAAAGAGGATGGGGCAGGGCAGATAAGCTTAGAGAGTTCCAGTCCTCATTTCCATGCCTGTGTCTCTACTGAGCTCTGGCAGGTAGGAACTCTTCACTGCTCCTTTCCTCAAGCTCAAGGGTAATAGAAGAGATGCCACCACCATGTCAGCCATCAACTGTGCCATGTTGCTTTTGTGTTTTGCTTCACATAACTGCCTCCTTGACTTTATTTTATGGAGATTGTGGTGGTTTGATGAGAATGTCTTCATAGGCTCAAATATTTGAATGTTCAGTGCCAGTAGTTGGGACTGTTTGGGAAGGATTAGAGGCGTGCCCTTGTTGGAGGAGGTGTGTCACTGAGAATGGGCTTTGAGGTTTCAAAAAATCCATACCATTCCCAGTTAGCAGTTCTCTCTGATTTGTGCTTCTGGATCAAGACGCAAGCTCTCAGCTATTGCGTCAGTGTCATTGCTGCCTGCCTGCCTGCTGCCATGCTCCCCATTAAAATGGTCATGGACTCACCCTCTGAAACTGTAAGCCCTCAAGAGCATCTTTCTTCTACAAGTTGCCTGGGCCATGATGTTTTGTCCCAGTATAAAAAAGTTACTAATGCAGAGATTATATTGTTGGCTTCATTCTTTTGAGTTCATACCATGAGTCAGTCTGTGCAGAAGAGAGAGAGCTCATGAGGCCCACACTGAGATATCAGCACAGATGGAGGACATAGTTACGAGAATCTCCATTTCTCAGTTTTTCCTACATTTCAAGGTGTTTTTACATGCGCCGTGTACACACGCATTAGCCAAACCTTTACTGAATGCCTACCATGTATCGGGTCCATGATATAGCCAAGCCATCTTTTTAGGACATAGCAGCAATACAAATAAACAAAAGAATTTTGCTCACATGAGCCTTGTGGTGAAAGGTTATCCCAAGTGCTTCTCATTAGCAGCACAGGGGAGACGAGAACAAAAACCACCAGTCTCTCTTTTCATGATCAAGATGAAGATCCCATAGTTGACTGATGTTCATTTGAGTGTACAGGGATGGAGAACAGCTGAGCCCTGGAGCATGTCGGTACCCCATGTCCTTGCTCAACATTCTCTCTACCTTATTATAGCCTTGAGACTCCACAATGAAGACTGGATAGAAACCTGAAGTCATCTTGGTCATCAACCTCCTTTCTCAGTCCTCTAACTCAATCCTTGTAGAGGAATCAAAAGTCAAGACAAGCAGGTTCTGCCTGCTCCTAAGTCATCCATGCGTTGTTCCAACGAGCACAGATCTGACCATCCTGCTGTGTCTCTAATTTACATGCCTGTGTTAGAATTTTAACACTTCAATCTCCCTCTGTTCTCCTAGGATGTGAAACAGAGCACCTTTTATGGTCCCTAACAGCTGTTTGCCAACTGCATCATCCTAGAAACACGGACACATTTCTGAACTGAATTCTGTGCTCTCTGGTCTCACCCAACGAACAACAGAGGGTTCTAACCATCATCTTTTCCTTATTTTAGTTCCTCTTGTATCATTAAAGGGCAGCTTCACCTGGGAGACCAAAGCTAATATCTACAACAAGGTTTAAGAAGTGACAGTGGGAGCAGTTGGTCAGTTCAGGATTGGGGGAAGGGTTTCCTGATGTGCAGTCAGAACAAGGTTTTGGCAAGCTTCAGCTCACTAAAACAGTCCTTGATGAAAGAAAATGGACTAAGAAATGCTCGGTGAAGTTTTTATCATAATGGAACAAGTCTGAGATTTGAGTAAACATCGGAGTCCATCTCGGCTCTGCTGTTTAATCAGTATCTTGGGTCAGTCATTTCAAACTCTCTGAACATTCATCAACTTCACCCATTAAAGGGCATACTAATACCCTGAAAGGTTTTTGTTAGAGAAAATGGTGGAGTGTTTGTAAACGGGCTTTCTCAGCTGCAAAGTGCTATGCATATGTTAGTTATTACGGTTCCGCCCGCTATTGTAGGTGCTGGAGAATAGGGCCCTGCAGACGCTGTTCTGTTGCACACTCTCCTAAAAATGATTCTGCTATAGTCTCTGTGCAAGGCTATGTTTGTCTTCCACCTCCAGAGTGCTGAAGTCGGTCTCCCAGTCCTAATGTGAGAACCGACACCTGGCCCATTTTTTCATGCAGGGAGGTATTAAAACTCTACTAGATATCTCCATGACAACAGAGATTGTTTGGTTTGCCCTGTATCCCTGGTACTGGGAATAGTGTCATTCTTATAGCAGGCACCCAAAATTATGTGTGTGTGGGGAAAAGATGGAATATCTGAGCAAATTTAGAATAATGAAAATGTAATTTATTTTATATAGAGCAGAGGTACTGAGGTCATGTGGACAAACAATGAAGGCCAGCCCCTATAGGACAGGGAACCCATGAGGCAGCTTGGTTCCTCTGTTCTCTTAGTATTCAAGACCTCATACCATCTTGCTATACCTTCCTGTAAGAGCTCCTTGACTCCAACCTGGCTGGACCCCTGCTTGTAGAGATGACAAGGGTAAGGTCAGAAGTGGGCCACTAAGAAGAAGACCAGAAACTGAAATCTATGCTTCTCGATTCCAAAGGAGACATGCCTCTTCCTTCTAGAGAAAATTGCATAATTTGAAAAATATTTGACTCTTTTTTTTTATTTTTGGCTTGGTGTTTGGCCTTGCTCTGTTATGGGGAGGAAACCCATTTCTTTGGAAATGTAGCAGTGGCCTTTGGTTTTTAGGGGAGTGCCTGATCACTTCAAGATAGATTTTTGCACAAAGAACTCACTGGCTTTGCTAGCCATGCCATGCCATTAAATACCGCTGACAGTCAGGCTCTTCAGCCAGCCCATGTGTGTTTCTCATTCCCTCTTGAATTTGTCAACGTGACATAATTAACTAAGCTGTTAGCTAAATAAATCATTGGATCTCAGGGAGAATTTTTACTGAGACGTCAGTGCCCCCGCATGGCACTGCATGAAGGACTGTCAACACCACACGATAGATGTATGGCAAAAGATTCTGTCTGGAAGACAGCTCTCTCTCTCTCTCCTCTCTCAGCATCAAAAATGGCTGTCAGGCAAAAGAACAGATGCCAAGGAATGTATGTGAGAAAACCGTTAATTCTTTAGAGTTGTTCACTCCCACATGGTTCATAGAGTCTGAAATCATCCTGGAAACAGAGGTTGGGAGGTCAGAAATGGACTCAGAGCATCGCTAGTCTCTAGTGATTATGCTAGCATAATAGACATATTAGTAGCTACACATGCTCTGAGACAGGGCAGAGTTATTAAACCGCCAGAGAGTCTTAACCTTTTCTGCATTCTGAGTAGGGGGACACAGTGCCATCGTTTTACTCTTTTTTTTTTTTTTAAAAAAAGACATTATTGGTTCTTTTAAGTTTTATCTGTATGTTTGTATGTGTGTTTCTGTATGTACATATGTCCACCACATGCATGCTTGATATCTGAGGAGGCCAGAATAAAGCACTGGGTCCCCTGGAACTGGAGTTACAGATAGTTGTGAGCTGCCACATGGGTGCTGGGAATTGAACCCAAGTCTTCCAGAAGAACAGCAAGTGCTCTTCACTCTCGAGCAGCTACCCAGCCCTGTTTTTATTTTTAAGAACACACTTGTAACTTTTCTAAGTAGACAAGGGCTTACTCCCCCAACCTATTTTGGTCTCGCTGGTCCATGACTGGGCCACTGGATGAATATACATTGAGTACACTTTGGCTCTCCAACCATGATGCTCCGTCTTCCAACAGAATAAAGATAAAGATAGAGGCAGGCAGATCTCTGTGAGTTTGAGACCAGTCTGGTCTACAAGAGCTAGTTCCAGGACAGCCTCCAAAGCCACAGAGAAACCCTGTCTCAAAAAACCAAAGGGGGAAAAAAAAAGTCCTTGCATAGTGCACACCTTTAAAGATAAAGATAGACAGAGGCTGTGGGGGAGACTGCACTCGAGTCCATATGTGATTTACATCAGATTACAAAACTGAAACTAAACATTAAGCCTGGTGTGGTCAGCCTGCCCAGGAATCCAAGGGTGCCTCTCCACATCGGGAAATGACCTGCTGCTCCCACACGAAGTCCAATTAGAAGTGTGGCTAAGGGCCAGAAACTTGAAAGAGAGATTATAGATTCATTAATTAAGGTCATGTTTACACCTCAGTTGTCAACTGTAATGATTTGTTTAACCCAAGGTCTCCTTAGTTTATTATGATCATTACTGCTTGGCTCAGTCAGGTCTCATGGTGATGAATGATGGAGCCATACATGAGCCTTCATATTCTGACAAGAAACATGGGCCCAGACTGCCACTCTATTTTAATGCAAAGCAACTTTCCTCTAAATATTGCTTTATTCTTCAGTCTTCTATTTCAGAGCCATAAGCCACTTCCCACAAGTGGACTTGCCCCTGCCTGTCCTGTTGGCCTTGTTTACTGATAAGTCATCTTCATCAAGGGCATTGACAGTGGCCACCTCTCTCTCTCTCTCTCTTTCTCTCTCTTTCTCTCTCTTCTCTCTCTCTCTCTCTCTCTCTCTCTCTCTCTCTCTCTCTCTCTCACACACACACACACACACACTTTCTGATTTTTCTGTGGTTTGGGGATCAGCAGCTCTGGTGACAAGATGGAATCCAATTTCATCACAGAAGGGAGGCTTGCTTAAAGCATTGTAGAGATGCAGTGCTGGGCTCAGCAGACACCATGGCCAGCATTCTCCCTCTGAATAGCTTTCTCTAGATACTTGGAGAAGACAACTGTGGACGTGAGCTCTGCAGCTTAGAGGCTATCATGTTCCTTTACCTTATGATGGGGATGGAAAGTTTAATAGGTCCACATTGATACTGGGATCAGAGTATACCTTTGTGGGTTTCTTAAGGTCATGGGAGGGATCAGAAACATGGACCATCCCATTCCTCAGACTTTAGTAACTCCAGTAGTAGACCTCAGGGAGTCAGTTCTTTTGTTTTCCTTTTCTTAAGAAAGCAAAACTTGTTGGGTTTTCCTCTTTGGAGCATTTTTTTTTCTTTTCCATAAAAGTGACCCATCCTTGATTCATGTTGTTATGCTCAGGTGTGAACCAGAACATTCTTCAGAATCATGAACCAGGCTCCGGTCAGGTTTCATCTAGAACTCCAGTGTGTGCCAAAGCATTCAGGAGAGACATCAGTGAGTCAAGAGTTTGTGTCCAGGAAAGTAAAGGACATGCTCCTGCAGTTAACAAGTGTGTTTGTTACTTGCTTGGACCCTGGTTTCAGATACATAACTTTCACTCAGTGTTGGAATCCCATGGGTATGGGAACATCTTGATCCCTTTGCTAAGGTCCCACGTCAAGCTTACAATTACTTGGTTTTCTCACATATCCTAGGTTATACTCAATAATGATCTCACCGAGGCTCCACAGGCACTATAACAAGCATATTTGATATGAACCACTTTGACATTCTAGGCAACTTTAGAACTCAGAACAGAGTTAGGCGCCTGGACCATCTGAATAACTTCTTGGTTTGGGATTCCAGTTGGCAGTTCTTCAGGTCAACTTGGACAATGGGTTGGAGCTGTACACTCAAATGTGTGCTGCTGCCTGCAAAATCAAAGCAGGATAATTAAGCCTCCTTTGTAGCTGGAAGTCTTTTCTCTGTTCTGTTTGGCCCTGCTGGACTGGTTTCTCTCCTGCTGGCCAGTCCCTGCAGCTGCATCTGAAACAATCATTTGAAGGCTTAATATTAATCATAATTGTTTGGCCCATGGCTCAGGCTTCTTACTGGCTATCTCTACATATCAACTAACCCATTTCTAATAATCTGTCTATCACCACATGCCCCATGCTTACTGATAATGCTCTTCCATCTTATTCCTCCAGAGGCTGCTGGCACCCCCCTAACTCTGCTTTCTTTCTCCCCATCTCTCTGCTTGGACTTCCCACCTAGGCTATATTCTGCCCTGCCACAGGCCAAAGCATCTTCTTTATTATCCAACGGTAATAAAAAATATATTCACAGCATAAAGAGGGATGTCCCACATCACTTCTTAGCAATGTGTGATATAAATTTCAGCTTTTCTTTCTTTGAAATAGATATTATGATCTGGCCCAGACTCCCAGACCAACTAAAAACTTGTAAGGCCCGATAGACCCAAATCTGCATACAAAGTTTTTCATAAGCATCAGGAATGGTGCTTATTGGGTTAAAGGGTTCATGGAGAGATGACAGTGAGACAAAGAGCCTCCTCCACCACGATGCCACCAGAGCAGTGGGCCAGCTTGACATCCTGTAAAACCATGAGGGACTGAGTTTCTTAGGAACTATACTGGGACACACAGGATTTGTGGAGCATTTGAGACAGACAATAAAGTTGGACTGCTGTCCCTCTGTGGTGAAAGGACTTAATTTCTCTAATGAATAGAAACCCTCAAGTGGACAAGATAAACAGGATCACTTGAAGCGATGATGTCCTCAGCCTTCTTTTTCATAAAAATTCCTTTCCATTTATTAGCTTTTGTCCACAACCCAGGACAATAGCAGGATATCCAGGAGGAGCCCTAGCCATAGTGTAGTAGAAAACTGAGGCCTCAAACCAGACCAATGACTCTTTGCAATGAACACTTGCAAGTAAAGCTATATGGACAAAGAGGTTTACGGAGTTACTAACTGTATCACACTGCAGCTTCCATGACGAGATTTTTAAGTTTTCGCCTTTATTAATTTTTCTTAAATTTTGTTTTATTTGAGGGTGTGTGCAGGGGTGGAGGGCAGTTCTGAAGGTACAAGGAAATGAATGGGATCAAGATACATGATGTAAAAAACACAGAATAAATACATAAATAATCTAAAAAAAAAAACAAAAAAACAACCTGTGGTCATGGCTCTGATTTCTGAAGTCCATTCTGGTGTGCAATGTTGCTACTGACCCAACATTTTCATAAGGAAATGAAGTACCCAGAACTGCCATTTGGCTTTTTCTCTGACTTAATGGTTCCTTTAATAAAAATGTTCATTTCATGGTTTGGTCCTGTAACCACTGCTGGAGACAAACTGCTGTAGTCTCAGAAACCCAGCAATAAATACAGTCACATACCACAGCATGACACTTCAGCCAGGGATGGGCCACATACACAATGGTGTCCCACAAGATCACTTTGCCTACTGATACTGTAGCCATCTTAGTTTGTTTAAGTACACTCTGTTATGTTACGATGACACAATTGCCCAAGGATGCATTTCTCAGAACACACCCCCATCATTAAGTGTAACATGACTATACTGGATCCCACTAGGACAATCACAAGTCTATTAAACAAACATGAATTGAATCTTAATTTTAGAAATTTCATTCTATTTGTTGTGGTAAAACTGTACATGTCATAAAATCACCATTTAAACTAGTTTAAGTCTGAAGTTTGGTGGCATTTAGCACATTCATATGATTTGATATCTATCACGTATCCCTTCTTAGAACTTTTCCTATCTTCCAAACCTGAAATTCTCCACCTATTCAATAATAGCTACCACTGCTCTTACACCAAGGAACCTCCATGTTAGATTTTCTCCCTGTGAATTTTCCTGCTCTCGGTGCATCACAGAGTGGAATCTTCTGGAACTTTGTGATTTATGTGGCTGACTTATTTTACTTAGTAAAATGACCAATGTTCATCTGTGTTGTAGAATGTATTAAAGTACCTTTTCAAAGACTAAATGCACATATTAATGTATAATTACAATTACATGTGTACACAGTAGCTATCTAACTCCGATTCTGTTGACTCATCTGTAGAGGACAGATTATGTTGTTTCCATTTTTTTAAACCTCTGTGACTAAGTCTACTACAAACATACAGGTTCACACATGATCTGTTTGAATCCCTGATTTCAGTTATTCTGGCATACATGCAGAAATGAAGTGGTTGGGTTTAGGATAGTTCTATTTTCAAGGTTTTGATGAGCTACTGTTCTTTCTAATACAGTGGTTGCACCATTTTACCTTCCTGCCAGCAAGGCACCAGGCTTCCAATTTCTCTAGATTACAGAGTAAAGGCGCTCACAGGCACTCACCCATCATAAACCTTCTCAGCATTTCCATCTCCCAAATTCCTCAGATTCTTCTTTTCGCCAACACACTTGAGAATTTGTGGCATATAAGCTGTATTTTACTTGTGGTACAATATAATATGGATTCCCATATGCCAACTAAGAATATAAGAATAGAGTTCAGCTGTTAAGACTTACATACTGAGTCTCAACAACAGAGGCCAAGCGAACCTATCCCTCCTTCATCTGGGACCTTCCAAACTTCTTTCTCTGGGTATCTTCCAGATGCATTTAGCAAGTAAGGAAGATGAGCCAGCCTTCCACTGAATCTGCTTTGTAATCAGATTCCTTGGGGTATCTGGGAATCTGTGTATAGTTATAGGTGAGCAGATAATTATGGGCCATTGGGATGAGACATGGAGAGAACTGACTTGTCAAAGGAGTCACATGGCTTTCAGGCAAAGCCTAACTGATGTTCGGGATGACAGAAAGCCTTCTGCTCATGGATACAAGAATGGCTCCCAAGGCCCCCAGGGCTCCCTCCCCTTATGTCCCATTCTAATCCCCAGCTTGTCAGTCATTTATAACTAGTTCCCTGACTTTCATTTAGAACACATCATAAGGTTGTGAATTCAGCTGCTGTACGTTGCCATCCTGTATGCTTACTCGCAAGGCTGTTTTGTGTAAAGATTCTTTTAATATGGCCATGAAAAATTCTTGGGCTTCACTATATACCCTGAGCCTAGAAATGGGAGTTCCACCTCATCTGCCTCCAATTCCTCTCATGCTCCATGCTCTTTCAAAGTAGCCTCCCAACCTCCCAAAGCTTTGCAAGGCTTCAACGAGCACCATCCTGAAGAACCATGGAAAATGATCCTGCCACTCATTTCCATGCTGCCTGCCATGGATTGTGAAATCAGAACTGCTTACATTGCCATTTGCCCCAACTGGGCCCAGCTCTCCAAGTTATAGATTCTTGTACAGCACTGTCTAGTACCCATTTTGGCATTATTCAGAATTATGGCTATAAATAACAAAAGCCAACTGAGTGTACTTAAACATTGTGGTGGCATTTCTAGGCAGACATCTTGAAGGACAATCATGCGGCTAGGCACCTTCTTGATACTCTTGTGTAGGTGTATGCATGTGTGTGTGTGTGTGTGTGTGTGTGCTCGTGTGTGTGTGTGTGTGTGTGTGTGTGTGTGTGTGTACGTGCATGTTCAAATACAGAGTGTAGGTGAATTTGTACATGTGTACTTGTGTGTGTAGACCAGAGAACAACCTCCAGTGTTGTTCCTCAATCCATCTTTTTTTTTTAGACAATGTGCAGATGTTTTTCTTTCTTTCTTTCTTTTTTTTTTAACATGGGATATGGAGATGAAGCAGATGGTAGGGCCACACTGCACTTAAGTCTGGCTCATAGGACTGACTGGTTAGCTGATAAAAATATATAGAACATTCAATTCTTCAGGTAGTCCTAAGTTCTAGGCTAAACCAGGCCCCTCTGTGCTGGGAGCACCACACACTTCCGAATGCTGAGTCTCTGGGAGCACCACACACTTCCAAATGCAAAATCTCTGGGCGCACCACACTCTTCCGAATGCAGAGTCTCTGGGAGTACCACACACTTCTGAATGCTGAGTCTCTAGGGACATCACACACTTCTGAATGCAGAGTCTCTGGGAGCACCACACACTTCTGAATGCAGAGTCTCTACTGCACCACTGCTCTTGCCTCCCTTCTCACAGCTGACCTCTTTGGATTTTGAGGACACATGGGAAGGAGTTTCTCCTCTAGATCCCAAAGGAAGTAACTCCTTAGACTCAGAAAACCTCAAAGCATCAATCGGGGGCTCTTCATGTCCCTCTTCCCCATTCTCTGCCCAGGTGTGTCATAACTGTGTGACAGACAGCACAGTCAGTTCCTTGTCTTTGTTTCCATTTAGGACTTTCCTTTAAATCATTAACCCTTTTGTCTGCAAACAAACTTGTATGTTAGGTGTCTGATGAAGTGGTATGAACCCTACTTTGTTTTGTTTTCTCCTTCAGAGAATTTTCTGGTTTATCCTTCCTACAATACCCCTGACCTCTATCCCCTACCAGGGGCCCTGTGTGGAGAGTCTAAGTTCATGGTTAAACTGTACATTCCTGCTCTCCTGACAAGTCAGCCACTTCCCCCCCCTAAGATCCCTGAGGGGCTGCTAACCTTCTTGGACCATGAGGTGTTGCCTGGCAGGCAAGGGAAGAGTGACCTGTTGTCACTTCCCTTATTAGGGTTGGGTATTTCCTATCACCTTCTGTCTACTTTAAGGGGCTGTCTGGGGATATGACTTCGTGTTTTAATCTGGAAGGTCCCCTTGCTTCCTTCATGGTCCAGTTCATTTTGCTTTTCCTACTGTCACTTTGGGTCATTGTTAACATTAAGCATAAAATTGCATTAAATGTTTACATAAGTTTTCAATAAGTCATAAACAATAAAGACATATAAACAAGAGACCCAGTCAAGCATTTTCCTGGCTAATTTCATGGCTTCCCAACCTGGATTCAGAGACAAAGGAGCTCCCAGGCTACCTGAACGTGTTGGGTTGGAAATTGCTCTGTGGAGTTCCAGAGTTGAAGAAAAAGTTGGCTGAGTGTAAGGTGGCTTTCTCTGTTTCTCCCCTCTCTTCCCTTTGGTCAGCCTGCTAAGAACCCCTGCTTTGCTATGTAAGCTTTCAGGTTTCAAGTGCTAAAATGTCTGCTGATGCTTCTCCTTGAAGAGGTAGACTCATCTCACTGACAAGAGAACCATAGGTATCCTATTATAATTTCAAAAGAGAGAGGGGGCAGGGAGGGAGAGAAAGAGGAAAGAGGAAAGAAAGAAGGAAGGAAGGAACAGAAGAAGGGAAGAAGAAAGAAAGAATACAGTTTTCACAAAGATGGTTTCTCAGGGTTTAATCCCTGGAAGAACTCCCTTCAATAAAAAAAGTTCATTACTTTAATGCTATGGTTCTTACATTTTTGCTTAGAAAATAGATAAATGATAGCTAGCTAGCTAGCTAGCTAGATACACAGATAGATAGAAAGATAGATAGGCAGACAGACAGATAATGATAGATGGTTATAGAGGCTTTTATTTGGAATCCTATAAGATTTCTCATTAGATAATTCTGGTACCTTTCCACGTAGAATATCTTAGAGAAATCCTCCCTCTTTTTGTCTTCTGAACAAATGAAAAAAAAAGAATAATGGCTAAGACTTTAAGGAAGAAGATTATAACTTAGACTTGTTTTAAGTCAATTTTCATAGGTAACAGAAAAAACATGTGACGAGAAATTGGTGTTTCACCTTTCCATAGACTTGGCTTCTTTAAATATGGGGTCACAGGAAAGGGGACCATTTTGCTCATCTTTGCTTTCCCAGTGTTTAGCAAAGCACTAAGCTCAAAATATATCTTAAATAAATGGGTATTTTCAAAATGTGTCTGCTGTCTTTCACAAGCTTCCCTCCTTGCTTTCTTTGTAGTAGCCAAGCCAGCCCAGAACTAATCAGTGCCAGAGTGCACCAGACAATCAATTAGTCCCTACATGGCTTGATTTGATGACTGACAAGAATCTCACTTCCTAGTAGGCATCTTGTGACATTAAGGGGGCTGAAATTTGTTCCCAAGTATTATATCTATACCGACCAGCTTTCTAAACTATCAATAATTACGTAGGACCTAAGACAGGTGAGTTTTAGAACAAAGGGAAGAGGAGATCCAGAGGCTGTTTGTACTGGTCTATTCAGGAAGGCACAAAAGCTACCACCTGGGAGGTTTCCACAGTGGAATTCACATTGTTTCTGAAAATTTGGAAGCTACAAACCCAAGATCAGAGTACCAACTGGGCCATTTCCTGATGAAGACATTCTTCCTTATCAAGGACTGTCTTCTCATTGTGTGTATGTGTGCGTGGTGTTTGTGCATGTGTTTGTGGGCACATGTGTATACTTGTGTGTACTCATATGTACAGACCAGGGATTGGTGCAGATGTCTTTATCACCCTTTACCTTGTTATATGAGGCGGAATCAGTGGACTTGGAGCTCTCTGATTGGTTAGGCTGGCAGGCCAGCAAGATCCAGGAAGCTAGCTGCCAGTCTCTCCAGTGCTGATGTTACAGCACACACCACCACAGTGGCTTTTTCACAGCTTCTAAGGATCTCAGCTCACATCCTCATACTTTTTGCAGTGAATTCTTGACTTTTCCCTTATGTGCTTGGAAGGGAAGTCAGGAAAGGGAGGGAAGGGAAGAGACAGAGAGAAAGAAAGGACAGAGGAACAGGGCGAGGAGAGAAAAAGAGACTCAGGGAGTATGGAGAAAGAGGAGACAGAGAGGAGAGAGATGGACAAGAGAGAAAAATAAATGGGGGAGAGAGATAAACTTAAAAAGCTGGTTCTCTAGTGTCTTTCCTTAGGAATTCTGAATCAAGGCATTAGGCATGACCTCTTTTACCCTTAGTCACTTTCTCGGAGGCTCCATTTTTAACAAATCACACTAGAAGGTAGAACTTCAGCTCCTCTGGGTTTTAGGAATCTTGGTGTTGGAGATAAAGGCTCCTCTGCCATTGAAGCAGCTGTAGAGATTTTCCAGTTTTCAGTGCTAAATGCACAACTTGTTAATCACCGACGCCCTTGGAAACCAAACATTTAGCAAACAGGAAGAGGTGATGTCTAAGACCTCGGGCCTCATGCATGACTTTTCTTGTCAGCTCGTCTTAGCTTCTCTACCTGCCCTGGGAAGGAACGGGATTTCCAGAGAGAGAACAACCACTCCAAACTGCATTAATGCAGCTCAGAGGGCTGCCCTGCCCACACCCCAGGAGACTGGAGCAGGAACTTGGCCTCCAAAATAGGACCACCAGGCCACTGGTGCAGATCCTTCACTGCTTCACAGATAAAGCCTTGGAATTCTATCCCTGTTCTCTACCCTCTTCTATTCCAGTCACCCCAGACTCCCAGTGTCCCATACAACACACACTCCATTACTACATTGCACTTGCTCTTTGTTTCAATGTTTATCTTAACATAAGAGGTGCTCTGCTCTCTCAAAACTGGGCTATGGAATCTGCAACCTAACTGGATGACGTTAAAAATGCCTAGAGAGTCATAAGGCTTCTAAAGTGAAAACCCCAAACAAATCCAGGACATGGAGATAGTCCTAAGCCTTCTGCCTCAAGCCAGCTCCCTTCTCCCACAGTGTACACTGTGGTCTGGAGTAAGAGGCAATGCAATCCCTCCATAACATACCGCAGTGCCCACCAATGCAGCCGGAGGGATGCTCTCCCGAGGCTTCTGAGGGCAGCTGGGTGGTTTAGAGTTCCTACCCTGGGATCTCTGCAAAGGAGCTGGCGTCATTGGGAGCACCAGCCACCTTGGCACTAAGCCTCTCTGCCCAGCATCAGATGAGTGATCACTCAAGGACTGCAGGAAACAGAGAACTGAAGCAACTGTGCAGGGCAAACACAGGAAGGAACATCAGAGTGTCCATTCGGCTGGCTCCATCAGCTCTTTTCTTAGACAGTGTTAATGAGGGTCCCACTGGCACTGAACCAGATACTAAGTGGAGGGGTGGAGAAGCGCTTGAGACATTTGAGAAATGGAGGGAGAGCAGAATTATCAATTGATGTGTAGAGCTGAGAAGGGGGCCAGGCAGAGACTGGACAAAAGGATCTTATGGAGACGTGTGTGACTGCTGGCATTTAACCTCAAGTGAAATAGGAAATAGTCAGAGGTTTTACTGTGCCAAGGTATGGCTTTGGCTGCATGTTGGACAGGTGAAGGAATGGAAGTAGGAACACCACCTACGAGGATGCTGGCTTAACAAAGATGAGAAATGACAATGACTTTGAGGAAGAATGATGACAAGAAGCAAATGCATTCAAAGTGTGTTCTGCATATAAAATCAACAGGTCCTTCTAAATTTTAAACTTAAATTTAATTTTTTTTAATTCATGGCAGTGTTTTACCTGCATGTACCCTAAGTACCACATGCATGCCTGGTGTCTATGGAGGCCAGAAGAGGGTATCAGATCTCCTGGAACTAGAGTTAGAGACAGTTATGAGTCACTATGTGAGTGCTAGGAGTCAATCCCAGGTACTCTGGAAGAGCAGCCAGGGCTAACTGCTGAACTGCCTCTCCAACCCCATCAATAGATCTTGAGGAAGGTTTGGATATCACAAAGGAGGAGAGAGGAACACTCGAACTCTCTCCCAGATAAGCAGGTAACTGATAGTAACATTTATTGAGATGGGATTAAAGCAGGTGAAGCAGACAAATCAACAATTCAGCGTTGAAAGCGCTAAGTGTAACTGGCATGTATAATATCCCCGGGAGGTGTCAAGAAGATAGTGGGAAACACATCTGTGGGTGTCAGAGGGGTGATTGGGTAGGAGGTGTGAAAGCCATCATCAGCCTGCACAGAATCTTCCAAGCCAAGGCACAGATGGGGTGACCCAAGGGCAAGAGCTACAAAAGGAGACTGCACACCTACATGGCAACAGCTTGAATATTTAAATGAAAAGCACTGCAAATAGAAGGCACAAGTACTGCCATTCTCCTGCCCTTGTCTAGACAAATACTTCTGATACACTGTGGTCTTTTCCTGTGCACCGAAGTGCAGCTTGAGTCATTCCCAACACCACACTGATGAAACTCCTGCCAATAGACCAGCGCTGGCAAAGGACCTGAAGCCTGATTGGCTTTCTGGCTTTTGTTCAAGGATTACTAAAATCTTCTAAGAGTGAGGATTTCTTTTCAACATCAAAATATTTAAACAAGCCCACATAATGATAGTTTTACTTGTATTTATCCAGCCAATAGACTATACTCATTGCTCATAAAACACCACAGCAGCCGAGAGGCCCCAATTCCCCCAGTTAGGGTTTGCTTGCCCAGAACGGGGATGCTTCAAGTGTTGTTGTCCCTGGATGTCTGCATCAGCACCACCCAGAACTAGTTAGAAATGCAAATCCCCAGTATTCACGCCAGACCTCCCAAATAGGAATCCCTGTTACAGCAAGCTTATTAGGTGATTTTGACACAGGCACCAACATTTGAGAACCACTACTCTGTAGATTTCTAGAATTAACTGATATATATTGTCAAAGTTGGTTGGATTCTTTGGCCTTATTGAGCTGTTTCTTTTCCTTCTTTCTTTTCTTCTTTGCATTTTAAAAAAAATTTTTGTGATTCTGAGAGAGACCCAGGCAAGCACTGTATCCCATAGCTTCATCTTCAACTCTAAGACTTTCTTAATTTAAAAATTCTTATTTATTTATTTATTTATTTATTTATTTGTGTGTGTGTGTGTGTGTGTGTGTGTGTGTGTGTGTGTGTGTGTGTGTGTGTGTATGTGTGTGTGTGTCCTGTCCATGCCATTGCTCACATATGATAATCAAAGAACAATGCCTGGGAGTTGGTTCTTTCCTTCCACCATGAGACCCAGGTATCAAACACAGGTCATCAAACTTGCATAGCAAGAGCCTTTCCCCATTGAACCATCTTGCTAGCTCTAAGTTTGGGTTTTTTAAAGTGTATTGCATTGACTAGGAAGACACCTTAGTCAGGGTACTGCTTATCTTACAAGTACAATGACAGAAGGTCAATTCCATATCACCCATGAAGAAACCCAGGGCTGTTTGTTTGTTTGTTTGTTTATTGTTTATTTATTTATTGTAATCCTAGGACTGGGCAGACTGGAACAGGTAGATCGTTGGAGTTCACTGACCAAGTAGCTTAGCCTACTTGATGAGTTCCGGGTTGGTGAGAGATCTTGTTTCATAAAAAATTTTGCATAGTGACTGAAGAACAATCACTTGGAAATAATATACTAAAAACCTTACTGATGGCTAGCAGGAGGGCCAGAAGATGCACAATTGGATTAAACTAAGAGTCCCCGTCTTTCCATAGCTAAGTATTTTTTCATATTTCTAGGTCACATCAATGTCAAAAAGAGTTTCTCATCCAACAGTAGCTATTCAAAGCACAGTGCAATTTCACTAGAGTACTAGATGTCTCTTAGTGCCAGAATGATGATAATGAACAGGATGTTCTTGTGACTAAGTGATCCCCTGAGCCCTAAGGAAGTGAGGTTGTAGCCCCAAAACACACAGTTAGTAAGAGTATAGTGTCTCCTAACCTGCCATGGCCCACAGAACTTATCGAATTTGGAGCCTGACAGAATCTGGGGGCTTTGTTTCCTATCTGACTACTCATGGTCAAGCAAGTGTCCCTGAGTAGAAAGTTCCTTGTCTACACAAGATGAACAAAGCTTTGAGCCTGACAGACTGGGTGAAAGTCAATATGAGATATAGTGGGCCAAGCAAAATTAAGTCTCATTTTCTTTCTCATCAGGTGGGTTGAAAGCCACATTCCTCCAAGATATCCACAACAAGGCCCTGCATCCTGTGCCTGGCACCTTACATAGAAAAAGAAGGTTTATGGCTTAGATCAAGCTAAGGCTATCAAATGAAGGAGCCAATCCTGACTTCTGTGAGTCATCCCTAGACAGAGTTACTTGTATACTTACAAAGCAGAGCTCTAGAAGAGAAGGGCATCCTAAGAGGAGGATGTGGAGACAGAGGAGGGGTTGGATCCAGTCATCACAAGCTACAGAGGACCAGGGCAGCTACCAAAGAGGCAGCAGGGAAACCCCACCCGCCTCTAGTATGTGTGGAAGAACCAGAGCGCTGCGGGAATTTGAACTTCTTAGAACCAGGAGACGTGCTTGTATTGCCTAAAGGTTAAGTTTGTGGTAACTTGTTACACAGGAAACAAATACACTTTATCCAACGGGAGCTAGAGACACCCATGAAAGTGGAGTGATTTTGAAGTCCTATCATCCTCATCTCTGACTTTGAGTTTTGCCGTCTATCCTTAGGTGTCAGGGGCTGCTAAAGGATCAAGATTAACTTTCAGACAGAGATGGGAGACTGCCCAGCAGAGCAGACCAGAACAATGCAGCCCACAGGAGGCTGGAATACAGGGTGTCCTTAAACACTGAGCATGCTCCTATCTATTCCCAAGTGAATCTGTTCTCAGGACCAAATGCTATTCATAAGGTAAATGGAGTTAATTGAATATACACACTAATTCCATAGAACAAGAGACTAAGAGAAATATCCACTATACACTTTGTACAACTGCCTGTCACAATGGTTGATGTATTAGTCAGGTTTCCCTAGAGGAACAGAGCCAATGGGATGAATATATATATGCATCCAAATCATAGCTGAGAAGCAGAGACCTGGTAGTTACTGAATATAGGCTGAATGCTTCAATAGTCAGAATAGTCTCATAATAGCCACCGTTGTGTGTGTGTGTGTGTGTGTGTGTGTGTGTGTGTGTGTGTGTGTGTGTGTGTACAACTAGCGTCGATACAAGAGGTAGGATGCTTCAGTAGTACCTTTCTGGTGCTGGAGTCCTGGAAGTTTCCTGGAGAGCCACTGGGTCCTATTTCACGATGGAATCTTGGAGATGCTGGGTCTGCTCTTGGTGATGGAATCATCAGCAGCAACAAGGAAGCAAATCTTAACTGGGGAGTCTCAGCATTCATTACTATGCTCTGCGCAAAGTAACTAAACAGGGTACCAGTAAGGATGAGGTTGAAAACCATACGCTGGATGTGAGATTCTGGGTCTATTGTTGACCCAGAATCTCCTGACTAGGCGGGGCTGGCCTTCCAGAAAGCCCAGGCTTTTGCTTGCTGGGTTCTGGGGTTGCAAGCAGGCGTTGGCATTCCTAGCTTTACATGGACTCTGGGCTTAGGACTCTGGTCTTCATGTTTGTTTTCATGATGAACATTCTATTGACTAAGTCATCTCCCTAGGTCCTGTCTAACAATTTCTTAAATCCTCGGGTTCCACATTTTGGCCTTTGCAAGGTTCTTTCTCTAACTTCTTAAGTATGTTCCCTTTGAAAATGTTTCCTTTCCTAATCCCAAGGGCAAAACGTACTCCTGTGTGGATTACAATGTTTACCTTTCCCTTCCTCTCAGAGGGTCCAAGAATCTTATTAGGTCAACCCGATCGTACGATCTCTCTCTGTACATCTTGGAGTTGTCACTCTCTAAGTAGCAGTTTTCCATGCTTCCCACCTCCTTTAAGGAAAGGAAGAAATCAAGGGACTGGAGAGATGGTGTCTTAGTTCGAGTTTCTATTGCTGCAATGAAACACCACGCCCAAAAAGCAAGTTGGGGAGGGAAACTGTTTATTTGGCTTATACTTCTGCCACACTGTTTATCTATGAAGGAAGTCAGAACAGGAACTCAAGCAGGGCAGGATCCTGGAGGCAGGAGCTGAGGCAGAGGCCATAGAGGGGTGCTGCTTGCTGGCTTGTTTATTATGGCCTGCCCAGCCTGCTTTCTTATAGAACCCAGGACCATCAGGCAAGGAAAGGCACCACCCACTATGGCTGGGCCCTCCCCCATTGAGCACTAACTGAGAAAATGCCTTACAGCTGGATGTCATGGATGCATTTCTCAATAAGATTCAACTAACCTCAACATCTCAAATGAGGCTTCTTCCTCTCTGATGACTCTAGCTTGTTATCAAGTTGACACACAAAAACACAGTACAGATGGCTCAGCAGTTAAGATCACATATGACTCTTAACTTACAGAGGACCCATGTTCAGTTCCCAGCACCCAGATCCAGTGGCTCACTTGATAATTCCAGTTCTAGGGATTTACACATACTCTTTTGCCCTCCAAAGGTACCTGAATTAATTTACACAAACACATGCAGGCACATACACATAAAATACATAAATATTTGTAAAAGAAAGCAACTGGAGGAGCTGAAGAAACATAGATCCCCAGGTCTCCTTGAGACTTCCCGGAGCACAGGAGAGTCTGCTTGCTATTTTGGAATCCTCCATCTGGAATTCAGTTGTGCTCAAACTATGTTGTAGCTATATTTTTGGTGATTTTGTGGCTATATTTTGGTGGTCTGTAGTGGCATCTTGTTTTGTCAGTGAACTTGTGATGGTGACCACACCCTATGGGTGTGACTTTAGGTGTTTAGATGTGACCCCCTTATAAGGTAGAGGAGAGGCTGGCTCTCACTCTTGGGTTGAGCCTGCCCTGCATACTTGATTTGGTGTTCATGAGCATCCCAGTCACCAATACTCAATATCTTTTGTTCTCTTCCCTGGCTCTTCTCCCCTCTTCTCCTTCTCCTTCCTTTTCATCTCTTTCCTTGTTTCTCATTTCAGCCCAATAGGTTTGTCTTGGTGGTTCTCAGATCAGCCACAATCTCTTTCTTTCCCTTCGGATGATTAAGTGGATGCTTAGCCCAATGCATAATAATGAAAAGAAATAGAGTCCCAAGGAAGTTAAAATTTTGTATTCAAGATTATTAAATGAAAATCAAGAACAAAATTCCAAGAATTTGCAGTAGCCATTGCACTCTACATTGTTTCATTGGCTGGGAGCACTAGGGTTCAAAGTCTACATTTTAAACAAAGGTCTGCCTACAATGTTTAGATCAAACAGCATCACCAGCTCTATTGAAGGCTTCCAACTGCCTTTCCCATACCTCATCCTCAGCATGCTGTAGGAACATGTTCTCCATAGCAACTTTGTCTCTTTGGCAATAGGGAAAAATGGTATCACCTCCACTCAGCTTCATTTCCAGCCATAAAACCCACTCATATCAGAGGATGGTGAGACCTATGACAAGAAGTTATCATCAGTTCAGGCTGTGGAAGAGGTGTTTGGAGGCATTCAATGTCTATGAGTTGCTTACATTTTGTTCAAGTTGTGCCAGATGAACAGCTGGGTGGTTAAGTTGGGGATGAAGGAGCTGGAAAGGGGAGTTTGCAAGATGTCACACAGTGGACAGAGGAGTGTCTCCAGCATAGGGCCTTGCTTAGGATTCTATGCTGGAATCTAGAATGGTCTTCTAGAGGCCATGAAGACCATTCACTGTCTATACATAGAACTGTACATACTGCAGTCCAAAGCTTAAATTAGCAACTGTTTCTTTTCTCTTTTAACAGCCTGTAAAGTAAACAACATGTTACTCTTACAGGTCCAAACCAACTTCCAACAGGTCTGTTATAAAACGTCTTTATATGTCTTTCCTAAATATCTCTCTTGCTATAAGATAACCCTTCTGCATTGTTCTCTGGGGAAGTGGAAACAGCTGGTTCTGGGCCAACTTTTGAAGGCAGCTGTAAATACCTTTTGCCCTGCCCTGCTTTATCTTCTCTGTGATGGAAAAAAACCACAAGATATTCCCATTGTCCCGTGATCTCTCACACTCCCAGCATGTTTTCTGCAGCAGACTTAGCTCTTTGAAGAAGATTCCCATACAGTGCTTTTGGAATCTGATCATTTCGCTTCAACACTTCTAACATTCTCCAGGCTGGTAGCCCCAAGCAGAGCTTTGCTTTGATATCTGACTACACACTTCCTGGCCCTTGGCCTTTCCTCCCCAACCCCCATTTTTTATCTTGCAGTGTTTAGCAATGGTTGCTAGGCAGTCATCTGTGTCCACTTCAGCATCCACCAGAGTTGGATCCACTCAGTCCTCTGTTAGGTGGTTATGGACTAGATAGCTATTTCCTAAGATTTACCTGGGACATGTGGCTGTTGGGCTTGCTATGTCATTACCATGTCCTTGTTCATGTTCTTGTTGCTAGGTAAGTGCCTGTTTTCTTCTGTCCAATCTAGGTTACAACAATGCTGACATGTTGGTAACTATGACCCTGAATAATATATAATCCTTCTGAACTTCTTAGACCACACCATTCATAATAGGAATACCTGCCACACTAGATTGCTGTTTTACATATAGTAATCCAGACCAAAGACAACAAACAGTTTGGTTTTGGCTTTTATCTTGGGACAATGCTAGATAACTAGTAGGGGTAGCATTGAATGCTAAGATGAGAAGGTTCTGGAGCCACCTCTTAAATAAGTGAGAGTGAGTCACATCTGCTTGAGATTTCTGTTGTAAGGACTAGAAGGAGCAAAGGCGGGGTATGGACCATGCATTTCCTACCCTCAGTTTGGGGTCTTTCAACTAGATTCTATGGAAGGCACCAGGATGAATATCTTTTGGATCTTCCTATGTTAAGTCTAAGCAGGTACTTGATAAATATGCATGGACCGTCTAGTTGACATTTATGTATGGGTGAACACTGTCATTTAATGTCAAAAGAATATGGCCCAGCAGAGTGACAGCAAAGAGCTTTGCCAAACTCTTCTACGCCTGTGGAGAAAGGGTTTCCTTATGTGAGACTGGAAGGGGGCTGTATGTGAAACCCATCTTACTAGTCTCTACTGCAAGCATATGGGGACCACAAAAGTGAGTCCTTCCTTCTTTCCCCAGATTTCTTAGTGCCGAATTTGTGTGCTACGGTTTTATTCTTTTGCCTAGATTCGGAGCCAAGTTGTTGTAAGCGTAAGATATCCAAACAAAATGTCAGAAGAACTTCAAGTGTCACCCTTATAGACTTTATAGCAAGCATCCTCTTGGAGTCCTTCTTACCAACCCGGTGTCTCTCTCTTCTGCCACCTTCTCACGCCCCGCTGCCTCCTTTCCTTTTCCTATCTTTTGAAGTTTTCCTCCCCCTTAACAACTCATTCTTAGCTCTTGTCTTTACAATATTATTATCTATCTGGGAGAAATAATTATCAACACACAGTCCTGTTTCCAACCCCCCCCCCTTTAGCATTTTAACAGCCATAAGTGGCAGTTGAGGGTGAGGCAGAGCTGCCAACAGCTAGAAAAGATGGCAGGAGATAAAAGTGAACTGTTGGCCACGTTCCCCCACCAAATGAACGAAGGAGGCGACTTAAGTTAGCTCATTCTGTGCACAGTTCTGTGTTGGGTATTTGGAGGGGAAAGAGAAGAAAATGAGAAGCTAATTTCTAACTTTAGGAAGACTATTATAAGGGCCTAATCAGATCCATGAAGTGAGGGAGCCATGGTTTTTCTCAGAATTGTGATTAAGGACTCCAGTTGGTAAGGGTTGCAGTAGCTTAAAGGTTAGGAATCAGGTGATGTCCTGCAGCCTGTCTGGATTTGAAGTTCGTTGTGTGTGACCCTGTAAATTCCACAACCTCTCTGAGCCTCAGTGAGGAAACAGAAGCATTATTAGTGCTTACCTTGAAGAAACCTTGTGAGAATTAAAGTTGTCCTGTGATGTTATTGCAACGAATAAAGAGTTGTAGTTGGTCGTTTTACTCTTTAATTTTTGGGGGGTCCCACCACCCATCTCCTGAATAAATACACGGGGACTTTATTCTTTCTTACAAATGCCCAGCCTTAGCTTGACATTTCTAGCTAGCTTTCCTTAACTTAAATTATCCTGTCTATTTTTGCCTCTAGGTTTTTACCTTTTTCTATTCTGTATAACTTTTCTTTCTTTGTCTTATGCTTTCTTATTCTATGTCTGGCTTTGTAGTTGGCCCCTGGCATCCTCCTCTCCTCTCCTCTCTTGCTCCGCTCACTTCTTTTCTATTTATTCTCTCTGCCAGACAGCCCACCTATCCTTTCAGCTATTGGCCATTCTGCTCTTTATTAGACCAATCAGGTGTTTTAGATAGGCAGAGTAGCACAGCTTCACAGGGTTAAATAAATGTAATATAAAAGAATGTAACACATGTGTGCATAATTAATCAAATATTCCACAGTATAAATAAATGAAACACATCTTAAAATAATATTCCACAACAAAGAGTAGTTAGTCTTTGGTATGGCCATTCAAATGACTGATTATGATTCGTGAATCTACAGTCAGAAATCAGTGACATTATCGGTTTCTGTTGATATTATCAACCAAATCAAGGTGCCTTGTACTGGAAGTTAGTTGTTCAATATGGTTGCTGTTAACCAGAGCCCAGCATCTATTTTAGATAATCCTCAGAATTAACTCAGAACTCCTCTACTTCCACAAGAGCTTGGAACATGTTTCAAAGTAAATCTCAGTGTTAGGTGCCCATTCTTCACCTTTTCTCTAGACATTCTTTATTCCACCCTGGGCCCCTCAAATCAAGCATCTGTGCACCCAAAAGGGAGGCTGTGTCTCACTTGGAGGTGTGGCTTGGCTGGGAAGCTCCAGGAATGGAATGTGTGGTCTCAGATGCTTCTGCTTCCCTAAAGCTACTGCATTTGTGACCCCCCCACCCCACCCCCAACACTCAAAACCTCTGTCAATATTCTAGGTGATATTGCTACATTTTATTTACTTATTTACTTTTGTTTTTCAAGACAGGGTTTCTCTGTGGCTTTGGAGGCTGTCCTGGAACTAGCTCTTGTAGACCAGGCTGGTCTCAAACTCATAGAGATCTGCCTGCCTCTGCCTCCCCAGTGCTGGGATTAAAGGCGTGCACCACCACCTGGCTATTGCTACATTTTTAAGCAAATAGAAGTTGTGGCGCTTCCAAGTAACTCTCAAGGTCCTCTTACCATGAAAAGACACGCTGCACCAAAACGAAGGAAGAAATTAGTCAGAAACCACAGAGCAATTAATGCCTGGATGAACCCGAATAGTAGTGCCTAGTAGACACTTCATTTTACTGTAGCTCAGTAGGGGTGTTCAAAGAAGAAAGCTCACTGTAGTTTCCTTGTTTGGTAAAAATGAACAAAGCCTATTAAAAGACAGAAAGAGAGAAAGACACACACACACACACACAGAGAGAGAGAGAGAGAGAGAGAGAGAGAGAGAGAGAGAGAGAGAGAGAGAGAGAACAGAGACAGACAGAGAGGGACACACACAGAGAGAAACAGAGAGTCAGACAGACACACAGAAAGAAAATGAAATGTTTTTATTAGCATGTGTGTCACTGATTTTTCTCTAGTGAGGAAAACACATACAACACCCCAGAATAAGTAACAAAGGCTATCATTTTCATAGCGAAAAAGAAAAACCTACATAAATATTTGTCATCTGTAATGACTGGGTAAGTGTCTGCCCATATGAGGACAGGGGGTCATAGCAAATCCATCCTTCAGCTGGCAGATCCTTCTGCCTGCAGAGCCTATGCATTCACCACCTATAGGAAGAATCTGCTCGCAGGGCCTGTTGGAATTGTCAGAGTCACCTCCAATGAAGTCTATTTCTCCCTCCGGGCAGAGCAGACTGAGTGAGGCAAGAAGCATGAAGGCACATGCCACAGGAATGCGGGTCTTCCTCTGGGCAAATATCTTGGTAAACCCCAAACAGCAGGCTCTACAGTGTGTCCTCAGCTTCTGAGGGATATACTCATCATCCCCACCCCTTTCCTCCACCCTCGGCTTCCAGGGTGTCCCTCAGCATGGTGTCTGCTCTGATGTGAATTTGCTTGGCTCCAGAGAGCACCACATATTCTCTTCATTTTCACAACAAAGCTTCTGGCTCATTCCAGCCCCGTGCGTGCACTTGCATTTGAACCAACGGGAGAGAATTACATAAGTAAGTTTTATGAAGTTCTCACCAAGCCACACTGTCTCCATTTCTCAACCCTCAAATCTCTGCTACAGAAAGTACATGTGATAAGGCCACCCACCTATTTTGTACATCACTTATTCTTCAATGGGCCAGAAAGCAGAATCTTGGCATCTTGACATTCCCAACCTCAAACCCAAAGTCTGAAAGTAATTACCAGGTGGTGTGATAGCAGCAATCAAGGACTTTCTTTCTTTCTTTCTTTCTTTCTTTCTTTCTTTCTTTCTTTCTTTCTTTCTTTTTTTGGAAGAACAAATCAGTTACTTCTATTCACATTCACCTTTCTGTGTAGCATCTTGAAATGGCCATAGAAAGACTATTACAGTATCCTTACTCAGAGTCCCCCCCCCCCAGGTGCTATAGGAAAATTCCACCAGTCCCAAGACTGCAACTCAGGCTTGTGACTTGTTTCATTTGTTTGTTTTACCCTGAAGCAATGATTTAATTAATCTTGCTAGCCCCAAAGGCTTCTTTCCACATTACATCTGGCATATCATATCATATCATATCATATCATATCATATCATATCATATGTGGCCTTGTAAGGAAGAAAACTGAGCTCCTTTCAGTGGGCTCTTTCCATTGTGGATGAGGCTCTGCAGCTCAACAGAACTACAAACATGGAAGAGCTGGGACCTTGCAAGTGGTCTGAAATAGGGGGACTCCCAAGTTCACAGCAGATGGAAGCTTGGCTGGACCTGTGTCTCCTGGTCGTCATGATCCAATGCAAGCTATCCTTTTCCTTAGCAATTTAAGGTTGGAGTAAATAGAACCCCCCAAATTATCAGAGAGAATGCAAGTTTGCTTCCAGGAAGGTTTCAGACACACTTTCTCCTGCTGGCTTCTCTGTACATATAAAAAATAAATAAATTTTGTTATTCCTCCCCACTCCTTGATCCTCAGCAGAGCACATGCCTAAGTATTTTCCTTGTTACTCATGTGTACTAAACCCCTGTATTCTTTAAATGGTCCCCGTAGACAAAATGATGGGGTATTGTTAGGCAAAACTCTCCAACTGAAAAAATCCACAAAGGTATCTCCAAATTTTGTGATTCCAAACAAAGCTAACGTTTGAAAGAATGAAATAATTTTGCTTGGACAAGAGTTCACCTGTGAGTAGGGAGATGAGAGCTGAATTATGACACCAAAGATGACAAAGTGGTTGTTTCTGAAGAGTAGTCCTTTGTAGCAACAGACTCGAGTGTGGATCCTAGGAGTTTGAGGTCACGAGGACACGACGCTAGAGTTGTAAGGCACACAGTTTGTTATGGTGGAGCTTACAGACCAGCTTTGTCTGTAAGTTTTTTCACATAATGGGTGGGTTTTCAGCTGGAAACAATGGGTTTGGATTGTGTGAGTTTGTGGGGCTTCTATCTGTCTGCCTTGTGGATCTGTGATGTATTCCACATGTGCCTGGAGAGCCAGGTAGACACACCGTTCACGTGGAGTCAATTAGTGCTTTTCCAGCATGAGCACCAATTCAAGTGGCTCTCTGCCAGCCTGATGGTGCAGGGGGGATTCAAAATGAGGATGCTCCATGGGAGCACCAAGAGAGAGCAGGAGAGAACCTGGGGAAGGTTGAGAGAGGTGTCAGGTGAGAAACTAAGAGGATGAGAGGCATTGTCACCCCTCCGGGATATTCTTGTAACTCAGTGAAGTCCCTTGTGAGAATATCTGGGAAAGAGATGGAGACTGGCTGGTGGGCTGTTCTCCAGGAGTTGGGCTGGGTGGGGCACAGTGAAGCATGTTGCCTCTCTGTAGAGGCAGTGGGCAACTCAAGATGTCTGCTTCTGGTCTCACACGCATCAGGGGATTCTAGAGACACTATACCCAGCTTGTTACAGCCTAGAAGCCAGCAGATGGGGAGAAAGCAAGGAGGGATTGCCCCATACACTACTCAGAGAACAACTTTTAACAACCCCCAACCCGTAAGACTTCCCCTCGCTGCAGCCATTCATACTGAAGTGACATGACACCCGCTGTGTTCTGACTTGATCTTGATCCAGATCGAGAGAGATTTAAGAGAAAGCGGTTTACATCCTATTGGCTACCAGGACATCGGGAAGAAAGAAAGAAAGAAGGGACCCTTAGAAAACAGAAGTCAACAATTCAAAGCAGACTATGGCAGCAGAATTACTTTTTTTGTTCTGCTATAAGAGAACCTGAGACCCAGAGAAAGCAATTGTCAACTACCCTCTACCCTATATACCCTATATGTGGACACAGCATTAGGGGAATGGGAAACAACCTGATGGTACCCTTTATGGATAGAGATAGAAGGAAAGAGATAGAAGGAGTGTAGTTTTTTTCTTCTTCTTTTTCTTCAAGGTTCTAGGTTTTGGATTTAACCCCAGCACTGAAAATTACGTTAGTCTCTACAATAACCTTTGTAACATGGGGAGGGAGACTGAAAACACTGACCACTAGAGGGGGCTCGACCTCCACCCTATGCAGTGTGTGTGTGTGTGTGTGGGGGGGGTGTCTATACATGAACTACCCAGTAACACTAAAATTGGTGTAGCCATCACAAAGGGTAGACCGCATATTTCCAGGAAAAAGAAAGGGGCACCCGACCTCAGAGACCTTTGGGAAAGCTCCAAACACCAGAACCCCCAGAGTGCCAATTTTAGGTAGAAATCCCTAAAGAAGGGTTTGCAATTCTTATTTTAAATGGTTCCTTCTAGAATAAATGAGTACCAAATCAGCTCAGAAGCACAGCACAGCTGTAAGTCCCAGCAGGACGTTCTGGGTCCTCCTTTCCGACAGGTTAAATCCTAGAGGCTGAGGATGGCCGAAGGGACACCATCCCTGGGGCAGGAGCTGAGAGGTAGCTAGAGGCTGGTTATGAGTGCCTCACCATGAGTGCCTCATGAGGGACACTAGATGACTAGCTGGTGCATGGCAGTCAGTACCTTGCCTGGTCCCCTGACCAGGCTCAAGCAGCCTTATGGGCTTCAGCTCACCAGGAAGTGAAAATATCCCAATTCCTGAAAGACTGTCTTAGTTACATCTCCGTTAGAAAATAACAAGAACAACTGGCTCTCCCTCCATGGCAAATGACCCTCACCACAAACTATCTGTGTTCTTAGTTACAGAGAAGATGGGCCGGGGTTAGGCACTGGAGCACTCACCAGCCTCTGTTGTGTCCCCATATGCAAGCCACCATCAAGTTTCCCAGGAAAGGGGAGGGGGTTGGTTATTTACTGACACCCAGGGGGTCTGAAGGATCCCAGTGGTCCTTAGCCACAACTCAGAGGCGATGATATCACTTTTGTGTAGCATAGGCAAAGAGCCCTTGTTGATGACAGGCCGGTGCTTCACGCCCAAGATTAATTGCTTTGAGGAGGGGCCTGCAGTTGTGGTTTTCCCTTCCACCAGAGGTTCATCCCTAGGTCTCCTGGCACTTTAGAAAATGAGCTGTTGTAATTCCATTCTGCACACACAGCCTTCCATCGCCTACCCCAGTTTCATTCTAATATGGCGGTGTGCTCTGTCACTCAGCAGGCCAAAGCAAAGGGCAACCTCCGAAGCTCCTCCTCCCAGACCCTGTCCAGCCTTCTAAGGAAGAAAAGCTGATGGTGCCAGATGACGCTCTCACACTTGGAGGCATCGGAGTGAGAGAGCTCTGAGCCTTGGAGAGTGTGGATGGAGAGGGATGCTGCCTACAGTCAGGATAACAGAGATATTCGGCAGGACCTGAGCCTGAGACCTGTACTTTCTTGAGTGGTGTTGGTGATGGTGCGTGTGCGTGCGCGTGCGCGCGTGTGTGTGTGTGTGTGTGTGTGTGTGTGTGTGTGTGTGTGTGTGTGTGTGTGTTGCTGAGAATCAAACCCAGAGCCTTCAGCAAGCTAGATATGTGCTATACCACTAACGCTACATCCCTAGCACTTGGTATTTTGAGACAGAGCTTGCTCTATCCTCTAGGCTGACTTCAAATTTGCTCTCCTTGTGCCTCAGCCTGCGTGCTGGGACTGAAGCATGCACAACTACTCTCAACTACTGTCTTGCTGAGTGCCTAAACTTATCACTGCTTACTCTAGCTTAGATGCTTCAGATTCCTTGGCTTCTGGGGAAGCTTTTCCCATCTAACAACTCCAGCTTACTTGATATTTCCTGCTGTGAAATTAGAAAAATAGCATCATTACGGTTGTGGGTAGGGTTTCAATACAACGTTACAATCGTAATATACATTTGCTGGTTACCTATTGCCATTTTAGATGCTCCTATGAAATGTGATGGAATTAAAACAGTTGTCCTTTCAGCTACTTTGTAGGTGAAGGGTTTGAGCTAGGCAGTCATTCTGCTCCTGTTAGGGTCATTCAGTGGATTGGCCTGTGTCACCCAACACCATGTGACCAGAATGCTGAAATTACCCATCTTTCCCCAGCATTCTCAAGGCATCTGCATGTGACCCTTACAACAGTGTAGTTGGACCCTTCACGTGGCAGTTTGGGGCTCAGAGGCTAAGCAAGGACTGTCAACCCACAAAGTAGCTCTGCACCACTCCCAACATTGTCTATCACTCTAAATGACCACAGGCCGCCCACACCTAAGGGGAAAAGAAAGAAATGGATGCTGTTTGTCTTAGATAGGGTGTCTACTGCTGTGAAGAGACACTATGACCACTGACCATGGCAACTGTTATAAAGGAAAATATTTCATTGGGGTGGCTCACTTACAGCTCAGAGGTTCAGTCAATTACCACCATGGCAGGAAGCAAGGCAGACATGGTTCTGGAGAAGGAACTGGGGGAGAAGGCAACAGGAAGTGGTCTGTCTCACTGGACATATATGCTTGAGCATATAATGGGACCTCAAAGTCTGTATCCACAGTGACACACTTCCTGCAACAAGGCCACACCTCCAATAGTGCCACTCCCTTTGGGGGCCATTTTCTTTCAAACCATCACACCATTGCCCAGCAGCAGGAGTACCGCATAATTTGTAGCCGTCTGCTAGCAGGTCAGTTCACTGATGAAATGATCTGTCTCTGGGAATGAGGACTGTTTGTCTTGTTCTAGGCACAATTCCAACACTCCCAACACAAACCTCCTCTGGACAGGCCTGAAGTATAGGGGACCAATGTATCAAGAGCTGTTTTAAAGCCATATAAGGAGATGCGAAGTTTATACAGTGATCAGGGCATAAATATAATGAAAGACAACCGCACTGTCTTTAATGTCCATCAGTGATTAGAATTATGGATGCTTTGGTCTGTCCCCCCAGCTGGGGTAGCCAGGTGACCTTATCATAGTTTTATGCTTCAGGTCTTCAGCTGGGCAAATTGCTTCTGTTATTTGTCTTGCAGGCTTTGTGTAAAGAATTATTTTCTGGAGGGGGCCATCTACCATAGAATCTGAAAGACCTGTTTCTAGATTTGCCAAAGTCAGTGATCTGAAAGACCAGTTTCTAGATCTACCATAATCAGTGATCAGAAAGACCACTTTCTAGATCAGATACCCAGTTTTTCCTTTTGCTTGGCAGATGTTGAGTGAGCACATACGACATGGATATGGTTGGAATATGGAGGACCGGCTCCTTCAGGCTCACATTTGAACACTTGGTTGCCAGTTTGTGGAGGTGCTTTGGGAAGCTGTGGCATCTTTAGGAGGTGGGGCCTATGGATGAAAGTAGGCCACTGAGGCCTGGCTGGCCTTTGAAAGTTACTAGCATAGCCCTTGGTCGGGCTGGTCTCTGCTCCACAATGAGAGCAGCAGCTGCCACATGTTTCTACTACCATGAGCTCTAGCATGCTTTCCCCACAGCAGAAAGGGACTTCAGAGGGACTGGGACACTCTAAAATCATGAGTACGAGCAGCCCTTTCCTTCCTTGGGTTGTTTGTGCTCTGTGCTTTGGCCACACCAGTAGGAAAGTAACTTCAAAGCACATGGTGGTCCTGGTGCAAGATTTTCTTCGGACTGAAGTATGCTGCTGTCAAACTTGGCATCAAACTTGGGTTACTGCAGGTGGGCCCAGATTATGAGCACTGAAGGAACACACTATGGCAGAACACGTTTCCTTGAAATGTGAACTTCAGAAGCTGAACAACCCTGGACAGATGGCAAAGGGAGAGTCTGCCTCCTAATTCAAGTACCAGAAAATACCACTGAAGAGCAGTAGCACCTGGGAAGCTTTCCGCCAGGTGTACCTCACCAGCCCCGGGAATAGCATCTCAAGCAGGCTTCGGGAATGTCTCCTTGGGAGTACTTGGGCTGGTGTCAAGCTGTGGAGTGACATGGCCCGTGGGTATCCTTGGCAGTTCAATCATAAGTACTTCCAAAGTTCTCTGACAAGGCTAAAAACTCCTCATTCAACCAAAGATTCTTACACATTATTTAAATAGGATGCAAATGCTTGGTCTGCTCTGAGCCCTGGCAGCTCTCAATTTGTATATTTTCAGAACAGTGAGGCCTGCCATCAGTTCACTTGAAGTTCAATCCAAGATGTGCCTCCCCTGACATTTGTTCATTCTTTATGCAGGTAACATTTTGGAGAACTTAAAAAGAAGTCATTGCTGCACTCCGTTCCTTGCCACCCTCCAAAACAACTTCAGAAACTATTTCAGACATTTGTTGCATGCATAATGGCTGGGATACGACTTCTTCCCTACTGCCTGTATTTCCAAGTTGGATTCTACCACCCCTCTCTTTGGCACCCATTTTCTAGTTTTTAAAATGGTATTTCAGTGGTGGCAGGAGCTGCCTGTTTGACCCAAGGGATTAGGCTCATCTGAACATAAACAGATTGTCAGATGGTCGGACCTGGTTGCTGTGGGGATGAATAGCAGGGATCAACTGCTCGCTCGCTTGTACAACAAAGGAGAGAGTGTAGACTGAGGGCTGGTTCTTCCCTCGGAGCTCCTTTCTTCCTCGGAGTGAGCCTTGATCCTTGGAGCTGACAGAGCCCCTCCTTCTTTGCACCTGGGACCTGGGGAGGGGGCAGCCGGGAAGAGAAGTCTGCTGGAAAAACAAAACCACAGCCCAAGAAGCAGAAAAGGAGAGCAGCTCACAGGAAGGCCATGTGGGCCGTGTGCCCTCTCCACAGGACACAGGTGCATCGTAAGTTCAGCTCAGCCTGTATTAATGTGTATTCTGGTGTGTATATATGGGTATGCATATGTAGAAAAGCATATATATATACATATATATGTATATATATATATATCACAAACTGTCATGTAGGTTCTATGGTATGTAGATGCACACAGTGTACACATATATGTGTATGCCTATGTGCATATATGTATTCTCCCCTTATATATGTATATTCTTTGTACACATACACACCTTCTCTTTCTATATATACACACTTTACGTACACACACTTTCCATTCTGTGGCTAGTTTAGGGGGAAAGAAAATGCAGTAAGGGAGTGAAGAAATGGAAAGAAAGACAAAGACTTCCAGAACAGGGACATAGAACATCTGGGAGACTGGTTATTATCCCTTTGAAACCTCCTGGACTCCTGTACTTCCCACTGTGAACCAGACTCCCAGATCTTCTGGTGGTGAGGCCTGGCCTGAAGTCTGGGTTCTCACCATGGAGTGTGGGCGAGACTGAAGTATGTCATTCCTGCCTCAATGAGACTCTCTGCGCCTACCCTGTGTTCTGGAATATTGACTCCATGTCATCTCACGTTGTTCAGGGAGAGGTGCAGAAGGGAAAGGAGCTGAGTCTCTTTGTGAGCTTATGGAAGAAGGGGAGTAAGTTCCTGTTCAACATGGGATCCAAAGTTCTGTGATAGGAATTAACCATGTCGGTTACCATCACGGTAGCTTGTAGTATTATGTAGCACATAGGGCCACCATTTATAAAGAGGGACCAGAGAAGAAACTGAGCAGCTATGGAAAAGGAGTTCATTCATCTTAGTCACCACACACACACACACACACACACACACACACACACACACACACATCCACACAATCATCCTATTTCCTACTTAATTTTTTAAGCAGAATGGTTGCAAGCTCTTCAGCACTTACCTGGATGAATTAAAAACAGTAAGAATTATTAAATTGGAGGAGTGGGTCCTGGTACAAGTAATATCGATTAATCGACTACCCTGACTATGATAGGAATGGTTCATAAAATAATTGAGTATGCCCTTGTGTGTGGGACCTAGAGAGACAGAGTTGACAGGTCCCATGTACATCAGAAAAGGATTCTTCTTTTGATTCCTATGCCATTTGATCATTTACCATAGAATCATTTCTATGGTCTTATTTCACTTAAATATTTCCCCAGAAAAGGCTTAGGGAAGGAAGTTGAGCAGCGATTTAAGAGGTATGTCAGTCATTTTTTATTTTGTTTCACTTGTCTCTTGATTGGTGGACTTTAAATACTTGAGTCTTAGTATTGACAGTAACTGGCCCTGACTTTATTCCCCTGGAAAATCAGAAGCTCATCTTAAGGATCCCCCACCCCCCACAACCTGTCCAATGAAATGAAGCAAAAGCAGATGTTGCATGGGACTGTTCAATGGAAACCTCAGGTATGCTTCGTGACAGGTTAAGGCTGGCCGAATGCTTTGTGCTTTTAGACTTGGGAGGTCCTCATTCATGAAAAGATATTTCTCACTGACATAATCTCAGATGCCTGACATGCCTAAGAGTCAACCACTAGAGTTCATTCTTTTGTATTTTCCATGATCCTCTCTCAGTAGCTCTTTGTGAAAATGCTACCGCCCTTTGGCAGGCAACAAATTAAATGTTTAAGAAACACGGGGGGGGGATGTTTAAAGAGGAAGTTGGCAGTGAAAAAATAAAATCTCTATTGCACAGATCTATGTCTGCAGCCAATGTCTGAGAGGAGCACAAGGTAGCCCCCAAGAGGTCTTTTTTCCTCTTCACCCCATAACTTCAAAGCACATTCATCTACAGATCACTCCATAGAGGAGAGCTCATGGCAAGACACAGTCAAGAGAGCCAGCTGGCTGCTTCTCCTGGCCAGACTTCCTCTCCTTACCTCGAGCAGAGCTGGTCCTTGGAGCCCCCACAAATAATCTTTTACCTCTCGGTGGTTGACCAGTTGGCCAGGGTAGCTAGCTTTACTCTTTCTGTGCACAGGTCATTTGAGGAGAAAGGGGACTTGGGATGGATAGATTTTACTAGCAAATAGAGGGTTGGGTTGGGTGAGAAATAAGCAGCCGTCTGGAGGCTCAGGCATGGGTGTAAGCCTGGAAGGATGTGCAAAAACAGAAGGGCACCAGACAATAGGCAGAGGTGAGAACCTGAAGCTGTATGCAGAAAGGAAATGGTCATAAGTGAGCTGCGGTATTCTGCTGATTTGCCATTAGCCTCCACACAGGGAATGCAAACTTTGGAAAGGTTTATTTGTATATTTTTATGGAACTTTGGACTTTCTGTCATGATCTTTCTGAATCTTATTCTCTGATATTACCAGAGAGATGTTTGGTTTAATTCTTAGCCTATTGTGATACTAGGATGCTCTGGTTTCCTATTAGGCTGCCAGCTGCCCTGAATAGAGAAATATGCCAGGAGTACACTCTTAAGAAAGGGAATATAGCTACCTACAGAATAAAGGATGAGAGGAGATGATGAGGACTCACAACAAAGACATGTATCAAAAGGGCAGGGAACCTAAACTTCTCAGGATCTAGAGCAGAAATCCACTGTAAAAATATGCACTTAAGGGTCACTGCGTAGGACTGAGTGCAGTGTGGGACCCTGATGAGCCTGGTTCTGTAATATGCTTCACTGTAGAAAGGGTCATTTGTGGGACCATGGCTGTGTGTGAGAAACCCAGAGAATATTCTGTCATATACTGCCTTACATAGATTATTAAACATCACCAAATTGACTTTAAGTTCCTTGAAGGAGAAGGTGAGGGACATATTCATTGACCCCATACTAAATTCAATCTCTTGGTCATAGAGAATGATAGTGCTACTTTAGAAACATTTGACCTTAGAACCCTTCATTTCCCAACTCCTATAAAGATGGTGCCATGCGAATGATCTGATCATGGAGCTAGAAGGTAGGTGTGATGTGTGGAGCCTGTGTTGAAACATAGAGGAGTGAGCATGACATCTTCCAACTACTGCTTACTTTGCAACCAAAGGCCCTGTGCTCTAAAAACGTGAGAAAGTAGGATTTCCCTCAAATCATATGGACTATTGCCACCCACTAACCCAAGCTAGAGATGCAGCTTAAATGAGCTTTGTTTTAAATTTGAGATGTTTGGGACTATTTGTTACTGATCCTGATTGCCAGAATATTCAATACATTTTGTTTAAAAAATAAATGAGTGAATGAGTAGATGCATGAATGAATAAATGAAATGACTAAGCTGGATAATAAGAATAGAAATAAAAATATGAGTTATTAGTATTAACTGCCTGACTTCCCACAGCTTTTTGTCTGTCTGTATTTCCTGGTGTGGTCTTAGTGTTTTGGACCTGTGTCTATTAGCAGTTATCCCTATTCTGTCTTCCCTAAGTATACTATGGAGCTTTTCAGGTAAAGAGCTAAACACTGAGCATAATAAAGTATGGCAAACTATACTGAGCACCTGTCATGTTCCAGGCATTGCACCAGAACTCGAACTACACAACTGGATTAAAATATGCCCCCCATGTTTGGGTGGTTATCATTGCAGCAAGAGAGTGTGAATCAATGTGTAATTACCTTTCAATAATTACAATGACCACTGCTAAGACCAGGCCACTGACCGAATCAAGAAGAGAGAAAAGGAACAGTTGCTTCAGGCTGGGAACTCCAAACCATGCAGGGCATACTAAAGCAACAAGGTGAGAAGGAGATTTTAATAGAAGCCATGGTCAGAGACTCAGGATGTAAAACCGTTTGGCACTGATGTGAAAATGATACAGAGTTACAGAAGCATTTGCATGAAGTCAGAAGCACCTCTCACCAAATGTCCACACTGGCAGTGCGTGTGGAGCATGGACGGATGCAGGAAACACAGAAGCCATCATTAGTTAGTAGATTGTCATGCAACACTGACAGGTGCCTTCTACACTCAGCCCCTGAGTTTGAAACTCTGCTGGTCCCACCATCTCCATTTCTCATCCTCCAGGAGCTCAGCTCCTGGGACCACAAACTGTACCATAAGAATCAGTTCCACGTCTGCTTCTGTTTCTTGATTGCTAAACTCTTGGCATTTTGTGAGGTTGTCAGAAATACTCATAGGGGCCTCAGATGGTCCCAAGACCCTTAGATGCCTTCTTCATACCAAGTGCTTGAAGAAATTCAATAAAATGATGGTAGTTTTCAACCCCCCTTCTCCCCTGCCTTCTATCTTCTGGACCCAATATAAAACACACAAGCCTCTTAACAGACAGTAAAAACTCACTGTACAATTCTGAACTTCTGCAAGCATCATTTGAGGGTTTACAAACCTAGGGGGAAACTGGTATTATATACTTACATACAAGTTTTTTGTTTGTTCCAGAACAGGATAAAGGTATCTTTCTATGGCAAATCGGGTGTCTTTCTAACTTATCTATATTTATTCTGCACAACAAATGCAAAAGTAAATTCCAGATGGATTAAGTAATTAAAAAGTTGCTTTCTTAAGATAAACACAATGAGGTGGATCCTTCTTTTGACCAACTATGTGTCCAAATTAGAGCTATAGGAGAGCCAGAGGGTGTGTGTGTGTGTGTGTGTGTGTGTGTGTGTGTGTGTGTGTGTGAGAGAGAGAGAGAGAGAGAGAGAGAGAGAGAGAGAGAGAGAGAGAGAGAGAGAGAGAGAATGCCCTGGAGTTCTGTGGTACTTCAGTGGTTATGTATCTCAGAGGCAGGAAATACCATTACTAGTCATGTACAAAGAGGAACTATGAAAGCAGAATGGTCCAGGGATGCTGGGGATAGATTCGGCTTGTTTCATAAATTAGACTAAGAGGGAAGCCCAAGGGAAGAGCCTCTCTACAAAGCCCTTGGGCTAGACCTAGCGAGCTTATGAGAATATGTCCCTTCCCCTTTCCCAGAGATGGCAAGCGTGACTGGCTGGAGTTGAGGTTGGCAGACTCCCATATTTCTAGCATCATGCCCTGGCAGCCCGGCCCTGTTCTGCAGCCATTGCTATGGAAAGACATAGATCAGGCCCTTTGGAGAGGCAGGGCTCAGGGCCAAGGCATTTATGCCCCCCAAGGCTCCCTTCTGCCAACCCTCCTGTTCTGCACAGCAACAACAGTGAGCAGTGCCTGCTGCCCCTAATTTGACATTGGGGGCTCCACTGGTTGTTTCCTTGTGGGGTTGGGATAGACACCAGGTCATGTCCAGGGTGTGGGGGGGTTGCTGTTACTAGAAGGTGGGAGGGAAGCAGGAGATAGAATCGTAGCCTCTCTGCAGGTCCCCAGCTTGGCCAACAGCAGCCATGTGAAAGAACCAGCAGAAAGGCAGGAGGTGGGCTGGCAGGGACAGAGGAAACAGCTCTATATAACAACCGTGGCCCTTGGTGAGCCTTCTACACTTCACAATGCCTTTTCACATTTGTTGTCCAATTACATCCCTAAGAAAACCCTGGGAGGCAGGCAAGTGAAGTAGGCATAATTAATCTCATTTTATAGATGATGAAATTGAGGCTCAAAAGGAACCTTTGCTAACTGAGAGATAGTGCTAGGATTATAATTAGAGGCAAATAGTCATTCTCAACCATGCAAAATTCCTACCCTACTTTTTCAATACTTTCCCTAAGCAGCCTCCTTTTACCTTGAAACTCGTATTTTCTCAACAAGAGGGCTTAGGGCTTTCCCCATCTTGCCTCCCCTCTCTCCCTGCTCCCAGGCTACATACTGAATTGTGTATGGCTTGGCACTGCTATGCTGTTTGGAAGGATTTGTATCACAACCAGCAGACAGTGAGTCCTTCTGAAAGAGATTAGAGCACTCATGAGAGAGCTCCACTTGTTTGAAATCAGGTTTCTGAGGGAACAGGGTTGCTTGCCACACCATGCCCAAGGGTAAATGCTGACCCAGAGTGTGGTTACCATGACAATGACAATGGGGAGCAGCTCTTCTCCATCTTCATCAGAACCAAACAAAAGGTATCACCAAAAAAAATCTCTTAGAAAAAAAAAATCTCTTAGTAGAAAGACTTGAGCCTGCACAATGAAACTGTCCAGTGTCTTAGGAGAGACTTGGGATGCTTGGATAACGCCTGAGTACAAAAGTCCCTTTGCGGAGCACGGCATGCTGCGCTTGCTCTCTGCCCCGGTCTCCTTATCTCAAAAGCCAGCTTTCAGAGAAAGCTTCCCCAAGACTCCCGTCATAGCGGCAGGAGGGGCACGCGGCCAGTGCAAAGCTCAGGGCTGCATGGATGTCCTTTTCCCCCGCAGTTCGGGCCCCTCATGCACCAGTCTGTCTCTCATCCTGTGCACACAGCTTTAGAGATTGGAGTTGGAGACTGATAGGAAAATGCCACAGGACACACTGGCACTGGGGATGCTTCCTTGCCCTGGTGATAATGGTGAGTGGTCTATTGGCAAAGCTTGGTTGCCTGGAAAATGATTATGCCTTGGTTTGTTGAAAGCCGCTCCTTCTGTTTGTGTGACACAGTTTTTCACATATATTACTTTCGACATGTCATCAAAAGGTACTAAACAGGCAATGCAAAACCAACACGATGGGCCTCCTTGAGTGGGTAGTCTGTGGGTGACCCTGCCAGGTTCCTGCCAGGTGGTAGGCTATCCTGCCTGGACTGTGACATGTGCTGGTCAAGAAGGGGTATACCAAATATATTCTGGACAGCCAGTCACAAATGCCTCAGGGTTTTCCAAATGCAGTGCTGCTGGGAGGACTTGTGTTTTAGGATGTGAAGCTATTTATTATGGGCTTGTGCTATGGGTCAATAATTTCCTGCTGTAAAATAACAGAGTGGGTTTGACCCAGGCATCTAGAACTGCAGCCAGAAACAGAGCAAACAAGACCTTGATGGAGAAGCCAACAGAGAGCAGATAATTTGGGGTCCTCTAAGGCCATGGCAACTCTCCAATTTTTATTTTCCTGAAAAACAAAAGCCCATCTCCTTCCATTCTCCTAGGGCCAAAGATGCACAGATAATATGGATGGAGCGGCAGCAACTATCACTGAACAATGCTGTCCCTACCCAGATGCCACCACACCCATGTCTTCATTTCTACAGGGAATCTCAACATTTGGGTGAAACTGGTGTTGGTACGAAAGGTAAACAAAAAACAGAAGTGTAACTCTACAGCACCTCTCTGCATGGTTGATTGACAGGTATACACTGCACCAGCACAACGATTTCATTATATTTTTTTACAGAAAAATCTAGGTTAATTTTGGTTATCCACACAGCCAAGGGAGCCTTGGCTTTTCTGATGTCAAATCCTACAACCTAACAATTTCCTAGGAGTCACAAACTTTACTTCTAACATGTCTCAGGGCCATGGACAGGGACACAGGGAAACAGAGAAAGAATACTTGGGTGAGGTAAAAGACTCCAGAGTCAGATATTGTACAGAACGTATGAGGTATCTGGAACACACGCACTGACTGTAATTTTGCCTGAGGTTCCTATGTCGTTTGAATTTAACAATGGGTATATGTCTTAGTTAGGTTCCCCTGTGGCTGGGATTAAACACTGTCCAGATGCAACTTATGGAAGAAGGAGTTGATTTTTCCAAAGTTGTAAGAGTTCGTCGTGGAAGAAAATCCTAATAGCAAGTGGCAGGCATAGGTGGCCAGAGCATAAAGCTAAGGGCTCACATCTTCCGCTTTAAGCATGAAGCAAAGAGAATGAACAAGTCACTAAGCTGAGGCTATAAACACTCCAAGTCTGCCCCTGTGGTGTACTTCTTCCAGCAAGGGTCCACTTCACAGAGTCTCTACATTGTCTCCAAACAGCACCACCAACTGGGGACCAAGTGCTCAAATATCTGAGCCCATGGAGGACATTTCTGCTGCAAATCATTGCAGTACATAGAAAGCTCTGCCGTCTGTCTGCTATGTTACCATGATGTGGGCTTGGGTGGAGCTCAGAAATGATCTGTGAGGCCTCTCTGCTCTCATGAATCTCTGAGCCATTGGCTGAGGCTTTGGGAGCAGGAATTGGCTCCTAAGCTCCAAAGAGGACAGAGAAAAAAAAAGTAAGTAAGTCTCCCTGGTCCCTTTGATGCTCAAGTCCTGGCCTTGAGAGAGACAACAGGAGGCTGTAAATAGCCCCGTGGGTCTCGAGGGATCAGCCAGGACTCCTCCACAGGATCTCTAAATCAAGCAACTGTGGGAGGTGCAGACTCAGGCCTTGCTGGCAGGATGAGGCCAGCCTTCAGCCTTCAGGCTGGGGAAGGCCCCGTGTCATTCTTTGGGGGACCATGATCTCCTGTGTTTGTCTGTTTCTCATTTCCAGCTCATCTCCATTGATTTTCATATCAGTAGTCTCGGAAGCAGAAAGATAGTGACTTTCTACCACATTGTAAATGAGTGGCCGCAGAGAAAACCTCACGGGCAGGGAGAGAGGGGCTCATTCTCACACGCCTGCACTGTGTGTGTGCTGAAAGATTGTAGCTGCTTTGCAGGTGGGGCTTTCTGAACACTGAGACTAATCGTTACCTTCATCCCTTACAGCACATCCAAGGATGCCAGGGGTGTGGCTGGAGTATTGGCGAGCACTGCAAGAAGAGATGTCAGATGCTCCTGCCCACCCAGCTCTAGATGATAAGGGAAATCCTCAAAGGCAGTTCCTCAGATGTTTTGAACTTACTGGAGTTTGCTGAGAGCTTCTGAGTGCTAAGTGCCCTAGTTCTCTCCCTGACTTCTGTGGCCCCACAGAAAATAGCTGTCTCTTAGTTCAAGTGACATAGTTTCTTCATCCTGATGAAGCACTCAAGCAAAAGGGGTCACAGAAGATGTCTTCTTTGCCCAGTCTATCCCTCCTTGTCCCCTATATTTTATCCCTACATCCTCTCCCTGAGACAAAACAGAGCTGAGCGTGTTGACTTCCCAAATGAAGTGGACAGCGATTATTCACTGTTTGCTCCTCCTCCAGGGGAAGGACAGTGGAAGAAGAACCTAACTGTTGGGACCCGTGTCGGTGACTGTAACTGGTGATAACATAGAAACAGAATTATATAAAGACCATACCCTCAAATGAATGCTTTTCCTAGCTCTTGGGATCTAGGTTCAGACCCCAAGGAGATATGTTGTATCTGCAATCACTTTCAAAAGTGAGCCCTTCTAGTTCCCAGTGTTGGTTTTGGCCTTTTTGCCTTCTTACTCCCCCTCCCTAAACCTGTCATAGGAAACCAAGAAACATATTGTGACTCTCAGGGCAAACTATATCTTGGATCTCCAAAGTCTTCCTAAGGACCTCAGTCCATAAGTTCTGGGTAATTCCTATCAACCCACTAAGCTGATGCTCCTGGCCTCTCCTGCTAACCCTCTGGTTTCTGGTTGAGTAGCAAGTCAGGGCTGACACAGGACAGCTCAGAGTGCTGGACAAGGGAGAGTTTCTTCAGGTCGTTCTCTACTCTCATTCACAGCACACACTCCACTCCTCTAAATGAGGGTACAATAGATGAAGAAGGGTGACGTGATGGTATGGCAGGTCCAGCTGGCCTTGCGCATGGTAAAGAATAAGCATAGCCAGTTAAGGCAGTGAGATTGTTCAAGTCCTTGATGCCTCCAGGGAAGCCATGGAGTGAAACGTAGCATCTCAGACATGAACCTTCATTGCCAGAGCAGGATCCCACTGAGAACGTCTATTTCTTAGTTCAAGTGTCCTGAAGCAACTGTCGTTGTCCTCATGGGCCTCCTGAACAGAAAAGGTCAAAGGAGGAGTGTCAAAGCTTAGTGGCTTGGAATCCCAGGAGTGACCCCTTACCCTCTCTTGAAAACTACACAGCTGTTGTATTAGTTACTTTTGTGTTTATTTGGGGCTCATGGCTCCAGAGGGTTAGAGGAGTCCATGATGACAGAGAAGAGATAGTGGGCAGCAGGCAATGTTTGAGATCACATCTAGAACCACAAACAGGAAACAGAGAGAGCCAACTCTAAGTGGCATGAGTCTTAAGAAACCTCCAGGCCTGCCTCCAAGTGGCATACCTCCACCAGGAAGGCCACACCCCCTAATCCTCCCCAAACAGGCCCCAACAAAAGACCAAGTATTCAAATGTTTGAGACTTATGGGGAATTTGTCACTCAGACCACCACATTGTACTTCCTGACTCCCATTGTCTTGTGGTCATATCATCATGCAAAATGCATTTAATCCAACTTCCAAAGTCCTCATAGTCTTTCAAAGTCTCAACACTGTTTAAAAGTCCAAAGTCTCTTCTGAGACTCAAATCAATCTCTTGATTGGAACTACCTATAAAAGCAAAGAGCAAATTGAGTACTTCCAGCATACAACAATATAATACATACATACATACATACATACATACATACATACATACATACATATCCATTCCCAAAGTAGGTAATGGGGATATAGTGAAGAAATACTGGCCTGAAACCCAGCAGGTTTCCAAATCCTGTCCGATGTCCAATGTCAAAGGTTCAAGAGACCTTCCCTTCCAGTTTTGGTGTCTACAATATACTTCTCTCTCTTGGTCTTCTTCTCTTCCTGTCTGCAGCTCTCCTTGGAAGATTTCCAATGCTGTCATGGTCAGCATCTTAAGGTTTCCAAGCAATCCAAATTTTACTTTTATAGCTTCATGCAGTGGCCTCTCTTGGCCCCTTTCCCTCCCATGGCCTTCACACAGGGACTTCTCTGCCACAATTTTCCTGCCCTCGGTAGCTCTCTGAAACCAAGGAAGATGCTATGATCCCTGTATTCTTTTAGCCTTCATAAGTCTGAATGTCATGAACAGCATTGCTAAGTTTGCCTGCCAGTTTAGAATGAACCTTAAAATACATTGGCAGTAGCTTTCCTTTGTTGTTCCTTTCTAGAATTAGAAAATTCCTTAGAAATTTCCCTTTCACAAACCTGAAGCTCAACTTGGTGGGGTCTTGCCCTGGGGTCACCCTTCTTTACTCCAATGCGAAGTTGGCCTTTCCTACCTTCTTAACAATTACAACCTCTCTTCCAGCACAGTAATATTAACCTCACCAGTGTCCTGTGTCTCTCCAAACTGTACATATTTGTATTTATTTCTTCATTATTTGCTCTTTTTCACTGTAAACACTCTTAAGAGTTATCATTGGTAACTATTCAGTAGTGTCGGTATTAGGATGGTCGAAATGCCTTCTCCCATAGAAATAAGTAGTAACATTTTGATTTAACCTCAGGAAAGTTCATAGGTCAAGGATAGAAAGCAGTCACATTTTGTCAGAATATCACAGGAATAGTCTCTATCCTGGTGGTTAATATTATTCTCTCATGAAACCTCTTGACCCTGGCCTTCCATAGTCCACATCGCCCCTCAAAGTTACATTCTCCAAGATCCTATTAGGATAGCTCATTAAGCTCTGCATACAGTTATTCAACTATTTTTCTAGCCCCAAAGTTCTCTACACCCCACCCCCAATCAAAGTGGTCAGTTTCTTTGCAGCAATGGCCCATTCTCTGGTGCCAACTTCTGTCTGAGTTACTTTTCTGTTGGTATGATAGAACATCATGACCAAAGGAACTTTAAAAGGAAGAGTTTCTTTTGGGCTCCTAGTTCCCAAGGGTTAGAATCTGTGATGGCACAGTGGAGGTACCAGGCAATAGGCAGTTGGAGTAGCAGCTGAAAGCTCATGTCTCAAGACCCAAATAGGAAACAGAGAGGAAACACTAAAAGGAGTCTTTTGAAACCTCATAGCCTGCCCCTAGTGACATACTTCTTTGGGCAAAGTCATATCTCCTAATCTTCTCCAAATAGCCACCAAATGGGGGACCAAGTATTCAAAAGCCCCAAACTTATGGAGACATCTTATTGAGACCACCACAGCTCATGGGTTGCACAGCTAGGTATCGGCATAGAAGACAGGAACTCAGAGCTAAAAACATATAAATGCCAGATTCCTTGAATAAGGGTGAGACATTTAAGATTTTACCATCCTTCTGGGTAGTACCAGGACAGCTTCTTGGAAAAGTGGTTCAGGAGTCTTAATTTTAATGATGAATGTTATCATCCAGGTAAACTCAAACCTGGCCCCACCCCTTGTGGACCTGGATAACTGGTCACCCCTGAATGAATGGCAGGCAGTACCCTGGCTGTACTCAGGTGCAAAGGTCCCTTTAAGAGACAAGTTCTGCCCACTCCTGCTCTCTTTTCTGCCATTTCTCTGAGTAGGCAGATCTCCATCTTTGCCTGTCTCTTTCTTTCTCTCTTCTCTCTCCCCTCACTCTCCTCCCTTCCCTCAATAAAATTCTTTCCCATGTAAGTTCTGTCTCTTGGTGTGTTGATCCTCCACCATGGGATCTGCGGTTTACCTCATGCCACCACATATCATAACAATGAACGTGTCTATACAAATGCCACAGCAGTGAAGGATGGTGTCAGGGAGGAGGGAGTGGAGGTAGGGGTGATCCATGGAGTGGGATGATGGGATGGGAAGTGAAAGCTCAAGGATAGAACAACAGAGGAGATAGGAGCACATGGTGGAAAATTTTGCTCTCATGCCTACTGGCCTAGAAGACGCCCTGAGAGCAAAAATATTGAGCATGAGTTCTACGACAGGAAAATGTGCATCAAAATAGCTCAACTGAAAAGTGGGGACCTGAGGCCATAGATGAGATGTCAACCTGGTGTGGATACATAGGTGATACCATCAGATGCCACAATGTGTTTCTACATCTCTCCCAGGACCCATCCTAACAGTCTTTCTTGAACAGTTAAGATTTTTTCCTGATCTACTTCAGGCGTTAATGGCAATTGTACCAATGTCATGCAGTTCATGACTAGCAGGGAAGTGATAACTTTCCTACAGATTTTTGGTATCTGTTGTGGTTTCCTGACAGGGATAAGGAAGATGAGAAAGAGAAGGCTGGAAAAAGGATAAAAACTAAACCAAAGCACAAGGAAGTGATTTTTGTCCTTCTTGTCTGGCTGTATGTGTGCCTATCTCTCTCCCTTCCACAGAGGAAAGAGATGTGTCTGCTCTATGGATAAGGGGAATGTGTGAACTTTAGATGTGATGGTCTGAAGACAAATCTCCATCCCTGAGATATTGTTCTTTTTATTTCCAATTTCAAAACTTTGTCTAGTCCTGAAGCTCATTGTCAGCTCACTTTAGATTCTTCTCTTCACGTAAACCTAAGGAAAACACTTAAAGACATCCCAGTCCAGAACCAGGTTCCTTCAACACTTACCACACTTTGCAGTTTTTCCCACATGGGTGGGGTGGACCAGCTGGCTCCATGTAATCAAGATGTGCCAATCACTGAAAAGGGAGGGCCCTCCTGCTGGCAACACCCACACTTGACAGCTGGGCAGAGCCCAGGAGCACAGTCAGGGGCTCCTCCCACATATGGCCTCCTGGGGGGACCCCATCTTGCCATTCTGGTTCCCCAGCCTGCACATTGCCTCCATTGGGACTCTTAGACCTTATTAGGACATACATTTGGGTTTTCCTCTTGGTAGAAACTAGTTATTAGGGGATAGCTCTTTATTTTATACTGTAGTGATCTAGCTAAGATTTCTAGACACCTTTCAAAAGTTCTTTGTGTCAAAAGTAAGACCTGGCATCTGAGAACCACTGTGTCTTCAGGCCACAAAAGCTCGTCTACTGGAGCTCAGACATGGGAGTCCCACCGTCTGCCTTGAATTTCATCCACTGAAATGTAGCTCTTCGCAGAGAGAATTAGAATCACCCTGAGAGCGAGCTCTGGATCCTGGGAAATTCTCAGCCTTGCAATAGCTCAATGATGGAGCTCTACCTGCGGCTTCTTGGGCAGGAAGTCTTCACATCCTCTGTCTGCATCCAAGAAGACACATCTCTTTGTCCTGTGGAAGGAAAAGAGATAAGTGACTATGCTGCCTGATAAAAAAAGACAGAAAGCATGCGTCCTACTGTTCTGGTTACATCTTGCCTACTAGACATGATATTTGGACTATTGACATCAACCTCCCTAAGCTCCCAGGGCTGGACCAGTCAGCAGGCAGGCTGTCCTCTATCTTGTTCCTTGTTTGTATTAGTCAAGGAGCATCGCCGCAGACCGGAGAGTGTCTTTGCCAAGTGCCCAGCAGGGACAATCTGAGCTCCACCTCCTTCACTCCTTACACCCCTCAACAACCCCTGGCCCTGTCAAGCATGCTGAGCAGTGGCTCAAGGGCTGCCAAATGGCTTTGGCTCTGGGCCACCAATGATTCCTCTTACAGAGTTTGAAGAGGCTGGCTCTATCCATAATCCCAACACTCGCCATCTTCAAAGTATGCTTGCTGAATCCTAACCTCATAAGGTGCCTAAAGAATAAGGTTGAGATCCAAATTACACCATGGTCTCTACCTGTAAATGAACTAGAATCCTTTATAGATACATAAAACCACATTCTATGTGTACATGTACATACACACATGTGTATGACGAAGTCTAAAGGAGACCAGGGGAATGGCAGAAAGTAGTGTGTGGGGAGGAAAGAGAACATGACTAAAGGGAGGAGCATAAGGGGACTAATTGGTCAAGGCACCTGGCTCTGTGAACCCCGACACTGAGTAGAGTGAATATATGCCAGTAAAAGTAGAGCAAAGGGAGTTGGAAAGATGGCTCAGGTGGTAAAGTGTTACTGTGCAAGCATGGGAAACTGAGTTCAGAGCCCCAGAACACATATAAGTAGTCAGATGCAATGGCTCTCGCCTGTGGAGACAGTGATAGGCAGATCCCTGGAGTTCAGTAGTCAGCCTAGACTAATCAGTGAGTTCCATGCTCAGCAGAGACTCTCATAAAATAAGGTGGCAAGTTATTGTTGAAAAGCCATTCCAGCCTCTACCTCTGGTCTCCACACATGCATACCCATGATCACACACAAGAACACAGGATGGTAGAATGACTGCCTGGGAACAGGAAGGGGGATATTTCCTCTACCCATTAGAAGTACCAATTCAGGAAAGATGCAACAGGGCACTTTCCTAAGGCTTGGTATTCCTGCATTCTCTGTAAATTCAGAGTAGAGAAAGACTGGAGTATTAACTGTATGCATTTATCTATGTGAACAAGCTGTCTCTGTGGGAGTCACACAATCTTATATGTACTTAGAATTCAAATATGATGCACACACATCACTCATATGTTTATATTACATTTTCCTACAGGGTTCTATGTCACACCTTCTTCTTTATGGCTCCTATGTACAGGAGACTGCAGGGAAAATAATCAAATGAAGTCAACTGTCACTACTCAGTTCATATCAGAAAGAAGCCTGCTTATGACCCAGAATGGGGAGATACTAATAATAACACACTTGTTATTTTGAAAAGGGAATTTATCCCCTTGTTCTATTTGCATGGATGCTTGTCTTTCATATTTACAATTCAATTTATGATAAGAAAAGAACCCAATTAACATATTCATTATTCAGAGTCAGGTTAGAATTGCTCTGACAACTGGAATTTTGTTTTGATTAAGGTATTAATGCATGCAAGTGCTAATTAGAGACAGTATGTTTTATTTTCACAAGTGTGTGTGAACTGCAAAGGCTTTTACTAGTTCTCCCCTTGTGGTATATCCATTCCTCCAGTTTCAACAAGATGTCTCCTCCACCCCTGGGATAGAACATAGCCCACATAGGTTTGCTTCTTATGGCTTCTCTAACAATGTCCTCATTTCTTTCTTAACTGGCCATGCTGTATTAACTATTCTTTTTATATTATGCATTTCAATGCACCAACATCTATTGTCTTGTTGGCCCTGGAGAGACCATGCTTCAAAATCCCCATTGTCAACCCAACCATAGCCCACACCCCAACCACATCACTGGTGGTCTTTTTTTCCCAGCAGGCTAATATCCAACTAGCTTCCAGACAATGGAAGACAACCCTAAAGCCCAAGAGCCTGCCAAGGTGGCTCCAGCTTGAGCCTGCTTGTCTTGCCTTGGACATTTCTTCCCTGGTCCACAATAAAATGTTTATCCACCTTCCCTTCTGCTCTGTCTCTGCCTCTGGATGGACCACAAACTTCCTGTGGGCTCTGATGCCATGGCACCCTCTTCCTCCTGGGAACTGTAGATAAATGAGTTTCTTTTTGATAGCAACCATTTCTCGATCTGTCTATCCTTCCTCAAATTTTCTACCATTACACCACACATAGGGTGCATACATGAGGCCTCAGGATGTCAGTCTTGCCTCTCCATCTCTTCTACACCTTTTGGCTGTTACATGCATCACATTAACAGGGTTCACATCGTTGGCATTCACTCAGTCATGTTAGTGCAGGAGCCTCTTAGGACATTGCCTCGAAAGATCTTGTGTGGATACAAAAATTCAGACTCTCAAGTTCCCCATAGGAAAGGATGTGATGTTTGCATATTGCCTGCACACATCCTCCTATGTACTTTTACAGATTTTAAAAACATTTTTATTGGTACATACTCATACTTGTACATAGTGATAGGCTTTATAAAGACAATTTCTTTCATGTGCATCATGAATGTCAAAAATCTTCTCCCCTACTCCCTTTCCCTTTCTTTTCTTTCCCTTTCTTGTTCCCTACCAGTCTACTTCCTTCCTTCATCTCCTTTGTCACATGAGCATACAGACACAGAAAGATATAGATATGCGTGAATGTATAAATGGTTTTATCAGTCGATATAAAAACTAGGTTTCACCAATGAGAGAAATATGTGGCATTTGCTGCTTTGAATTTGGCTTGTTTCACTTAATATGATCTCCAAGTTGCATATATTTCCCACCCACTTACATAACCTCCTTCTTTCTATGGCAACACACACACACACACACACACACACACACACACACACACACACACACAAATACTACTCCATTGAGTATATGTACCATGTTTTCTTTATCCATTCATCTGTTGACTGGCACCTAGGCCAATTCTATACTTTGACTATTGTGAATAGTGCTGCAATTAACATGGATGTACAAGAACTCTGTGCTATAAACCATTAATATGTACTTCCAATTATTTGAAGATTACCTATAACACCCAATAAGGAAAAAAGAATCTGAATGTAATCAGTATAGACACAATTAAAAAAAATTCAGCCTTCAGTTGGTTGAATCCATTGTGCACAACCTGCCTATGTGGACATCTGGCTCTATTCTGTGTAAAAAAAAAGGAGCCCAGTTCTCCCTTTTAGACTTCATTCATCAACAGGCTTTGGACAGCCTAGCTTCTGGGTCTACAGTGCAGGATAAAACCTTACAACTAACTACTTGTGGCAGGAATTGAGAGATCCTAATGACTGTTGTAGGTGCCGAGGCATCTTGCCAGGGAGGAAGGTGTGGGAAGAGAGACGGGAAGCACACACACAGTTCCTCCTGGCTGGTGGACACAGAGTACATGGCCACGCAGCGGTTACAGGATGCTGGAAGGGAAGGCTGGGGAGGAGGCAGGAAAGGAAGGAAGCTCGCAGGCTCCCAGGGCCAGCAGGTGAACAGGATGGCCTTTGAACAGAGAGCCTTGACATGCACGTATGGTGATTCTTCTATTCTATCACCTGACCCAAGAAGGTAGCTAAAACAAAAGAGATATTGATAAAGGGGACAACAGGAGCCTATGATAGTTTTCTAGAAAAGATGATCTGAGTGTTAGTGTTTGGGGCTAGAGGTGGGGTGGGTGAAGGCTGCAGAACCCTTGGATCAACTGTGACTTTGGCAGAACGAAGACCATTCACAAGTGGCTTTGTTTCAGGGGGTTTCCCAATTCCTGTCTTAGAGGAAGATACCTATTGATACAGGCTAATGGTGCCAGGAAAAGGAGAGAAGGGCCTCTGTCCTGTTGCCAGACCCCTGCTGGGAAGCAAAGCTGTTAGGCAGAGGGGGCAGCTTGGCTGTCAGCCAGTTCAAAAGGTTTGTAATCCCCTACCACTGCAGGAGGGAGACCTGGCTTTAGCATCCTCCAGGTCCCAGCTAAGGACACCCTTCACACCCCTTTGTTACCTTCTTGTCTAACTTATCCTGTCCTCTGACCATGCCCACTCTCAGTTCACCAGAGCCACCTCCCTGCTCTTGCTCCCTCCTGGTTCCTGGCATTTTAAGAAACTGAGCTAGTCTCTATGGATGTGCCTGGGGACAAAGACCTCCCTTTGCCTCCATTTCTACCCAAGTCTGGTCCATCTTCATTGCAGTGAGCACAGTGAGACCCATAGATGGGCAAGAAACATGGTTGAACGGGCTGCTTCAGAGGTAGCTGGATTTGCAGATAGGGTTGTTTCTTGGGCTGGGGGTTCATCAAGGACAGGCCATGCATGACTTTCTAAAGAGCCTTGGAAACTCTGAAAAACAATTTATTGGCTGAGTCTCCAAACAAGATTCCATAGAGATTGTCAGTTAACCAATGTGGTATCTCCTTTGGTGATTCAGTCCCTTAGCCTTCTCTACGTCAGCCAAGTCAATGGATCATTTCTCTTCAGTTCTGTTCACAGTGAACTCCAGGCACAGAGGTGAAGGGCTCATCAGTGCACAGATTCTCAAGTAATCTACAGAATATTAATTGGATACCTCCAGTTCTCTATCACATGGACCTAGACTTTCTGCTATGGCAACCAGTTCTTGGAAATATAGGCTAGGTATGACTAGGTTTCCTATTCAGAATTCAGTGACTAAGGCATGGCTATCCTCCAAGATGGTAGACAAGAGGATAGCAGATAATATCTCCCTACTTGATTCCCAGGTGGACAATTCCAACGGGAAGGTCCTGGCAGGACAAAACAACGATCCCTGGTACTGCTTGTCCTCTCGGCCTTGTTTCTCTATCCCCACTCCCAGCATCTGTTACCTAAGTCCACCAACCTGAAATAGGCTGCCTACCTGCATTCAAGTCATTGCTTCTGGCACATTCTTCGTACATTGGCCAGCAATTGCACTGTCAAAGTATCTAGGAATATAGGGATGAAGGGGATCAGGGAAACAGAAATAGCGGAGACATACCACTTTTGCTGGATGGGTAGGCAGTTGCGGGGGAGGGGAAGGAACCATGATTAGAGTCATGCTCAACATCAAACTTTCCATCCAGATTTAGAAGCTCATTGCCTGTATCACATAGCTCCGTTATCACTATCCCCTAGCTTCTGGTCACTTAGTCACTAATGATTTTTTTTTCTCTCCTTTATATTACTTACTGTCTTTGTGTGGTAGGAGCATGGAAGGCCTATGTACTCACTGATTTTGTGTGTCAACTTGAAACAAGCTAGAATCATCAGAGGAAGGAGCTTCAGTTGAAGAAATGCCTTGATGAGATCCAGCTATAAGGCATACTCAAATTTAGTGATTATTGGGAGAAGGCCCAACCCATGGTGGGTGGTGCCATCCTTGGGCTGCTGATCCTGGATTCTATAAGAAGGTGGATTGAGCAAGGTGTGGGAAGCAAGTCATTAAGCAGCACTATTCTATGACCTCTACATTGGTTCCTGCCTCCAGGTTCCTGTCCTGTGTGAGTTCCTGTCCTGACTTCAGTGATGGACTATGATGTGGACGTGTAAACCAAATCAATCCTTTCCTCCACAACTTGCTTTTCCTCAGGGTGTTTCATCACAGCAATAGTAACCCTGACTAAGACAAGTTGGCACCAGCATAGTGTGGTGGGTGGCTGTGACAGACCTGACCACGTTTCGGGGAGGATTGTGGAAGGACTTTGAAACTTTGGGCTAGGAGAGCCGTTGAGTGTGAAGAGCTCAGTGGGATGTTCTTGAGGAACCTGGAAGGTAAGAATGTTAAGAGAGGTACACAGGATGAAGACCTGGACTGTGAAGTTTCAGAGGGAAGTTTAAAGACTCTAACTTGGCTATTTGATATTTTTGAATTAAGATTCTGTGGTTCTGGTTAGCTGGGATTGAAGAATCAGCTGTGATTAACAAGATGCAGGACTACTAAGGCAAAACCTGTTTGGCTGGGATCCTTGCTGTTGGCCAGCTGGAACTAAGAAATTAGTGGTGATTTAGAAGAGACCAGCATCACTGAGGTGAAATCTTCTAGGAAGTGTTTCCTGAGAGCACTGAAAGGCCATGTTCCAGAGGCGGCCAAGGTTATATCTCATCCTGACAGCCAGACTTGGTAATGTGTAAGAGCTACTGAAGTGATACTGCTTTTGAAGGCATGAAGGGGTCATGGAGAGCAGCTGAGGCTTAGCACTCAGAGAGGCCAGGAAAGGCCATTGATGAAGGTGCAGCCCCAGTGGCAGTTGAAGGCCCAGGAATGAAGGGGTCATGCAAAGAAGTTGAGGCTTGGCACCATGAAGAGAGCCTATGAAAGCTATTGGTGACAGTGCAGCTCAGTTGCTGCAGAGACCCTAGCATTTTGGAGATGCCATCACCGTGGGATGACCACCAAGAACAGCAGCATCAGTGGAGTGGAGCCAGACAGAGCCCACATGTATGCTGCAGAGGGTGGAGCTGGAGAAGTGACTCGAGCCCTTTAGAAGATCCCAGAAAATTGTGAGTGAATCCCAGATAATTGGGCATTGAGTTATTTATACAGTTGGAGCTTGATTCTGCTTGGTTCAGATTGTGATGGTGCCCTGGGTCTTTTTTTTTTTTTTTCTGAGACAGGGTTTCTCTGTGGCTTTGGAGGCTGTCCTGGAACTAGCTCTTGTACACCAGGCTGGTTTCGAACTCACAGAGATCGGCCTGCCTCTGCCTCCAGAGCCCTGGGACTAAAAGCGTGTGCTACCACCACTTGGCCTGGTTCTTCCCTCTTAAAGAAGATATTTAATTTTGTTTTTTAAAGGATCCCAGAGGTGAAAGACTTGAACTTTTAAAAGAAATTGGATATTTTAAAGAGATTGAAGTTTTAATGTCTTTGAATTTGTAAAGACGATGGGACTTTTAAAATTATTTGTGATTTTAATGGGAGATCTTGGGGATGAATAATAGTGCTTAATAGTGCTGTGTTTGTTGACAAGGGGTCAGTTGTATTGCTAGTTTTGTGTGTCAACTTGACACAAGCTAAAGTCATTAGAGGAAGGCGTCTCAGTTAAGGAAATGCCTCGATGAGATCCAGCTATTGCTGTGTGATATTTTGATTGTTGCTTGGATTCAGAGGGCAGGGCCAGTCACTAGGGGACCAAACTTAACCATAGAGGTTTGGAGGACTGGAGATAGAGAGGAGGCGGGAAGTAGTAAAGAGGGGCGGAGAGAGGATCTCAGCCCTTTTAGATGGAGAAACTAGAAGTAGGAAGCAACTGTAGCTGCTCCCCTGCTCCTCTGACCTTTCAGGTTTTTACCCTGATATCTGACTCCTGATTTTTATTGATAAGATTAATTAGATTACCTCTATAAGCTGTAAGGCATTTTCTCATTTAGTGATCAATTGGGGAGGGCCCAGTCTAAGGGTGGTGATGCTATCTCTGGTGTGGTGGTCCCGGATTCTATAAGAAAGCAGGCTGAGCAAGCCACGAGGAGCAAGCCATTAAGCAGCACTCTGCCACAGCCTCTGTCTTCATCATCTCTGGCCTCCAGGATTCTGCCTTGGTTGAGTGCCTGTCCTGACTTCCCCAACTTGCTTTTGGTCATGATGTTTTGTAACAGGAATAGAAACCCTAACTAAGACACCCTGAAAGTTTAAAATCCAGTCCTATCTTGCCCCAAGGGCGGCTTGTAGCTCTTTTCCCTTTAGGGGGAAGTTAATTCTAGGTTACAATATACACTCCAAAGATTTTTTTTTGACATGATCTGACTAATGTTGACTGTTGGCCTTCTGCCTACTTGTCCTGCTCCATTATCAGACTCCCCTGAGAACACTGTTTTAAATCACTAGTACACTGGTCTTTCTCTCCGATCTGTCTCTGCAGAACCTCATACAGGAGAGCAACCCTTGCTAAGTGCCAAGGGTCTGGCAGGCCAATGACAGGCAATAAGCAATTCTAGAGAGGTATAATGCATGCTGGGATGGAGGCACACATATAGCAGGCACACCCAGAGCTTTGGGCCTATCTCCATGTGGTCTCAAGGGCTGGATCAGGAGGTGCAAGAACAGGATACAGAGTCAGCAAGGCTGCTATTTGATTTCACCCTTAGTCTTTAATGTGCTGGGTGCTCTGCATCTAACTGCATCTCAGAGGCTATGTCTCCTTCCTAGAATGGGCAGAACACCCAGCCATTGGGCTGCTACAAGGTTGAGATCAGAAAGTTTACATTCTTGTTCTAGTTTGAAGCTTATATCAGAAGCTCCTATTGTGGACATTATACCCACCAGTTGGCACAGTGGCTCTGAAGGCATCATACATAATACATACATACATACAGACACACACACACACACACACACACACACACACACACACACACACACACACACACACACACATATACATACAGCCTGCATGTATGATGTCATCCCATCTGTTCTCAGAGCCATGAACTCTTCAGGACTGATCACAGAAAATGGTTTCTCCCATGAATTTGACCATCCCTCGTACCTGAAGTGTTGGAGTCCTCAGCTCATTTTTCCAAGCTACCCTGTGAGCAGAGCTTTCCTTAGGCCATCTCCAGCTTTCTTCTTCGCTTGGAATGTTTCTCCGTGAAAGAAAACATTCTGAGTTGCCCCATATCTTCACTGCCCCGGGCTCACGAAAAACTAAATCCGGTCTTGGCTCTCCAAAAAAGAATAAATCTCAGCCTGCCCCCAAAGAAGTTGCTGTCATAATTACATCTCCGTTTGGAAGTAATTTTGACTTAATCGCATTACAGCAAGATTGTACCATTTCCTTGGCCAAAGTTGGTTCCAAATTGGCTTGCTGTTTCCCTCCTGGTCCATAGAAACATCTATCTCTCTTTTTTGGTCGTTGTTTGCAAGGAAAATATCTGGCAGTTTGAAAGGGAGATCAAATCAGTGCCACAGAGTAGCTCTGATTCCTTCAGCAAGGAAAGCAGGGTGACTGAGTTGTCACCTGCAGGTCTCCTGTGGGGTAATGTCCCTGGTGCCACTGGAGATTCTGGGAATGCTAGAGCTGGCTCAGCCACTGCCTCCCATTGGATGGTGTAAGGAATACAGTTAACTCAGTTCTGCTGTCTTCTTCTTTTCTTCCTCTTTTTGTATTTCTCACTCCCATGCCACCAATAGAACATCTATAAGGTTTTCAGTGACTTGCCCTTTTTGTTCTATCTTATGGACAGCCAAGGTGTGCCACAGCGCTGGTCTCATGACATGACAATGTACAGGATATAAGGAGCAGGCATTGCAGCCCTGCCAGAATAAATACACTCTATTTATGCTGTAGGAACTTATTAAAAGGATGAATATGAGCTGAAATACCAGAAGGCTTCCCGAGGAAGATGGGGGGACTTCTTCCCATCTTCAGGAAGGATGAAAGGGAACCATCCCAAGACAATAATACCCAAATGTGGGCTTGGCATTAGCTTCTTCACAGAACCAAGGCTAGATTGATAAGATGCGATCAGAGAGCTTCAAATGCCAAGGGGATATCTGAATCTGGTTGCAACTTGCAAGTCCATTTTGGAGGACACACAGGATTTAACTCATCAAGAACAGCTTTGAAGGAAGTTTCCCCTGCATCCTATCTTCTATTACAAGTGAGTGGAAAAGCCTGTGGAACCAGGCAAATGAGGTAGCAATCCATTGTGGGGAGCAAAGGGCTTCCCTCTGTAATGATGAGAGACTCTGGCAGAGAGAGTAACTAGACAAAGTCTTTAAATTGGAAGAGCATGGAGAATGGGGAAGGTTTCATTGTTACTTGTTGACATTCTCTGAAATGTTCCAACAGGCTCTGTCATGCCTAGAATCATCCATGAGTAGCAGGTTAATCCCCCTTCTGGGACCCTTTACTACGTGTTGTTATTTGAGCCTCCTGATTCTTGCTAAGCAGAGGCATCAACAAGGCAGAGCTTGCAACATCTCCATCCTTTTCTTCGTCCTCAGCCTGATCCAAAGAACTGACAACACCTTTCTGAGCAATGGCCAACCTCCAAAATCCTCTTACGTGTCTGACTTTTAACAATTCAGTCAACGATAGAAGTCGATGGAAGATCTTTGATATGGAGGGAAACTGTCCCATGTCCTGTGCTTCACAAGCCACCAAGTGGCAGCTTGCCTTCTAGGACAGAAAATGTTCCCCTCATCACCCTGGCCAGAATCCTGCCCTGACCCATGAAGACGACAAGAGAGAGAACTGCCCAGGAAGGTTCTGGAAGTGGTTATTAACAAAGGACAGAGCCGTGATCATCCAGAAGAGGAACTAAATGTGCTGAGGGTGCTGAATTGGAGAGTCTGTTAATAGCACAAGTGGCAGCCCATAGATCACTCGTGGATAGACTGAACCTAGCATCATAAGGGATGCAGACTGCATGCTAATCACCCAGGAGGAGCAGGGCATGGCAGAACCACCTCTCCTGGCTACACAGCTTTTACTTATTTGTTTGGCTTTTCCTATCCCAAAGTACTGCTACAGAATAGAGTTTGCAGAAAAATTAACTACTTTATATCAACAGTAAGACTTAGAATGATCATCAAATGAGAAGACCCGATGGATGCTGCACATCTCAGAGACTCTGCAATGGGGCACTGTGACAGAACTTCTCTGAAAGGGGCCAGCCTCAGACTTCAAAGAAATGAGTGTTAGATGCAGCATGCCAATTGAGACATGGATTTGGTGGCAAATGGACATGCCCTACATCCCTTCCTTGAGGCCTCTTGGTTTTCTTTTCTTTTTAAGAAATGTGTCTGAGGGTCTGGGGTGATAGCTTGGTTGGTAAAGTGCTTGTTCTGTGTGTACAAGGCCCTGGGTTCAAATTCTAGAACCCACATAAGAAGCTGTGCATGATGGTATGTGCTTTTAATGCCAAAGTTAGGGAGGTGGAAGCAAGCTGATTCCCGGAGCTTTCTGGCCATTCAACCCAGCCTAACCAGCAAGCTCCAGCCAGTGAGACACATTGTCCCCTGAGACAAAGTAGATGGCACCTGAGAACCAAGAACTGAGGTTGACTTCTGACCTGCACACACATACATATACACATAGACACTGTGTGTGTGTGTGTGTGTGTGTGTGTGTGTGTGTGTGTGTGTGTGTGCGCGCGCGCGCGCGTGTACGCGCGCAGAGGGGGGGTGGTGATTGTCTGGGGAAGGAAATGGGCTTTAAAGTATATTTCACGTTTGCAGAAAAGTAATAATCATACTTTGGGAGCAAGGAAAGCTAGGACTTTAAGGATATGATTTACCCACCAATGGTTTCTGTTTAAGATCCTCTCTGCTGGCTCCAAAGGTTTTCCTTCAGACTCTGGCTTATACCTCTACCTAGTGGGATGGCCTGGTTCCCATGATGCCCAGTTGACTGATAAAGGGCTGAGGAGTGTCACATGAGCTTGACTGGGGAAGCCAGAGTCTGGGCATTAACTTGAAACAGAAATTCTAGTTGTGTGTCAAAAGAAACACCAAAGAGATGTTGGAGCCTTGTAATCTGTCTGGAAGGCTGTATGAGATCTCTCACTTTCTGGAACCTTCTAATGACCACAATAACAGATCCTCATAATGAATATTTTTGACATGTCATCATTGCTAATTTAAAATGAGAAAATCGAGGATGTTCTAGATGAGTTTTTTTTTTTCATGGCTACTTGGAATTGAAAGAGTGACAATACTGGGGTGAAGCATGACCCAATTCAGTCCCCTCCCATTGCCCCAGCCTGCCCAACTTTTGCAGCTTTGGAGGAGTGCTGGAATGGCTGCTGCCCAGCTCTTCCTGAACTCCATCCTTGGAAAGGCTGAGGTATGGGTAGAGGCAACACCCAGTCTCAGGGGTCACTGAGCAGGGATCTTTTCTGGAAACTGCTTAACAGCCTCTTGGACTCTGCAGGGATGAGACCTTAAAGTGACTAGTTCTCAGCCCTCTCTATTCAGCCTTTCTAACCCAATCCTTTTCCAGTCACTCCACGGGAAGACCCCCTGCCCTATATCTGTGGGAATTCTAGTTTCCTAAGGAGCTGATATAAAATATGGATGGCAACACGACATGTGTGTGTTTAAAAGACTAGGGCTCAGATTCAAGGTCAGTTTGCAAGTGGAATTTCTGAGCAACTGAGTCAGAGAAGAGCAGGCAGATCCAGCATGTCCTATAGTTTACCAGACAAGCAGAGGGGGGTGGTCTGCTTGTCTTGATGGACCTGAGATGCCATAACAAAACCCCAGGCATGGAGTAGCTTAGAGCTAGTAGAGATCCATTCCTGGCATTCTGGAGTCTGGGAACTCCCTAATCAAGGGGCCATGAGGTTCAATGTCTGGTGAGGGCCCACTTCCTAATTCATAGATGGTCATTCCCATCGTGTCCTCATGTGGCAGAAGGGGCATTGAGAACTCTGGGGTCTATTTATGTAAGAGTACTACTTCCATCATTTAGGTTACATACACTTTGTCAAGGCACAGTCTCCAAATGCTATCACACCAGAACAGTGGGGTTGAACATGAATTTGGGGTACAGCATCAACGTTTTCTCTATGGCAGAGTCTAAAATATTTTACCTGCTTTCATCATTAATTATGTTGGGTTGGTCTAGCATGCTATTTTACAGAGGAAACAGAGAGCCATAGAGCTTAGCTGACTTTTCCAGAAAGCCAGATCCACCTAGGACCCAGTCTCCATGCTGTTTGCACTGTTGTACGCTGGGAGGCATCTTTTCCATGCCTGTTTCCTAGAAGGAATCCTTGACACTAATGTTCCCTATCCCAGTTCAGGGGGGACCATAAACATTGTGTGTGGCCTTGAGTGAGTTCATCAAATGATTCCAGAGGGAAGCATTAGAAGAATAAGGAAGAGATAGTCAATAACCCGGTTTGCACTAGGGCACAAAATGTCCAGAAAGGAGAAGTCAAGGGCCCACAAGCCTGTGACCCTTCTCACCATTGCTTTCCAATGGAGCTGAGCAAGACATTCAGGTCATTGGTCATTTTCAGTCATTGGGTGGTGTTCACCCAGGTTGCTACTCATTGTCGTGAATGTTTCTCCCAGGTGTCAGATACTCCCCAGAGCCAGTGCAGTGGTTGAGAAACTCCCCAAACTAGTGTCCCTGAAATCATCAGTCTGCTTATGGCCCCTGCAGTCAGCGTGGGTGGATGCCACAAGCTAGGTGACAGATTTGCTGCACACACAACTCCTGAGAGATCTCTCGGGGGCTTTGAGTAGTGAGAGGAATAATCTTTTCAGCCTGAAGGGGATAGTATCTGCTGAACCATGCCAAAGGGTCACTGCGGAGTCCTCCTCATTTCTTTCTGAGACTAGAATGAGCCCACAAGAAGGGAGAAAAACTCACTACTTAGGATCGGTGTTGACACCCTGAACAGATTAAGAATTTGTTGCCTGCACTCAAGCACTGTGGACAAGTAGCAGCATACTCTGGGGAGAGTGGCCTGTCCCAAGCCGGCCAGGTGCTTTGCCATAACCCTTAATAACTCTTAATCATGTCTTTTACAAGCAAATATACAAACTTTCATTCAAGGGAGGGCTGTGTTTCTCCTCCTTGGGGGCTTGGCTGGGGCCAAAGATTGTTGCCTTTTAACACTATGGAATCTTGTCTAGGCAAGAAATCAAGTGAAAGGAAGCAAGTCATACCACCGAGGCAAGCTCTCTGGTCCCCAGTGTCTGCAGGGTTTTGGTTCCCATTGCCATGGGGCTCCAGGCTTCACACTGAGAGAGGGCCGACACACTCAGTCATCCTAGAAGTGAAGAATGCCAGGGCTGCACTGTGACTCCTCACATCATCTAAAATTGGAACAGCCACAGACTATATACATCTGAATTCTCTTCCTGGTCCTGCTTCTGAGCCTTCTAACTCTAATGTAGAAGGGTTTAGCCCTTTCCCAGGCTTTGGGAGGAGCCACTGAGATCTGGAAGTATGTCTGTGGGGGTAGACAGAAATCCCAAGCTGCCTATTGCCTGCTTGGTTGGGCACCTTTGTCAGATAGGTGACACTGACTGTTACTTGCCATTTGGATGGTACGGCCTATTGCTGTCACTTGGTTCCTGCATTTTTTCTCTCCTTTTAAAAAGAAGAAAAGTAACCCCTGTCTCAACTCTCCCTTGTGAATGCCATTTTGTCCCCCTGCCCACTTTCCTGGTTAGTTTCATCTGTAGTCCACAGGACTGTCCTGTGGCTTCTGCCTTGTTCAATGGATCTCTGACTCATGAGGGCAAAGTGCAAAGTACCTATGCTGGCCAGTCCTGATGCCTTCAGATGCCGCATGATCTATAGACAGGAGCACAGATATGTAGTCATATTCATGCCTCTGACTGGCCCATCTGCATTTCCCGACATCCTCACTTAGGGCAGAAATGTCTTCTACTTCTAATCTACCTCTTCAGGCTTTGGACCAACTCTATTGGAGAAACAAACAATCCCAAACAACAAAAATCCATTTCCAATCTAGACACCCTTCATTTAAGTCCCAGGTATAGTCTCACTGTGAAGCACATCCTCACAAGTCTGGGGAGTCTCTCTTCTCCCTCCTCCTTCCATCATATGGTACTGCTCACGTGGACTAGGTGAACGTGTCTTTTTCTTGCCATCTCACAAACTCTGTAAGGATTGTGTCCAGAAATGGGCATTTATCATTGGTGCTTGGGGCCCTTGGTCGAGAGTCCAAAGGTCATTAGTATTTGGAGGGATGATGCAGGAGAGGCAGGTATGGGGTCAGAGACCATGTGCTGCTATTGAGGGTTAATGAAAATAATTTAAAATGTTAATATAGAGTAGAATTCAGAATTCTTAAGAAACCACCACAACCAGGAGATCAAAGCTTAGGCGTCCCCAGCTCTGGGTTACTTCACTGGGTCAGGGTAATGGAAGTCATTCACAGAGGGTGCTTTCTCAGCTCACCTTACCCTATTACACAAAGACAGTAGCCAGGGAGTATCAACAAAGTTAAGAGGAGATGGGGAGAAGGCAGCAGGGTGAAAAGGAAATAGAATGGGGGGGGGCTGGCTCAGTGGGTTAAGCGCTTGCTGTGCAAGCGTGAGGGCCTGAGTTAGGATCCCAAGCACCCATATACAATCTGGGTGTGGCAGTGCACATCTGTGTCCCCAGTGCTGGAAGGTAGAGACAGGAGGACCACTGGCCAGCTAGTCTCTGAAAGAGTGAGTTCCAGATTCAGGGAGAGTTCCTATCTAAAATAATATTAACAATCAATAATAATAAATAATAAATAAAAATAAGGAAAGCATAGAGGAGGATATTGGAGGTGCAATACAGGAAAGCACACTAGAACACACACACACACACACACACACACACACACACACACAGAGGCCACACGCACGCAGGAAACAGAGGCAGAAATCCTAACCAAATGTCCTCCCAGCATAGATCTTTCCCTGCCTGCCCAGAGCATGTTGGCTCAAGGGCTATATCAGAGCTTATACATTCCACCCTCTATTTGGCAAACCCTTCCCATCCCCCTCCCTGCCCTGCAGCCCCTTCCCCTGCCTACCCTCCTCCTTCCCTCACTGCCTCCAAAATCAATTTTCAGCAAGAGCAGCAGGTTCTGAGCCATCTGGGGTTGTTGGCAACCTCACCAGCCCGTAAGCAGCTCAGTCTGTTTGCCGTAAACCAGCCCCCGAGTTTCTCTGCCATCCGCAGCCTGCCCTCTCCCTCTGCTCCCTCCCTGCAAGAGGGAGGAGGAAGGCTTGGTTCTGGACCAGAGGGATCTTCTCTTAAGGAGTCACCCACTCCCAAAGTTTGTCCCCGAGTTAGGTGGCAGGGTCAGGCCTTGCTGGCCCCAGGCAGCCAGACATCAGTCACAGGCCACTTCCCCACCTGTGGAGAAGGACGGATGCGCTAATTAGCAGGCAGAGGACCCTGTAGGGGAGGCTGGAGCAGTGCCACGTTCACAGAGAGGCCCTTCTCCTTACCTCTGCCACGGACGGGCACCATCTTTGGTGGTGCTGTCACTCCTCTTGGCCTAAGATAAGGACGGGGTGAGAGACCTCCTTGTCTGCTGTGTCTCATGGAAGACCTCCGAGGAAGGAGATTTGGAAGAAGGCTGAGTTGAGTAGGAGATGGCTGGTGGGGTGTACTCTGGACATGGGGACAGCAGCCCAGCAGTTTTTGTTAGGCTGAGACAGTGCATACCACACGGGTGGAGGCCTGCCATGAGTATGTCTTCAATTATCACTTCTCCAAGTGTTTCATCGTCTTCTTTTCAGGAAGGCATTTTAGATGATGTCAGGATGAAGACCCACCACAGTGTTTCTTCATTTTCTCTCGAACATGCCCCCCAAATGCCATTGTTCACAGCATCCTTGACTACGATCTGTAGCCAGCTTCTCTTCCAGTGACCATTTGATACCGAGAATGCTCTCAGAGTCAGTTGACCCCAGGTAAGCAGAGGGAAAGGGACACTGGGAATAAGGCACTTCCTTCTAGACTTCCAGAGTCCAGGTGTGCCGAGACCTCACCCATATCACACAGTCATGAATAAGCCGGACACCAGCGGCTGGACACAGCTTTGCCACTGCCTCTGTGACCTTTCATAATCCCACACCTTGAACCATAACAGCCTCTACTATGAAATAATCAGTTAGCATCAAACAAGTTGTGCTGATTTCCTCAGCATCAAGCCAAATTCCAACCTCAACATGGAAGCGCGGCACATTTGGTACTCCTTAGTTGAGACCCTGGCGTCATGACGATTGCGCCTCACCTCAGTATCCATGGCAAGGTAAGGTAGATTTTAAAAACAGGTAGACCTCTGCAAAGTTAGCTCTCACAAGGTTCTTGAAATCCTGTTGCATTTAGCAAGTTGTTTCAGATTATTTGGGTCATGTGGGAAGATGGATTCAAGAAGAAGATCTATAGGTAAGCCTACATGGAGGGCCGTCCATGGCTGGGTCTCCATAGGCCACCCTAAGAGAAAAAGACCAGGCACCTGTTAGGAGAACCAAACTAGTTCTGTTCCATAACACCGATCTCTATTTTCCAGCCACATATAACTCTGCAACAAATACTCACTAACCAAGGCATGGAAACACTGCACTGTGGTCCTGAGGGCTAAGACCATCATGGTCTTTTTAGTTTAAGATGGGACTTCCCTTTTATAGTCATAGTTGTCTCTCTCTAACCAATGCTGCAGGAGGAACAGCTGAAGGTCCTATAGATGCCCCTCAGCTTACCAGCAGAGCCCTGGCATTCTCCTTGTGCAAGGTGGGTGGCAATGAGGAATCTAATACCCATTACAGGCAAATTCCTGGAGTGACTGAGGGAACTTTCAAGAATCCCTGTCCATGAAAACATGGCAGTGGTTTGAGAAAGTCTTTCAAGGAGGCAGTACTTACCCAAGGGAAGGAAAGCAATACAGATGGAAAGGAATGGCCAGATGATCCAGAGAAGGGACACTGAATCCCCTTGGATGTATTATGCACTCAGCGCCACTTATAGCAGAACCCCATGGCAGCCAGAGTGTGTGGTTCCTGGTAACTTCCAGACGATCATTAATCAAACATCTATTTTGTCTCCCCACTGTCCCTCAGATTGGTATTATTAGTGATTTTACATACATGATAAAAATGTCTTTCTGGTGTATGATGCTGGTAAAAGACCCACACAACGCTGAGGGCTTGAGCAGTAAGGAAAAAAAGCAGGGCAGTGCTGCCAGGGAAGGACTCCTCGGGCGGTTTTGCTAGACAGGCTTGGTGTCAAATGGTCTTCTAAGGATGCTTGGAGGTTAATGCTGCTTTCAGCCTTCCCCAGAGAGGCTACTTGTTGCAGTGCCTGGTGGTTAGAGACTCACAGCTTGTCAAAGTGTCCAAAATAAGTGACTGTAGACTGCTCAGTCCTAAACAAAACCTCTATATCACCTCCACTGAGGCCCACAGAAAAGAAGGCAGAGAGAATGGAAGAGCAGAGGCTGGAGAGGAGTCCTGCGAAACGGTGTCTTCTTGACATGGCATAGCCACTGCACTCACTTGAGAGCTCACTGCAGCTGATGTCACCTGCAGAAAACCTACACAAGACTGGGCCTGTCACCATTTCATCAAGCATGGGGGAGGGGTTTGTGAGACCCCAGCCCTCACTGGGGGACAATGAGCAGCCTATGGGTGCAGGGGTGGGGTGTCATTTTCTTCAGTCTGTATTCTGGTAGATAACCTTTCACTCATGACCCTAGAAGCAACCTTAACTGAGTGGGTCAAAAATAAAACCATCAGAGAAGAAGGGTGCTTGATGAGGGGAAGAATTTCAGTGGGAAAATGATGAGGATGAGAGAGGGTAATGGGAGATGTCAATGACTGTGTGTGTGTGTGTGTGTAAGAGAGAGAGAGAGAGAGAGAGAGAGAGAGAGAGAGAGAGAGAGAGAGAGAGGATTAAAGTAAAGTGATGGGCTGTGGAGAGAAGACATTGAAAAGCCAAAAACTAAAAATCTCAGAGTTCCCTCCTGTCAGAACCCTTGGAAATATGAGCTGGTGTTTGCCTCCCATAGATTTTCTATGTGCTACCGACAAGGAACTGAGATGGGAAAAATATGATTAGCCCAGGTTAGCCCACTAGACAGTGGAGAAGCAAAGGCAAGGCTAGACCCTCACCTTTGAGCTTTCAGCTTTTACATCTTTGTGATTTGTGTCATTCGGCCCTGTTCTCTGTAATGATCCTTGCAATTCTCTGTTTTATTGGACCATGTTTATTCACATGGCATGGGAATGCTGATAGATGTCCCCACACTAATGCAGTGCTTCCAGGAGACAGGCCAGATAACGCTTTCCAAGTTAACCCATGCAAAGTCATGAGGGTTTGCAGAAGAGTAAATTCTCAGAACCTGCTCTTTCTTCTGCTTTTTCCAAAGGCCACACTGAAGCACCATGGGGATCTGACTGGCCAGCACTGCTGTTGCCACCTGCTGTCATTAGGGGTTTGCAAGATCTATTCTCACAGAACTTCTTACATTGTGTTCTGGCCCCATGTTGGATGACAGATCTAGAATCCTCCTCACTGTGGTCTTCCCATGGATTAGATGGCTTTGGTGAAGTTTCTGGACTATACAGGCATGACAACTCATCTTTCTACTTTAGCAGGCTGAGTATTGGAACAGTAGACAAGCTCCATACCATGTCTCACTTCACTCAGGACAGGAAAAGAAGGTTGCATGTCTAAGGCTCTCCATTCCAGTCCACGGATCCCCTGTGCACAGTGCAATGCTAAGCCTCTGAGAGGAAGGTGCATAGGGCACCAGTACTGGGGCAAATGGGTTTCCTTGCCTTGATAGGCCAATTCTTGTGAGAACAGAATGAATGCCCTGTGAAGGCGTTTAGGACTTGGGCATGACTGTTCTTCCCAGGGGTGCAGGGGAGAAGGCACTGGCTCCTTCAACCACCCAAGTTCATCAGCCAATTCCTTTTTAGAGGAAAGACTAAAAGAAGTCCTTGCTTGTCATGTAATTCAATCTTGTTTGTAATTCAAATAAAAAAGGATAAAAAAAGAAAGAATTGAAAGCTATTCCAAGAAGATGTCATCTGCAAAGAAGGTTATATAGTCCATGAACTATGCTACTGAAGGGCATAGATTTCCCTACTCTTTTCTCATCCTCATTGATCCACTGTGAATATTATGTGTCCTTCAATGGCCCATGTGGCCATATCGTAAAATCTTGGTCCTCAGTGTCGCGCTGTTGGAAGATGTCAGAACCTTAAGAAAGTCTGGCCTACTGGGAGTTCTTTGGCTCATGAAGAGGATAGTGAGACTCAGAGCTAGCCCCTTCCTCTTTCTTTCTCTTCCCAGACATTGGGAGAGCAATTTTCATTTGTCACATCTTCCTGCATGAAACGATCATTTCAATATTCAGCTATTTATCACAGTAAGGGAAAGCTTACTACCCTGCTCACTTACTCACTGAAAAATAAGGGAAAGTCCTTCCAGGGAACTAAACCAATTCTGGTGACCACTGTGGGACATGAGAAACTGATCATTTACAAAGGGGGCTGGGACCAAAATCAATCTTTGGCTTGTACTTTGGAGCCTTAAGTAAGGATGTCAGGCTTCCCATCAAAGGGGAAGGTACATGGCACCAGTGGTAGACCACCTTTAGTTGTTGAAAAGACCCTGTATGTTAGACTTACTTCCCTGAATGAGTTCTTTAAGATAAGGGACAGTCTCTCCAGCTCCCATGTGTCACCCACCTCACTGGCACACATGACATGGTCAGGCAGTTCCACATAGATGCCATAGGATAATGGCCCAGGCACAGTATCCTTAGGGAAACCTTTAAAACTCATTTCTCCCCTCCAAATCTTCATTATCTTGCTCTGAGGTGCACATGTCTCTTGACTTTCCTTCTGGTTTGAATACTAGTCCTTTTTTGTTGTTGTTGTTGTTTTCTTTTTGAGACAGGATTTCTTTGTATAGCTTTGGAGCCTGTCTTGGAACTCACTTTGTAGACCAGGCTGGCCTCTAACTCACAGAGATCCACCTGCCTCTGCCTCTCATGTGCTAGGCTGCATGTGCCACCACTGCCTGGCTTTGGATACTATTCTTCTCTGGAGAAAGGACAGCTCAGCCAAAGAAAAGGAGCTTTGCACTGGGAATTCCAGGAGCCAGGTGATTTTGTTTGTTTACTGATTAATTGTTTTTTTGTTTTGTTTTGTTTTTGTTTTTTTTTTTTTTGAGACAGGGTCTCATTCTGAAGCCCAGGATGGCCATAAATACACTGTGTCTCCCAGGATGATCTCAAACTTATGGCAATTCCCCTCTCCTCAGCCTCTCAAGTGCCGTGATAATAAGCATAAGGCACCATGCCCAGCTGGAGCTATTTGACTTTTTAAAACATCACCCACTGGTAAGACTTGCTATGCCTCAGTTTCTCCATGCGTGAATAGAACGGTGGTATCTGTCTTCCATATTTCAGAGGGATTCATAAAGCATGATTCAAATTGTGAACATGAACTAAGCGACTTCTGTAAGCCATAGAGCTCACTCATGCAGCAGTAGCCATCCACAGTGAGGAACGAGTCCAATGGAGTTTGTATGCGGAGGATCCCACAAAGTTAGAGAACTGCACTCACCAGTTATAAAAGGTAACAGTTTCAGATGGTATGACGTGGGAACGGGCAAGAAACACTCTCCATGTAAACAATGCAAGATTTAGACTCCTTGGCTGCTAATTACACGAAGAGACCAAGACACTTGTAAACCCATCTGCTGCACTGAGGATAATTCCATACGGTAGGAATCTGACTCTAGCTCTTAGAGAGTGGGTTAAGTAGATGCAGGAGGGCTGTGTGAGGGGGTGCTCACTGCGAGCATCCTCTGCCAGCTCCCAAGTGCTTCTGCAGGCATTATCCCATTTGATCTTCATGCCAGGGTGAAGTGGGTATTAGGTCCATATTCTTCAAATAAAGAAAACAATTGCTCAAAATCATGCAATTAATAAACAATTACACCCAGTGCAATTGATCAGGTTCCAAATTCTCTTCTTCATCCACACATGGGAGAAATCCTATCTTGGGTCCTTCACTGTATCCATTGGAGGGAAAAACCAGTACTCTTAGCTTACTGGCAAGGGGCAATTTTTAAGCCCTTTTCATCTAGCAGTAAACTTTGCTGCCTGAACTTAAAAGACTTTTTAAATATGAGCACTCATCATCCCATATATTGTAATATGAACTTAAAGATGCCTGAACTAGTGTATTATTATTATTATTATTATTATTATTATTATTATTATTCATTTGCCTCTGGTCCTAGGGTGGTAGGACCAAGGAAGGACCAGGTATACAAAGGTTCCAGATATGCTCTGACTAGAGGAATCTGGAGTCTCTATGGAAATGCTGTATGTGTCCTGAGTGGGGTAACTGACCCACAACAATCCCTCTGTCTAAGATGAATAAACAGTACATTGACTGCCAACCTGAGATTGGGCCTATTTGCTGTGAACACATTGAAGGACAGGCCTTACCCAAGCCACAGAGAGGTTGTCTGTGTTCTGGGAAACATGGAGGAATAAGTGGGTACTCAGATGAACACCGAAAACACAGGTCAGGAATTCAAGCCAAGCCTTGGGTCTCCCCTGCTTCCCTTCACATCATCCCACTGCTGTAGCTCTCAGCGGTTGATCTATGGTGGTGGTGGTGGTGTCTGTGGTTTGTTCATTTGAGTTACAGGAATGGTGTAAGAGACCCCAGCTGTGCATTTCTATGCCTGATTTCCCTTAAATCTACAGAACCCAGTTGAAATCAAGATGGATTTAGGCAAAATCTTTTTTGAAAGCACTTTATCAATTTATTTGCCAACCCTGGACCTAAACACTTTCTATGTTTCTGGGAAGTTTGTTCCCAGCTGAGGATTTTCTAAGCCTGAATACTATCTGTTGAACCACTTATACTCTCTGGTCTGGATCACAAATCTTTTGATCCCCAAATATCTGGAGGATGGCAGCATGCCAACTTGTCCCCTGAATAATGAACAGGACTGTAGTGAGTAATCACATTTCGAACCACTATTTTTAATTGGCTACTTTAATTAGTGAGAGAGACCAGGTGCAAAAGCTAAGAAAATGTCCCCTTCAGACAAAATTGTAGGAACAGTCAGTCCACAAGGTGTATGTGGTTTCAATTCAAAGAGAGACACAGTGTGAGGCACAAAAAATATAAAATATAGTTTGTGTACCAAAGCGTTTATGACAAGCCTATGAAGGAAACCACGCACTTGACATCTGTAGAGGAGTAGCATTAATTAGCTCTTCTTTGTTTCCTGTCAATCCAAAACTTGCCCATTAAAGTAAGATTCCATCTTAGGATAATTCTATCGTAGGGTTAATTTACTTCTTCTTCCATTGCTTCTATTATGTCCATCCTGTCTAGTGCCCTCCTTAGTTTGGAGATAGATGAGTTGATTGGCTTTCACACACAGTGGGAAGAATCCTACCCCTACATCCATGGCAAAGACCATGGCTGAAGGTCAGATCCAAAAGCACGGGTTATCAGCTTCTCGATGTTGAAAGGAACACCTGGCTACTTGGAAGTATCAAGTGATCTGGGAGGAAAACTGCAGAATGGAAAGGATTGGTTTCAGGAGACAATGGACACAGAAGATCAAAGGGTCTGGGCGGCACCAGGATGCATGAGAGTAGGCCAACCTTTGTGACATATACCTGGTGTCATTTTCTAGTGGAGATTCCTGATTAGTGGAAGGAGTCACAAAACAGCTCGTAAATGTCTAGGAAGCACCAAGTCTTTCTGTGCAACCTCTTGAACCAGGAGCTTCCAATTTGCTGTTTGGAGGGTGTTCCTCAGATCTCTTGTTTTTCCACAGATGGACAAATGGGCTGAGATCTGAGATTCGGTAACTGTTCATTTTGCAGATAACATGCATCCTTCTTCCTCTCTTTATTGTTTTTCCAGGAAAGCCTATTCTTTAGAGATGTGCCTGATCAAATTTCAAGAAAGTCCAATCTACTCTTGAGTCCCACTTTAGATAATAGCCTGGTTAAATTTTCATGTTAGGCTACACTATATTTAATCCAGTGGCCCATATATTTATAGGGCAACTACCCTGCAAAGAGATAGGCAAACATCCTGAAAGAAATCATCATGAATAATATACCATGCTGATGCTTAGGGACATGGCTCTCCCAGCACAGAACAAAGGATTTTGCAATGAGTCACACAAGGTAGATTGTGTTAAATGCACATGGGCAGCTCAGATGGTTGTGCTGTTTCAAAGTGAGGGAGACCATGTAGGCAGAACAATGAGTTGAACTGGGAATCCCTCAGAGGAGACAACCTCTATAGACCTTGAACAATTTGTACAATTTTCCCAAATAGGGATGGTTTGGTGGCCTTTCAGGAGATGGTCTAGATGCAGGAGATGTACTTTCATGGACTAGAATATGGAGTAAAAGAAAAGAAAAACATTAAGTATGGGATTGGAGGGTAAAGTGGGTGGGGGTGGAGATTCTGAATAGTAGGTTGAAGCTCTGCTGTGAAGAGTTTAAGGGAAGTGTCCAGGCAAAAAAGGTCTCAAATCATTCTACTAGAGGCAGAGACATGGTCAATGTTGAGTCTTGACAGAATATCAAAAGGAAGAATTAAGTTAAACTGGAGAGGAATAGATAGAAGACCATTGCAGTGTCAACTAAAGAGGGTACACTGGCCCCTGCACAGTGAGATAGCTATCCATTGAGGAAGGAGATACTGTTTATGGGCAGCATGGCAGAGAGTCAGCTGCAGAGCAATCCCTGGGCTTAATGACCCTGCAGTCAGTGCTAAGGAAAGCAAAATGGAACGGGCCAGGCAGTGCTAGTCTGTTGCTGATTTTCTGCCTCAGTGACTGAGATGACAAAATGCCATCAAGTGCCCAACTTGAGGCATCTGGTTCCCGAAGCTGCCTGTCTTGCCAGGCTTCGATCATGGGAATTGTCTTTCTGAAATGCTGAATAAGCATCACACTAGAAGACAACAAAGTGCTTAGTGACTCGACTTCAGAAATGAGAGATAAAGGAAAGGAGGGTGGATAGAAACAAACACAAGAGGGTTGACGTATGAAAGAACAGTCACTCCATTGGTGAAAATAGAAACTTAGGACCTTAAACCTTTGTCTTTGGCCATACCGGAACATGGACCTGATCTGCCACTGCCAATGAATCTGCTTGTGCCAGCCAGCTCTCTCTGTTAGGTAATTTCCCAGTGATGGACACACATGACAAGACTCCTACATGCGGGGCTTGTGTTGTATGCACAAGTGCATTGCCTGCATGTTTGGCTATTTGAAATTATTTGCAAAACTAATTGTCCCACCATTGCTGATTACCTAGAACTCTCAAGAACATGTTAGAGGCCCACCAGATGTTCCCTGGCCCCACTACCTATAGAGGGACTAAATTGCAATGATGCCGGGGCTGCCTATCTCCACCATTTATCCTTTATAACTTCTCCTCTACTCTGTGGGTCAAGGTAGTTCTGAAGTGGGCATAACTGGGTTAGAAATTTTAGAAAAATATTATTTAATGTAGTGTACTTTTTCCTTTGCTGAATATGTATCTCAGTGTCTAGTGTCAGTGTTCTAAGGGACTCGTGTGACTGATGTAAATAAACAAAAGGATGCTTGGGCTGGAGAAAAGTAACAATGAATAAAGTGCTTGTTGTACAAGTGTGAGGACCCAGTAGCACAAAAAGTTGGAATTTCAAGAGGCAGAAAATAAGGAGCACTGTCTCAAGACAGAAGGCTCTTGAGGACTTATATGTAAGGTTGTTCTCTTACCTACACACAGAGTGAGGAGAACGGGAAAGAGGAGAGACAACACCATGGGCACACGTGACAGAGTCAAACACGGAATGGATTCACAATGTTAAAACTGTGTCTTTCTTGCTTATGGCAAAGCCTGCTAACTAGCCTGTTAGGAGGGTTATCCACATTGTACCTGTACCGCTTGGTACATGCACCATAGGACAGTTTGGCTGAGGAAGATCTGAGGATTATGAAGTTCAGTTCCAAGAGACAAGCCTCATGTGGTTTAGACCACTGACTGTATTTTATTATCCAGGAGTAGGTAAGTGGAGGCTGCATCCTAATTAATGCCAGGGATACCGGGTAATGAGAAAGAGCTCCTGGATCCTTGGAGACACAGACCTTTTGCTTAAATTCTTCCCATCAGTCAAAGGACAATCATATGACCTGTGTGTGGCACTCCTTGGCATGACCTGCTGTGACCTTTGGATTTCCAGCACTCATTTTCCCACTGGGCTCAGGTCAGAGAATACGGTGAATATATTACTTAAAACACTTGATGGGAGGAAAATGTTTGCAAATTCTGGTCAGGGATGAAGCTGTCCTCACCATGGGGTCTGTGCTCTTGATTTGGATGCTGGGGGCGGGGAGCAGAGAGAGGACCCTGGGAGGTGTGGAATGCTAGGGCAGCTGAACCATTGCCTCATTGTGTCCCAGATTCCATATAGCCCCCTTAGCTTCCAGAACGCCTGTGTGACCTCACTGGATTCCAGGCTCGATATAGGTTCACCACCAGTGTCTACTACTGTAAATAATCGACAGGAATATAATAGGGTGAGAATTACTGTGGCCTCCCCCCACCCCACCACACACACACTTTGCCTTTCATAAAATCTTTTTATAACGGAGGGGTCTGGCCCCAGCCACTCCTAGCTCTATAATTAGTTCTGGGAGCTGTGAGGATCATGATTTAGCTAATGACATTTCATGGTTCAATTTTTGGGGTCCCCTAGGCCCTTTAATCTTTCTTGGAACAAAGAGCTGGGGTTCCAGGTGACTGAGTAATTTGCACTAATAACATGTTGGTCTGTCAGTGGGTTCCTAAAACTTCACAAATGAGCAAGCGGGCCCCCAAGGCTAGTGTGCCAATTAGAGGGTCCTTCTCAGCCTTCTAGCTCCCAAGCAGATGAGCACAGTTGGGTACTCATTAGTCACAACTGGCAGGTTTTTGTTACTGTCCCCATACTGGTTTTGCCTAGGCCATTATTATTCTGACACCCCCACTTTTGAAAGCAGAGGCTTGTCAGCCTAGAGATAGCATCAGGGTTTCTGAGATTCCCTAAACAATATGCAAACTTGAGGTCCTCCAATTCTGCAGGATACTGAGTTATGAAAGTACATCGGAACAAACAATAGACAATGTCACCTGGCAAAAAGCCACTTGGAGGAGTGGTGAGAATCTTATCCTTGGAAACATTAAGTGACCTGGAAGTCCCTCTCCACTCTATGTGCCTCTGGGATTTACTCATTGCTCTTTGGCTGGCTTACACTTACCTTCAGGTTATTTGACCAAATGTATTGGGGGGCAGTCTCATTTGGCTCATTGTTTCAGGGAGCACAGCCAATCATGGTGGCAGGGGTGGAAAAGTCATGATGGAGGGGCTCCATGGAAAAGGGGCTGTATGAGCTCCTCACATGGCCAGACCAGAAAGCTGACGAGAGCCAATAGCGGATATGATGCAGCTTTCAAAACCAACATCCACCAGATAGGCCACAGTTCTGCAAAGTTCTACAGTCTCTTCAGACAAACCACCAGCCGGGGATGAAGTGTTCAACCTCAGGAGCCCGTTGGGCCCATTTTAGACTCAAATCACAGCACCCACCAACCTAATCCTTGTCTTCCTGCTGTCAAACTTGTCCTTCACTATACACCACTCTTCCCTCCCTGCCTTGCTAAACCCTATGTCCCCAAGGCTCCTGTAGTCCTTTCTCCTCTTTGAAGTGTTGGTGCATTTGTCCCTTCAAGACTGAGCTGGTATTCTTGCCTCTTGCCTGGTTATAACCCTTCTGCTTGGCCTAGTGACAGAAGTAGTCAGACTTTCTCCACAAAGCTCTGAGCTCCAGGGAAAGAACTAGATCATTGTATCGTCATCTTAGCCTTGAAGGTTCAGGCGCACAGCAATAGCACAAGTATTACGAGAGAATAAATGCATTAAAAATGTTTAGCCTTTATGCACAAAGATAACTAAGACAGGGAAAGACAACAAATGCAGAATGCCGAGGATGCTCCTAGAAGAAAGAGGAGGCACTAAACAAATATTATGTTGAGACATCAAGCCTCCATTTGCCCTTCTCTCCAGTAAGCATGGTGGGGGGAGGTGATTACAGTCTCATGTGCCCTTCCCTCCCTTCTCCCTTCTTCACTGGATCAGAAGGTGGGGCAAGAGGCTTACTACAAGGGTGTTAGTAAGGCTGCTGTAAATTAATACTGTCTCTGTGGCTGAGAAGACTTGAGGCCAGGGTAAGCCACATTGCACCTCGTTCTGAAGCTATTGTGCTCGGATATTAATAGCCCAGGCAGTACTGTCTGTGTAGGCAAGTGTTGCTCTTTCTGGGCTGTGTAAGCCCCCATCTCCCAGAAACAAAAGGCTCCACAAATAACCCAGGCATGTTCTAAATTCCTTTGGGGAGGGAACCTGGAGATAATTAACAGGGCAAAGAGGGTGGGGCTCAGGATAGAGCACCCTGCAGGACAGTTCAGAGCAATCTCAAAGCTCAGGGTGGGAGACCCCGTTCGGAGGACCTGGAAAGACAAAGCGGGTCAACCCTCTTGGACTTCAGACCTCGTTTTAAAAGAAGCTAGCTGTGGCTCTCAACAAATCTGTATCAGTGAACCTTGCAATAGTCTGTTTTGTTTGTTTCAGCCTGGGTTAAAGTTCCTTTACAGTGTTTTGATGGTCAAATCAAATCCCGAGAAAAACATTTAATTGATTGTAAAAGAATAATATCAATGCAAGAGGAAGTGGCATGGTGGCAATCCTGGTGTTAGCAATGACACCTTAGGATGCCACACAGTAGGTCATCTCTAGAGTGACCAGCTTTGGAAATCAGGATGGAGCAGGGACTGTGTGTATGGGTTGACATCGGCTTCTTGTTACCCTTTCTCCAGGAAAAATGCCAGATTGTCTCAAACTGGTACCCCAAACCCTTCATGAAAGATCTTCAGTCTCCCCTAGGCATCTTCTCTTTCACCCCTCCCGACAGCCATTTGTGGCTAGAAGACTTCTCTTTTTGCCAAGAACTGGTTCAAAGCTTTTGCAAGTGGGTCCCTATTTTACATGCTATTATTTTCTGGGTGCCAAAGGACCCTGCCTACCATTTGCCTCACTGTTTAAGGGATTGTAACTTTGTATATAATACTTCACCTTTCTGTGACTCAATTTGTGAAACATCCGCATAAAACTGGTACCTACAGCCAGGAGAGGATGTGGCCTCAAGTGGAGCTCAGTGATATTGACAGGTTACATCTGCCCAGGTTCCTGCTGTGATGCATCTCACCTCTGAGACCTGCTGCTGCTGCTGCTGCTGCTGCTGCTGCTGCTGCTGCTGCTGCTGCTGCTGCTGCTGCTGCACAGGAATAAATAACTCAGGTCCCCTGAGGGCCTCTCCTCAGAGAAACCAAAGCAAACAAAGAGAAGTGGGAGCAAAGAAGCTGAGGCAACTTCTGATAGCACATCTCCACACTGCCTGAGTTGGCACAGTAGGGACTAATCTTCTGGTCCCTTTTCTACTGAGGCAGTCTGTTGGCTGCATTTGGCTCCAGACAAGACTCCACAGCCCAACTCAGCATCACAGGGAGGAAGAGTCACCAGGCCTAGGTATGTGCTCCAGGAGAATGGGCGCTGTATTAACTCCCTGGGTCTGACAGGACACAGAGACACAAGCCAGGAGGCTTCAGCACCAGAGATTTCCCGGCTTCACAATCCTGGATGCTGGGGATCCCGGGTCACCTGTACCACATCCCTCTCCTGGCTTCTGGCACTCTTGACTTGCAGTAGCTAAGCATGCTTTCTAGGCTTGTGTTTACCTGAACCCAATTCCCACTTCCTTTTTATAGGACATTGGTTCTATTGAACTAATTCCTACCCTACTGACCTCATTTTAAGTTGATCGCCTCTGCAAATACTGTGTCGATCAACACTGTCACATCCAAGTCCTGGAGCCTTAGCATCCTGGTATACTCTTGATTCCTTTTATCAGCATTTCTTAGTTATCCATAATGATGGGTTCCATACTCACACTCACACCATGCTTATGCCTTCTCTCCCACTCCTGCTGACCTCCCTTCCCCTTCCCATCTACTTTCCTGGCTAGTTCTGTGTTTTGTTTTTCTTCCCTGACGCCTTGTGCTTTCTTGGCATTCTGTACAGGATCCTGGGAGAAGGAGTCAATCACAGGAACATGGGCTCCACAGCATTCATTCCGCCACCGAAGAAAACATTTCTCCCTCCCAGTGTCTATTTACTGCCCATAGATACTCAGATATTCTTTCAGGCCTGGGGCATAAGAGTCAAACCATAGCAGGCATGTCATCCCCGGGATACATGGAACTGCAGGAGAAGACTGGCTCTCTCCCATTCTACAGACAAAAGACAGAAAACCCTAGGAAGAACACAGAAGGAGAAAAGAGCATGGAGTCTCAGCCCTCCAGGATGGATTCCCTAAGTAGATAGACTAGTGCATACATTCAACTTGGGGCACATTGTGAGGCCCATATCTTATGGGGGAGTGCCCTTCTATAGGCTATGAATATATGTTTCTCTTATTGGCTGATGAATAAATGCTGATTGGCCATTAGTCAGGCAGGAAGTATAGGCAAGGCTACCAGACTAGGAGAATTCTGGGAAGGGGAAAAGCAGAGAAACAGTCGACAGAGAGATGCCATGTAGCTACCAGGAAGATGGGATGCTGGGAATTCTTCGGTAAGCCAAGACCATGTGGAGATACATAGATTAATAGAAATGGGTTAATAATTAAGAGAGAGCTAGCCAATAAGAAGCCTGAGCCATCAGTCAAACAGTTTATAATTAATAGAAGCCTCTGTGCATTTATTTGGGACTAAACGGCTGCAGGACCGGGCGGGACAGAAACGTCTGTCCACACTCATCTGTATCTGAGCCTCTGGAAAAGTGGGTGGAGTTCAGATTTCTCCATTCCATCCCCTCCTATAATTCCCTGCATGGGATTTCAGCATGTCATCAATGCAGACCCCATGGGAAACTCGCTGATCACTGAAGTCCCAGAAGCTTCACTGGGTACAGAGACAGTGGATCTGAGACAGTGGGTCAGAATGCACCAGGAGCATAGGTTTACAGTGCGAGTGGAACAGGGACGGGATAATGAGAGGCACCGAGTCGCTGCCTCCCAGCATCTGGTTGCGTGAGAAACTGTGTCCAGGTCTGCAGCAAAGCCCCAGATATTTTCCATCACCACAATTTTCCTGGTGGCTTAAGAATGACAACTGTGTGCAGTGGCTGTGACCACAGGCTTGAATTGAGGTTGGAAGGGTGAGGGATGTTGGGGGAGGGTGGCAAACTGGCTACAATGCTTATGAATCTTTTTAACCCACAGATTCTGGGATTAACTCCAGAGTCCAAGATAGATGTTAGGGTTCTGAGATGTACCATGGGAGGCTGCTGTTCCAGCACTGGCATTTATCTTTAAAAAGGTTCTTCTGTGTTCGTGTTAGCACCTGTGAAATGGATATAAAGTGGTTTTTTCTTTTGTTTTTGTTTTGTTTTGTTTTCAGGATGTGGAGATAGCTCATTGGGTGAAAGGGCTTTCTGTACAATCCCGAGGATCTGAATTAGGATCCCGGAGACCATGTAAAGCTGGGTATGAAACACAAGTGTACCTAATCTCATTGCTCCTGCAAAGACATGAGAATTCACGGAAACCTGCAGGCCAGCTAGCCCAGTACACACAGCAAGAAAACAAACAACAAAAAATGAGAAAAAATCAAATGGCGATGCCCTGTCTTAAAATGGGTAGACAATGAGGAACATAACCAAACGTTACCCTTCTGACCTCCATTCATGTGCCATGGTATACACACACACACACACACACACACACACACACACACACACACACACACACACAGACACCACATATATGCACTGTTAAATACAACCTATTCCAATGGATGCTTTGTGGAAAAGAGATGAGCACATTCACACATAAAGCGGTGGTGATGAGGACTAGGGTGCAGTGTATTCATCCTGAAACCTGTGCACAGCCCAGGACAGCTAACATGAGGCCCCATACAAAGTCACACACTAAGAGAACAGTTTGCTGTTTTTTCAACTTGGTAATCCCATTGCTGGCTCCTGAGAATGAACTTGAGGTGGCAATATCCTGTCACGATGTCAAAAGGTTGGCTATACCTGGCTCTAGATGAAGTAGGACAATGACCAGCTTTCTGTCAGTCCCTAGCATTGCAGGTGTGGCTCTGGTAGGCTCCTCTGCCATTTGGCTCTTAGTTCACATTAGGCTTCCGTACTTTAAGATCAAAGCCCAGGAGAGCATCACCTAATAGAAATAATGTCACCCCAGTTTTATGTTCCTCACAAGGAAGTTAGCTCTATTCAATTGAGAAACAACCTGCTATTCAGAAACACTGTAGATGGATGTCCTGCAACTGATAGAATCAGGTGGCACTCCGTTGATATGTTCAGAATGCTGTGTAGACACCCAAGACACATAATAAAACAAAGAGAAACCATACTGGCAATAGGGCACCTATATATCCCTTTGCTTTCATGTGAGTGTTTGCTTTATTTGAAGTGGTGGTAAACACATAGAAGTTTTACAATGGTATGTGAGTTTTATGAGTAGGAAGAAATAAGTTGGGAATTCAAAGCTTCCCTAGAGGAGGCAAGGAGGGGATGCCCCACACGTGAGTGGTGAGGGGGTAGCTCTTTGCATCCTTGTTTGTGGTGGTTATGGTAACATCTTTGAAGACGCTGCCTCCTCAGATCTCTATGTTTGTTTGTTTCATGGTACAAGATGCTCACAGGCTTTCTCTCTCCCCAGAGTGTGTGAACTGCAAAGTCTGCATAGGATTACCTTCATTTAAATTTGAAGAGTCCATTAGTCTCCTGACACCAATAGCTATCAGGGATTTTCCTAGAAATCCCAGAAGAAAAATCAGAATAATCTTTGTCTTACAAATAGACAACAACTTACTCAAAGACGTGCCATGAATTTCCCATGTAAGTTCCACTGTAACAGAACAATAAGGAAGGAGATAATAATAATATCATCTTGTCTCACAGGCATGAAGATCAAGGTCTTGTTTCCTACTGGTTAGAATCACAGAGATGGAAACAGAGCTGTACTTTCTCGTATCTGTGTCTGCCCTTCTAGCTTATAGGCCCCAGTGATGGCATAAACTACATCTGGATATTGGTCACAATCAATTTTCAAATACAGTCACCCTGTAAGCCTGAGTAGGAAAACATTGTTGAGATTATTCTCAGTAAGGCTGCTTTTATGTAGCATACTGTGGTGGGTAGATTCCAGAGATGAGTTGTGGGTATACTGAAGGGGTGAGTTGTGTTTGGACCACAGAAGTGGATTACAGTAAGACTGCAGTGGTGGGTTGTGGGTAGACTGAAGAGGGGGGTTGTGGGTAGACTGAAGAGGTGGGCTGTGGGTAGGCAAAAGAGGTTGGTTGTAGGAAGATGGCAGTGGTAGGTTGTGGGACGACGGAATGTGGCGGAATGTTGGTGGAATGAAGAGTTGGGTTGTGGGTAGGCTCAGAGGCAGGTTGTGAGAAGACTGCAGTGTTAAACTGCAGAGGTGTGTTGTGGGTAGGGGACTGCAGTCATGGTCTGTGGGAGACTGAAGAGGCGGATTGTGGGTAGAATGAAGAGGTTGGTAGGAAGTCTGTGGTGGTGGGTTATAGTTAGACTGTAGTGGTAGGTTGTAGGTAGACTGCCGAGGTGGCTTGTAGGAAGACTGCAGTTGTGGGTTGGTGGTGAAGGCAGAACTAAATGATCATCAGGAGCCTTTGGATTGTGCTCCTCCACCATTCAGGACATGGAACCCTTCCGGGCAAGGCCCCCTCATGCTGACTATTCTCCCACTGAGCAGTGAGAATGCCTTCAGTCTTGTTTAGACTGGGGCCAAGCAAGGTGATTGATTGTGATCATTATCAGCGCTACTACTTGCAATTAGTAGTAATTGCATGCTTGTTCAGGGTCTTTTGGAGATAATTGAATCACACTACTTAGGAATTCAGTCCCTTCTGTTTCCCTTCCTCTTTCCCTTTCTGCCCCATCCTCACCCCCATGCCTGGAAAGGAAAGAGAAGGCAATTAATATTAATCAGCTCATTATGTTCGATTGAGATTTATTGAACCAGGCATTCAAATACATCACTACATGTTTGCTCTTTGACTTCCTTGCTGTTTGATAGCATACATATGTTTAACTCTCTGGGCTTCAGAACAATGCTTAGTCATTAACTTCTTCTACCTAAGGATACATTAGGTCTTCAACCAAGAACCATTAACCCAAATGACTTGGAGACCACTTAGCCAGGAAAGAACCTCACCTAGAGTCAGGGGTTATGTGTTTGGCTGAGCCAGACCTCAACCCTTACACTCTGGGATGCTTAAGCTGGTGCTCTTCCTGGGTCACATGACCTGCCATTGCAAGATAATGCTCCAAGCTGTACCTAAGGTATCAACTCCTCCATACCATTTGTCCTTCCATCACAGGTGCTTGTGAGGGTAGAGCAAAGACAGAGGGAACCTCACCATAGTAACTACTCAGATGTCTTCCTATCTGTTATTGTTTGCTTTGAGATTAAAACTCTTTATTTCAAATTCACACATTAGCAAGCATTTATCAAACACCCACTGTCTGCTTCAGTCTACAAACATGCTCAGCATGCTCACAAAGCAGGAGTTATCTAGCTGAATCCTGTGGCTGAGGGGCTAGTAAGTTCTGGACTCTGTTCATGGCAAGAGATATTCATACAGGCAAGGACAAAGTCAAGGGCAGCATCTAGAGATGTTACTGAAGATGAACACTTTTGAATAGTATGCCGTTGGGAACAACTGTGCTTCCAGAAGTAGACAGCTATGGTCATTCATACCTCAACAAGTATGAGTGGTGGTGATGCCCCTGCTCTGTGCTGACTTCCTGGTGGTTCACACACATTACATTGTAGTGAAGGAGGATGATCCCGAGGGACCTACCTAGGATATTTGTCTACATGGCCAGCAATTTATTCAGTTCTTATCCTCTAGGACTCTCCTTCTCAACAGGAGTTTTAAACAGGTCTGTGGATCTGAAGCTTTGGGGACTTTGGAGATTTGTGTATCGCGAGATGTATGACAAATGCTCTGTCTGTCTGTCTGTCTGTCTGTCTGTCTGTCTGTCTGTCTTCCTTGAGGTTTTTAGTCAAGGTCTATAGAGATATACCGTGAGTGTGAAGGTGAATCTGGTGGTGTATGCACCACATGTTTTCAAGTACCTGTGAAGGCCAGAAGAGGGCGTTAGATCCCCTGCAGATGAAGTTGCAGACAGTTGTAGGCTACCCCTTCCCAGATACCAAGGAGTCCATCCTGTGGTCCACAGGCCATGTATATTCTAGATTATCATGAATGTGGCTAACCACATGTGTAGATAAAGTTGTCATTCACAATGTCAAAAGATGGAGGCCTCTGTAAGAGCATCCTCTCTGGAGGAAGGGGGGTCACAAGACCTTCTTAGCATGAGAAAGCATTCCAGCTAGATTCCATTGTTCTTATAAAGTCAGGCTAGGTCTCACAGGAAAATGTCCCCATTTCTGGATTTCTCTGACAGTGCTACAAGATGCAGGCTTCTTCCAAATGCTGCTCAGTGGGCAAAGTTAAACAGGAGTGTCCCCACTTTTAATCAGAATCCTTCCCCTGCATCACCCCTCAAACTCTGAGCAACAGGCTATGCCATGAAATAGCTACGGGGCCACAACGAGTCAAAACAGAGGTGACTCGCTATGTCCTAGTCTTGTCTTACCCCAGGTGGAGCCAGATGACTTGAAACAACTGAATTTTCCAGCCGGTGATCCTCTAAGGTGACTTTGGCCTGCCCTTTCCTTTAGGTTTTAATGGCGCACTGCTAATGTTGAATTAAAATGGAATTCCTATGGAGATGTACCATGTCTAAATCAATACTCGCTGATTACTGTCTGGAGGATGAATATCAAAAGATATAATAGCAATGGTGAGGCCCAGACTCGGGTGAATAAAGCCGCCTGTGTCCATTAACTCAAGCCTGACTAATGCTAAATTACAATAAAATATCTAGGAAATTCTGGCCAGAGCCACTTTAAAGCCCACAAAATGTAGCCTAATTAGTGGTATGATGACAAATGCAGGAAGAATTCATTATGCTCAAAGCCGCTCATAAATGAGGAATCTTTTATAAACTCCCCACCCCCTCTCCTCTAACCAAACAACCCCAGACCACTGCAAGTGGTTGCCATACTGCACTGTGACTGCTTCTTCAGGTGCAGAGCTATGCCAGACTTTCTGCGGCCATCAGAGAACTAATTATCAGGGCACTATTCAACGCCACCTTCTCTATAAGGTTTGCCTTCAAAGCTTAGGGCTGGATATCCAGCTCTGTTGTGTAATGGCTGTGAGCACACACCCTCATGTCAGATACTCTGGCTTTGTGTGCAATCTTCTTTGGCTCTTTCCTGATCATATCACATATGTATCTCAATTTCTCTACATATAAAATGAGATTCCCCACTTATAGTGTAGATAGGATTATTAACTGTGTTTGTGCATTCGTAAGATACTCCATAGTGTCTGTACTAATGGTTATGCAATTGTGTGAACTAGTCTTTCTTCTTTTGGTGGTACTTGGAATTGAACATGAAGCCTCTTGATTGTTAGGCAATTATTCTACCACTGAGCTATATCTCCAGCCCTCCTTTTAATTCTCTTTTTAATATGAGTTCGTACTGAGTTGTCCAGTCTGGCCTTGAATTCGCTTCATAGGCTAGGTAGGATTTCACCTGATATCCTCATGGTTTAGCTTTGGAGTAGCCAGAGAGTAGTATAAAACATTAAAAAAAAAACCATTTGGAGATTCTAGGACAAATCTATCTTGCCAGAAATACACAAAATGAGGGCTTTGATGAAAGGGTTAACTTTTTTGTTTTAATAAGAAACATGTACAACCTTGCTATTTTTAAGTGAAAACTGAGACCCAGGTAGGGAACAATGATTTCCCGAGGTCATCAGGTATTTCTATTCCTTTAAATGGTGATTAAGAGCCTTTTGCACCTAGTTTTCAATCTTGTTATGAGGCCGCTCCATGAGCTCATCCTTGTTATGTAGGAACTGGCCATGCTGCCAGACAAAGTTATTTACAAAACAGGCATAGCTATTGTTGGTCAATGAGGGTTAGTGAGAGAGGGGTAGTGATTAAATTCGAGAGGTCATGGGGGCAGAGGAGTGACACTAAGGTCAGCCTGGAGATTTGAAGAATGGGTTAGGCAGCGAAAAGGAAGAAAACATTTTGTTCATGACCAAAGGCAGAGGTATGCAAGAACAAAGCAAACATAAGAGACCATCAGCAGATTGACAACATGGGATACGCGGTGCCAGGACATGGGTGACAGTAGCTGTGTTGGAGTGCTTGTCTTCAGTCTTGATATTTTCCCACCACTTATTTTCCATCTCTCCGTTTTCCATCGGATGGTGAAACAAGTTATCTATGTCTGTGCAGCTCAGGAAAATTTCCCAGACTCGCCGCTTGATTTCTGAATTGAACCTTAGTCTAGTTCAAGGTTGGATATTTGCAGCTCTGCTTATAAGTTTTCAGTCTCAATAGGTGGAAGCTCACTTTAGATTCTGTCTCAATATAAAATCACCTGGCCACTCAACATAGCTACTTCTTCAATCCAATGGCAAGTCTGGGCCCCTTCACATCACCCTTTCACCCCTTCTCTTGCTACAGAATAAATACCATCATGTATAGCCAGAATCAGTTCTGGCTGTCAGTGACCTAGTCCCAGAACCTCATAGTTGGTATCTTACAAGAAGCTACAGAGACTAAGACCCACTCAAAATTCATTTGTAAAAACACAGAGCTGTTATGGTAACCTTTCCCAAAGACAGGAGACAGTTGATGAACTTTTAATTTTCACTGTGAGACGGAAACCATGACAACTTCCTGCAAAGAGAAATAGACAGGATACCAACAATTGCAATCAGAGCAGAAGGCATTTGACTGAGTGGAAGAAGATATAGAAGACTAGGAGTAAACCCTCCAGAATCTCCATTTGACCTGATGGAAGGTAATGTTGAATCTCAACTTGTCAGTATGTACTTCTGACTTCCATGCCTGTCTGAGTCTACTGTCAGCTGTAAATCCCTTTTCTTTTTTGTCTTTTCAGTGTCCATCACTGTGTCAGTACTTTAAGGGTAGCCCTTAGCATCATTGCATTTATCTGATATTTATGACACTATTTCAAGATTTAGACATGCTTTTTCAAAATATTAGGGGAAAGCATGGATATAAGAAAAGGCATCTGTGAAGACAGGGTATGTTCTAGTGTTGTTTGTTTTAATAAATCAACTGTTCTAAAACATAGTGGCTGAAAATAACTGTTGGGATGTCTAGATGTCTCTCCACATGGTCTCTCAATTCAGCAGCACTTTTCAAACAAAGAGTTTCAAAACAAAGCATTCCGTGATTTCTATCAAGTTCCAAAGTGGTTGAGATTCCTATAGACCTATGAACCAGAAAGCCAGAGTGTCTGCCTGCCATGTACGTAACAGTCAAGGACAGCAGTGGGACACACCTTCCAAAAAAGGGAAATGTTAGAGAACTTAAAGCCATTGATGATCTCAGCTGAGTCTGGAATCCTGGCATTTGTTTTCAGTTCCCCTTGCTCCTGAGTCAAATAATATCACTTGACTGTAGTCCTTTCCTAATTTCTGGAAATGGTTCCCAAATGTATTGTTTTTCTCAGCTCTTGAATGCTTTCTGAGCTTCACACTTTGGAACATCTTTCATTTTTCATTTAAAAAAAATGGATTGTTTTTAGCAGAACAGATTTGGCCCATTTTCTACTCTTAAGAAACTTGGAATAGGCAGACATGGTATCTCAAGAAACAGTCCCAGCACTTGGGAAGTTGAAGCATTTCTAAGAGGTTAAGCTCAGCCTGGATTACATAGTGAGTCCCAGGTTTTCATATGTGGGTGCTGGATATCCAAACTGAGGTCCTCATGCTTACATGGCAAAGACTTTACCAAACGAGCCATCTTCCCAGCCCATCTAACATACTTTCTTCCCCATAAACATTTAGAGTGTGTTTTACCTCTCACTAAATCATAAGACTAAGCCTCAAAGGATATAGAAAATTTGATTCAGTGGAAGACACCTAGAGTGTTGTGCAGGAGAAAGAGGCCAAATGGAGGGTCACTGAGTCACCCCAGCTCCCTGGCAGGCACCTGGTTTCAGGCGTGAATGTCACATATGAGTAACCCCAGCAACACTCTGTGTACTCACTGAGTCTTGCCAAAATTTCTGATCTGTAGAATTGTGAGCAGCAAAATGACTGCTGATTTAACCCACTACACTTTGAACAGCGGGATATCACAAAACACTTGGAATAACACACACACACACACACACACACACACACACACACACACACACACACACACACAAATCCCAAAGCATTAGAAGGCAGCAAGGCAGAAATTCCTAACAGCTTTCAAATATATGTTTTAATGTCTTTCATTAAATTGTGAAAGCTCCACTCTTTAGTCTTACCAAGACCCTAGAATATACTAGGTAATAATGTTTTTCTGAAACTTACAGAGAATGAAATTATATGCAATGTCAGTTTATCCATACTAACAGATATTGCTTCCAGACCAGATATATCCAGTCTAAAAGAGAAACAGAGCCAGGCAGTGGTGGCTCACACCTTTAATCCCAGCACTGGGGAGACGGAGACAGGAGGGATATGGCTGGGCAGAGAGAGGAATATAAGGCGGGAGGAGACAGGAGCCCAGAGCAATCTGTCTGAAGATTCCTAGAGAAAGGAAAGCCCATTCAGTCTGAGGATTCAGTAGAGGTAAGAATTAGTGACTGGCTGCTCTGCTTTTCTGATCTTTCAGCATTTGCCCCTATATCTGACTCCAGGTTTTTACTATAAAGACCAATTAGAATCTGTGCTACAAATTTACTCCCTAACTCCACTTGTTCTGGAGCCATTTCACCAATAGGTCTTTTTTATATTTATTTTATTTTTTTTACATTCATTTATTTAGCTCATAAATAAAGTCATGCACAATTATGATACATAATACAGTATGTTCACAATGGCATGGCTAAATTAAACCAATTAACATGTTATATCACACATATTCATCATTTTTGTTACCAATAAGTCTTTTAATTATCAATTATTGTCCAAGTAACTTTCTTTTATAAAAGAGGCCTTGTTGGTCCAGAGATGCAAATAAATATCCCATCTCCTGTAGACAAGGGTGGCTTTGAACTCACAGAGATCGGTCTACCTCTGCCTCCTGAGTGCTAGGATTAAAGGTGTGTGACACCACTGCCTGCCCTCTATGGCTAAGTAGTGGCTAGCTCCACACCCTGTCTTCAGGCAAGCCTTATTTGTTAAAGCACAAACAAAATACACAGTGTAAAGTATCTCAAAGGTTCTAGCTATGGTGAGCCACTAAAGTTGCCTTTAAACATCCTAAAAGGAACAGAGCTGTCTTCATAGCTCCCTCTCCACAGCATCCTCCAGTGTCAGTGTTGCTAAGGAACCTGGCCTATGCTCATTATTTCTAATGATTAGTACTATATTATTATAGCAAATCTCATTTTAACTTCTTCAAGTGATTAAATGCATTATGGCTTACCTGTACTGCTGCATATAAGGAATGTCCTGCCCATTATTGGTCATTGATAAGCATTCTTTTAACATCTAATTTGTTATCTTTGTGTCAATTATTTCCTACCCTAGAACACAGAAACAAATTACTTAGCCTAATCTTACATGTCAATGTTTTTCTTGAGTCAAAGAATTATGTATAATGTTTTTGTATCTTGTATAATTACTATGTGTAATACTTTGTATTTATAACATATAACATCAAATTTCCCCATTTGTAATGGTAAGAGTTTCAACACTGACTTCAGTCAATTTTTTTTGTGTGTAGACCAAGATATAAGATTCTTTAAAAGAAAAGTTGTATTTTCTTACTGTCTTTAAATCTGCCAGTTTTTTTTTTTTAACTTGGAAAACACAAATCACACTATTGCATGGTGACGCTTGGCTTCTCGGGGGCCACAGTGACCTCCTATGATACAGTTAATGTTTAAAATCCCAAGGAAAGAATTCCAGTTTCTCCAGATTGGATGAGAACATGAACCACACTTTATTTCTCCTCCCACACTGAGGCAAGCGGCAGCATAGCCATCCAAAATGAATTAGTCCTGACACTTCACAAAACACCCAAAGCTCAGGTCAGACTTCACAGTAACTTTTCCAAAAGTTCAGAACTTCATTTGTGCTTCTTCTTCTTCAACAATCAGTATCTGTACCAGGTCCATCCCCTTCCATACAATTCTAGAGCCATAGCAATTCAAAAAACAATGTTTCTCTTTGTCCAGGAGTGCACATCAAGGAAAACGTTCTTTTTAAGGTAGATGACTTAAAGCTAAGTCATGACTTAAAGTTAGTCACCAAGTAAGTATATAGCCATTGGAAAATCATTGACGCTTTTCTGGACTGTTTCTTCCACAAAAAGAGAATAGTAATGTTTTATGTCTAGGGTTTCCATGGCTCAAATGAGATAATACAAGAAAGGTCTTGTGAGCTGTAAAACACTCGACAAACCCACAAGGCAGTTTTACTATTGCTGAGGTTCTGTTTGAGCACAGGACCATCTGGTCCATCCAGAACTAACTGTAAGTCATTACACTGTGACCACCTGACCCAGGGAGTCAGGAAAGGGGTTGACTTCTTCAGTTAAACCCTGCTGATGTGTTCTTGGACCAGCCCCATTGAAAAGGCACAAATTTCTCCTTCCTTGTTAACTCACTGTCTGAGGAGCTCATAGCTCAAAACCACATCTTAGGGAGGCTCGAGTGTTCTCATTAAGAGTTCTTAGGGAAGAAGGAGGCCTTAAGCCTTCTCTTGCTACTTTCTCTCCAGGCTCCAAGCTGAAGCTTGGAAGAATTGTAAGCAAATCATTCAAGGCCTCACCCCATGCCAAGGCTGGAAGGCAAAAGCTCCAGGAGGTTAATTGTGATGGGAACCATGGAAGGTCCAATGCTTTTCCCATCATAATGTCAAGATTACTTTGTCTTACATACAAGGTAAAGAGAGACCCAATCTTAGCCATGATGGGACATACTGTGAAGAATTATTCTTAAGTGCAAGGTTCTACATAGCATTTGATCCCCAGAAGCTCATTCAATTTACACAGTTTGACTTTTGATGATTCACAGGTGGCCAGTGATGGAGAAAATCTCTTCTGCCTCATAAGATCTCAGCAGAGCACAGCGTGGATTCATTGCACCCTTTCCCTGGCACTGGTTTCACAAAGTATGCCCTAGGCAGGCATGGCTAATCAACTGCAGATGACAGGCGAGTAAAGTATCTGCCATACCAGCCCCTGTGTGGAGCTTCCTCTAGCTATGACAGCACTCCCCACACAGTACAACGAGGCCCAGGGATGTATGGCACGAGATACCTAAACTCAACACCTGAGCTAAAGGCACAATGAGAAACTGACAAAGTCAAGAGTCAAGAATGGCTACAGAACTTACCAGATCTGACCACATAGTCGAAACAGAGCTGTAAAAAGATCTATCCTCAAAGCTAATCACAGAGAGGACACCAAGGCAAGTGAAGCTCTAGGCATGCCTGTGCTTGCTCTAGCTGGGTTCGGTGAATAGCATCCTGTGGTGCCAGTCTGACCCTCATGGACAACCTTAGGGAGGAGCCTCTGGATAGGAACCTCTCTTCCTCATCTCCATCCTGTCTCCTGAAAGTTCAGTCACTGACTGATACAATGTTTATGCCTGGACAGTTTTGAGTGGATGGATGAGATGGAATCAGGAGACTTGGACTCTGTTTTCTAGGTCTCCTTTCCCCAGTTCAGATGGATTATTTGTACCGCTTCCTCTCACCTCCGCACAGTGGAGTGAACATAAAAATCACCAAAGGGATTTCTCCTCAAGTGAGTGAATCCTGTGCTAAAATTAGAGGAAAATCACCCAAAGAATTGTTTTCTCTCTTATTATCTCATAGTGCCTAGTGCCTTATATATCTATATTCCAGTTCAGCTTATACTTTTTTTAAAAAAATATGTTTGTCATAACTGCACAATTGCAAAAACCAAGTATCACATTACTTCAGGACTTAAAATATTGCTTCTAATATATTTTATAGAAGTCATAATTCAGAGAGCAATCACTGTAAATGTGGCCATCCTGGCAACCCTCATATTGGGGCACAGAGACAGGTCTATGGCTCTTGTGCTTTCAAACCCCAAATGCATGTTCTTCTGCAAGCTCTACCTTAGAAGATCCCTGTGCTTACTACACTGAAGATCATTGTCAAGGACAATGTGACTGCCCTCATCTCCTCTTTAGAAAGCCACAGTATACTATCAGAGAACTGGAAGTCCTCATGCATTCTGCCATGAAAGAGAACCACACACTATAACTTCCAGAGCTAGATAGGACAAAGAGCTCTGTGGCCACAAAACCCACCCTTTGGAAAGTGAGCAGCTCTCATGGCCTTTGACATGTTACAGAATCCACAAATTCACATTGATTTCCAAAGGTAGCCCGTGAACATTCACTAATCTTGAATAAATGTGTTTGTGTAGGTGCGTGTAGATGTGTGTCTGAGCACAGGCTCACAAACTGTGTGCATGTATAGGTTGGGATTTCCCCAGCAAGCCAAGAGAGTACATGTCTTTGGAACATCAAGTCTCAAGACTAAACCAGGCATTTATGGAGACCTTGACAAAACTTCTTGAATTAAATTAGTGTAGACACATGAATAATGTCCCCTACTGCATGATGGACAAAAGGAACTTGTTAATAATGACAAAATGCAATGTAACACTCTACCGTATGTCTATTTGACATCACTTCTTTCAAAGTTCACTTTCCTCGAGAAACATGAAGTAGAAACCAGAGGACTGAGTTCCAGAGAAACACTCTCAGATGTGTAGCTTAGGCTCAGAAAGAGAAGAGAATGAGTTGAGGGGACCTCCCTCCTCTGGCATCCTCTCTCCTACAAGCTGGTCTCTTTTGCCTTCCTGGGGGATCCAGAACTTCCTAGAAAGCCAAGCTCAGTGTGTGTTTTTCCATCAAATGGCCAGTCCCTGTGTTGCCTAGATTCCTCATTCTCTCTTCATTAAGCAGGATGCTTCTTGCTTCCTCTCTCTTGAAGAAAGATGGAGGCTATCCACAGGGCAGGCAGCTGAGCCAGGCCATTGGGAACATTCCTGTGACTGGTGGAAGACTCTTCGGGTTGCTTTTCTTTTAAGAATCTTCCAAAGTGCTTGAGGCGTGGAGACCTGTGGAGCCCAAGGATTTGGTGATTTTAATGAGTTACAGGTGCAGCTGATTACTGGGAGTAGATAGACTAAAGATTGTAATTTGTCAATGTGATGGAGACATTGGAGGGCACAGTTCAGCGATGAGCTGCTGCAACAAGCAGGGACCTTAGAGGCTCAAAGATGTTCTTATGTCACAGAAGGGAAAACTGCAGCTCCAACACAGGACACTGATTTGCCCAGGGCCACTTGAATGGGTGGCATGGATTGAGTCAGGACCCACTGTCACATTGGATACACTGCAGTGGGAATCCGGTAGTGTGGCTGAGATGGAAGAAGTGGCTAAATGCTTTCTCTCCTTTCCCCGGCGCCTTGTTATACAAACAGCCACAAAAGCTATATAGGTAGTTTTATTTTATTTTATTTTTTTAATGGAAAGAAGTAAATACAAGCCTTGGCTTCTGTCAGGCTCTGTGACAGCCTTTATGCTCTGGGTGACAGAAAGCTATTTGTCTGCAGACCAGGAACTTAACAAATGTAGAATGGCAAAGGGCAAACAAAGTAGCAGTATTTTCTGTTATTGTTGCTTGCTTGTTTACTGAATAGATTCACTGTCCTCGCAATCACTCTAAGGAATAGGAGTTGGGATTATTAGTTCATATGTGGTGGAGTTGAGGTTCAGTAGCTTCAGGTCATATGGACAACAGGCTCCATGTCATAGTAGATGGGAGTATTTGGGAGCAGAGCCAAGTTCCAGCAAGTGCAAATAACTTGACCTACAGAAACAGATACATTCTACATAAGCCTACCAGAGGCCGAGGCCAGCCCAGGCCCTGATTACATAAGCTAGAAATTCAGTAGTTGAAGAACAAATTGGATGAGCAAAGAGGCATCTGCATTCAGCAGCCTCCTGTGTGGGGTATGTCATATACATCTGTCTGGAGCACGGATTAATCAGGCCTCAAGACACATAGTTGGCACCCCACGAGTCCTGTTTCACAATGCTTGCTGACTGCCGATGCTTTAGTGTTCTTGGGACTGCAAATCTCGGCGCTGCTCAAATACTTCTTTTGTCTTTCTACAGATCCATTTTGACACATGTCCACATGTTTTCAATGCTCAGCCTGAGCACACGTCACTTATAAACCATCAGCTCTCACACACACACACCCTGATTTCATAGCAATCACAATATGTGGAGACAGGCCAGAGATGAAGAAGAGAGTGGCCTCTGAACTAAAAATAAATAACTAAACTCAACAGCTCAATATACAAAGCAGAAAATGGGGGGGGGGGAGGTGCATTTTTCTTCTGTTGAAGAACTGGCTGGAAAAGCTTCCTGAGATGACTGGATGTATGTCCTGCATTTCCAAATCAAATGCTTACTGTTTTGAGTGAATCTAGATGCTCCTGTGAGTTAGCTTGGGAAGTAAAGACTCACAGCATCAGAAACAGAGACTGAGGAACATCATAAAACACAAGGCAGACATACACACAGCAAGTCATGTATAGAAAATGCTTTGCGATGCTCTAAGATCATCTATCTGTAATTGCAATAGTCAAAATTGTCAAAGAGCCTATTCCATTGTGTTTTAAATATTTTTGTTTATTTCACTTGAGTCTCACAACCACACAGAGAAATGTAAATTACTATATCTTCCATGCTAAAATGTGGAGATTGAGGCTCATAAGTTTCAAGTCATTTATACAAGACCTCACAGCTAAGAAATGAGAAGCTGGAATTCAAACTTACAGCCCCAGGCATGACTCACATTTGTAACAGACCTGGAACTGGTGTCCTCTTATTTTAGTTCCACAAAAGTGAAAAACAAGCTCCAATAATGACATTACTTTTGGTAAGGCCACATAGCCAACAAGCGGTAGGAAATGAACCCAAGACATTAACCTCAAAGTTACTATCTCTTCCATGCAGATTATCCAGGGGAGTCCATGGGAGGGTGTCAGGAGGGTTGCCTTCTCTTTGCACCAAGGGCATTCAAGTCTGTTGATAAGAAGGAACTTCCCTTTGGAGTGGTCCTGGCAGTATAGGGAATTGGCCTCAGGTCATTTGTTTGAGGTAGGCAAGTAAAACACAAAAAGCAGTGATGGAGAAAACCACACTGTCTTTTGTCTGTAGCAGGCAGCTGGCAAAGCGTTGACCTTTACAAACTTCAAAGAAGGCATTTGCCCGTCACACATACACTCCGCCTTCTGGAGACTGGAAAATGTTGATTGCTCTTCTGCTTTACCCTAGCTCCACCGTGAATAGTAGCCATGACCACTGTTGATTCAGTCCTGCCATGCTCCAGATACTGTGCAAACTCCAAATGATTTTGAGCCCCCACAAACTTGCCCAGGAAGAAACAGTATTTCTTTTTGCAGATGAAGAGAGGAGGTAGGGGAACTGGCTGGCCCAGTCATTTAGCTAGGTAGTGGCAGGGTTGTGAACCCTTTTCTGCTGCCCATTCCCTTTCCATATTCCTGTCTAAAACAGAGCTACTGTTGTGCCCGCCCCCACCTCTACTCACAGTCTTCCCTGTCTGGGCATTGCAAGACCATCCTTCCAGCTGCTCAGAATGAACAACTTGCCCTTTCTCTTCATAGTCCCTGTCCAGTCTGGCATGAGATTCCCAGATGCTGACTTGATTCATCTCTCACATTACTCCCTCCCTGTTCAAGGTCCCCATCAGCCCGTCCTAGAGTGCCGAGTCTCCCTGCAACGGCATCGCTTCCATCAGACCACAAGGCCTCTCTTTCATGGAGTCCTTAATTTCTCAAACAGAAAAGCATAGTCAACTCCAATGATGCTCATGGCCTAAAAGGGTGCTCCCCAAAGATCTCTGACCACCTGCTTCAGATACTTTTTTTTGGGACCTGATCTTCCATTCCAGCACACAAACCACTGCACCACTGCCCAAACATATTAGTATGCTCCCAACTTAGACCTCCAGTTTTTGCCTCTGCCTCCAGTGTTGTTATCCCTATGTATATGCAAAGTCTACTTCTCCCCCAGGGTTCAAGTATTTACTTAAATTCCCCTCTTAGTAAGACCTATCCTAATGGCTTGCACTTGCAATTACAATCTTTCTCCTTGAAATGCTCAGCCCTGATTAGGATGCCCCGCAACCCCCCAATGGTGTAGCAGTTTATTGTATGTACATTTGCAGTTTATTTCATGTACATTTCTGGGAGTGATTTGCATTGGAAAACTGGGAACAAAGTGTTTGAATACCTAAGCCTATGAAGGACGTTTTTCATTCAAACCACTGCATTCTACTCTCGGGTCCCCATAGGCTCATGGACAAATCCCCATAGTTTTTAGCAGTCTCAAAAGTCTATTCTGAGAATCAAGTCAATATCTTAGCTGTGACCCCTTATGTAACAAAAAGGTTCCAACATTCAGTGGCACGGAGTTTACATCCCCATTCCCAAGGGGAGGAAAGAGAGCACAGTGAGGAAACACTGTGCCAAAGCAAGATCTAAACTCTGCAGGGTGAACAGCAAATCCTGTAGCTCTGCATCTGGTGTCAAAGGGCTTAGATGGCTCTGTCCCTCCAGCTTTGCTGCCTGCAACCATTACTTTGCTTTTCTGACTTAGAATTTAGACCTCGAGCATGTCACAGAAGATATTCCCAATAGAAAGTAGGGGAAGGATTTTATCTGCCTAGTTAATTGTTGTCTTTACAACACTGGAAAAACATTGCTAGCATCTTAGGGACTCATAAGTAGCAAGATGAGTGAATTTAAGTTAAAGGAGTGAGTGGGGAAGACCCCTTCCCTGCTGTGGGGGAGCAAAGGACCTGTCTGAGTGTGTGTGAGTGTCCTTGGACAGAGTCCTCACCACCAAACCTTCATGTCCTGCTGCATTCCTGACATCTGCTCTACCCCAGCCTTTCCAAACACCTGACCTACACACCCTAAAGTCCGGAAAGCAAGCTGGAAGTCTGTGGATGGCATGAAAAAGAAGGAAAATTAGCTCTTGACAGTGCCAGCTGAGACCAGATTCTGCCCTGTGTATGACTCCCAAAGTACTCCTATTGCCATCTGGTTGCAAGTCAGAGGGACCAAGGTACCAGGCAGAACACCACTTATTCCATGGGACAAGTGGTGTTCCATGGGTCTTTGGAAATGGTCTTTCCCAAGGATTGAGGCTTTCCTTAAGACTCAACCTGGGATTCACCAGAGGGCAGAGTCAGGCCAAGATGCCTGCCTTAATGTGAGCTAACTACTGGCCACATGTAAATCAGTATCTTTTCAGCCGAACTGAGGATTGAACCTACGGACCCACACATGCCAGGTAAGTACTCTACCCTCTTAGCTACATCCTAGCCCTTGAAGATCACTTTAATACTAATCTTATTACCTTGTTGATATACAAAACAGGATTTTCATTCCACTAGAAGACAAGGATGGTTCTGCGTTAACAACCATCTGTAAGGCAGTGTAGATCCATCTCCTCTAACTGGCTTCCAGATCTTTAGGAATGGCCCGGGTGGTAGTTTTTTCTTTGCTCAATGCCACTCAGATATTCCTGATACCCTTGATGGCTTCGCTAGAAACATGGAAATTTCTGGCAGAAATTCAAAAAATGCCTTCCGTTAGTTTGTAGAGTGGCTTTTGCTAGGGATGGTCCAGTTGTAGCTACCATCTACCCAGGAAGATAAGAGATATACAGGACTCCCATAGTGAGCGCTATTAGAAAGGCATGGCTTACCAATGTGCTCCAAAAATTTCTACCAAGACAGGCAGAAAAGCAGGCAGAGGCCTGGATCTGTAACCAGAAGACGGGTTTGGGTACAAGTTCTACATGCCTGAAACAAAAAAGACACACCGCACCACAGGTTGCTAAGAGGATACTATGGGATACTTCAGACAATAAGGAGGGCAGCCTGAGTAGCATTCATCAAAGACTGACACTAGGGGTTGATTGAAGTTACCACTACCTTCCCTTTGGTCATAGCACTGTGCTGGGACTGTGTGTCCAGAAGAGGTTGGTCAAGGTTTCCCGTTCCTTTTACCATAAAGGCCACACGACAACTGGAATCACCTGGGCACAGCCCCGAGCAAACCCTGCCTTTGTTTGGGTGTCCTTTCTCATTTATTTATCAGTTCCCTGGGGAAGGAGCTGGTGTTGTTTGGCACTGACAAGGAGAACAATGCAGCAAATATTTATAGCTCTGCCTGGGCACCTGCAGGGGCTTAGCTTGGCACCGAGCACTGGCAGGAACAAGAGAGCAGTGTTTTCCTTCCTCCATACCCAGCAGCAAGAAGGTACATTTGCCTGCCATTTCATTCAGAGTATGCAGAGCGAGCCATGGGTTGGATCCTACTGTGTTCTGTGCCCTAGGGTCCTACAGGGTACTGGGTTCCACAGGCCCGAGCTGACACCAAGGCGGGAGTGAGGCAGCTCAGCTCTGCTTTCAGAGGGCCTGGAGCAGGTAGAAGTGGCATCTTGGCTCAGCTTCTGAGTTTGTCCAAACTTAGTTACGGGAACCTCACTCCAAAGCTCAGTTTCTCATTTGAAAACCGAACGCCAAGGGAGAAAACAACCACACAGGGATTTTGTGAGTTTTCATGTAGCTATGTGAGAGTACCCGGCACACGGGACATGACGCAGTCACCGTTTGGTGCTGTTGATCTTGTTGGAATGAAAAGACAGCCAGACGCGAAACAAAGAACAGCACAGGGAACTTCTGTGAAGTGCTGAATTGAGTAGTGTGAGGTGCTAACCTGTGTGGCACTGACAGCCTCCCTTGCCCCCCAGCCCTGCTGGAGGATGTCAACAATGGAGCATCTGTCTGACTCCAGAACAGATGGGGGGGCCCAACACCTACTGCAGAGCCATTTTGTCTGTGCAGTGGAAAATTCCATCTCTCCACAGTCTATCCCTGTCCTCACCCTCTGAGCCAGTTCCTCATAATTTGAGTTTGAGTCTTTAGACACAGGTCTACAGTAGGCTTTAGAGGATATAAGTAGATAACACATAGGTCCATTCTCAAAGAGTTTACAGTGATAGTCTCTCTCTCTCTCTCTCTCTCTCTCTCTCTCTCTCTCTCTCTCTCTCTCGTGTATGTATGTGTGCACACTTGTATGTGTGTTGTGAAAGGTATATGTACAGAAGAACTCAACTCAGTGTACATACATATTTTATACATACATATACAGAGAGAGAGTACATTAAAGTACATTAAAGTGTTCAAAGCAGCAATTAAGTTGAGAAGCCAGGACACTGGGGCAAGTTCTAGCTGCCCATAATGAAATACCAGACTTACTCTCTGGCTAGAGGTGCAAAGTTCTCCATGCTTCCTGTCCATGTCCCAATTTCAAAAGGTAGTGATTGCTACCCAGAAGAAACTTCCTCTGGAAGACCATCTTTCAGTGTAGAGAGTAAAGGAACTGTGGGAATATCTAGAGAGTAAAGACTGAGGGTGGCGTTGGGGTGTGGTTCAGCCAGCTACCGAAGTAGCAGCTTCACGGCTTACTGGGGTGAAGAAGGCTGGAAGGAAAGGTAGGAATGGACAAGGGAGGGACAGCTCTGTGGAGCTGCAGGGTAAGATGGGGTGGGCTACCTGAGAGAGACGGAGAGTTATTGAGACCCGTGCAAGGGGAATTTTGTGTGTATTTGCATCTTTGACCATGCAAGACAGGATGTGGGAAATGTTTTGAGAAGTTTGGTTCTCACCACAAGGGAGCAACTGAGTGGAGCAGAGAGAGAGTCAGCAGCCTTTTCAGAGTCAAGATGACAGATACTGAAATAGCAAGGAGTAGGGGAAAACAGGACATAGTTAAGAGGAGGGTGCCACGAGGTTTGGATGGTTTGTCGTTTGGGTACTGAGGAAGAGGCAGGGCAGTTGCCTCTGTAACACAAAGCACAACTCCTTTGCCTCTCTGCCTGCCTACCCTTCCCCCAAGGCCAAATTCTCCATGGAATGGACAACACCTGCCCCCTCTGCTTCCTCCCGCCCACCTTCTACTCACATCCGGCAGTGTCTCCGCCCCCTCACCTGTTCAGAAATGGCTCTCTTGAAGGTCACCAAGGCCCTCTCCTGACCAAACCAGCGACTTCTTCAGCCCCATTTCAATGTTGTTGACGTTTTACTCTTTAAAATTTATCTCCGGGATGATTATATGGGTTCATGCCAACTTTCTATCTGGCCCTTCTCATTCTCTCCTTGTTTTCTTTTGGGACCCATGGAGCAGCTTCTCTTGGAAGGCTTCCCCTCTGTGTTTTCCCTACTAGAGTAGCATCTTCTGCCTCTCACCTTAAACTCCCTGTCTCCTCTGTGCTCAGTCTGTACCCCAGTGCTCCCCTGGGCACACACCAGTGGGACTTGGAAGTTCTAGGTTCTGGATGACTGTGAACCCAATATGGCCCTCCTCCAAGGGCACTTTCTCCTTACTCCCCTGTTCATAGTCTGTCATTCTCCTGACACCTACACTAGAAATTTCAGAGCCAGTTTCAATGCTTCCCTTCTCTCACAGCTCCTATCCAAAATCATCTTGGGCTGCTTTTCTCTGAGATCTCACACCCACTAGGACTAATGTAAATCTCCTTAGAGGGCAAGGTATTCACCTCTGGCTACTCTGTTCAGTCTTTCATTATGAACTGTCTTTCCTAGAACTACCCAGTCCATCTTCTTAAATAGTTCATGTTACACAAAGTTTTTTTTGACACATATTAACCCCCTGTCTATGTTGTGAGATATTTTGATTGCACTCTGACACTTCTGCTGAGACTGACAATAAAGTTTACCTTGAATCAGAGGATGGAGTTAGCCACTAGCTAACCAAAATTAGCCATAGAGGTTTTGGAGGACTCAGGACATATAGAAAGACACAGGAAGTAGTAGGGAGGGGCTTAGAAAGAGGCTCAAACTTTTTAGATTGAGGAAGAATCGGGGTGGGGAGGCAAGGAAAAAGGTCATTGTCACTTCTCTGCTGCTTCACTCATCAATTAGGTTTTTACCTCGATATCTGATTCCCAATTTTTTATTAATAAAAGAAAAATTAGATAAACACTTCATGTTCATGATCTGACTTTCTGAAAAAGAAAATAAAGTTAAAGGGAAAACAGACTAGTCTGGACAGACAGACTTGAAAACCTGTGCTAGCCAAAAAGTAATGTAAGACAATGATGAAAGTGTAAACATTCAGCTATCAGAACACAAAAGAAAGGATTAGTAACTTCCCAGGTTAAGGAGGAAAAGCCAAGAAGAATTGACACTTAAAAGGAAAAAATGGGGCTTACAAGATTAAAGTGGAATACATTGCATGCAATATAAAGAGAAAAGCAAGCACAAAAGACAGTGAGGCATGAGAGAACATGACTTAAAAGAGTACAGCTACTCATTGGTAACAGTAGAATGATGGAGAGGCGTGGGTCTTGCAGGTCATTTAAGGAATACAGACTTGTCCTTTAGAGTAGCCACATTAGACAGTCACAGAATTGTTCATCAAGGGATATTATGATGGTTTAGCTGTGAGTGGACTATGGATCAGGTCTAGAAGAGTGGCATGGGGCAGGTAGAGAATGGATGTCAGCATATAAGTGACACAGACAGCAATGTGAAGCTGCTGAACAAAGTCACACATGGAGATGCCAGGGGCCCCTCAGATTCCCAAGAAGGACTCTGAGAAAAGAGATAAAGTCAGAACAGGGCACAGCAGGGACAATGCAGACAAAGCAGTGCTAAGTGGAGTAGGAGACGGGTCTTCCATGCTGTCTCTCTGCAGCAAGTCTAAGTCTACAATGGCTGATGCTCATAGTGTACAGGTATGAGACCTCAAAAGCATTCCATGGTGTTGCTGGCATGTCTCAGATGCTCTTCCCATTGCACCGGGGTCAGAATGAAGAATTTCATGAAGGAGTATGCCAGTCCAGGAAAGTGAGAAAGATTACTTTATAGGCTAGATCAAGGGACAGTGGGAGAAATGGAAGATGCCGCTTTAGAGCAGAGGAGTTTTCAGAGATCTACAAGCTTTAGCCACTTCCAGCGTCTGGAATCAAATAAGAGACAAAAAAGGAGAAGTAAGAACCTCTGGGTGGGGGCTTGGGAGATAGTTAGGTGGGTAAAGTGCTTGTTGTACAAGCATGAGGACCCAAGTTCAAATCCCCATATCCACATTAAAAAAAAAAAAAAAAAAAAAAAAAAAAAAAAAAAAAAGGCTGGCCATGACAGTGAGTGGCTGTAATCCCACTGTCACTGAAGTAAATACGGGAAGATTCTTGGGACTGGATGGCTAGTCAATCAGTGAGCATTAAGCTAAAAGGCCCTTTATCAAAAAGTAAGGCAGAAAAATATTGAGGAAGACACACTAAATAGACCTCCAGTAGCCACATGTGTATGTACACGGACACACACACACACACACACACACACACACACACACACACACACACAAACACTCACACTCACTTAGAAACCTCTAAGTGATGATATATGCCAATGATGCTAGCGCCTATAATCCCAGGACTAAGGAAGCTGAAGCAGGAGAAACTTGTGTTTAAGGCCAGTTAATGGTTTACTCACCAAAGTAAAACACTGGAAAACACCTTTAGGAGTCAATAGCATTTTTAATAAGTTCATAAAGAATCTATGAATGAAAAAAATCATTTAAAATCTGAACTGGAATAACTAGAAACTGATAAGAAAAATACAAAAACCTATGTGAAGAGTAGCAAAGAAATAATTAATAGGACATTGTAAAATCTAGGTAGAGAATTAAATCACATTTGTTAATGAAGAGAAGCATAATTCTAATTAGTCCCCAAATTGCATGTAAAGATGATTTCATGGCAAATCCTAGGTGAATGTGTTAATATAACATTAAAATTTACATGAGATTACCATCTCATATATATGTATTGAAAAAGATAAGAAAAAAGATACTCTGTATATACCAGCATAAAATATGAATAATAAAATTTTAAAATAAAAATATATTTATAAGATGAAAATATTTATATTTGTAAAATGTAAATATAAATAAAATATTTTATACCCTGCCAGGTATCAAAATGTGTTGCAAATGTAAATTAATTAAAACCAGCATAATAATGATGCAAGAACAGACACAAAATAAACATAATAAAGGACTCAGGTACAATCTATTAATCTGTAAAGAATATATACTATACATATTACATTCAAATGCACACATATGGGAACCTGGTTTGTCACGGAAAAAGCTAATGGATCAATAAGAAGAGGATAAGTAGTCACTTTTGACAGGAAAATTGAAAAAACTTGGAGAAGATTGAATTTAAAATTGAAATTTATACTTCTTACAACAATAAATTCCAAATCAATTAAAAGCATAAATGTAAAGCTTGAAACTACAGGGTCAATTTAGAAAGAAGTTGAGACGATATATTTTTGTATTGAGCAAAGCTATATTAAGCATGTTATAAAAGAAAGGAGAAAGAATGATGGATCAATCAAACTCAAAAGTTACCAGACAGGAATATGTCATAAAACAATGGAGTTATTACAATGTACAGCACGTAAGAAGTTGTACAAATCTTAGAAAAAAACAGACATCCAAGTATAAAAATAAAAAAAGGCTAAGAAACTAGATATGCCATTTGTAGAAAGTGCAAACTGATGAGACAATACAAACATGAAGATGTGTCTGACTCTGTCCAGAAAGTGTAAACTCGGACAACAAATTAGAGGCACCACTTTACACCTGTGAAACTGGTTTAAAAAATAGAAAATAAATCAAGTATTGAGATAATGCCAAATCTTAGACAATGGAGAGACCTTCACATGTTGAAGGGAGAAGAGGGAGCCTGGATAACACTTTTGGTACAACTTGTACAGTTTTTGGTCAACTGTGCCTGGGAACAATGCCAGAAGTTTCACTCTGGGTTAAAAGCCCAGGGACTCTTGGGCACTCAAAAGACACACAGGACAAATTGGAATAGTAAAGCATGGGAAAGGGATTATATGTCTCCCAGAAGGGACATAGATTTCACTCAATACTTTCTATCCTGATTGCCCTCATTTCTTATTCTATCTTGCTGCGTAATATCTGTAGAACTTTCTATTATTTCATGCATTCTATTATGTCTTATTTACTTTTACTGTTTCAACTGTCTTCTGCTGTTTCATTGTCAGGACCACACATAAAACTACTCCTGTGAAGAGCCCAACCATGAAGCTATTGTCCAAGGATCATCTCAAAAACCTTCCTCATGAGTCCTTTTGCTTTTATTGAGAGATGCCAAGCTTGACTACATTTCAGAAAGGCTGGATTTGGTCCAATCAATCCTATCTCCTCTAGGTTGTTGTCTAAGCCAATGCAGTGTTTCCTGACAGAGTCAGGCCCAGGAGATGGGATAAGTGTTATAAAGGGATAAAATGGATCAAGAAGAATTAAATGGGGTAGGGAGTTGGGGGCAGGGTAGAGGAGGGAATGTGAGGAGGGATAACCAACACTAAAGGCCTTTTGAAATGACTACATGGAAACCTAATGCAGAAACTTCCCAAAATATATGTATGCACATATATTAACAAGTTTAAGTGAAGTTACCCTATAATGGGGTGGAGGACCCAACTAGTCACCATTTGCTACCAAATAAGATACCCAGTACCAGGAATGGGCTACTTCCTTTTTAGTTAATATTGTTGCCAATATTATTGGTCATCCTCAGAACTTCAGAGTAAGACCCTGTCTTACTATGCCACTGCTGTGAAGAGACACCATGACCATGTCAGCTCTTATAAAAGAAAGTGTTTAATTGGGGATTGCTTACAGCTTCAGAGATTTAGTGCATTATCTTTATAGTGGGGAGCATGGTGGCACACAAGCAGATTTGGTGGCTGAGAGTTCGACATCAGTCTCTAAAGGAAGCAGGAAGTGAAGGAATCTTTGGGCCTGGCTTGGACTTTTGAAACCTCTGACACACTTCCTTCAATAAAGCCACACCTACCCTAACAAAGCCACACCTCCTAATCCCTCTAAGTACTGCCATTCCCTGATGAATAAGCATTCAAATATATGAGCCTTTGGTGGCCATTCTTATTCAAACTGTCACAGACCTTATTGCTGAAGACAGGGCATACTTGAGAAACCTGGCTTGTACTCAAATTAATGCTTCATTTCCACTGTCTAGTTTTCATAGTGCTGGAAGTTGCCATAAATACTACCAGAGGAGAAAAATGATCATCAGTCTCACCCAGTTGTGAGTTCTGTGAGTTACAACAAAGATCTTCCTGGCAAGATATGCCTACTGATGCAATAGTGGCATCATTATTTCCCAAATAACCACTCAGAGTGTTGTTATTAATTATAAATGCTCAGCTGAGAGCTTAAGCTTGTTGCTAACTAGCTCTTCCGATTCTCATTAACCCATATTCCTTAACTAAGTTTTAACCACATGGGTCATGGCTTGTTACCTCGTTTTCTAAACATCATGCTTCCTCTGAATCTAGCTCTGCCCTTCTACCATTGTCTCTGCCCCCCAAATCCTTCCTAGCTATCAGCCAAACAGCTTTTTATTGAAAATAAAAAGAAACACATATTTCCAGTGTATGAAGACAGTTCCACAGCAACCTTTTGATTGGATCTAAGGCCTAGTCTAAGAGATAGAACCCATACCATAAACTGTCAATGAGGCCAAGAACCAGTGGCAATGTTGGTCATAAGCTTAGAAAAACCTGCTGCTATAATTCTGCTAAATTGACATAACAATGAAACTACTCCTAGTCTAGTGGCCTATTGGCATACCCAAGGATCAGCGCATCACTCAATCCGCATCAGAGAAGCTTTCTTCTTGCAGTAGATGGCAATTAATTCAGAGACCCACAACTAGTCAACCTGCAGAGAAAAAGAGACTTTTGTTGTGCTCAGCCCGAAATCATACCTGCCCATCAAGGCCCTGAGAGCAATGCAAAAGAGGAGATAGACACACTGTTGGAGCCAGAGGTGATGGATGATTTCAAGGCACAACCAGCTGGACTGGGTACAGAGATGCATAGATGAACTCACAGCAATTATATAATATGTACAAAGCCCCAAGAACTCAAGACAATTCTACCACAGGAGAAAGGAGGTGGACATGAATTCCTACCCCTATCTGAGGGGCTATTTGCATTTGATTGTTGCCAAGAGAGGGAATGTCAGTTTTCTTTATTGGGGTAACACTTCGCATATCCACCATATTCTAGGATAGGTCCCATGCCTAGGAGTAGTCAGACAACACAGACTGTACTTGCTGTGCCTGCGGGGGATGGGGAGAAAACATGTACTTGGATGGGTGTGGAGGTGAGGGACGATATGGGAGATGTTGGGGAGGGATAAATATAATCCAAATGTGTTGTATGAAATGATCAAAAATGAATACTCATTACAAAAACAAGATGAAACAGTTTGGATTTGGAGAATAAATTGGGTTCTACTTCAGAATAATTAGAAAAAGTTAAAGATCTAATATGACTTATAGTGAGTTATTTTGTTACTGAACAGTTTTATTTTGATGGGGATATTGCCTAGGTTTGGATTTGCTTGAATAACTAGAAAACAGCAAAGATTTAACATAATTTGTGATCATTGTTTCTGACTGAGAGTTATTTTGGCATGGTGAGGTATTATGCTGCTTCAGGCTTTGTTTGAATTGAGACAAGAAAAAAAAAAGTCATGGTCCTTTGTAATCTCATTTGGCTTGGATTAGCCCGGTTAAACCAAGGTGTATCTTGGAAACAGTAGAAACAAGACTCTTTAGACTACAGGGAAAGTTGAGACAGGTTTGGAAGCCAGAGCAGGGAACTAATCTGAAAATTCAACCTGGTCCCAAACAAAAGAAAACTAAATTCCTACCTAAGGGTGGGCACAAATGACTTCGTGATTGACAATGAAGTTGAATCCTTTCTACAGCCTATTTCTGGAATTAGAGGTTTTCAGTTTAGCCCTCTAATTTTAATGGTTTTCCTTCAAATCGCCAGGCTTGAGAGTGCTGTGAGTGGAATCGTGTTCCCTTCATTTTCACTAACTCCTAGCATGAGACAAAGGCTTTACATGGGCCACTGAGGTTGAATGCACTCATAGAGAAGTCCCAAATCCACCAAGGTGAAGAAGGGGAAGAAACTCAGGCAGCTACATGAAGGAGAGGTCCTATGATCACCCAGAGAGGTAGCCTTTTGCAGGCCAAGCATCGAGGCCGCAGAGAAATAAACTTTCACAGCACTTAGGCTTGGGCTTCCAGCTTTGATAACCATGAGTAAATAAGTCTCTGCTTCTCACTCTGAGACACCATCTTACTCCTGTCAGAATGGCTAAAATCAAAAACACCAATGACAGTTTATGCTGGAGAGGATGTGGAGAAAGAGGAACACTCCTCCACTGCTGGTGGGAGTGCCAACTTGTACAGCCACTGTGGAAATCAGTATGGCAACTCCTCAAGAAAATGAGAATGAGTCAACCACAAGATCCAGCAATTCCACTCCTAGGCATATACCCAAAGAAGCACATTCATACAACAAGGACATCTGTTCCACAATGTTCATAGCAGCATTATTTGTAATAGCCAGAAACTGGAAACAGCCTAGATGCCCCTCAACCGAAGAATGGATAGAGAAATTGTGGTACATTTACACAATGGAGTACTACTCAGCAGAAAAAAACAATGGAATCTTGAAATTTGCAGGAAAATGGATGGAACTCGAAGAAACCATTCTGAGCAAGGTAACCCAATCACAAAAAGACAAACATGATATGTACTCACTCATATGTGGATTTTAGACATAGAGTAAGGGATTACCAGCCTACAATCCACACTGCCAGAGATACTAGTAAACAAAGAGGACCCTAAAAGAGACAAACTTTGTCCCCTGAATAAGGGGAAAGAGTCACTATCCCCTGAGCAAATTGAGAACATGGGAAGAGGGGGGAGGAAGCTATGAGAGTGAGAAGGGAAGAAAAGGAAGGATGCAGAGGTCATGAGGAAGCAGAAATTTTGAGTCAGGTGTAGATTAGAAGAAAGGACAGATGACAGGTAGGATTTCAGTTGGGGGGGTTGTAGAGGAGGAAGGGAGGGAGAAGGGAACTGGGATCGTCATGTAATTCAATCTTGTTTGTAATTCAAATATATAAAAAATAAAAAATGTCTTTGTTTCTCTGCCCACAGATATAAAATATTTTGCAGCAGCAACCTGCCTGAGCCAATACAGAGGGCAGTTGTAACTAACAAAGCCTCACTAATTCTTTCTTTGTTCAATGCATCTTCATAAAAGGCCATATCTATTTCGTGCAAATCCAATGCAAATTACAATATTGATACAAACATCCTGTTTTGCTACAATCTTTATAACACATCTTTATAACATACACTGATGACTCAGTCTCCTTACTTCTGAGATACAATGCTATTTCTTACCGTTGCACTCTTACAGTCTCATGGGCTGCTATTTCCATGTGATCTCAGGTGTAACAGTTTCTAACAATGCAAGGACTATTGACAGCGATAAAATGATTTGATGCCATTTGCCAGTATTCCTGGGATACAACAACTATTCACCCCAGTCAGAGAACCAACAACAGACCAGTCCAATTTGATGAACCAATGAGTTTTACTGGGGTTACTTACAGGAATATGGATATGGGATAACTTATAGGAGCAGAAATAACTCAAAGACAGCTGTGTCATCAAAGCCCATGCCCAGATGGGTGACAGCTCATGAAAGCTGGAAACCTAGCATGCACTGCACAGCCTTCAGGCAGCTCAACAGGCTAGGGAGTAGTCTTTGCAGGTAGCTCATTGTCTGTGCCTCTTCCAGGATACTTGGCTAATTTCTACTTCTTCCATGCAGTTTGGCTTGTCTGAGAGTGTTTATGAAACTCTCTCTCTGATTATATGTGTTTGGGGAAGGAGAGGTCTAGAGAATCTGGTTAGTTTCAGGGCCTTTCTCAAGTTATTGAGTTTACTTCCTGAATTTAAGGCACTTCCTGCAGGATAGACTGTTTCATTTCCCCCTGTTGTTTTCTCTCTCAACGAAGGAACTCCAAGAAGGAAGGTTTTAATCTAAGAGGAAACTGCTTCACAACATAGTACTACATGGAATCCCAAAGTAATAAACAGGCAATGATCACTTTGCTCACGAACTTTGCGAGTGAGTTTGAGTGGAAGATGGTAATAGCTACTTGTGGGAACTGAAAACATGGCAGAGAAGATGAAGACAAATCTGTCCTTCCTATCAACCTTTCAATAAAATCTGAAGATGAGGGCTCGTTTGTATATACCAATAATCTTAAGGAAAGGTTGAACAAAAACTACAACAAAAAACCTGTGTATAATTATGAATAGTGGTTTTTAATTCAATCTCTGAAAGGATTACATTTTTGCACTGAGGCCAAGTTACTCTTGTGAAGGAGATTACCTCACATCTGGGTTGAACACAGAAAGGAGACTTATGTGGCCATTTGTAGACTGAGTGGTATGGGTTCCAATGTTTTTAATTAAGTCATCTGAGGACCTAGAGGGTTGTGAAGTGTTATAGACAAGAATATTTGATGTAGCGCTGGAGAGCACTAACACTTTATTGACATAGGGACTGAAGTCTACATTATTATACGTAGAAGCCTTGGAGCTGAAGTTTAGCATTGTGACAACTCACACATGGGATGTGACACTTAAAAAAAGATTAATTTATTTTAAAGTCTACGTGCGTGTGTGTGTGTGTGTGTGTGTGTGTGTGTGTGTGTGTGTGTGTGGTGTGTTGGGGGGTAGTTCTAGGAATGCAACTCAGGTCTTTTTGTAAGAAAAGCAAATACTTGTAAGTGCTGAGCCATTTTCCAAACCTCCAACATACCACTGTTTAAGTTATTGCTTTTAGTTATTGTATTAAGTAATGGATCTCATTATGGTTATATATATATATATATATATATATATATATATATATATATATTCAAGAGCATTTGACCTTTTGACTTTGCAGCATGAGAGTGCCATCTACAGATGTGTTGGGTTGCCTTCATAGCTCTTTGGTATGTATGTGACCTAGAGGCCACAGATTGGACATGCCTGAATATATCACTATTCTTTATTCCCATCCTTACCCTACTGCCCTTCCTCCTCCCCTATCCCTACTCTTGGTGTTATCCTTCCTCCTCCAAAATAGCCCCTTTCTGTTTTAATGTCACATGTACTTCATTACCTTTGCTTATTCCCCTTCTCCTCTTTTTAAGACTATTCTCCCTTCATAGTTTCCTTCCAATTTTCAAATCATATGCATAGATTTAAATTGAGATACTGTGAGAAAAATTATGTAATATTTATTTGAGCATGGTTTATTTTTTCTTGATATAATCATTACCATTTCCACCTATTTCCTTCCAAATGTCTTAATTTCATTCTTCTTCACACCTTAGAAAAATTCTCTCTCTCTCTCTCTTTCTCTCTCTCTCTCTCTCTCTCTCTCTCTCTCTCTCTCTGTGTGTGTGTGTGTGATTTTCTTTATCCATTCATCTGTTGATGGGCATCTAGACCGGCCCCATCCCTTGGCTTTTATAACTAGTAGAACAATAAACCATTTGGTGAGTGACTTTGAATGTCAGTGGTGTTCACTGATGAGAAATCTCTCCTGAGAATGAGACTCTAATTTTTGCCTTCTAAATACTCACTAAGTAGTTTCTTGGAACATGTGTCCAGTGTGCAGCAAGCACAAGGTAATGGAGTGGGGACGACACAGATAAGATGTAAAGATGACTCATTTGGTCCCTACCCCTCTAAGGGCAGACTAATTAGGAAAACAACTTTATGGGGAGTAAGAAGTAGATGGAAGGAAAATGGAAAAGAACACACTGAGAAGAGTTTTAAGATGAAAGTGGCAGTCAGGAGGGCTATTGCAAGTACAGCCTTGGGGACAGTAGATTGGGCAGTTAAACAGCTTTGGTCCCATCAGTTAGAGAGTCTGTACTTAGAGTCGGAAGCCGTATCCATGTGTGCACACAATAGCAGTCACCACAGCTAGTTGTTATTATCTGCTCCGGTGGTGGGAGAGGCACAAGGGGACTTGCTAGGCAGAAATAGTGTCATTGGCTTACACAATGGGCAGACGTGAAGTGCCAGAGCTTTCTGGACAAAGGTGGCCATCTACTGAAATTGGAAAAGGAAACTGAGTTGACGGTTAGAGAGTTTGCCTATAATTCTATAGTTCCCAGGATTCTTGTCCTGCCTGTGTTTTTTTCTCACCCTGGGTAGTCCTGGGCAACCACAGAAAGAAAGCTTGCCAGAAGCAACTTATATTAAGACAAAGAACAGCACTTTTCGTTTCTACTTCCCAGCTCTGCGGGGTCAGCACATTAATGCTATGAGGAAGACAACTCAAAGGACACAGCCTAGCCCTGGAAGCCAGGTGGGACCCTTTGGCATTACATAGAGCAGTTAGTGGTATCACATGAGCCAACTTTGGCTGATCTACTCCTGTAAGAGCAATTCTGAAGATTTCAATACCAACACTGGGTAAATGGATTCAGTGGGTAAAGGCACTTGCCACCCACCCACTTGAGTTCGATCCAGGTCCCGGTAGTGGAAAGAGAGACCTGACTCCTGCAAGTTGCCATCTGACCTCTACAGGTAAACACAGGCACACACATGCACGAGCTCTCTAACTCCCTCTCCCTCTCCCCCATCTCTCTCCCTCTCTCTTTCTCTCACTCTCTCTCCCTCTCTCTTACACACACACACACACACACACACACACACACACACACACACACACCAGATGTATTAAAAAACAAAAGCAAATAGAAATGCTTTTGGAGGAAGACTTTAAAAAGAGACCACCAACAAAGGACTAGGCTAACTAGGATCAGAAAGTGCACAATTATTAGGGAGAATGAGAACACGGGAGGAGAGAAGGCAGTGGGTAGAGGACATGGAAGAAGCAATGGTACCCCTTATACTTTGCTAATTAGAGCTGCAATATGGCTTTACCTGTCCATCCATCATTTCTGAAGGGCAGCCTACCCTGTCAAGACTCTTCACAAATTAAACTCAGATTTGTGCATAGGGGCTCTAATGGGGCAGAAGAGGTTCCCCATTGTGTGGAAGTTGAACTGTGAAATGGGGCAATGGAGGCACCAACCACTCTTGCAGGGGCTCTAGAGTTTCAGTGAGACTGCAGAGGTGGGCAGGAAGAGGCAGAGGCCAGCTTTCATGTCCTTTTATCCATCAGTTATTGGATGTGGCCTGCCTCTGAGGACAAGCGTGATGGCAGAGCATAGGAACCACTCTTGAGAGAAATGCCTAGGGAAGGACCCAGCAATTGGGGAAATGAGTGACCTTATCCATTAACATATGTTTAGACTTCAGCAAATGTGGATCGGAGTCGTAGATATTCCCCTTAAATGTGTGATTCTGCAAAAGTCCCCCCGAGCCACTGATTTCTCATCTACAAATAAGAGTGGGACTAGATGGTGTTCAAGCGCCCCTCTAAATTTTGGGGTCAAAGACGTAAAATAATGGCAGCAGATCATTAGATTATTCTTTTGGAGGCTTAAAGTGGAAAGGGAGATGGAAACTCCATCTCAGAGACGATCCAGTGAAGACACGAGAAGTAGCTAGCTCAGTGGTCTGGTCAAAGTGGATGATGAGCCTGTCAGTATGTCCACTTTTTCCTTTGGGCAGATGTAGCTGGTAACATGTGTTTCAAAGCCTCATCGTAGCTTGAAAGCCAGGATCTGGAAAATGAGTGAGCTTGAGGAATGGCCTTTATAAAGAGTGGCTTTGCTTTGTTCTCCTTCCATGCATTCTGTCCAGTTCACCAACCATAACAAGCTACGCAAATGCAGACCAGTGTGACTTTAAGTTGCTTGCTCTCCTGCTGGCACGTCATGGGGCTTTCCACTGAGGTGCTAGCAGGGGTTCTGAGAGCAAGCTGTGGCACCACTCCCTCCTCAGTAAGGGATGCCAGGCCATCAACACAGCTAAGGAGACTGGAGAAAAGCTGGATACTCTATGCACATGTGTGAACTGGGAAACTTCTCTGTAACCACAGGCTGGCCAATATCATTTTAATTGCTTCCAAGCATAAAAATATCCCAAAGCCACTTCTTTGATCTAAGACTGTTTCCCAAGACCCACAAATTAAATGGTGGACAACACTGCTTGTCAACAGAGCCAGATACTATGGCAGTCAAATAATCGCCTTTTCTGTTCAAATGTAACAAATTCTCCTATAAACTGGTCTCCATGAACAACAATGACAATGATAGTGAGTGACAACATCAGCTACAGAAACCCAGAATCCAATTGGCTGATCTGATCACAGCCAAGGGTCAGAGTTGCAGATGGAGAAAAGGTCAAAGGGGCTTTCACATTTGTTAGTTTCATGAATTCCTTGACGATCAGTGAAGTCATTGCCCCCATTCTGCAAGTGGAGAAAACTGAGAAAAAAGGAAGGTCAAAGAAATCACAGCTTTAAGAGGCATTATCCAGGATTCAAACCCGCCCCATCCCTGTCAGACCTGTTCACCAACATGTCTTGTTTCTCTTTCTTCTTGGCCATCTTGTGGACAGGAGCCATATATTGCACTTGGAGGTTTCTCTTAGAGAGCAGAGCTCCTCCTGAGACTTTTATTGATGGATAGGCTTTTACCTTCAGATCACCTGAGCAGCAGCTTCCAGCCCTGGACTGGCCTGAGTATCTGAGTGTTACTTGTTGACATCTCTCCACCACACTACTGCTGTGGAGCTGTGGACTGTTCCATCTCCTGGCTTATTAACTGCATACTGGCCTAGACTTCAGACTTGGTAAAGAGTCTGCTATATTGTTGGAATTGGGTAGGGTCTACCACAGCTTGGTCTTCAACACCTACTTTATTTGAAATGGTATGATAAATCCCACACTCTGCAATATTATAAAGAAGACTGGTTATGACCTGTAGGCATTGGTATGCAAATCAGCTTATAAACATGGACTTTTAAATCCATAAGATTGAATGATTTCTTTAATGAATGAAGTGAAATTATACAGTGAATTTATACAGTATGTTCTCCTTCACCTATAATTAAGGATTAGTGTGCACAGTGAATGTATAGAAATACACAAGGGGCATAGAAAAAAATAAAAATGCAAAATTAAGCACATATGAAGAATTTCCTTGGAGCGGTTTCAGATATAGAAAGTCTCACTTGACAGAGTGCATTCAGGGAACCAATATTCCAGCCAAACTCTAGGCTCAATGCCTCTGTCTTCTTCATTGGAATCCAGGGAGTCCATAAATATGCAGCTACCTACAAAGAAAAGAGATTCAGGTAACTTATCTAATGTTGTACACACAGAAAGTGAAAAAAAATAGAAAATTGGGATGGTGCCCAATGGTAGAGTATTTGCCTACTATGCTTGAAGAACTTGGTTCAAACCCTTGAACCATAATAAATAAAAAATAAACTAATTAATGAGCTAATTAACTACTTACAATAAACTGACAAGTAAGAAGTAAACTAATTAGAAAACAGGAGCATTAGAAAGAAAATGAAAACAACAGAGAAAATGAATAAATCTGGACCTAGTTACTTGAAAACATTAATAAAATTGATAAAGTACTACATAGAATAATAAGGATAATTAAGGAGGTGGCATCGGGGTGGATCTTACAGGCATTACAAGCACAAAGGAACACTGTAAGAAGCATTGTATTAATAAATTAAATAATCTGGATGAATTGGACAAGTATGGGAAGAAAGAAACTGTCCAATTTAATTTGTAAAAATATGTCAACAGGAAGAAATATGTAAAAACAGTATTTAAATCCATTAAAGAAGTTGAATCTCAATTAAAAAATTCCCCAAAGAACATTCCAGCCACAAATTGTTTTATTGCTAAACTTATAGCAAGTATAGGGAAAATGACAATTTATACATATCACAAATAAACTGTGATCAGTTCTTACTAAATGGACACTTAAGAGACAAAGAATATTTTATACATAATTTTATAGAAATGTAATTCACAAATAAAATGGAAAATCTTTGTTATTCAAAAGTTATTAAGCATAACTTTTGAGGAAATTTTAAACTTTGAATAATCTTACCTTTTTAATAAATTGAATCTGTAATATAAAATCTTTTGACAAAATAAAGTCTGAGCCAAAATGGGAAACCTAGTAAAACATGTTTAGAATGTGTATCAGAAATTTCACATAAGCTCAAAAAGCAAATAAGAAACTATTCCTTTCTGACTCATGAGAAAAATATTATATTGAAATCACAACTTGGAAAACATATTTTCACAGTTGTGGTGCTGACTAATTTCCTTAAGAAACAAATGAAATTTCTTAGAAATGCATTGCAAATCAAAGAAGAATATAGAAAAGAAATCATATCTTGTGATCAAATGGGATTTATTCCAGGAGTACAAATCAGGTTAAGGATTGAGAGATACATCAGCATAATTCAGGCCACTAAAAGAACAGAGGGTGGAAAAAATATCTGACTGCCTCATGTATGTGGGAAATACAGCTGATAAAATTTAATACTGATTCAAGGTATTAAAAAAAACAAGCAGTAGTAATTTAGAAGTAGAAGAAGATATATGATTTCATTTATAAAGTGTAAGAATGGATAAAAAATAATATATGCCTGGCAAACTCATAAAATGGCTTACTGTGGTGAGAGCTAGGGCTGGGCCAGGGAGGATTCTAGAAGGGTATGGGGGAAGTCCGCATACAGAGAGAGCTTTGGGTGGTGGAGTCAGAAGTGTGCCATTGTCAAAACTCATCCAGCAATCACTTAGGAGTCGGGAATAGAACAGAGGCCAGTAGAGGACAAGAAGGGGGCTGGAAAGAGGGGGGACAATGGGAATCAAGTGCACTTGGAGGCGGCGACATAGCTCTGATGTTACACGGCACAATATGGCAGCTATGCCACGTTTCAAAATAACTAGAGAAAATGTTCAATCTTTCCCACACATGGAGACAGTGAGGCTATGGAAATGCTGGTTACTCTGACTTGATCACTACAGATTGCATACTCGCATTAAGCTATAAGATCCTCACCCCCCAAAATACAAATACGATTCCAATGGGAAAATTAAAACTACTCATCAGCATCAGAATGAACACTCAAAGCCTGTGTGTCGTTAAGTAGTGTGTATGTACATATCTTACGCACACCCACACACATTGATCACCTGTAAAAAAGAATCAGTTGTTGAAATTTAGAATGATGAAAGTGGCAGCAGTATAATTGTTGGACCCTCTCAACTTCATTCACTGAACAGAGAAAGTGATTAACAGCAAAACTCCATGGACAATACTTACACTACAACTAACTGATACTGCAGAAGTAGATGGGTCCAATCACCAGCAGCCATAAGGACTAGCAGTACCAGGGTAATATAAGGCCAAGGCAAATAGGTACCTGGCTCACCACAGAGTGCTTGGTCTAGGTAGCTGCAAAAGCATTTCCCTTATAGTGATTCATTAAGTTATACGTGTTTAATATTTTCTCTTTCTCAGTTCTATTTTTACAATGAAATGTCCATGTATATAAATCTATGGTGTCTATGTATTAACCATGTATTATCTATGTATTCATCTTTCTGTCTGTGATGCTTTATAGGAAGTGTGTTCAAGGAAAAGATCTTTCACACTGGGAAGAGTTCTATAAAGGATCAAGATTAATTTTTATATACTATATTTAAGAGGTAGAGCCCCACCTCTGTACCCATCTGCATCAATAGCATGAAAGTAAAATGAAGACAATTAGAAGCTGAGGCTGGGATCTTGGATATTAATCTGTGGGCAACATCAGCCCTCCTTGCTTCCGATTCTCCACCCTCACATGTACTCCACTGGGACCTGGCTCTCCCTTTGTCCCAGGCAATTAGCACAGTTTACACTTGAGTGATCATTGTTTTGACCCACCCTAAGTCTCGGCATCCGGACTCCATCACCCACCATCTGTCCACGTGCCAGGAGGACTTCTCAGCATCTCCAACAATCACCGGAAGTGGGTCTTGGCCACAGGCCTAACCTGTGGCAGGTGGCCAAGGGACAGTCTTCTGTCATTCATGGTCTCAAGGACCACATGGATCAAACAGCTACAGATTTAATTGTCTCTTTTGCCAAGAGAGAAGAAAAGACAAATCAGGAGAAAGAAGAAGAAGAGGAGAGAGACACAAGGATGAAGAAAAGACTACAGAATGGGTAAATGGGAAGGAGCAAAGGAAAAGGGAAAAGAAGACAGAAGAGTGGGAAGGAGAAAGAAGGAAGGAAGGAGGGAGGGATGGAAGGAAGGAAGAAAGGAAGGAAGGAGGCCTATGAACCAGTATGGATGAGGAAGGCTCCTGCATTGTCAGGGAAGGAACACTCCTGAGAAGGGTTGGCCAATGCTAGAGAAGCTAAACTCACTTATAACGAAATAGTTTCAGCATTAAATAAGATACACACAATCTTTAAGGAGGCTTTTTCCTTATCCTTATCTAAATATTTATTTGTTGGCAGGGGTTCCCATAGTAACTGGGAAACAACAGAAATTCCCACTAAATCTACAAAAGACCAGAGAAGACTCTCACTATTACTTTGAGATTCTGGGGAGCCAGTGGTCATACTGGGACAGTGGTGACATCAGCATATAAGAAGGCAGCCTCAAACTTTGGCCTTGTCTCACTCTGAGCATAGGCTGGACACTGAGAAGCTGGTTGGGAACGAGCCTGGGGCTACCCACCAGGTCTAGGAGAAGTATGTCAAATCTCTATAATGCTGCAGGGACATGAATTGTCCCAAGTGCTATGCATCGTCTCATCTACATAGCTTGTCTTGGCTAAGGTCTTACCCTTTCAGAATCTTCTAACAGTGACCAATGACTAAAGCTAAAGACCTGAAACTCATGCTTGGTGACTTCAATCCATCAGTGGAGCAGGGAGGTGCGCGAGGGGGGTGGGGTATCAAAGCAGGAAATCCAGCAGTTAGCCATTATATTCATAGTCTGTAGCAGAACGAAATAAATGCACCCATTCTGTCTGCTTGTTGGGCTAGCATTCTTCACTCCTCTATATTTCAGAGCCCAGTTCATGAGACGGTAACTCTCAATGTTCAGAGTGAGTTTTCTCCTTCAACCACAGTCAAGACAATGCCCTACAGATATGTCCACGGGCATCCTGATCTAGGTAATTCCTCATTAAGCCTCTCTTCCTGGGGAATTTTGGGTTAACAGTCCAAACTCATCAGCACACTGACTAAACTGATCTTTCTGCAACAGCACAATCTAGGTTTTAGCATCATCTCTATTTTCAGATATGAAAACTGAAGTCGAAGAGAAGTTACACAAATTGTTTGATTTTACAGCACATTAATGGCTAAGCCAAGAGATAAAATCTGTTGTTTTTTTTGCTGTAGACCTGAGACTCCTAATAGTAGGAGGAAGGTGTAAGATTAATCTTTGTCTAGCTTTGTGGGTAAATGAACAAAAGCACATGGGACAGGCTGTGGAAAGTACTAAGAAAGTGTTCAACTGAGATCTCTGCCACACTTACAAACAATGCCACTGCCACTATAACATCCATGGATTGAGTGTTGGCCATCTGCTAGGACTGTATTTTCAGTAAAAGCCCATAAGATGTAAAGTTGGGCTTCCATGTTGTTCAAAAGTTTTCCAAGATTACAGGTCTAAAGCTGGTAAAAGTGGTATTTATCTGTGACCCTGCCCCAAGCTAAGGCTATCATCACTGTGTGCTCCTAAGCTGCCCAGCCACAAAGCCACCATTCCTTGTTGAGGATAATGTTGTGCCTTCAAGCCTCACCCACATACTTTGTGGCTGCATGCTGTGTTGGAGACAAGGCTCTTACTCAGTCCTGTAACACCGTATCAGCATTTGTGTAACCAATGGTGAGAGCCGGGATGACTTCACACCATTGCAAAAATGGTTGATCTTGGGTTGATTTTGCTTTCCCTCTCAAATTGACCCAAAACCCAGTAAAATTGGGAATGAGCTCAAAACAAACCACACATGCAATGACTGAAATTGGAAATGCCATGCAACAGCACAAACTCTAAGCAGTTAATCGTGTTATAGCTATTAAGATATTGCCTGCTATACCCTCATCTCTCAAGATTCAGCAGTTTGACCAGAATTTCCATTGAAGGCATATCTTTCAAACTGTGTGTTTTCCCCACAGCTTAGGTTTTCTAACTTCTTTTCCACATGTCATGATGGATACAATTCAAGTATGTAAGATTACATTAAGTAACTACTGTGTGAGAACACATGACCTGGACCTGGTAAAGGCAAGCAAACATTTGACAACTTACCTACAGTTGGAAGTATGAAAGAATTGCGGGTTAGGTTTGGGGGAATACATGAGAATGTGTTTATTTTTTCTTCATGGAATGAGAAGAGAGAGGACCCAGTTAGAGAAAATGTAGCTTATGGTGATATAGAAGGGCATAGTTAAAAAAAAAAAACAAGCTGGGATAGAGGGGAGACCCCCATTCCATGATATAGTCTTGTCTCTGGCACCAATAAACATGAAATTTTGGTTAAACAGTTTTTCTCTATAAAGTGAATAGTTTGTACCTTTCAGTGGTCCATAGGACCCATGATTCTCTGGTTGTGATCTTTGTAAAAAAAGGATGGCAGTCTGCTCTGCTATCCCCCTGCAGAAGTTTGGCCACTGATCAACCATTAGTGGGCAATTGAGTTCAGCATTTTCTGCAGTTCCCAGATCATGAGTGACTTCTTTGGCCTTCATGTTTCCCTCTAGGGGTTGTCTCAGTACACTCAGAAGTTTTCAAAAAATATTTATTTTTATACCTTTTAATTAGTGTACATGAAAGTCGGGGTATGTGTATGGATTTTGGGTACCTGCCGAGGTCAGAGGTATTAGTTAGATTCTGTAGATATGGAGTTACAGGCAGTGGTGAGCTGCCTGCTGTAGATTCTCAGAACTGAACTTGGGTCCTCTGCAAAAGAAGTTAATGCTCTTAATAGCTGAGCTGTCTCTGCAAATCTGCACACACTGTTTCAAATCCTGGCCTAAGAGCAGATACTTGTTTATAGCAAAAGTAGAGACAACTTGATAGATATAAAAACATGGCAGCACCAAGATCATGATGATTCCCATATTCTGAATTCTAGATTTATGAGGGCTTTTTCCCTTTCAGTTTTTGTGTTTATTTTCGTGGACTGGGGAACATGAGTATATGTGGAAATAAGTGGACAGCTTGTAAGAGTCAGGTCTCTCCTTCCACCATGTGGGACCAGGATTTAGAACTTAGGTCTCAAAGCTTAGTAGCAAGCACTTTACCCGCCCCCTCCGAGCCATCTCACTAGCCTACAACTTGTGGTTTCTTGAAGAAAAGTTCTGACCATCGTTTCCTTCAGTGTGAAATATTGTGAGTGAGTGAGTCTCTGTTGAGTGAAAGACATGCGTGATGATCGGGCAGAACCCACCAGGGGCCTCTGGGAGCTCAGATTCCCCAAACAAGTCTTCCATAGGTCAAAACCGATGATGAGTTAAAATGTTCACCTTAGCTTGCACCCTTCTGGTCTTCTGACTCCTTCTTTCTCTCCATCTATGATATCTCTAGTGGAGGTCCTCAATATGGAAGGTGCCAGGTAGGTCTGTGAAAGCCATGGGTCCACACCAGCTAACAGTGCCTTTCCTTTCACTCTCTATACTCATGGGCCTTCCCCGCTGTACTCATCTCTGCACTACAAACAAATAACAGGCGACGGGGCAAGACGGAGCAGCAAGGAGGCTGCCAACACCTACCGCGGCACATCCTTGGCCCCATGTCTGTGATAGCATAAAGGATGAATTATTAATTATGTTTTATCACCAGGATAAGGGAAGCATGTGGGCGACTCTCTCTAAAGACAAAAATACAAAAGGCTGTGCCTGGGGCTCAGGCTTCTATTAGTGGCAGATGCACATTGGAGCAGAGTAAGAAAGATGCCGTCTGATATTTTACACATCACCTTTCAGCCATGCACTTAATAAATACCAATTCATTAATTTTCAAAGTGGTGGCAGCGGAGATAACATTATTTTTTCTCTCCACTATTTCAAAGGTTAAGAAATTCTGGTAGTAAGGATACAATTTAAGGAGGGTTTCTAAACAGAATTGCTCACTCTTTCATGCGCCATTAGTTTCAGTGTAACTTTAGCGCTCAAACCATTCTTTCTTCTAAGTAAAGGGAAAGGTTCTGCATACGAGAGTCTGTTTAAGACATGGAAACATTTGTTTGGATTGAGATTATCAGAGCCAATGTATTTGAGGTCTCTTAGGAACTCAAGTAAATACTCCAGCAGTGTTCTGTTTATTATTTCCTACAACCCCCAATTTGTTAGGAGTGCTTATACCATCTTCACAGCCCTCGATGTCATTTGTATATGCTCCCCAAATGTCTTCTCAGGAAGTGCATTCCACGTTTCCTAGAACTGAAAAATGAAGAGCATTTGAGCCCCATGGAGATAGTCATCTTTTAAATGGTTCGTGTTAAGGGCATTAAACACATCACTGACTCATTGGCTGATGCAGAGCTGTGGAGAACACCAAGGAGGAAGGATCATTGCAGGGACCAGGGTGACAAGTTCTGTTCACATGTTCCATCATGGTCATCCCCATTATCACTGTTACTGATTCTTCATCTTAGTATTTTGTATCACAATAAATAATTGTCTTCACAAATATTGAGTGAATTCTGTTAAATCCCTACAAGGCAGGCTTTCTCAATCCTACCAAATATGCTGTTCCACCCTGTGCATGATGCAAAGAAAGTAACAAAGTAATTGGGAACTTCAATTGACTGGCTTGTAGCATTCCAGTTTTCCTACCCTGAGATGAAAACATACACACTTACAGAGTCATTTTATGAGTCAGTTCTTAAGGAACACAGCTTAGAACCTTGACAATAACAGACTTCCTAACACCAAACTCCCAGCTAAGTAGCTAGAAGAGATAGAGTGGGGGTGTTGTGCCCCCTCCCCAGGAACAAAGATCTCTAGACAGTTGCCATATACTCCAGAAGCATATGGACTCTACTGGGTAGTTGGAAACAGTTTATGTTCCAAAGAAGGGAATAAACAAGACATACATGTTCAATTTTTTCTTCCAAGTTCTCAGTCTGCTTCTAGGCCCTGTGTATTACACTAATGGACATCGCTCTATATGAAACATTTTAAGAAGGGACTTCAATTTCCTCAAACATACCTCCTTTGTTTAAATCTCCCACTGTTGTGAATGAAGCTTGGGAATTACTTTTTTTACCCTCTTGGCATTGCATTTATTATCTGTCCTATATCAGTAATGTTCTCCATTCATTAGTACTTCTGGTATAGAAGATAAGAGATAAGCACCAGGATTGTTTTATTTGCCTATCTCTCTCCAATTCATCCTTCTCCAGTACCTGAAATGGCCCCACTGGATGATTCCTCTCTGACACATTTTCTTTGTCTATCTCAACCTTGGCAATTGGATGTTTTCCTATCTCCATCTCCTCCCATCTTAGGAATGGTGATCAGCCTACACACTGTATTTTTCTAATTAAATGAAACTGGCCCTTTTATATTCCAGAGTAGAAGAAGGAATTGGTATGTTGTTCTCATACTGTCTTCAAAGTACAGAAGGCCACCGCTGTTTAGAGTAAGGACCTGGGAGGTCAGGGGATCTGGACTCACCCACAGAGATTTCAGGATGGACCATTATCCTAGGACAAAGCTGTCTACCCTCCCTCTTCTTTCCAGATCCTCCAAATCTCTGGATACACCATCAATGAAAATAATTAAAGGCTGACAGGAGGCAGAAAGAATTCTTTCTATTCCATTAAGAGAAATGAATTCAAAAAGCCAATCTTGAGTTTCTCTGGTATGGCTCCAGCCTGAGTTGTAAGGTCAGATTTTGATACTGCATTGGATTATTGGACTTTCAAAATTGCAACATAAATATTTCAAGGCAAGGCTAGGAAGAGAATGAGCATGCCTACCTTAGGAAATGGGGATGCTATGTGGCAGTTGTACAAACACAGATCACCACCTGTCTGTTACCTGTCCACACTGAAATCACCACAGAACTTTCTGTAGTGAATAGTTGTTGACCTTCTTAAAGTGAATGGTGGGAAGGCTTCTTAGTATGTGTGAAAGATTTATTTTACTTTGAATTCTCTCTCTCTCTGTCTCTTTCTCTGTCTCTCTGTCTCTCTGTCTCTCTCTCTCTCTGTCTGTCTGTCTCTCTCTCTCTCTCTGTGTGTGTGTGTGTGTGTGTGTGTGTGTGTGTGTGTGTGTGTTGTTCTGGTTAGCTTTTTGTCAGCTCTACACAAGCTAGAGTCATCTGGGAAGAAGACTACCACTTGAAAAAATTCCTTCATCAGATTGCTTGTGGCAAGTCTGTAGAGCATTTTCTTGATTAATAATTGATGTGGGAGGGCCCTACCCACTGAGGGAGGTTCCACGCCTGGGTAGATGGTCCTGAATAGTATAAGAGAGCAGGGAGGTTGAGTTGGGGAAAGAACAGAAGAGAACAAGATAAGAGATAATATAATAGAGGGAGACATTATAAGTTCGAAGAGAAATCAAGCACTAGGGAAATGTCTGGAGATCTACAAAGATGACACCAGCTAACAATCTAAGCAACAGAGGAGAGGCTACCTTAAATGCCCTCTCCTGATAATGAGATTGATGACTAATTCATATGCCATCCCATAGCATTCATCCAGCAGCTGGTGGAAGTAGAAGCAGACACCCACAGCTAAACCTTGAACTGAACTGAAATCCAGATGCAAAGAAGGAGGACTGATGAGCAAAGGGGTCCATACCAGGCTGGTGAAACCCACAGAAACAGCTGACGTGAGCAAGGGAAAACTCTTGGTCCCCAGACTATAGCTGCGAAACCAGTATGGAACTGATTCAGACCCCCTGAATGTGGGTGTCAGTGAGGAGACTTTGGAAATCTATGGGGCCTCTTGTAGTGGATCAGTACTTATCGCTACCATAGGAATGGACTTTAGGAGCCCATCCCACATGGAGGGATACTTCCTGAGCCTAGACACAGGGGAGTTGGCCTATGCCCTATCCCAAAGAATATGAAATATTTTTGAAGACCCCCTATGGAAGGCCTCATCCCCTGGGGAGAAAGGGTATGGGATGGGTAGCGCATTAAGTTGGGGGGCAAGGGAGGAGGAGAGGGAGGGGGACCTGGGATTGACATGTAAAATAATTTTCTTTCTAATAAAAAAGTGAAAAAATGGAGGAAAAGACATACAAAAAATTGATATACTCTTATATAAAGAATTTTGTCAACATCAAACAAAACTACATATTTACTTCTTAAGATTCAGAATTTCTATTTTATGTAGTTTATTGTACAAATTTCTTATACATAAAACTATTACTTGCAGAAAAAAAAGAGAGAGCATGTTGAACAAGCCTAAAGGAGCAAGCCTGTAAGCAGCTTTCCTCTATGGCTTCTGATTTGTTTCCTGCCTCAAGTTCCTGCCTTGGCATCATTGAATACGGACTGTGATTGGGACATGTAAGCCAATAAGCTCTTTCTTCCTCAAGTTGTTTTTGGTCACGCTGTTTTATCAGACCACTAGAAAGCAAACTAGGACCCTGTTTATGATATGCATTTGTGTGACTGCAGGTGCCACCAGAAACCAGAAGAGGCCATTTGAGTTTCTGGAGCTAGAGTTACAAGAGGTTATGAGATATCCCGGGCAGATGCAAGGACTCATGGAGCTTGGGTTCTTTGCAAGAGCAGTATATGTTCTTAACTACTGAGCCATCTCCTCTCAAGACCCCTTCCCTAACATCATGCCCTTGGGCCTATTACTTGAAAAGGTAGAGGTTCCTGGACTTGATTTGGCTCTGGCTTTCATTATATAGAAGGTGAAATAAGCCCCATATTGTTTAACTTGTTAGGCTTTATTTTCTGTCATTTGTTTTACTTTATTTGGACTGTCTATCACTTGAAGCAAGCCCAGTTTCTACTGGACAAATCTACCAATGAATCTCTCGATCTTTGCCAAGGACATCTCTGTATGTGTGTCTTGGCACCATTTTCAGTACTTTGCTCTCTGTTCTCCAGCTCACAGCTAAAATGGATCTTTCCAATACAAAATAGATGGTATCATTGCTTTGTTCAGTTGCTCAAAGGCCAGCATCCTATAGCATTCAGGACTCGGGACAATCTGACTTTTTTTCTCCTTCTCTGACTTCCTTTACTACCACTTCCAACCTGAGTCACTCCACTGTTGTGAAATATTAGTTGAAGATATGTTACATCTGTTTATGCTGTGGAACATTTGTTTAGTGATGAAGATGTGTTGCATTCTTTTATGTCACATTTGTTTAACTCTGTGAAGCTCTTAATTTGCCTGTCTAAAACACCCAATGGCTGGTAATCCTTTACTCTATGTCTAAAATCCACATATGAGTGAGTACATACCATGTTTGTCTTTTTGTGACTGGGTTACCTCGCTCAGGATGGTTTCTTCTAGTTCCATCCATTTTCCTGCAGATTTCAAGATTCCATTGTTTTTTTTTTTTCCCGATGAGTAGTACTCCATGGTGTAAATGTACCACATTTTCTCTATCCATTCTTCAGATGAGGGGCATCTAGACTGCTTCCAGTTTCTACCACACTGCCAGAGAAGCTAGTAAACAAGGAGGACCCTAAGAAGACATACATGGTCCCCTGAGCAAATTGGGAGCACGGGAAGAGGGGAGAGGGAGCTAGGAGAATGAGAAGGTGAGAAGAGGAGAGATGCAGAGGACATGAGGGAGCAGGAAGGTTGAGTCAGGTGAATAATAGAAGATAACAAGAATGGAGATACCATAATAGAGGGAGACATTTTAGGTTTACAGAGAAACCAGGCACTAGGGAAAGGTCTGGAGATCTACAAAGATGACACCAGCAACAGAGGAGAGGCTACCTTAAATGCCCTCCCCTGATAATGAGATTGATGACTGACTTATATGCTATCCAATAGCCCTCATCCAGCAGCTGGTGGAAGTAGAAGCAGACACCCACAACTAATCACTGATCTGAACTGGAATCCAGTTGCAAAGAAGGATGAGTGAAGAGCAAAGGGGTCCAGACCAGGCTGGCAAAACCCATAGAAACAGCTGACCTGAACATTGGGGAACTCTTGCTCCCCAGACTGATAGCTGGGATACCAACATAGGATTGAACCAGACCCCAGGAACATGGGTTTCAGTGAGGAAACCTCGGAAGTCTACGGGACTTCCTGTAGTAGTTCAGTACTTATCCCTAGCATAGGTGTGCACTTTGGGAGCCCATTCCACATAGAGGGATACTCCCTGAGCCAAGACACACAGGGGTGGGCTAGGCCCTATCCCAAAGGATACAATAGACTCTGATGACACCCTATGGAAGGCCTCACCATCCAGGGGAAGCAAAAAGGATATGCGATAGGTAGGGTTATAGTTGGGGCGGGAAGGGGAGGATGGTTGGGAGAAGGGAACTGGGATTGTCATGTAAAAAATCTTGTTTCTAATTCAAATTTTAAAAAAATCTGGGAAAAAAAGAAATGTAAGCTAAATAAAATCTTTCCTTCCCTCCCCCCAAAATTAATGTGAAAAAAAATACCCAATGGGTCTAATAAAGAGCTGAATGGCCAATAGCTAGGCAGGAGAAAGGATAGGTGGGGCTGAGAAGTAGAGAGAATAAATAGGAGGAGAAATCTCGGGGAGAGAACAGGGGGGAGAAAAGGAGGAGAGAGGACTCCAGGGACCAGCCACCCAGCTCCACAGCAAGCCACAGAGTGAGAAGTAAAGAAAGGTAAAAAGAAATAGAGAAAGATAAAGCCCAGAGGTAGAAAATAGATGAAATAATTTAAGAAAAGCTGGCTAGAAAATAAACCAAGCTAAGGCCGGGAATTCATAAAAAAGAACAAGCCTCCATGTGATTATTGGGAAGCTTAGTGGCAGGGTCCCCAAAGAGCAAAATGTAAAGAGTAAGAAATTACCAACAGTCCACATTGACCACAATGACCTTTAAGCTCTTCTTGAGTATAAGCACATTCCTCTTCTCCAGGCCGATGAGTCCATATGCCTAGAACATTCTTTTTTTTTTAATTTTTTTTTTTTTTTTTGGTTTTTCGAGACAGGGTTTCTCTGTGGCTTTGGAGGCTGTCCTGGAACTAGCTCTTGTAGACCTGGCTGGTCTCGAACTCACAGAGATCCACCTGCCTCTGCCTCCCAAGTACTGGGATTAAAGGCGTGTGCCACCAACGCCCGGCTAGAACATTCTTTCTGTATGGTTCTCCCCTAATGCGCCTCTCTGTAGTGAATAGGGATGCCCCCCACAGACTCACGTGTGTGTGAATACTTGGCCCATAGGGAGTGGCACTCTTAGGAGGTGCAAACTTGGAGGAAGTGTCACTCTGGGGACAGGCTTTGGAATCTTACATGCTCAAGCTATGCCCAGTGTGGCAATAGTTTCATTCTACTGCCTGCAGATCAAGATGTAGAAGTGTTAGCTCCTCCTCTGGCACCATGTCTGCCTGCACGCCACCGTGTCCAACCATGATGACAACAGACTAAACCTCTGAACTGTAAGTCAGCCCCAATTCAATGTTTTCCTTTATAAGAGTTGCTGTGGTCATGGTGTCTCTTCACAGCAATAGAAGCCCTAACTAAGACACTCTACATGGCATTACCCTCTTATGGAGGATGTTTTCAAACACTCTGTATAAAGTAGTCAGCTCCTAACCTCATCTCACTATCTGCTAACCCCTTCCTCTGCTTTTCTTTCACAGCACTTACCTACTCCTGACATTTTATTATCCAGTCTTTTGCTTCACTATTTATATCTGCGTCACAGCAAGTTCCCTGATAATCAGGTTTGCAGCTCTTTCTAGTATCAAGAGCAGTGCCTAGCACACAGTGCCTTCCCAACAAACGATACATTTGTTCAATAAACAAGTCAGTTAATTAATTAATTAGAAAAATATGGTAAAAAATATACCAAAGGTATCTTTAGCATCCAGGAAACTAAAATGATGGGTCATAGTCTTTTCCCCCAAGAGCTCTGTGGACAGTCTTGCTCATGGTTTCTTGGAATTCACATGAGGTCCGTTAAGGTCTGTTGTTGGGACATACCTTCCTGGTGAACCCCACATCTATTCACTTTTACTGTTCAAATCAGCTGACAACTGTCCCTGGAAAAATAAGGAACTAGGAATGAGGGGTGTTTGAGCTTAACTGCCACGGCAATCGGGAAAGGTCTGTTCTTGACCTTCAATCCTGTCATCTGTCGCCTTGACTGGGCAGTGTGTCTTTTGGAACAGAGCCACATGAGAATGAGTGGGCGAGACCCGAAAATATGAAGTTTTAGCTTTACTGGTTGTGGAATATGAAATGAGTGTAGTCACCACAGGGGTAGGGTGGGGCGGGGGTTACTTTTCTGTTGTGGCTGCCTCAATGATTTTAAGTGTCAAAAATCTAAATGAGATATGGTGGCTAGGCATCCCTACACTGGCTGCCTGTGTTTCTGAAGCTGTAGCTTTCAGTTGGCTTCTCCACCTGCCTTTCTCCTTCACACTCTTCTTCTCTGTGGGCGAATTGCTTATAGACAGGTTTTTTAAAATGGTGTGCCAGCCAGTTTTCTTTTGTCACATTTTTCTAACAGTAAAATATTGTTGAATTCTTGTAGACAATGACTGCTCTGTAAAGTTGCAACACGAAGTTCCTAAGCATGAAGTGCGCACTGATCACAGGAAATACCATCTCTCTAGGACACACGAGACTCCTGTTTAGAATTCCCAAGAGCCAATGCAAGTAGAAGTTGGGCTAAGTGAGATAAGGAGTCATCCTTTATGTGCAGTCACACAGTGAAGGTTCTAGGGAAATCTGACTCTGAAGTAGTCTGGGGATGAGGAGATGGCTCAGTCAGTGAAGTGCTTGCTGTGCAAGCATGGGGCCTTGAGCTCAGTTCCCAGAACACTTGTTAAAAAGCCATGGATGGTGGTACCCATGCTTACAGTCCTCCTCACATGTGAGAAATAGAGAGAGGTAGATTCCTGGGGCTTAGTGACCAGTCAGCTTAGTGACCAGACAGTGACAGACACTGCCTCAAAAGCAAGGTGAAGAGCAATTGAGAAACAGCAATTAAAGAAGAGCCTCCATAGCACACACACACACACACACACACACACACACACACACACACACACACACCTGCACATGAATACATGCTCATGCACACACACACACACACACATGCACACATAAGAATTCAGTTCTATTTTGATTCATGAGATCAATCATAAACCTACCGGTTCACTGAAACTATTTGAATTTTGCCCAGCAGACTGGTGTCCAACTTTGACAATACTGCCAGCCTAGCTGCCTACTGTCTGAAATCAATGGAACCATTGAACAGTGTTTGGGGGATCTATTGGCATTTAGAAGTTGGGGTCTGGGAAAGCTAAGCATCAGTTGACACTAGAACCAGTCTTTCTCACATATTCAAAAATCAGTTCACCCAAAATGCAGTAGAACCCCTGTTGTGTACACATTTGCATTTTAAGAGTCATATTCTGGACCAATTCCTTAATAGTTTAGATGGGGAAACCAGCTCAGATAGAGGAAATGTCCCGCATAACTGTCCCATAACTGTACATGGTTTGAGGCAGAATCAGCTTATATCTTACCCAGGTGGACACATGCCTCAGTACACGGTCTAGCTACAGGGTCTTCATTCTGCTTACACTAGCACATTAGAGAAACAGCCTTTATCTAGAAACACAGCTGATAAATGCCTCAAAAAAAGAAAAGAAAAGAAAAAAGGAGGAGGAAAGAACAAGAATAAGAATGAGAGCAAGAATGAGAAGAAGGAAAGAAATAAACAAAGAAGAAGCAAGAGAGGAGACAAAGCAGCTGTTGGAGAGTCTTTATCTGGCAACTGCTGTATGCCAGGCCACCGGCATCATCTTGGCTCCTTTCTGCTCTTGATGGAGTGAAGATCACCAACTCCATTTTGAAGATGAACAAACTGAGTTTGGATGTCTAGAGTAGTATTCTCAAGGTCACAGAGCTCTTGGGGAGAAACAGAGCTAAAATCTAACTTTGCTTTGTCTGGATTCCAAGCCTGCAGCTTCCCAGTCACCACCTGGGTTCTTGCATTCAGAACTGGGAAGCATACTGCAGAGGGAGAAGAGGACTTTTGCCAACAAAATGCATTTCTGCATTGATTGCACTTCTATTCTTACTAGCTTTTAGCTTACAGAATCGAAGTGTGCTTAAACGAACTAAGTTCATGGAATTCAAAGAGAACTTGAATAATCTAGCTGTGCAAGGGCAGGAGGCAGCCATCTACTGTGAGTAGACTTGCCCTGCAGTCCTGCACTTTCTCACCCCAGGTCCCAGACTCTGCTTCTTGGGTCTAATGTTCTGGTTTTGACAAATTGATATTTGTATACAATGTATTATGATCGTATCCACTCCCCACTATCTCCTCTTCTCCCTGTCATGTTTCTCTAACCTCCATTCTTCCTCCCAACTAATGCCCTTCCCACCTACTTTCCTATTTTCATGTGTGTATGCAAGTGTGTGTGTGTGTGTGTGTGTGTGTGTGTGTGTGTGTGTGTGTGTGTGTTATACATATGCAAGGACACAGGTCTTGTGCAGGTGGTCACTGCTGCTGTGTGCTCATGTCTAAAATGGCTGTGTCACATTCAGTTTGCAGTATTCCTCCCCATTCTCTAGCACTTACAGGCTTCCTGCCTCCTCTTCTGTGATGTTTCCCAAGCCGCAGAAGTGGTTCAGATGCCCTTCTGTTTTACTCTGCTTCCTGTTGCTGTGAAAAACACTATGACCAAAGCAGCTTGAAGGAGGAAAGGGTTGACTTTATCCACATCATTGTTCAACGTTGAAATAATCCAGGGCAGGAACTCAAGCAGGAACTTGGAGACAGGAACTGAATCAGAGACCACGAAGTGAGCTGCTTACTTACTGTCTCATTTCCCATGGCTTGCTTAGCTCACTTTCTTATATAAAATCCCAGACCACTGGTCTAAGAGTGATATGACATCTCCCACCCACATCCCACTTATTGAGAAAATGCTCTATTGACATACTCACAGGCCAATCTGATCAAGGCAATTCCTCATTTGAGGTTCTTTCTTCCCAGATGACTCAGTTTGTGTTAAGATGACCAGGACATCGCTTATTTTCAGGGCTTTGAACATTCGTGATAGTCTACATTGTCTTCCACTGCCCAAAGGGCTTCTCTGAGTGTTGAACACTTGCATTAGCCTGTCCATATAAACATAAACATTTAGAATAGCATTAAGCTGCATGATCACTTAGCAAAATAGTTTTAATAATTCTCTCCTAGGCCCCTTGACATGAGAAGGGACACTATCAGTCATTTGAGAAGCCCTACTTTCAAGGTCACTTCTCCCAAATCTCCCTTCTCAGGTTTTCTGGAGTGTAAACCAAAATACTCAGATTGGCACACACACACACACACACACACACACACACACACACCAAGGACAAACTCATGGACAGAATGAGAGTACATACAAGAGGGAAGACAAGGATATCTTATCAGGCACTGGAGAACACAGCAATGTCATCTCACAAATGAGATCTTCCAGTCAGTACCCTCTGGGAAAACAGTTCCTCTGGAGCCATGTCATGGAACATTCTATGGTAAAGGCGTGTCTCCCTTAGGGTGCTTGCCAGGAACTGTCTCCATCAATCACATCTCCCTAGGAGGTGTGGAAGAGCTCAAGAGTGGTTCTTCACTCTGATCAGATCTCAGTGACATCTGCAGTGGAGGCTGGAGCCAGTGATCTGGCACTAGTGGTCTTGTTTTGCATCACCTGGTGATCCTAGGAAAGTCCTGAAGCCTCTCCCTGTACTGCATGCTGGCTGCTGTTCCCCCCACTTTCTTTCTTCTGCTGATGCTTCAAGATTTTTCCAATCTGGTTTTGTTCTTCTCAGGACCATGATCTGAACAGTTTTTTTTTTTTCCTTCATGATTTTCATTTGTAAAATTACAGTGTAGTATGGAAGCCACCTTTCTTGAATAAATGTAGCTACTACCCCTTATCAAAGAAGCCTCCTTTCACAGCAAATAAAGACCTTCACAGAAAATCACAACTGGACAGATGCAGAGATCAAGAGATTATGTGGAGCCCATCCCAGTGACTACATCTATACTACAGAACCTTCATCTACAGCTCACGGTAGAAAGACTGTAAGAGGCAGAATACCGAAAGATCTGTGAAATTGTCACTGCTAGAAATGCTTGCCTAAACAAGACTGGAACAATATTAACAGACATGACTAACGTGGAAGGGGGAGTTTTCACAGGGTTCCAGCCTTAGCACAGAACTACCGGCAGCCAATGACTGCTGGTTGAAGGGGAATTAGCCACTTACAAGGATGAAACCTTGTAGACAGAGGTTTCTGTCCCACCTGGTCCCACAGCCGTTTAATCCCAAACAGAGGCTAACATTAACTGTTTGGCCCATGGCTCAGGCTTCTTATTGGCTAGCTCTCTCTTAGTGATTAAACCATTTCTATGAAGCTATGTATCTCCATATGGTTTTGGATTAATGGAGAATGCCTGGGCATCATACCTCCCCAGTAGCTACATGGAGTCTCCCCCCAACCCCACCCCAGCTTACACTCTGTGTTCCTCTTCCCCAAATTTTCCTGGTCTGGTAACCCTGCCTATATTTCCTGCCTGGCTACTTCCTGCCTATCCATTGGCCAAAACAGCTTTATTCATCAACCAATAAGAGAAACATATAGTCACAGTATACAGGACGACATCCCCCATCAAAACCCCTTATTGGTTGTTCAATGCAGAGTGATTAACTCTGCAACAATATACATTTATACAACAAAAACAGACTCATAAAGGTTCAATTTATATATTTGTGGGTACATATACAAATAAATGTGTGTAGCAATGGTAATCAAAGAAAAAGATGTAATCAGCTTGAGAGTGTGAGGCATGGGAGGGGCTCAAAAGAGGGGCTGGGAAAGGATGGAGGGGATCAAAGGGAGGGGGCAGTGAGATAATTCTATTTCAATGAAAGCATTTTTAAAAAGTCAAGACTTTCAAAGATGCAGTAGTACATTAGCAGCCTGCCTATGCGGTTTGCTGGAATGAATTACTCTAAAGGATCCTCGACTGATGGTCTCCTTTGGAGTTTAAAGAATTACTGTTATTCTTTTTAATTTTGTGTCTACATGTGGGTATCTACACAGGAGCACAGGTACCCTCAGAATCCAGAGGCATCAGATCTCCTGCAGTTGGAATTGTGGAAAGTTGTGAACCACTTGACACAGGTGCTGGGAGTCAATCTGAGGTCCTCTTCAAGAATAGTATGTACACTCTTAACCACTGAGCCCTCTCTCCCACCCAATACTTTCAGAATTAAAATTCTGAATTTAAATTTCTTCAATCAAATGCCTCCTCTGCCTTTAATGATGGTCGCCTTGACAGGCATGGATGAAGAGAAGTGGAGGCAGGGACTTTTCATTGGCTTTTGGGGAACACAGCATATGAAGAGCTGTATTGTAAACTTTAAGAACTCTGTTCCCACCATTGATGAAAATGTCCATTCAAAAGAAAGACTGGCAGCAGCTTTGGCTATCCTCTATAAGGGCCTGAGGCTTAGGAGTGAAGAAAATGTCTATGTGGTTCTCAATCTGTGGGCCATGACACGTTGGGAGAGGTGGTCAAATGACCCTTTCACCTAAGACTACCAGAAAACAGAGATGTTTACATTAAGATTCATAACAGTAGCAAAATTACAGTTATGAAGTAGCAACAAAAACAATTTTATGGTTGGGGGTACTACAACACGAGGAACTGTATTAAAGGGCTGCAGCATTAGGAAGGTTGAGAACCAATGGTTTATAGTGTTCATTAGGAAGGTTGAGAAGCACTGCTCTAAGTAGATCTTGAGATTCCTGGCCTTCAGGCTTAGGTCTCAAAAAGTCTGTTTCTACCCAGTACTACTAAAGTGTTTGATTAGTTTATTGTTATTAGTTTTTATTTTAGGCATAATACACAAGGTGCTCTTTCTAGGAGCAAGGTTAGATGTCAGGAATCATCCTCTTTCTTATTTTCCAAATGGAAGACAATAAAAAAAAATAACAGCAACTGAGATGCAGGGAACTTGCCTGCCTACTTCTTAATAAGGTGTGTTTGAAAACTAGGTCCCCTGCAGTATAGGTTCTGGACCTAGGGAGAAACTAGCTCAATGCAGGTCTGGAAAGAAACCAAAAACCATACTAAGCATTCCCGGTGGAAACCCTCATCACAGACTACCTACAGTTCTCATTTAAACATTTTCTCAGATCATTAATTTATTAGGAAGAGACATCATTCCTGGGAGGTTTTGAATTTCAGTAAATCTTGCCATTTTGAAGCAAAACTTGCTTTCCTGGAACGTGGAGCACTTGAATCCTCCTGCTGTTTGAAGGAGGCACAGATAAACAGGACCCCAGGCTCCTCCGTGCTATGACAGCTCCCGATGGTGACAAGTTTCTGTGTCTGTCAATGTTCCTAGCAGAATGTGGCCTGCAGAGTAAGGGCATGAGCACAGTCCAGCTGTGGTCTAACCAGTGCAGGGTGCATTGGGTCATGTATCCTTTGATCTGGGCTTTCTGTTACTATTAATAGCGTCCCAACCTGCTTGGTGCTCTTGGCAGCTGCGTTCCTGAGCTGGTGGCTGATGAGAGTGCCACTCTCTTTTTCATCAGCAATCATTAAACCAGGCCTCTTTCTGCCGCTGCTCATGCAATTGGTTGCATAAATGAATTTGTTGAACACCGTCTTTTAGCCTTGTCTAAATCCCTAACATACAATACACAGTTTGATAAACAGGCTTCTCTGTTTTTATAGAAATCATTGACGAATCATTAGGATGCTGCAGTAAATGGGGGTGGGGCCAATGATTTTTGTTTAAAGTGATCTTAACAATGAATTTGCACATAGTATTCAAATACAACCTTGATTTCCCTGGATGTGTTTGTCGTTTAAGTATTTCTGTTGGGAAATAGATGCCCTTCTGAAATGAGGGTGCTCTACAGTTGGGCATCCTTCCAGTTTTGCTGCCTGGTTACCATTCTGCGATGGGGAAATAGGGTTAGTTCCACGTGGCTGGTTCTCAGTGAACCCATGCTGACTTGTAGTGATTCTCTCTATAAATATTAACTTACAGATCTGCTGAGGGAAAATAGCTAAGGCATCCAATGCCAAAAAAATAATGCCAAAGGCAGAAAAAAGTATTATTTTGGAAGCAGAAGAACCAGTGCCTTCCAGAAACTTGCTGTTCAAATCTCTGTTGATAGAGGTTGATGCCCGGAGCTGCATTTAGGGAGCAGATATACAGATTGTGGAAGTCAAAGGCTTCTGAAGGTCTTGGAGGAGAGTGGTAGAGCCTTTGTGGATGACACAGACAAACTCCAGGAGAGCCTGAGAGAGACGCCAGGGACCTGCACCAACTCTGTGCTTCACAAATCGCCAAGTTCTCCTTCCGTCTCACTCGTCACCATTCTGCCTGCAGGCCTTGGAGGCAACTCTAGCCTTTTTAATAAGACAGTTTGGATGAGAGACAAGCCTTTTCGGTCTGAGAGATAAAAATAAAAATGTCAGTGATCAGAGCTTCCACATATGGTCTCAAAGATAGATGAAATGTAAAGCTGGCGACTGGCCTGTGCTGGAAGGACACAGGCCCAGGAGTCTGGAAGGCACTTTAGAGTTTTGATTTTTTTTCACCCCATAAGTGATAATGGACTGTCCCCAAACACATCAAGATCTTTCCTTTTTAAGGGCAGTGAAGGTTGCCAAGCCCTGCTCATTTGCAGCTGAACTGTTCAGAGATATTGTGCACCCCTCCCCCACCGCTGTGAATAGGTTTTCCCAGAATTCCAATGAGGAGTCCTCTACAGACTGCCCATCTGTTGCTAGGCATGCAGGGAATCTGGGTAACAATTACACTTGGGAATCACCTGTCAGTACTCCGGAAGAGACCATGAGACCATGACTTCTGAACCAAGCCCTTGAAGATTGCCTTTTCTTCAAGACACTTACTCTCTGGGGTGTGGGGTGTTGTTAGAGGGAAGGAAAAAAGGGTTGGAAGAGTGGAGGGAAGGATTTGCATCTCATCTGAGAAGGCCAAAACCCAAGAAAATATATTTTCCCTGACCCAAGGAGGTGAGCTCATTTTCAAGACCAAAGCTGGTGAGAACATTCTAGAACAATTCTCCCTAGCATTCTGAATTGTGAACCAGTAAGACATAGTTGAAGACTGGGGTTTACACATGGACATGCTGTTTCATACTAAGTGCACTCACCTGAAAAGGTAATTCCATCTTTAAATGACCTTCCTCCTCAGGCATGGTGGGGCATGCCTGTAATCCCAGAATCTGGAGAGCTGGGACAGAAGGCTAGGCTTGTTCAAGGTCAGTAAATCTGAGTCCACAACATAGTCTTATCCAGTGGTTCACAAGCTTAAACCTGCATCAGAGACACCCGGGGGATTTTGTTACAGTGGGCTTCGGATCCCACCTCCAGAGTGATTCACTGGTATGTGATGAGGCCTGGGGACTTGCATGTCTAGTGATTTGGGGTGATGCTATACTATTGGTTCAGATGCTGCACCTCAAGAACCTTTGGCCTAGGCCACCGAGCCACACACAGAACTAGTAGCCAAGTAGTCACTGTGTGGGAGTGGGTTCCTACAGGCATGACTTCAGGCTCTGTAGCAAAGACGACAGTGGGACTTGAACTCAGACTTGACTGGGCTTGATGACATGAGAGATGTGGGACTGGAATGGAACCTCAAAAGACAGAATTGGAACTTAAGAACATCCCACAGATACAAGGAACAAATGACAGTAACCTTAACCCTGGGCTGGTTTGACACATCCACTGTGTAAGGAATACCTACCAGACAGAGACCAGGAACTGAGAAAAGCCCATAGCATGGCTGCTTGAGAGCAAGGCTGTGTTGTCCTCTCTCTCTGCAGGACAACACAACACATTTGCCACTAAGGAGCTTTCAGGCCCTTAGCTCAGCTCAGTTTAAAGCCAGCCTGCAACACAGAGTACAAAGACAGTCTGCTTGGAAGTTGATGCCAGACTTACAGACACATGTGGAGAATTACCTGCACTACCTTCTCACCGCCCTTATAAATGCATGGCTCTTTGGCATGTGAGAGGCAAGTACCCTATCACAGACCTATGTCCTCGGCCCCAATTCAGAGAGTTAATACAGAGCTTATTCAAATTTCTTAGCTTCCCCTTTTGGGTGCCTTAATATTGCAATCTACAATACCAAGCTAATATAGTCATAAAAGGTGTTAATAAGTGTGCAAACGTAGTGTACATCTTAGGTTTTTTTTGTAGAGATTACCAACTGAATCCCCTAGTGGTATTAAAATACTAAAACCAGGAGTGTGAACCTTAGAAGAATTCTTACCTTCAGCACACTCTGCCTCCTGGCTTTAATAGTATTATAAATCCAAACAAGTGTGTTCAGGAGGAGCAATGAGTTCAAACTCAAAATGAGAACGAAGAGGTAGAATTTAGTTTGTCAAGAAAGATCTTATGATCATTTAACAAGTAACTACTGAACAGCCATTATTTGCCAGGCACTGGGAACACACTGGTTCATAGCATAGATATGAGATTGCCTGGCATAGGGCAGAGTTCAGGGCTGGCTGCATAGTAGTCCATAAATCACTAATTATAACTGTGATGAGTGCTGTGGTTGAGAACAAGGACAGGACACTTCCGTTTTCAAAGCTAAACAGGTTCTGGAGTGTAGAAATAGAAACTAAGGCTTCATCCTCTCCATTCCACACCTATCAAATGATGCCTTGCACCAATGGAGATTTCTATGTGGAGACAAGAGGGCCATCAGACCCAGTGGCAGGACTCATGTACCTTTAGTGGCATGCAGAAACTTTGCAGTGATCCTCAACTCATGTCTGATCTAGATAGATCTTGTCAAGTCTAGGCTTTCCCAACTATTCAAAGAGAACTTAATGTAAGGTGTGGAGGAACTTTGGAGAGGTGAAAAGAGGTGGGGAAATAGGTAAGTCACCATAACTAGTTCAAGAGTTTGAGCCAAGTGCCTGGTTCTTTCTAAGCATGGATCTCTTATTAGTGGATAGTGACCTCTCCAGCTAGACACACAAATATGACTGGAATGCCGAGATCTGTGATGCTGGAGGATTCCGGGACTAAGATGAGGATGAGGATACAGCTCCTCCTCTTCAAAAACATGGCTCTGTTTCTTGGGGAAGTGATGGCTAGTGTTAGTTGTCAACTTGATAGACTCTAGACCCCCTGAAGAGATAGGCCTCTAGGCATATCTGTGGAGCATTATCTTGACTACATCCTTCACTGTAGAAAGGCCTGCCTACTGTGAGTGGCATCATTCCATGGGCCACGGGTAAAGCTGGGCACCAGCATTCCTTATTTCTGTGTCTTGACCATGGATGACATGTTACCAGTTGCCTCCAGCTGCCTGGGATTCCCCTACAGTGATGGACTATAACCTGGAAATGGAAGCCAACATAAACCCTTTCTCCCTTCAGTTGCTTTTGTTGGCATATTTTCATCATAGCAACAGGAAAAGAAACTAAAACAGGGACCTTAATTCACTAGACTGAAACACCGAATTTTGAAGGAATGGACTGGGATTCTACAACACTATGAGTGTGGAGGGACCCACAAATATTGAAAGGTGTAACATACGAGCAAGTCAGGTAGGAAGGGTATGAACCTGTTAACTGACTTCCTATGGAGAAGGTAGGGAGATGGCATCATTCTGCTACCTGCTAGCATACTAGAGGGATGTCCATGGTAGAGGTGGCTTCACAATGATCTCCACCCCCACATTAACTACCCAGAATGCCATGAAGAAGAAGGACCACAGAGTTAGTGTCCCTGCTCAGGGATTTGCCTCAAGTTAAAGCTCCTGTTTCCCCAGTGTTGTCAGCCATTGGTTCACAGATATGATAGCAAGGAATGGTTTCTAAGATTCTCTTCAGTCAGAGCTGGTGAGGAACAGTGACAAAAGCTACTAGCTTGGAAAGATGTAGCACGAAAGGGACAAGGAAGCTTCTGCAGGCTTCAGGGGAAGTGGTATGCCTTCACAGTGTCTGCTGCTTCCCATGTGTAAACACTGTCACTGCAGGGGAGTCAAACACAATGGCAACTGGCTTGCAAAAGGCTCATGTTTGCTACTAGCTGAATTCTGTCCCTAGGATGGTGTCCAGGTCACTACCAGAGGACAAGGCAGACTGAACAAAGTCTGCAAATGCAAACCCTACCTGTGTTGCTGCTCGGAAGCTCTCACACTCTGTGGAGGTTCTCCTCGGTGGAGAGCAGGAGGTGAGTGGGGTCTGGGTAGCCAGGTAAAGCTGGGTGGGGCTGAAATTATAGCCAGTGAAAAGTTCAGTGGGCCCCTAAATAAGGCTGAATCTTCCATGTACCTTTTGTAACCATCATGTAGAGGCAATCCCAGCAACAATAACATGAAAGAAATCCTAAATGAGCACAGCTCACATCCTTCTTAGTATGGAGCCACCCACTTGAAGACAATGCCCTGGTATCACACAGGAGAGAAAGTGACAATGAGAAGCAGGGAGGGTGAGGCCAGCTGTTCCCCCCTGAGTGGGGGAGGCAGGGACAGGCAGGGTTATTAAAAGCTCCATGACATACTTTGGCTTTGGCGGTGAGGTTATGTCTCAACCCATGGGATCACTCCCTCCAGGGTAGATTGGGAAGACAATAGTGACAGCCTTGTCAAGTTATTCATGTCCATTGGACCTAATCCTGCTACATGTGTTGTCCTTTTTGATAGGGCCCTGCCTTGTGTCTCTAAGCTTGACTTTTTAGTTCTAGATATGGTGGAAAGAATGGATCTTATCTCTGGGAAGAATTAAGGATAGAGTGAATGTAGTATTCCATCCCTATAACCCACATAAAAAGCTGAGTAAGGTGACATTTGTCATCCCAGTGCTAAACTAATAGATATGCCCTGGGTCACTGAGAGACCCTGCCTCAAAAATCATGGGGAAATGCACATGAAGAACAACACCCAAATTTGATCTCTGACCTCTACATGCATAAATAAACATATGAACATGAACCTAAACACACACTTGTGTACACACACACTCACATGCACACACATGCATGCATACACAACAAGCACAGATATAAATAGACACAAAGAAGTTAGTGACTGATTCTGACCTAAGCAGCCAGTCCCTCCTCATGACATTTGCAGCTTTGCAGGGTTATGACACTAAGAAAGACTCTAGGATGACATAACTTCTTCTCTCCTGGTCCATAAGTGGCAAGGTAGGATGGAGGAAGGAGCTTTCTTTTTTGTTTTTGTTTTTTTTTTTGTTTTTTGTTTTTCAAGACAGGGTTTCTCTGTGGCTTTGGAGGCTATCCTGGAACTCCCTCTGACCAGGCTGGCCTCAAATTCACAGAGATCTGACTGCCACCTGAGTGCTGGGATTAAAGGCATGTGTCACCAATACTTTCTTAAATCCTGCCCTGTGAGTGAATGCTTGATTTTTCCATGTTAGTCCAGCCTTAAAGTGGCTGAATTTCTTCTAACGGTAGGAAACGTTGCAATAATGTAGAATGTCATGGAACAAGGTACCAGCTAGTCCAGGTAGATCGAAAGCATAGGCTATGGTTGGTTCCTTTTGTGCGGATGAAGTCAGACTCCCCTTGAATCTAAAGACCAAGAGGCGAGACGGAGCCAGGCATAGAAGAGGAAAGAAAGAATAAGGGGGAGTTTTAAGTGTGTGACTGGTAAATCCCTTTCTGTGAGAATAACCTTCTGGCCACAGTGGGGAACTGGGCTTGCCCAGAGCATGAGCATCACATACCACTCATGTTCGTGACTCACCTTTGTCAGCAGTTTTCAGACCTGATTTGTGGAGGAGGCACACCCATGATGCTGCAGTTTTCTCAGAATGTGCCTACCACACATTTGGACTCATCACCTGTGCTCTACCCAAGCCCTATTCAAGGCAAAGCTGCCAGGGCAGGGCTGAGTGGGGAATGATGCCCCAGAAGACACTGAATGATGGTAATTATCTGATGGCTGCCCTTTATCAAGTGATGACTCTGCTGAGACGCTGCGCACACAGCTTTACACACATATGCTATCTCACTTAATCCCAGAGCCACCCACTTAGTTTTGTGTTATTATCATTTTCATTTTACAGGCCAGGAGACTGAGACTCAAGAAAAATAACATCCCCAAGACCTCCTAACTTTATGTAGCATTGTTGGGTGGAACCCAGGTTACTGTGAATCCAAAAATGTCTGATTTTTTTCTACTTTAGGCCTTGGATCTAGTTCTACCTCTCCATCTCAGCTGAGGTGGGCTACCACCATGACTTCCAGGGACTGGATCTAAGTTCCCATTGTGTTATAAAAACAGATTCACACTAGGCTAGGTCTCAAATCCAGCAAAGAGATGGCAGCCACTTTTTCTAGACTTGACTAGAGTATCCAGATCTTTCTATATCTAGAGGTAAATGTAGCTGCAGCTCCTTTCCTGCCTAAAATGGATGACTTACAAAGGAATAAAAAGACCATATACCTAAATGTGAAGGAACTGGCTACACCCTATCCAAGGGACTACAGAAAGCTCTGGAATGCTTTGATGGGTTTATATATTGCCTGTCTTCTTGCTGTAACCAAAATATGCAAGAGAACAAGCTTCGAGATAAATGATCTACTTTGGCTCATGGTTTCAGAGGAATCAGTGTCCATGGTCACTTGGATTCACTGACAAAGTGATAGAGCTCTCACTGGAATTGGGGCAGGTGAGAACAGGGAAGAGAGATGGACTACAAGAAGAGGCCAGTACAGGAAATGCCCCCAAGGACATGTCCCAGTGACCTACTTCCTCTAACTAGGCCCCAAATTCTGCCTTTCACCATCTCCCAATAATGCTGTTATGTTATGAATCTCTCAAGAAATTAATTCACTAGTTAGGACAAAGCCTCCAGCATTTAATTAATCAGTTCCTGAGAGTCCTTCAGTTGGGTGTATTAGCTACCTTTCCATTGCAGTCATAAATCACCATGACATACAGAAGGAAAGGTTTATATGGTTTATGAATCCAGAGGAATAAGAGTCTATCATGGCGGGGTACATACCAGCAAGGAGCAGGCATGGTGGCTAAAGTAGAAGCTAAGGGCTCATATCTTTAACCACAAACATGAAGAAGAGAACGCAAGCTAGAAATGGAGCAAGCTCTTAATGCCCACCCACAGGGACTTACGTCCCCCATCAAGGCCACACCTACAAAACCTACCCAAACAATATCAAAACTGTGGACCAAAGGTTCAAAAGCCCAAGACCATGGGTGACAGACATTCTCATTCAAACCACCACAGTTGTCAGTCAAGCTCCCAATACATGAGACTGTGGAGGGCATTTCATATTTGAATCCTCACAGACAGCAAGCTCTGTGGACACCAGCCACCCTGCCTAGAACACACTGGGCATTGTCATGAAGATATCTTACAGGTGCCATTTCCATGAATCCCTACTTGCTTCCTGACTTCTTTCCATCCTTCTACCCCAGATTTGGATGCTTAGCTTCTAATTTTCTACATAGCGGGACAGCTGAGATGATTGTTCCCAAAACAAGAGAGGCAATCTGTGCATGGGTCGAGGCCTTTCTCTGTGTCCTTTTACTGCATTTATCACCAGCTTCAGGACTTTACTTAGTACAGCTTTGAGATGAAGACCAAGAGCTAGAGAGGCAGCAGTAACCAGAAGGTTAGAACCACAAACAATACCCAGAGTCCACCCGGACCATCAAAAATGCTTACCAGGAACTTGAAATATGACATATTGCACTATGAATGAATGGTAGAATGGGTTAGACACAGTCCAAATCCTCAGGGGGCTGACTGATATAGAGAGGAAGATGAAACTTTTAAATAAAATGATGTCCTTCTTAATAAGATCAAATAATAATAACTGAAACTATATAGGACACATATAAGGGAGATATAAATACAATAGAATTTCAGAGTTCCCCCATTAAAAGGCATACCTTAGATGAGCAGGGCCTGAGCAAGAAGGACGGAGGTGGGGGTGGGAGGGTGCAGGGTTGTTATGGCAAAAGGATGGAGTCCAAGAGACTATAGGCAAATGCCATCTTCAGCATGCTTATTTCTTCATGCCAACCATGTTAAATCTACTCCTGAAGCCCCTCCTAAAATACCACCTCCCTCTCCCACCCTTCCTTGCCCTCTCTTTCTCCTCTTACTTTCCTATCACTTAAGATTATGGAAAATTTTGCCATACATAGATGTTTCAAACTTGTTCTTGAAGCCTGTCCCAACAATACCAGACTGGGTTGAATTTTCCAGTCACTGCCTCCCTACAATAGGTAGAGTCCCACCACACCTTGGGAAAATTAATTACACAGTGTCTTGTATTGTTCACTAATGATTTTGTTCTGTGTCCCTGATGATGCTTTAAGCTTCTTAAGGGCAGGGTTGTAGAGGTGGCATTTCTTGTGTATACAGCACATTGCTCACGCATAACAGCTGTTCAGAGGATGCTGGTTAGATTGTGATCCTAGGTCGTTGGCTGCCTGCTGTCATTTAAAGTTCTCCTGGGGCAGCAGCTAACAGACAAGTTCAGAATATCCGTGTATTTAATTATCTGGGGAGTCTTTGTGTCCTTTTGGGAGCCCCCTTGTTTTCGTTAAAATAACCACACTTACTTTTTAAAAGTCATTTTATTAGATTGATTTATTTTATTGTATGAGTGTTCTGCCTGTGTGTGTGTGTGTGTGTGTGTGTGTGTGTGTGTGTGTGTGTGTGTGTGTGTGTATGTGCGCGTGCGCGCGCGCGTGCACACATGTATGTATCTGGTGCCCTCGAAGGCCAGAAGTAGCATCAAATCCCTTGGCACTAGAGTTAGGGATGGTTGTAAGGCACCATGTGGGTTCTGGGAGCCAAACCTGGATCCTCTGCAAGAACAACAAGTACTCTTGAGCACTGAACCATGTCTTCAGCCTTTCCCTTTAGTTTTTAGGAAATACTTGATAACCTTGGGGATGCTAGCTTCTCTTTTTTTACACCCAGCAAGCTGGGGTTCACTTGCCTATTGTTTAAAACCTGGGACACCCCAAACTTTCAGTATTTCTTCAAACAATGACTAAACAGGTTTTATCTATTTCCGTGTTTGTTAAGGTCATTAATGTACTCATGGCTCTGTCTTTAGATTTCTTAGGATAAAAGAAACGTTCTGAGCAAGAGAAGCAACATTTGACTGCCATAAGTAAAACCAAAAAAATAAATAGGAGTGAATTATAATACAAGGAAGGGAGTCACCTAAAACTTGAGAGCTAGAAGGTAACCAAGTTAAGGTGACATTTTTGACAAGCCATCCAGTGACGTTCTCAATTTGTCCCCACACCATCCTTTCTTATCTCCTTTCTTCTCTTCCACTCTTCTGTCTTCTATGTCCTTCACTGTAGCCTCCTTGCTTAGTCAAAATGAGTATTGATGTGACTTCTAGCTCAATTTCTGTGGTTGACAAGACCAGAAATAATTTTAATAGAGTGGGCCAAGCCTAGGCTTGAAAAATACTGTCTTTCTGGGTACTCAGATCTAGTGGCTTAGGGATTAGAACAGATGCTGATTTGCATATGTATTTTTCAATGAAGCAAGACCAGTCCTGTATCTCTAGTATGTGCTCATATGGATTTGTCAATGAGGCAGGACCAGTATGTATCTCATAGCCGTATCAGCAGGCCTTCATAAACAAGTGCCAGATACTGTGAGTCCCAATAAGAAAAATGTAAATCCTGACCTTTCCATTCAAAAACTGGAAGGCACATGGAAAGGACAGGAGAACATTGCCTTACAAATGAATGATATAATATGAGTCACCTGTGGATAGGGTGGCTAAGAAAATGAAGGCAAAATTAAGCTGCTTAATTATACTACTTAAGTATACGCTATTCTGAATGAGGAAGGTGACCTTCCCTTTTCAGCACTGTTTGTAGTATAGAAGTACAGGGGTAGGGAGTAGATTCAGTGTAACCATGGTGGTGGAGAACTTGGCATCATGCTGTATGCTGCAAGGACACAGCCTGGAGGTAGAAGCTGCCAGTGGAATTGGTCTTGGTCCTCGAGTTTCTGTCACGTAGAAGGTATAGCCAGAGTATATGAGGGCTCTGTTAAAAGTTGCAAGCAGACACACATCATAACATATTGTAGATACTTAGAACTGACCAACTTAAGGGTGGTTAATCATTTGTCAAAACTATTGGCGTATGTAGGAATGAAAGCTGGCAGCTAAGAGAAAGCAAGATAGGAAATAGAGTGTGACAGATTCCCAACAACATATGTGATTATGAAATTCAAGCAGGAAGGGAATCCTCCCTTGTTTTCAGGGCAGGGGGTGGAACCCAGGACCTCAGGCATGCTAGGCAAGCTCTCTGCCACTGAGCCACACCCAAGACTAGGAATCTCTATCTTGTAGATGAGAAAACCAAGGCCTGGATGCCTGAGTATCCTGAGGAGAGGGTATATACCACCTATGCTAGCTATTGCAATCTCCCTGAGTCAGTATCTCCTCATGAATTCCAGAATGGTCTCTAAGTTCCAGAGCATGCAAAGGAATGCCATTGTTGTGACTTATATTATGGAGGCAGATTCCTAGGTCCCCAGACCCCAAAGTCTTCCACCACTCAACTCCACCCACCCTTAGAGGAGACAAAGAGAATAGAGAGAAAAGAAGAAATTAGACAGGAAGAAAGAGAGAGAGAGAGAGAAAGAGTCTCACCTGCAACCTGCAACCTGCAACTGGTAAAATAGAACACACAAACTCGTGTGACAAGCTCACCTCACTGGACGACTCATGGGGATACAGAATGAGTTTCTCGAGTGGTTTGTAGTTAGGTGGAGAAAGACCCAGCTAAGGTTTTAACAAGCTGATGGTGCCACACTGCCCCAAAGCTCTGTCATGGTAGCAATGGTTATGGAGGTGACCCCTAAGCTCAGAAACCCACAATGAAGTACCTCCTAAATGCAGTGTGAAAGAGTGTGAAAATTTGGTCAGGGAATATATCCATCCACATTTGCTTTGTTTTCAAAATCAAAAATCTATTTTAAGACAAATTAATTGGTTCCTTTAAACTGTCTACTTTTCTCCTTTTGTTTTCATGGCCATGATGGCTTTTCCCCCATTGAGATATAGTCCTTATCCCCATAAGTCACCTTCCAGTGAATACTTAAGAATACTCTGCAGTGAATTTTGTTGTATTCAGTCTTGGATCCACCGCTAAGTCCAGAACATTCTTATCACTTCACAAAATAAATCCTATATCCATTAGCAATTACTTCTCATTCCCCACCACTCTTCTCAGCCCAGCAACCACCAATCTACTTTCTCAGGATCTCTCAGTGCAGACATTTCATATAAATGGAGTCATACAAAACATGGTCTTTGGGGAAAGGCTTCTTGAAGACTCAACTATGTTGTACTATGTCATTTTTTTTGACCAAATAATGTCCCATTCTTTGTTTTTTTTTGTCTTATTGTTTTTGTTCTGGTCATAAGTTGATGGGCATTTGAGTCATTTATACTCTTTGAATAATATTACTGTAGACATTTGTACATATATTTTAATATAACCCCCGGGGCAAGTTATCAGATTATATGGTGCCTTTGTGTTTAAACTTTTGAGGAACTGCCAAACTGATTTCTTAGCCAGTTGCTTGTTATTGCACTTCTACCAATGTTCAGGAGTTCCAGTTTCTTCAGATTGTTGCCAACATTACGAAGGCCAAGAACATGACCATGAGTGACATAGCTCAGTACCTCACCCGGGTCTCTGATGAGGTCTCAGTGTTTCAAACTAGTACTTCATGTTCCAGTCATTTGCCTTGTAGACACCCCAGTGGGTATAAAATGGAATCTCTGTTCTTTGGATTGACAGTCCCTAAGAGCTAATGCTGTTGAAATCTTTTAGTGTGGTGCCGACACATTTATCTTCTTTGGAGGAATGGTAAGTGAGACTGTAGGCCAATATTTTGAGTGGGTTATTCCTTTCTTTATTCCCACCATGCCTTTGAAATCAAAATAAGACGACATGGCGGTTTTTCAGGAATGGGCTTCTTATAATTATGTGGTCACAGATCGTAAACCCATGGATCATGAAGAAGATGGTCCTAAAGCAAATGGTGGCTTTACCATGAGGTGGAGGCAGCAGAGGTCATTAGATAAGATTGATTTCCTCTGGGATTCATGGATGTATTCCTGGAGAGGACACACCAAGAAGAGGAAAGGAAGGCCAAGAAGAGGTGACCCTTGAGTGACAAAGCTCAGTATTTCCCACTGGGGTCTCTTTCGTAAACTCGGTGTTTTAGACCAGTACTTCATGTTCCAGATCCTAGCCTCCAAACTGGATTTGAGAAGGAGGCAATTTTCCATTGTAGATACACTGCTACAAGATCTTGCTGAGGAAGCCCATCACTTGTACCTCACAGCCTTCAGCATCTTGATCATTGATGTTTCCAGGGCCTTCCTTCACGAAGGGAAAGAAAGAACATTTTGTCTCTTTAAACTCCTAACACAGAAGAGCAGAGTGGCCTGAGGATGCTTTCTCTAGATGTCATGAGGAGGCTTATGAATTCTCTAGCTTTCCTAATGTGGCTAGCCCTCAGTTAATCTAGAGGACAACCTCTGCAGGTCAAGTTCTAGGCTAAGCCTGGGAGAATGTGCTTTTGCTACAGGAGGTCATTGGGAAAGCCTAGTCTCTGCCCTCGGGCAAGTTTCCGCATTAAATGGGTTACATATTTCAAAGTTTCCAATGTGCAAACACATTCTGCTTCTCATTAGATACTGACCAACATGGAGCCATGGGTGCCAGGAAGGAGAGAAGGGGCAAGCTGGGTGAGTTAAAAATAGTAATTATTATAACTAATATTGACTTGGCATTGTAGAGTCTGTCTTGACATAACACAGAATTCTCCCCAGCCAGTGTCTTAGGTGCAAGAGGAGAGAGATCCATGGTGTGTACATAAGTTCTCATCAGTCTTCGCCCCTACTCCAAGCCCTGCTGGGCATTAGCTCAGTATGCGTGTTTGAAGTAGGCTTGCTATGGGAAATCTTTCTTTGTGGTTTTACCCCTACAATTACAGTATTAGAGAAGGGATTAGAATCCAAAGCTACACCATATGCAGTCCAGAGAGCTAAGCTGGAGGAGGTCAGCCTTGGAGTGAAGGAGAAGGAAGGGTTGCCTGATGCCAGAGAGTCTGGATGTTCATGAATGCCATGAAAAGCTGTGCCCACAGCTGCTCAGTTGGGGCACCCAGATGGAATATGACAGAGTTCCAAAGGAGGATGGCGCTACATCATCAAGAGAAGGATGCATTTAGAAACAAAAAGCTAGGCATGACGTAAAGCTAAGTATGATGGCACATCTTTCAACTGAGCACTCCAGAGGCAGAGGCAGGCAGACTGTTTATAAGTTCAAAGCCAGCCTGATCCACACAGTGAATTTCAGGTCAGATAGGGCTACACGATGAGACCCTCTCTCAAAGAAGGTGAAGAAGGAGAAGATGAGGGAGAAGGAGAAGAAAAAGAAGAAAAGGAGGAGGAGGAAGAAAAAAAGAAAATTTAAACTGTTAATAGTACACACCTCTTTCTGAAGTTTAAAATTCTTCCTGAGGGAAACAAGAAAGAAGACATAGGGACATAGGGGAACACTAAGAGGAGAGGGATACTAAAACACAGAGGATACTAAAGTCAAGTTGAACATAGAAGGCTTACATCAGGTTGGAGCAAGAAGATGGGAAAAATGGGTTACAAAAACGAAGTATTCATGAGAAGGACATAAAGGAAACCACTGCTTTATAAATTAAAAAGAAATATAGAATAAAACAGTAAATCAAAAATAAGAATAAAAAGGTGGTGGGAATGGAGGTAGCTTCCTTATATAGATGATATTATTTCCAGAAGTCATGGGAGTTTTTCCAACAAGAACTCCAACATTAGGTGCAGGGTGCCTCCCTGAGTTACTGGCTAGAGAGGTCTCAGAGGTCCCCAAAGTATACAGACAATTGCCATTGCTACTTATTATCCACAAGAGCTAGTTGGCAAGATTCCATTGCTGAAGACACTATACACTTTGATTCTAGGACAGAGAGAAATCAATAGAGAAGAACATTGAGTACTTCTTCTATACTAGCTTGTGCTCACAGTGCCAGAAGTTGCTAAGCAGGCTTTTGAGAGACAACACTTAGCAACTGCCTCACCAGCTGTAGACCACACGTACTGCAACAACAATTTGCCCAGCAAGATATACCCATTTATGCAATAGTGGTGTGACTATTTGGAGATAATCAACTGCTTAGTGATTGAATTTGAGGTCTACTTCACAGAAAGGAATATACACCTGATGTTGTAAATTTGATCAAAAGTCTATAGCTGCAAGAGGGGATGGGCCCAATAAATATAACACACCACTGTAGTTTTCCTAAATGAACGTGTTGTAAAACTGCCTTCTGCATATTTATGTTTATACTCACAGACTCCCAGGGCTCTCAGCCTAGAGCTAAGAATGTCAGGCAAGGCAGAGACATATACCTGGTCAAAGTGCTGAAAGTCAGTGAGTACTCTTAAACGGGATGTCTATATCACCTCTTCTACCTTAAGATCTCAGGAGCATCACAGAAGAAATGGTGGAAAGCGTTGAAGACCAGAGGATGGTGAAGAATGTCACAACATGCTGCTGTCTTGATGCAACAAGGCCACTGCTACCAAAACCCACTGTGGCTCTGGGACTCTATGGGAAGTCAGGCCCCAACTTTCCATTATGGATAGATGAGGTGCTCCTGGGGAAAATGATGAGGTTAAACCAAATGGAGAAAGTTCCATTCTTGAGGATCAGGAGGAACAAAGGTGAGGATTTAAGAGTTGTAGATTCCCCTGTTGTTATGAATAAACATCTTCCTACATGGGGTGGCAGAGGGCAACAAGGGGATAGAGGCTGAGTCCTGGATGCACAAGCTTACCTTTCAGGGTTAATCAAGCCCTTTGGCTCCCTGGCACCTTCAGTCATCTCTTCCTTATCCTTTAGACCAAACCACATCAACTTCTTCTCAACACCCACAATAAGTCACTTTCATCTTTCCATAACTACTCATCCTTATACTTTCTGTCTGAATCCCTCTTTTCATTGCTCACTCTCTCAAACTGCACCTCAATATTCATCACAGTGTCCTGCTCCTGGTGACATTCTTCATGGGAATTCTGGGGGTCTATGGGTTGATCCTGGAAGCTAAGTCCTAGACCACTCCTACTACCATGTTTTGTTTGGTATCTTCTCTGTGATTTCTATCCAAGCATAGGACACAACCCCTTACTTACAACCCTCTCAGACCTGTACAACCCCTCTGAAATCTCTGACTTGATTTCCCAAATGCAACTCATTAAAGTTGAACCTTAAAGGTCTGTGAAATTGGCATAGCTTCTAGTCTGATCTCTGTACCTGAACTGTAATATGGTATTAGGTATGCAATAGCCCTAAAATTATCTGTGATAAAATTTTAGGACTCATTGAGCTGGGACATGTTGTCAAAGCAGGTGTTTGGCTCCTTGTGTCTGTAAAACTACTGTGTTGCTACTGATAGTTTTGGAAAGTTATACCTATAAAGGATTATTTGATAATATTCTGGTGATTTCTTAGGTGGACTCTGGTACAATAGAGTTTTCTTTTATATGGGTCAATATGTGTTATGAGTAAGTTGATGTCAGGAAAATAAAGTGGATAGGATACTTAGTGGTCAGTGTTGATTAAAAGCCAATTTAACATTACACATTAATGTAAACTACCTGACTTCTCTCTGCACTGCATAGAGACCATTATTTAAAAAATGGCCAAGAAGGATAGCTCTACAAAAAATGGCCAAGAAAGATAACAGCTCCTGTACCTAAGGCATCATGGAAGATGAGGCAGAAATATTGTAAGAGCCAGAGGACCATGGAATCTGCCATGGGATTGTATGCCCCAGAAAAGACAGGGAAGCTTCATCCATGATGCCTCAACAATATGGCTACCTAACAAGACAGACAAGATTATCAATAGACATGCTAAAATGAAAATGAAAATATCCTCATGATGGGGGATGTCCTTCTGTGTACATGTTTCTCTTATTGGTTGATGAATAAAGCACTGTTTGGCCAATAGAGGCATGAAGATGAGGAGAATGCTGCGGAGAGTGGCAGAGAGGCCCTGCGATGAGACATCATGTAGCAGAGGAAGGAGTAACAGGTCAGGACCCTTCTCCAGTAAGTTAAGACCATGAGGAAATACTTAGATTAATAGAAATGGATTGATAATTAAGACAGAGCTTGCCAAGAAGAGGTCCTAGCCTTCAGCCAACAGTTTTATAATTAATATGTCTCTGTGTGCTTATTTGGGGCTGAAGCAGCTGTGGGACCAGGTGGGAAAAGAAACTCCAGTTACAATCCTGGGGGACCTACCCCTAGACAAAGAACTACAGGAAACTAAAGAGTGCTGACAGTGGAAAAGTTAGTCTTCCCAGTGATGAGCCCCATAATTTGTTATCTAATATCAAGTCCCGAGATCATGCAAGCAACACTAAATGGAATCAGCAGGCTGCAGTTATATGTTTATGCATTCCATCCGTCTTCCTCCGTGTGTGTGTGTGTGTGTGTGTGTGTGTGTGTGTGTGTGTGTGTCCGGGCACGCACACAGGTGCGTGTGTGCAAAAACAAAGAAAGAGGCTGTGAATTTGAGAGGGAAAGATGGGTAAGGGACATGGACAGGCTTGGTAGAAAGAAAGGGTACAGATGAAATGATGTAACTGTAGTTTAACTTTTACAAATTTTGGAAATAAAAACAAAGAAAGTCTTATTCCAAAGTATAGATCTACTTTGTACTTAGAGAGTCCAGTCTTTTGTATTGAGAGGGTGAGTTTGACAATGAAGAGTAGGGAATCACTAGGTTCAGCATCTGAGAGGGGCTACATTCTGGGTAGTACTAATACCAGGTTTCAAATATATTAGGTGATCCAGTGAAAGCCACAGCTCCACTCAAAGGCTTAGCCTCTATACTTGTTAAATAACTGGTTTTCATAAAATGGTCACTAATATCTTATAAGTTCTGATATGATACTGATGTACTCAAGAAGTTTCTCAACAAATCAAGAAATACATAGTTAATATGTCAGTACTGGGGATTTAGTTATGTTTGGTAGAGTGCTTGCCTAACCACATGAAGTCCTAGATTTCATGCCCAGAATTCCATAAACAAGGAATGATGATGCTTAGCTCTGATTTCAGCACTCAGGAGTTAGAGGATGAAGGATGGCAAGCTCAAAGTCATCCTTGATGTGGATGTAGAGTACAAGGCCAGCCTGGAATATGTAAATTGATTAGTAGGCAGGTAGAGAGATATAGACAGACAGACAGACAGACAGACAGAATCTACACATTAAAATGTAGCAAGTTAAATGGGATACTGTATAAAGCTACATACTAGGAGGCTTTATACTGTATACACCCATGTCATGCTTTCATGTAGATGATGACTAATATATTTGGGGATGAGTTCTGGAAAGAAAACAAGCAATCTGGTGGAAGGAGCTGTTTTAGGATTTAATTTCAAGTAGTCTTGAGTGAAGTAAGAGGACAGACCACACAAGCAATCTGAAAAAAAAATGAAACTGAGGAGTGGAAATAGTGAGTAGGTTTAATGTGCTTAAGAAAGGTCTTGAAGATGGTGTAATTATTCAAAGGTCTCTTAGACAAAAATGGCATCATCAGCCAGTCACCAACATATGTAATATTCCCCATAGCTCTAGACTAAGCATCTATAGCTGCTTGTCTCTGCCACTTGCATGGCCTCCTCCTTCACATTGCCAGCATGCTTTTGTTATTCTACCCATCCTTCTATCCATGTGTCCATCCATCCTTCCACCCACCCACCCACCCATCCACCCAGTCAGTAAGTCAGTCAATATTCACTAAGCATCAGTTACACCAACCACCATGCAGCTTTCCCTGATCACTTTGTGCACTGCTCTGATTAGACACTATGTATCTTCTTCTCTTAAGATCAGAGAATAGAGAATGTGTTTAAAAAAATAACAAGGAAAATAAAAGTGCATGGGGGCCTCAGGCACACCTTAGGAAATCCATGTGTCACTTGGTCTCAGCCCCCCACGTGGAAGTCATTTGTGGACAAGGTGTCTAAAGTCTCACCAGGGGCTTCACCACAGAGAATTTTCCTCAAAATGTTATAAATGGTTACATTAATTTACAAAAAATAGGGTTCAAGGGTGATGGGCAGCTTTAATTGGGGGATCGTTCTGTGACACATGGTTGCTAGGTCCTGGAAAAGAGATGAATGAGGTAGGGCTTTTTCCTTAGGCAGGAGAAGAATACATGCACAAATCTGCATTCATTGAAACTGGACTATCATATGTCCTCAAAGCTAGGGACCAAAGGAAAGTGCTAAAGGAATTGGGGAAACAATCACTGTGGTCTCGAGTGACTAGAAAACTATTCAGAAAAGCTGGGGCTTAAGGATAAGCAGGATTTTGCCAAGTGGAGCCAGGGAGATGAAAGGAAGAGAATAAAACAGACAGATGGCAAGTTCAAGAGGCTGGAAGAGGAATCAGGATTCATACAGCTTGAGAGATTCTAAATTCTGTGGGCAAATTTTCAGTTCCTGAAGCTCCATTATTTTCAAGAGCCCTGGAGAAATTCCAGCTGCTGCATTTAAAGGTTCGTTTTTGAACAAACATGGGATGCCACTTTCTACTGCACACTGTCAGTCCCATGAAGCCCCACTTGGAAGGTTGGACATCAGCATCACCTTCTATAACAACAGCCGCAAGGTGCACTGCAATCCTCAATCGTATGCAAACTAGATTCCGGGACCCTTGCCCAGAGTAGGACCCAGTGTGTCTCCATTCACCTTCTTGAACTCTGTACTTAGGGACACCAAGGAAATGCTCATTCAGTTAGTGACAGTAAACCAGACAACCAATGGGTCTTTTCATTTGAGCTGTAACATTTGAGGAGGCCCAGTGCCTCTCCTAAGAAGAGAAGTAAGACTGGGGTAGGCAAATCATTTGTCCAAGCTTCCTTTGTCTGTTCTTGTTGTGGTTCTGTTTGTTTTGTAGTGTAGGGACTGAGTCTCAGGTCTTACACATGCCATGCCAATGCTGTACTGCTGGATCATGCCTCATGAGCAAGCTTTATAACGTACTGTATTACAGGCTTCATATGGAAAGTTTTACCAAACTAGGAGTTAGAAGAACTAGGAACTTGTGAACATAGAACTTAACTTTGCTATCTGACTACCCCATGCCATCTGACCACTCCAAGCCTTTGCTTCTTGAACTGTTAAAATAATTAAATAACACACACATGCATGCATACATACATAAAACTCACAGACACATACATGCAGGCACACACTTGTTTTTTTTTTTCTCCATTTTTATTTGAATTAGAAACAAGATTGTTTGACATGTCAATCCCAGTTCTCTCTCCCCCCTCTCCTCCCCTGCCACCCCCCAACTAACACCCTACCTATCCCATACCCTTTCTGCTCCCCAGGGAGGGTGAGGCTTTCCATAGGGGGTCTTCAGAGTCTGTCATATCCTTTGCGATAGGACCTAGGCCCACCCCAGTGTGTCTAGGTTCAGGGAGTATCCCTCTATGACACACACTCATATTTTACAATCTCATTTTGGTATCTTGGAAGGTGTTTTTAAAATATATTTTTATTTGTGTGTGTGTGTGTGTGTGTGTGTGTGTGTGTGTGTGTGTGTGTGTGTGTATGTATGCCACACATATACAAGTGCCTATGGAGATGAGAAGATCCCATTGGATTCCTTGGAACCGGAGTTACAGGCAGTTGAGTTGCCAATGTGAGTTCTGGAACCAATGTCCTGTCCTCTAGAAGAGCAGCAAGCACTCTTATGCACTGAGCCTTCTCTCTCACCCCTGTCTCTGAGTTTTTGTCTGTAGTAGTTCTCTTGGTTTTGATGTCAGATTCTAGGCAGTATGGGAAGCTTCTGTCCCACTTGCCTGCCTGGTGAAATGCGAATGTGAACATTCCTTGTAAAATGGGAAGTGAAAAAAAAAAAAAAAACCTAATGAACTAACTACTGGCCTTACTCTATATATGGTCTCAATCCCTAACCTCGGATAAAGTCTTCTTGAAATCCCCAAGCAGGCTCTGTGAGAAAGAGGATTAAATGGCATTAACCAAGCCAAGAAGATACTGATGTCCCAGGGACACCTGGAACAAACCTTTGCTATTGATTAAAGGAATTAGTGATTTTGGAATGTACAGGTAGACAAAAAGCAGAGAAATGCAATCCTTTTCCACAAGCCCAGGCACAGACCAGACATTCACTGGTTTCTTTTTGCTTGCTGGTACACACACTGTGGTTCAATAGGCTAAATTTCTAGAAGAAACCCCTTTGACACTAAGCCCCCTGTCTAGAGGGCATGCCATCCCCAGCAGAGCACCCCACTCTGTGCCATTCCACAGTCTTCTAGGACATCAGTAACCAATGCCCAGGCAGACAATCCACAAAGATTAATAAGATAACTGTCAATCTCTTCTCTGAGTCTGCTCTGAGTTGCAGTCAAAGCCAGTAAACTACTCAGATTGTATTTGGTCTCCACTGCCCACAGTTGTGAAAAGCAAACAAATACAGTCATCATTAGGGGAGAGGACAGGGGTTGATGGAATAAACATGGGAGCCATCCTAGAGTGAGGCAAGTTGAGTGCCTTGTGAGCAACAGAAGTGAAATGAAACGAGGAACACATTCATTACAGAACTATGTGTAGCCTTGTAACCCTTAAAAATCTTAGCGAAAACTTGGAGTGCCCCTGGGCTCCAATACCTCCAGACACATACAGTAGAGTAGCCCATTGGATAAGAAAGCTTCTTGCAACACTTAACTATGAATCTCTTTCCCATACATGTTGTTATATGTTCTTATTGCCACTTATAAATTTGTTATGATAATAAAAAGCCATCCACAGCTAGGCATGTAACCGATACAGACATAGTTTCTATAATAAGCATTGCTCAATACTTATTATCCACTTTAGTATACAACACAACAGTGATGTCTAGCTGCCTACAATGACCACACAGATGTTAACAAATAGTCGCATGTCTCCACCCCATGCACTATTAATTAACAAGGCATGGTTTAGGGAAATTGACATGAACTTTCAGCTTTCAGAAGATTTTCCATGGAAGAGTAGAATGCACCATAGTGAGAAAGAGCGAGAACAGAGATGCTCTGCTACTGTATCAGACTCAAGGTGGGAATGGAGGGGGAAAGGACTACATTCCAGGGGAGAATCCACATACAGCATCTGCAGATCTCTACATTAAGGAACAAGACCCGCTGTATTCCCTCTCCACAGGAGGAGGTAAGGTTCCAAAACACATCTGAAGCAGTGTAATAAAAACTCTCTTTCAGGACTGTGAAAATGAATTTATTACTCCAGAATTCATCAAAGGCTGTCATAGTCAAGGACCATTTATTGAGGGGCAATGACCTTATCTTCATTTGCCTTTCTCTAGATCTGTGGTAGTCTTGAAAAACCAAGAGCTTTCCACTCATTCTGGCCATGAAAAAAGTAGCATCCAAACAACCACTGTTAAAAAGAAATGATAGGTTTGGAGCTGACCCAGAAGCCCTGTCCCCAGAAAGTGATCTCTTCTGGATGTGGCAGACAGCTTCCTACAGAACCCTTATTCACAAGACTAGCTATCTAGCATATCTACCCAAGGCATTTATTTTTTAAAGAAAGAGGAAATTAAGCTAATCTTGGATAAATGAAATCGTGAGTGCATTGTTGACAGATGTGCACTACAAGAAATGTGAAAGGAGTCCTTCAGGGCTGAAATGAAAGGGGTGAGGGAGCAGTTGAACTCTAGATAAAGACACAAAGAGCACCTATAAAGACAACTTCACAAGCAAAAACAAAGCATTCTCAAATGTGTGCTTGTAATTCCTTAGGCCTATGCAATGAAAAGCTACTGAGAAAGAACAATTATAATAACAGCACAAGGAGGAATGTAATTATAAGGGAGAATAGGTTTTTTTGTATGATTAAAATTAAGTTGACATTGATACGTTCTAAATTGTTGTAAGTTAAGATGTTGATTACAATTCCCAAGGCAACCACTAAGAATGTATATATACATATATATAATGCATATATATATATATATATATATATATATATATTAACACAGAGAGACAGAGAGAGAAAGAAACCAGGAGGAAATTAAAACAGTACACTAGAAAATATCTACTCAATACAAAAGCAGGCAGTAATAGAGAAACAAAGAAACAAGATGACATAAGCTTTATACAATACAAATAGCTAAATGACCCATATAAATCCTACCTTAACTGTAATTACCAGAATGTACATAGTTGAACTACTTCATTCAAAGAATGAGACTGGTGAAATGAATTATTTTAATGAATAAAGTATATGTTACTTACAGAGACACACTTCAGATACAAAGACACAGATACTTCAAAAGCCAAAAGAGTAGACAGAAGTATACCATAGAATCACTGTACAAAATGGGACCTGGATGGCCCTATTGTGATCATTTAAGTAGACTTCTTGACAAAATTGCTAATAAAGACAAGAGATATTTTACAACAATAAAAGTTTCAATTAATCGGGAAGAAATAACAATTACAAAGATATATACATCTAACAACAAATGTCCAAAACACATAAAACAAAATCTGTATGAACCAAATGGAGAAAAATATCAATTCAATAATAATCAAGAGTTTGATACCACATATTCTTTAATTTAGAGCTGCTAAGCAGAAGTCAACCAAGAAAATGTAACACTTGACCAACAGTATAAAGCAACTAGATCTGTGAAACAAACACCCACCTAACAACACCCGAATATGCTTGCTTTCAAGGGCATATTCTTCAAGATAAACTGTGTCAAGCCATAAAATAAGCCTCAATGGATTTACAAGTGTAGAAAATATTTTAACAAAATTATAAATCAGGGGTAAACATCTGTAAGGGCAGATGGATTTAAAATCCCATTTCCCAGAGTTATCAACCAAACTCAGAATAACAAGATGCAATAAGGCTAGGCATATACCTTCATTTCAAGGCTGGATATGGCAACCCAGTAGGAAGGAAAGGATCCCATGAGTAGACAAGAGAGTCAGAGACACCATCTCCCACTGTTCAACAAAACCCCCAAGCTAAAGAACCTCAGCATGTATGCAGAGGACCTGGTGCACACCCATGCAGGCTCCATGGTTGCTGCTTCAGTCTCTGTGGGTCCCTATGAGTTCCGCTTAGTTCATTTCACTTAGTGTTCTGGTGTCCTCAACCCCTCTGGGTCCTACAATCCTTCCTCCCCCTCTTTTGCAGGGTTCTCCTGAGCTCCACATAATGTTTGGTCATGGGTCTCTGCATCTGCTCCCATCAGCTGCTGGAGAAAGCCTCCCTGATGACAGCTGAGCTAGGCACCTATCCTATGCATAGAGCAGAAATTCAGTAGGAATTACTTCATAGACTTTTTTGTCATTTGTGTTTAGTTCTTCCCTAGGTCTCTGAACCATCCAGCTCCCAGATCTTGACTAACTCTTTTCTGAAGGAATACATAGGAGCACTGGAACTGGGGGAGATGGGAAGTGGGGAGACTTGGGAGGAGGAGAAAGAGAAAGGCTGTGGTTAGAATGTATTGTATGAGGGAAGAATAAAGAAAATCCCATTTCCCTATTTTCCACTATCTTCTTATCTTTAAAATAAAACAAAGCAAATGTCAGATAAAGGATTAGAAAAAAAGAGGTCCCAAACCTGAATTAATGTAAAATAAAGGAGGAAAGAACATCATCTGAGGAAAATATTATCTGTAGATTAGTAGGTGATAAGGGTCAAAAGACAGTTTCCTTTTCTCTGTAGGATGACAGAGAATCAAACATGTTTCAGAGCCAGAAAAGAGGAATGAGCATTTGCATAGGGTGCAGTTATAGTGACAGGGGCCCTGGTGAAAGAAAGAATGTAAGGAGACTGACTGTTGGGGAACAGGCTCCTGGGAAATATGGAGTCACGTGTGTGTCAACTGAAAAGATGGAGACCTTATCCTTGAAACTAGAGAAAAGGTAGTCAGGATGGCTGTGGATATTGAGAGAGTTTGATAAGGTTAAAAGGATGAAGAGGTGACATCTGAGGTGATCTTGTATGACTATCTCCATGAAATTGAAATTAGCATTTTTCATGAGGTTGAAAGGGCAGCAGCATGTAGGATTCTTGAATGAAGTAATGGTACACTGGCTGGAACCACTAAGGATTTGACAACAGAGCTCAGCTAGTGCAAGGTGACTTTGAAAACTGCGTCAGTGAGTACCCAGCCCCTGACTTCCTGGTGGGCCAATTTTTAGCTTCAGTGTTGTTCCAGAAAGCTGGGTAATGATTAGAGGAAGAATCCAGAGCCCTGATATGGGATTAGATTGTCACTCATCCTTGCCAGCTACAACTTCTCATCTTTGAGCTCCTACCATCTGGCACAAAGCAGAACGGTTTCTCCTGATGTTATTCAACAGGGAGGTGAAGCTTCTCCACACTTGGATGACCGGAAGTTCCACTCCACTGAAATGCTGTGCAATGTGTGTTTCATTTCTGGACATAACCAATAAAACAACAGATGGAGTAAACATCTACAACCAAGAAACCAACTCATGTTTCCACTCCTCTGTAATTAAAGATGAGCATATATTTTATAAAAATATCATAGGCTGAAAAAACTAAACTAAAATTAATATTCTTGCTCTCTATCTTTCATTGAAGGACTGGAGCAGTTAAACGGGTGCTAGGGGAGAAAGTACAATTTTCGTCAGTGGTACAGCCACAAGCAAGTTGCCCATGTTCTAGTAAATAACACCCACTCATGCTTGTGCAGGGAGCTGTAAGTAAACTGAGTCACATGTGCACACAGACACATACACAGACATACACTCCATCGATCATGCATGCACACAGCATGTGCAAGCATACACACAAGCACACACACACACACACACACACACACACACACACACACACACACACACACACAAAGCTGCAGGGGATTTGCTAGGAAGAAGTCCCAGCAAGAGAAAAGTGATGAGCTGAATTGGTGGGAGTGAAAACTATTAAATTCAATACAATGAAACTGTCAAGGAATAAGAGAACCATTTTAAAAGAAAAACAGAGGCATGCGGAGAAGTGGTCCAGACTTAACGAGCATTTGCTGCTCTTGTAGAGGACCTTGCTCTGGTTCCCAGCATCCACATGGTGGCTTCATAATCATCAGGAACTCCCGTTCCAGGAAATCCTATTTCCTCTTCTGGCTTCCATGGGCACTAGGCACATATGTGGTGCTTGTACAGACATGTAGACAAAATATTCATACATATAAAATAAAATAAGCATGTTTTAAAAGTTTTTATTTTGAGATTTTAATATATTTGCATAATTTATCCCCTTCCTTTCTTCCCTCCAAACCCTACTGTATGACCTTCTTTACTTGCTTCCAAATTCATGGTCTCTGTTGCTTTTCATTGTTGTTACATGCATATATGTATATACACATAGATTCCCAAACATAAGGAGCTCAGTCGGCACAATACCATTCACGTATGCTTCCTTGGGGCTGACCATTTGGTACTGGATAACCAATGGGTGTGCTCTTCCCTGGAGAAGACTGTTTCTCCCATTATCAGCATCCCTTAGTTACTTATAGTTCTTTGTGTAGTGTTGAAGCCTCATGGGGCTTTTCTTCATCCACACTGGCATGTTTATTGCTGTTGTCCTTGTTCAGTTCGTGTTTAGGCAGTCAAATTGGTGAAACTAGAAAAAAACACATTCAGAAAATTAAAAACTAAAAATACAAAATAAATATGATGGTTAAAGACACCATAGAGTGGAAATGACTTCTGGAAACCCATGGAGGGTGGGGAGAGGAGCAAGCCTATCTTAACCAATCATGAAGCATCCTTAGGAGTAAAGATTCTAATAATAGTAATGGTCCTTTAAATTCTTATCTTAACATAGAACAGCTGAATCTGACCAAATTCCCCTTGATCAGCTTTCTTTCTAACAATCATGTATAATATAATAATATTATTTAAAAAAGTAAAGAGCACTAACATTGGGAATATTTGAATGTTTCAAAGCAAGATTCTTTCCTTTAAAATGCAAACCACAAAAAAAATACTGTGTATTAGCAATGTGTGATGAGGTGATTGGTTCCAAGTAATAACAAGACTTCAGTGAGGTCCTGGACACAAGACAGAAGCAGCCAGAGAACTCAATTCCAGAGAGGTAAGAAGACAGAAAAGTGTGGCCCTGTGTGCCGGCAGGGCATAGTTTTCTGTTATGATTTTTTATAGCATCGATTAGAGGCACAAACTTCAAGCCAGTCCTCCAGGGTTCAAACCCTATCTGTCTTAGCATATTGATGTTCTTGGGAATATTAAATCTTCAGACCTCATTTTCCTCTTCCATCAAAGGGACATGGTAATAGCAGCAATGTTTTTGGGTTTCCTCCACTGCGAGTTAACATCTGTAAAATCTCAACATCATGCTGGACCCTTCATAAAACCCATAAGAAGTTTTTGTAACAATAAGTATGGTTGACTTTGTATTTCTAAGTCCTGACTAGTTTATTTGGTTTTGTTTCACTTTTTTGTCAACTTGACACAACCTGGAGTTATTTGGGAAGAGGGACCTCAGTTAAAAATGTCTTCACCAGACTGGCCTGGCTCAAAGTCTGTGAGGCATTCTGTGGATTAATATTTGATGTCGGAGGACAGCCCAATGTGCCATGGGCAGTGCCACCACCGTGGGCAATGCCACCACTGAGCAGTTATAAGGAAGCTGGCTGAGCAAGACATGAGGAACAAGCTAACAGTGTTCCTCCATGGTCTCTGCTTCAGTTCCTGACTTCCCTCTTTACCCAGCAGCCCAGACAGGTCCATCTCCAGAAGCTCAGCCTACCTCAGCATGCCTGAGAATCGCTAGAAAAAGAATGGCTCCGTGAAGCAGGTTTCTGGTATTCTCGGTTCAGAAGCTCTGGGGTTCTGGAAGGAAAGGTCAGCTTCTCCCTGCTCCTTCCACCCTTGCCATTCCCCACCCAACAGCACCTTCAAAGATCACCCAGAAGGCCAGGCTTCCACTCACAGAGACTTGAGCAGAGTTACTGCAATTCCTCGAAAACCTCTTCTCCAAAGCAGGGTTAATTTTCATAAGCTGGAATAAATCCTTCCCGTGACAATGAGTAATTTTTATGGTCTTTCTGCAGCCATCTAACTAATTGCACATCTCACATTTTATAATTCCCCTCCTCCACCAGCACAGGAGTGGTGGTTAAGCAATGACCTTGGCCTCATCTCCCTTAGAACATGTTTGAAATCATTAATGTGAGGGGAGGCACGGGGAACTGGGGGTCTATGCAGACAGCATAACTGTCCTCTTACCTGCTTCTTCCATAGCTTTCCTGTGTGTGTTTAAACCACCCAATGGTTGTGGAAAGCTTATGTATGACAGGAAATGATTCCATATTTTTTATACACAGCTGCCCCTTTCCCACACCAACGCCAGCTGTCCTTTTAAAATGTTAATTCTGCAAACTTTGGAGTGAGTTTGCGTTTGAAGGTGCGGAAATGCACAGCCAGCCACAAAGCAAGAGAGGAGACAGACAATACACGACTAAATACCCAGCGGTGAGACAAAATGCCCAGCTCAGCTAGATCTTTAGACTCCATGGAACCCTAACAGGGAGCCTCATTCTCCAAGGGCTCAGAAGGGATGAGATGGGAGTTAGATCTTGAAACCTGCATAGGCATTCTCCTCGAAGAGTTCCAGAGAAGTGAAGCAACCTGTGTGAAGGCTCACATCAGCCGTGCGTGGTTGGGAAACTGCAAACATTACAAAAGCTGTGGCTAAGCAGAGGGAACCCAGGGGAGGGGAGCAGGAAACAGTTCAGGAATCCTAGTGGTCCAGTGGTAGGCACAGCCAGGCTCCTGAAGACCTTGTGGCTATTCAGGGAAGGGTCTTCTTTGAGCTGCGGGGGGAGAGGGGCAAAACTATTGTTATTATTATTATTATTATTATTATTATTTATTATTATTATTATTTATTATTATCTCTGAAGCCATGTAGAATTTTGGGTGACTGATGCCAACAGCATGGAAGAAGAGCAAAGCAGAGCGAAGAAAACTGTAGATGGAGGCTGTGCAAAAGACAGGCAGCAAAAACAGAGGTCAGTGTAGTGAGATATCCGCCCCGCCCACACCTGTACCTCCGACCACGCCCAAACGCGTGGTCACAGGTGAGGACCTAACGAGGGAAGATCAGATCTGGGATCCTGGACCCCAGAGCTCTCTCTCTTGTTTCTGGTCGTGTCACAGGGAACAGCCTGGGTGGATCCTTGGAGCTGGAACCTGCAGCGGTCACCTGCCTCTTGTGTAAGTGCATTCTCCTCAAATAAACTTCACTCAACCTGTACTGAATCTAGTGGATCTTGATTCCCACGCAATAGGTCAGCAATCCTTCTGACTCTCTTCTGCAGTGTCTCCGGGCCTTACGGGGAGTGAGACAGATTCTTTGCTTAGGATGGTGTATGATTCTATTTCATTTTCCCACAAGCCTAATGAGTGCTCAAAATATAAAGCCTAAGAATTTTTTAAACACACACAAATGAAGAGCTTCTCCTCAGAACTGTAAGATGTGTTCTCTGACCCTGCACTTACATCAGAGTGGAAGAGGGAAGGGTCCCGGAGCATCTCTGAACGTGGCGTTGAAGAGACTGTATATCAATGTCTCCACTTTAAAAGCAGATAAACCGAGTCCTAGAGAAAAATAAGTGATTCATAATCATCCATTTGCTAGCAGCTGGGAGCAGTGACAGCATGTCCAGAGAGCGGGGCGTGAGTAACAGAAAATGACACATGTAATATAACAATAGCACAGAGGTGAGAGTGGCTACGAAGACAGCAATACGAGAGTTAAGGCTGGTCTCCATAATTGTGGGTGGACTCAAAAGCAGTCACTCTTCTTATGGCAGAGAATGGCAGAAGTCCAGACTTCTTGGTTTTCCTTTTTCTACACTGGACTATCAAGAGATGTCTAGGCAAACTCATGGTAGCTTCTTAGAAACAGACTAAACTATTTGAGAGTCTGAGGGTCAGTGGGAAGGAAAACACTAGGCAGGTTTTATAGGCATCAAACTAGTATCAAAATGCTATTGCCTCTACTCAACAAATAAAAGCATTTCCTGCTTCATGTCTAGTGATGGAAATCCTGGTATATCCACCCTGTAGGTGTAGGCTGGCTCCTTCAAATACTGTGACACTCCACTCATTCAGCATATCCTCCCTCATGAACTATGGGAACAATTCCCTTTGCCCATTGTCTTTTCTGCCAATTTAAAGAGAGCCTCCCTGACCTCAACCTGCCTCATCTTCTCTGGCCTCAGTGACTTGAGCCTTGCATATACTTTCATCCATTTTGGGAGAGAAAGCAGCTTTATACACTTTCTATTTGGCTTTAAAGAGTCTTGAAAATCAGATATTTTATATCAAATGACAGGCAACAACTAGAAACTTGAAACCCAGTGGGGGGGGGATCTTTTTGATGAAAAATCTCTTCCGTATGTTTGGAAACCAATCTGCTCTCGTGTTAATTGAACATAACGAACATACATAAAGTAAAACAATTTCTTAAGATCTTCCTTTTATGGCCCTGGGTTCAAAAGCATTGGACTCCGAAGTGTTTCTGCCGAGGCTCAGAGTGTTTTGCAGACGGTTGTGTGTTCCTAGCTCAATCTGGCTCAACATTTTGGGCCAAGCTACTCAATTCTGTGAGTCATGTGATGTCCTTTGACATTTGAAATGTGCTCCACGTTGCTATGCCATAGAGAGCAGCAGAATCACAGAAGGGAACGTATTGTGTGATCATGGTCTGGAAAAGAAGGTAGAGCCAAAGTTAGAGAACAGATGCTTGGTTTCAGAGTCAGAATTATAGACCATGGGTCTAGTCCCCACTCCTGGTCAATTTTGTAACTTTGAAATATATAAAATACACAATTATCAGGATGATTTTATGCATCCATCACTCTAGGCCTTCTTCATCACTCTTTCTGAATATTGAGGAGCAAAGGCATGTGCCCCATTTTCTGGATGAAATAGATTAAAGGTGACCAGGGTTTTGGAAATATCCATGAAGGTCCCATGTGCTTTCTTGGATGTCAAGTCCATCAAGTAATTCTCAAAGCCTTGGGGGTCATGCTGCTCTTCTTTCTATAGCTGTTTCATTAGCACATATCTCTATGAGGCACAACTGCATTAAAAAATGACCTGAGAGAGTCAAGGAGTATTTAATATTAAAGTAACTGGCAATGATTCTGGATATTCACTGTCTTCATCAGTTGTCAACATCTCCATCATAGGCTCTATCTCTAACCACATAAAGCTCCTGAGGTTCCAAGCATATGTGTCCTTGTACATGTATGTCCTTGTACATGTGTCTTGTTCCCATGGTTGACTGGCCTTTCCATCCCCGTACACCATCACACACACACACACACACACACACACACACACACACACACACACACACACACACCTCTTCTTCTCTCTGAATTCAGTTTTAAATCCTTTCTGTGTGGCCTTCCTGGTAACTTTGAAGTAATTGCCTCCTTCGAAAATCCTTGGTACCCTACTCTTTCTTTGATCACAACTCATATTGGTTATTATCTGTTAACATCCCTGTTAGCCCAGATTATGAGGCCCTTGAGGACAAGGATGGATTGTCCATCTTTTCATTTACAGGATCCTACAGGACACCTGGCCCCTGATCATTTGCTAACCACAAAGTCAGACAAAAGTGTGACAGTGACAGCTTGTACCTGTTTATGAGAATGGTTGACTTCTCAGAACTTTTGTCAGGTGGCACTGGGAAGTATATATATATCTTTAATAATCAAGTAATATATTTAAAACAAAATTAAAATTCTCAAACTCATCACAAAAATGTACATTTGGGTCCTTTATGAGAACTTTTCCTATTGTTCCCAGCGTGACCATGTAGTCACACATCTCTGCCCAGCTCCCACCATCAGTAATATCACATCAATATTCAAATTAGTAGCCGTGGTGAGATTGTTCACATATACCCTGACAACTGATGTAAGCCAAAGTTTACTTTATTTTTTGTTGATTGTATACACTTAAAACAACAGAAAGATGTTAATACACATTAGATTTACAGTTTCTATAATCATTGTATTTTGCATAACACATATGACTATCTGCAAACTACCATTGAACTCAGCAGTCTCTCATGTATCACCAAGAATGGATAGAAACATGACAAATAATTTTGCAGTTTCACTTTATTTTGTTAAAATATCAACTAATACTCATGTCAGAATATATATTTGTTAATTGCCATCTACAATGGCCATAGACACAAGAGTTGGTCAAACAACTAAGGAAACATTCTACAAAAATCAACTGGTTATGAAGAACTCAAAATAAATGGCGTTGAGGCTGAGGAGATGGATTGGTTTATAAAGATGGATGGGATTGATAGCCCACCTGTATGTAACCCCATCTCTGAGAAGACAGAGACAGGAGTCTGCTGGCTAACTTGACTAGCCCAATTGGCTAGCTCTGGGTTCATCCAGAAACCATGTCTCCACAAATAAAGTGGGGAGTGGTAGAGAAAGACATTCCATGTCATGCTGGTTTAAACAAGCAAACATGCATACACACAGCCACACACATACACATACAAGTAAAAAGCATTGTGGATTTTACTAATATGTATAAACTATGTTCTACCTATCCTTTATATCAATAAAAATTATGATGTATGTATATATGTATGTGAATATATGTCTTAGTTAGTGAATTGTTTTTAAAAAATCTACCTCTTTGGAGGGATACCTTGCTCAGACTAGATATAGCGGGAGGGTCTTGGTCCTGCCTCAAAGTAAAGGTGCCAGACTTTGTTGACTCCACATGGAAAGCCTTACCTTCTCTGAGGAGTGCATGGGGGGAAGGATGGGGGTAAAGAGAGGGCAGCAGGAGGAAGGGAGGGAGGGAGTGGGAACTGGGATTGGTATGTAAAATGGGAAAAGGTTGTTTTTTAAATAAATGATCAAATAAATCTACCTCCAATGACACTGGATTAAGAACAGAAAGACAGTAGAATGGATTTAAGTAGGCAGGGAGGAATTGATAAAGGTTGAATGTATCCCCTAACGCTCATGAGTGCGTTAGAACTCAATCTTTATCACAATAGTGTTGAGTAGTGGGACTTTTTAAAGAGGTGATTAGATTATGAGTACTCTGCCCTCATGTATGGACCAAATTAGTTATCCCTGGATAGGGTTACTGATAAAAGGATGCATTCACCCCTTTCCCTCTTTGTATGCACACATGTCTTGTCATCCTTCTGCCTCCTTCCATGAGCTATGTAGTCTATGTGCCCTCACAGAGTCAGCTCTAGACTTCCAGACCCAAGAACTGTAAGATATAGGCTTATCTGTTTCTGCAAATTATCCAGTGTCCAAAATTTTGTTACAGTAACATAACATCCCAAGATGGGGATACATATATAGAGAAAGTAAGACTCAGCACAGGACTTCAGGGTCAGAGGAGACTTGGTGGGGGGAAGTGGGTGCCAGTGCTCCATTGGGCAGAACAGTGCCAGCAAAGATGCAGAGATGGAAGAAGCTCAGCCTGCGTGGGAGAAGAAGGGCATCTGGACTGCAGTCTTTGTGTGTGCAGGGGGTGGTGGAAGTGACACAGAACAAGCCAGGAAAGGCTGGATTCCAAGCACTGATGCCAATGAAAGGGAGGAGAATCTGACTTAGCAGGTAACAAGGAACCATCTTTGGTTCTTGAAAGAAAGGGGGATAAAAGAGTAACTATGACTTTGAGGGTTAGCAGGACCACTGAGGTGTTCAGGGTAGATTGAAAGGAGGCACTCACTCCAGTATCCCCCAAAAGCAGTGGGTTGAAGCAGTTCAGATAAAGCAATGAGCTAACACAGTCCCCTCACCCCCACAATCCTCTGTTCACTGTTTCTTCCCTACCCTCCATCAACTCAGGCACACCCTCTCCCTAGATCATCACTACAGTAGCCCTTTTCTCTGGCATCTATGATTAAGTTTGCCTTAAAAGTATGTGCTGATAGATCAAAGAGCATTTCATAGATTCTGTCTCATTATGGTTTTAAAACTTCCTTTTGTCTCAATCAATTATGAAGTAATAAAATCTGACCTGAGCCAGAACACACATCTATTCTTCATCTGAGATTCAGCCATGATCAGAAAAATCTAAAACTAAATTTGATTGTGTATTCAAAGAGCCCAGATTAAGATGTTAAATCAGCATTATCAGATACCCTTCAAAATCAACTGCAATCAATTCTTCTTTGTTCATTTTATTACTTGTAGATTCTACACATATACACACACACACACAGACACACACACACACACACATACACAAGATGGATGGATGGATAATAGATAGATAGGTAGATAGGTAGGTAGATAGATAGATAGATAGATCAATAGATAGGTAGATAGATACTACACATATGCACAGGCTCCTAGAATATGGCAGTATGTCATTTGGATATCTCCAGCCTGCCATTTCTACTTACATGGATTGCTAAGAAAGAGGACTACTCTTAGAGGAGTCATTTAAGAAAAAATAAAACCTGATATTGATCATCTTTCAAGGATTCCAGTTGCTTTAAGGTCCACTACTGGAATTCTATCTACCTCTTCATATTTAAGTTGTCTACCTCAGCCATCATGTCACTCCAGGTGCAAAGAACATGTCAAAGTCCATGATCTCTGCATATACTCTATCTGGTCAAGCACCAATTGAACAGTCTTTGGGTCACAAAGGAGGCCTTATGGGTTGGTAACACAAGACATAGCTGATGATTTCAACATGATTGTCTCCTGTTTCTATGGTGACCTGCTCTTGTTTGGCCAGGCACATGGTGGATCACTGTATTAGTCAGATTTTCATCACTGTAATGAAATGTCAGAGAAGGTCTACTGATGGAACACTAAAGGTTTGCCTTGGTTTATGGTTGTGGAAGGTTCAAGCTCGAGATGAGGAAATCCGCTGAGCTGGACCTCCAGAGATGGTAGCACATCATGATAGGAGTGAGTGGTGAGCAAACTACTTACATCTTTAAATAACATGGGAGAAACAGAGAAGACAGGCTCCCACAATCCCCTGTGAAGATATGCCTTGTCCCCAGTGACCTAAAGACCTCCCAGTTACTCTGTCTTTCAGATAATCACAATAACTTTCAACAATGTCATCAGGAACTGAGCTCTTCTTCAGAGATTTGGGATGGGGAGCAGGGAGCATTCATCCAAGCTACATCTATACCTATAGCTATACCTGTATCTATATCTCCATCTCTGTGGGGTGTGTGTGTGTGTGTGTGTGTGTGTGTGTGTGTGTGTGTGTTTGTGTGTGTGTGTGATATGAACAATGGAATGATTCTTGGGAAAGAAAAAAGGCCTTTGTGTGCTTTTTACTTCTTTAGAAATATGATCTTACTACAAACAAAGTATATAATCAGGCTTTTTCTTCTTCCCAAATTTAGTCTTTTTTTTTTCTAGAAGCTACCAGCACAGACCCTTGATCACATTTTCACATGAACATTCAGAGGCACGCATGGGGCATTTCTGTTCTGCCTTTGAAATGCCAAGCCTACAAACACTTCTGCCCAAATTACTCAGACACTTCAACTGCTGCTTTCCTCCTAGCGCCCTGTTGACAACCCACATGGACTTGGCTCCCTAATTTCTCTCCCTTCCAAGTATAAAAATAAAAAGACATAAATTCCAGAAATTTCTAGGGACCTAGTCAGTGCCTTTTGATGGGTGACGTCTATGCTGGGCTCTGTCAGCATTCTGTCAAACCTCTGGCACTCAGTTCCATGGAAAGTCAAGACAGGTTGGTGTCACCCACCATGGGCAATGTGTACCTGTCCATCTGTGGCACCAGCGGGGTCTTCCTTTCTTCTCCCTTGTCTTTTATATTGAGAGAGGCAATTGAGAAATTCAGAGAGGAGATGTGTTTTCTGCTGTTAAAGAGAAAGAAACTAGCATGTGCACAGCTATTCGAGAATAACTTGGTACTAAATTGGGTGTCACGAACCAGTGGAGACAGTGAAGTTGTCAACAAGTGCTTCATTTGGAGTCAGAAGTGTGAGCACTTCTACCCATTCCCTGGTCCCCCACAGCACACAGACTTGCAGGCATGCTCTTTTGTAGCACTCTGCCATCCCTATGTCTAAGCCTAACTCAGTTCACCCCGTGGCCCTTTAAGATTTCCAGAATTAGATATTCCATTAGTGTGGCTGGAAATGGCAACACTGATGTGCTGCTTCCCAAGTATGAGGATGTGTGGTGGGAGGTGCCATCGACACAGCCATGCTTGTCAGGGCTTTGTTTCTTCTTCCCCATGTGAGTAAGTGGAACACACACAGGACTCTGACTTGCAGCTGGTGCCTAAAGCTGAAGCACAGGCTGCTTGTCGCTGGGGCTGAGCTGATGCTTTGTTTGTTCTAACCTATGTTCAGACTCTTATTTTACTTCCATGAGAGCATCCATCAACCTGTAGCTCTCCAGTGTTGTGGATGTTTGCTGGATTTTGAGAGTCTGTAACATGAGGTTAGAAAGCTATTGATGTTTGCCAAGCGTTGGTGGTGCACGCCTTTAATCCCAGCACTTGGGAGGCAGAGGCAGGCAGATCTCTGTGAGTTTGAGGCCAGCCTGGTCTCCAGAGTGAGTGCTAGGATAGGCTCCAAAGCTACACAGAGAAACCCTGTCTCTAAAAACCAAAAAGAAAGAAAGAAAGAAAGAAAGAAAGAAAGAAAGAAAGAAAGAAAGAAAGAAAGAAAGCTATTGATGTATTTGCCCTGTTGGTCCTGTTTCTGTCTTCCTTAAGAAAAGAACTTGTTCTGTGTGCCAAGCTTGTCTAGAGACTGTTATTGCTTAGTAGTTTATGTTCTTCTTGCTACAGTGTCATCATACTTTCTTCTAAGATTCCTATGAAATGATATCTGCTCATTCACTTACATCCACCCAGTGCTTTGTAAATGTTAACTCTATACCAGCCTTGCTGAGCATAATCCAGTCCAGACACATGCAACACATTGTCCTAAATCCCTTCCCATGCCCAGACTAGGAAGCTAAAATGAGAATGAGGAAACAATGCCTACCTTCCTCTAAATAAGTGCCATGATCACTGCATGAAGGAATGATTATACAAGGTCATAGCTGTGTGTGTGTGTGTGTGTATACATGTATACACACACATGCATGAGCACACATACTCATCACATCACATGAGCTCTGTCTATGAACTCATAAATGAACTCAACTACAGGGACAAGTAGATATCACTTACCAAATCCTTACTTAGTTCCAGTTACTCAGAATAGACCAGTTGTTCCTAACAGCAAAACTGTGCGATGGGTGCTATGTGATTCCCATTTTCCTAACAGGAAACTAATTCTTTGAGGGGCTAGAGAAAGGCATAGTGGCACCATGTTCTTGGGCTTTACTTCCATAGTGGTTCCATCCTTTCCTTCCTTCGGTGACCATGGCAGGCCTAAACCATTCACTACCCAAAATCTTGGACAGGTATGATTTTTTACATCCACTTCAAATAAGGTCACACCTACTCTTCAGGTAGGCCTTTGCTTTTCACAACCAGAGATGCCACTGTCAGTGGTCTCTTGCCCACACCCCACCATCCTACAAATGTGCTGTGTGACTTGGGGGCTGTCTAAAGGAAAGCCTGAGGGTGAATTACGACAAACCCAAGGACATCCCACCTACAGCCAGTCCTGGCTTACCCATTGGGAAGAGCTTCTGACTTAGAAAGTCTTGCTAACAGCTGCAACATAGGGTGGATAGGAATGTGTGTCCTTACAGCCAGTGGGCATTGTCCTATCAATACCGGGAATAATAAGGAACTGGCCTTTGGCCTATGTCTGCAGGTAACTTTCATAGGACTTGTAGAAAAGAATTATGGTGATCCAAAGAACTTCCTGATGGAGTCCTACAATTGTAAGAGATACCCCTGAAGAGAATATATAAATTGCAGAACCAGGCTGACATGAGCACCACATGGAATTCTGTCTCTGACTAGTCACTGTTCCCCATTTACCACGGAATTTCATAAATAATTTTCGAAAGTATACATGGTCCTCTATCACCCTCACTTTCCACATTATTCTACTCAAGACCATCCATCTTACATGGTCTAACACCTACAATATCTGTAAACCACAGAGCAGCTCTTCAAGTAGGTGCAACTGTTCCCATGACCATAGGATAAATTAACTGAAGCTCTCTGAGTTCCAGTTGGTCTGGTAGGTTGCAGACCCTTAGTCCTTCCTGTTATTGCAATCTGTCCCTGAGAGTGTCTCCCTCATTTCAGCCTAGAAAAAAAAATGAGCACTAATATTAAGAGTTGATTTAAAAAAATTGTAAATAGGCTGCCATAAGGAAAAAGACACAGCCTTGAGGTAAAAAAAAATTTGAAGGTAGAACTCAAGGAAAGAAACAGAACATTTGGCATCCTCTCAACCCTCACCCAGAACTGGTGAGTTGACAAGATAAGAAAAGTTGTATTTCAACTCTTGAACTTAGGAGATGTGAGTGGAGTGGAGGATTTCTCTGCCTCATAGGGTGGGAGCACATAGAGCTTTTCACAGAATCTGGGGATATTTCTATAGGACAGAAAGGTAGGTATACACCCAAACCGTGAATGAGGCCATTAAAGAAAATAAGCAAAGACCTAGACAATTCTCCATAACATTTATACAGAGCTCTTGCCCCTCACCCTAACTGGGGAGAACAGTTGGCTCTAGTCAAGAATGGAAAGAAGTTATGCCTGCTTACTAGCAAAATAAATGGGAGATCAACATAGGGCATTCAGATCAAGCCTCAGCAAAGCAAAATGAGATGAATCAGCCAAGTAAAACAACAACGACAAAGACGGCACAGCATTCAGAAGAATGTGTTAGGTCAGAGGAAACGATCTAAGAAAGGATTTCCTGTCTTTGTATTTCATATTGTAGAACATATTTTATTAGAGTTTGAGCTTAATTTTTAAGTTTATTCATTTTTATTTTATGTGTATGGGTATTTTGCCTACAAGTATGTCTTGCACCACATGTGTTCAGTACCTACAGATGCCTGAAGAGGGTGTCAGACCTCTAGAATTGGAGTTACAGGTAATTGTGAGTCACTGCATGGGTGCTGGGAACCAAACCTAGGTCCTCTTTAAGAGCATCAAGTACTCTTAACTGCTGAGCCATCTCTCCAACCCCAGATTTTAATTTTTTTAAAAAAAGAATCTGTGGTTAAAATGACAAAATGAGGAAAGTTCTGAGTAGAAAGAAAAGAGATCTAACTGGAAATCACAGCATCAGTTGTGATGCTAAGATCTGACTGGGAATGTCCCATGCAGGTTAAATGCTCCATGTTCAGTCCCTGGTGGCAATATGGTAGAGGCGATATGGGAACTTAGGGAGGTTAGTCCTCAACAAGGGGAGTGGACAAGTTATGCATGATTTTTAGTTGTTTTTTTTTTCTTTCTTTCTGCTTGCTGTCCATCATGAGGTGAGTGAGCCTTTTCTGCCATAGGCCCCTACCACCATGACACTTTACCTCATGGGTGACTGTAAGGATCTGTTAGAGCATGAGCCCAAACCAATCTTTCCTCCTCCCTGAAGCTATGCCAAGTGTTCTGTCTGCTATAAACCATCCAAAATCTTTTACATAATATGACATGAGGTAAAGACTCAAGAAAATCCCAGCAAATACAGGAGAAAACCTACAATGCTCGACAATCAACTGAAATATAAATGGCGTGGTGGAAAAGGAAGAGCAGGGGAAGTGTTACAGATTTACATAACTGATGGCCCCGAAGTAGAGCATTCAACAAAGGCAACAGGGATGATTGCATAACTGATGAGACAAGTTATCTCTGAAATGAAAAAGTCAAGTACCTGAGGGACTTGAGATTTCCAAAGTCACAAGGCAATGTTTTAAATGTGGAAAACAACTGCCCAAACCAGGCAAAGGTTAGGCGATATGGTGGTGACCTTAGACGATTTAGCCCAAACTCTGCTCAGCATCCCCCAGCCCTGCCAGCCATCCCCATCCTCAGCTGAGGCTTTTGCAAGGCCCCCCTTGAACTCCAACAAGCCACCAACTAAGAGCAAAACATAACCTGGACTTGACATTGAGGGGAAACACAGAGAAAGAGGAGAGCGGCGATGCTGATGGTCAAGACCTTCTCAGGCTAATGGAGCTCAACCATCTTCTTATCTCCAAGAGACTGTAATCCCAACCGCACTGGCTTGGGAACAAAACCCAGGAGAGCTTCTGCTTAGGTTCAGTTGGTGTCAGGTGCTCAGCGTTCCTCCGTTCCTTCTGTTCCTGCCTGTTATTCTCAGGCAAGGTTTCCCCTGAGGGGAGAGGTTGCCCATCAGAAGTATAGCTCTAAGTCCCACAAGATGAAGAAATCAATTATTTCAAGTTAGACAGTCTAAACTGAGTCTCTTTAGATTTGATCAGCTCTCACTGTGCCCATCTCCTGTGGCGAGGAGACCTTACAGCTCTCGTCAGCAAGGGTCAGATGAGTCCTGGTGTGAAGCGGAAGAGGGCTACTGCCTAAAGGATATGTGTGGGATTGCGAAAGATGGATGGCAGCAAAGCAAAAATAAGTGGAGTCCACTACATTGAATACCAGACACACACACACACACACACACACACACACACACACACACACACACACACACACACACACACACACTCACACACACTAAACACACACACATACACACACACTCACACACACACACCACACACACACACACACACTCACACACACACACACTCACACACACACACTCACACACACACACACACACACACTCACACACACACACACACTCACACACACACACACACACACACACCACACTCACACACACACACACTCACACACACACACACATACACACACTCACACCACACACTCACTCACACACACACACATACACACACTCACACCACACACTCACACACTCACACACACACACACATACACACACTCACACCACACACACACACATACACACACTCACACACTCACACGCACACACACACTTACACTCACACACACACTTAAACTCACACACACACTGAAACTCATACACACATACACACACTCACACCACACACACACACACACATACACACACTCACACACTCACACACACACACTTATACTCACACACACATACACACACTCACACCACACACACACTCACACGCACACACTCACACACACACACTCACACACTTACACTCACACACACACTTAAACTCTCACACACATACACACACTCACACCACACACACACTCACACACACACACTTACACTCTCACACACACACACACTCACACCACAGACACCACACCACACACACACACACACACACACACACGAAGGGAGGGTGAGAGTCATAATTACACACTTTCTCACTCACAAAGCATACTGCAAACCAACAACATTTAGAGGAAGATTCTTTCACCTTAAGTTTCCACATGTGTGCCAATAGCACTGTCACTGTCACTCTGAATACAACAAAGAAACAAAAAAAAAAAAATGAAACATCTTTTGTCACAGGTAATCTGCAACCAGAACCATCCTATTAGAACAAATTAGAGATCTTGTTTCTTTTTAAAGGCTCACCTTGTAAAATAGGCCAAGTGTGGGGAAGATGGGCTTCAAAGAAATGGAGGGCAGATGAAAGGCCTGGAGCTAACCTGAGAGCAGAACATCTATCGATCGATCGATGCATTCTGCAATACGCATGTGTTTCCTGGCTGCGAGGCAGCATCTGCTCTACAGATACATCTCCTGCCCTTAGAGAGAGAGAGAGGGCAGGTTTGCTGAAGCTGTGTCTTATAGAAGAGGATACTAAGCCCAGACTGGTACGTATCATTGCTATGGCCATAATGCCAATAGATGGCTAGAACCGGAATGGCTGCCATCCCAGCATCCACATTCTTGGATTGTGAAAATAACATGAACCTAGAAATCACCGTAAGTGGGGTGCATACCTGACTCTGTCACGAACTAGATGTGAGAAGCCCATCAGCCTCCACCCTCCCTAGATCACATGCTATATGTAGAGAATCAGGTGAGCAGAGCTGCCTCTGCCTGCAGACATCTGCTTTGTGAGCTCAGAAGTATTTCACAGCAATGTTTCCCCAGACAGGTTTATAGCTGGTCTTGGCTCTGTGCCTTGGAAACACTCATCACGTGATGAAGCAAGAATGTCATCCTGCAGACCATCAATAAAGCACCCTGGCCTTCCCACCACACCACCACTCCACTCTCACAGTTTCCCTTCACCGCCGCCAGCTCCCTCCCCACATCCCAAAGACACACTCACCATCTCCTTAGAAAGCAGCCTCCGAGAGGGTTCGCTGCTGAGGGTTAGAAGCGGCCAGCGTCTGTCTACAGCTTTCAGACACTTTACTGTATCGTGTTGAAAGCTTGATGATGCGCCTGTACAGTGCCAAAGCAAAGCAAGTTTGAGTTAGAAAAACCCATGAAGCATCCATTAGAGGGCCATGCCAGATCCCAGCACTTGCCTGCAATGGCATACTAGGGACTCGAAAAAGGCCTGCCCGTTGGATTCCATCCCAGTTGGTGCATTCTGGGCTTTCCCTGCCTGGGGCAAGGGTGGGTTTTCCTGAAGAAATGGCACCTTGGCTTGAGTTCCCAGAGTGCAAGGGTGAAATGAATGCCATTGTGTTGAAGTCTAGCCATCCCTCACCCTGGAGAGATGCTGGAGGGAACTCAAAGGCTGGGCAAAGCCTTCAAGGAATGTAACACAATGCTTTCCTAGCACCTTCAAAAAAAAATCAGCCTTGCCTGTAAACTTGTTCATCGTTCACTTTGTCCAGGACACAAGTGTTATTGGTGGTCTCTGTCTAGAGGTGGAATTTTCAGGTTCTTGGAATCTTGTCCAAGGAACTGAAGACACACACACACAAATAGTAAATCAACCCAGGGCTTTATTCAGAAATAAAATGCAATTTACAGGTGAAATGTTCTGCAAAGTCTTAGTGGGCCCTGAGCAAGAACAGCTCAAGAACACCTGTTACGGCCCAAGCCTTCTTGTAGGTCCAGGAGGAGGAAGATTCATTGCTAGTGGTCTTTCATTTGACTGGCAGGCTTGGATTATGAAAGCCTTGGTTCACTGTGTATGTGCTTTCCAAAGATGCTCCTAATTTTAACCACATGCATGCCCCATTATTCTTAAGCATAAGATAGAAAATAGGAGTTTTCCCTTAAAAGCTCATTTTGAGGACACAATTGGCCGTACTGTGCATGCACCCAAAACTAGTCTACGCTGGACTGGTGCAATGTCCCTACTCCTAGCCTGTGTTTCAGAATGTGCTTGGGCACAAAGGGGGAGTTATCAAGGGTTACTTGGACGCAATAAATAGAAATGACTACTTTGTTTGGTGGGGGTGCTTCTCAATGTGTGTAGAGGTCCCAGCTTGCTAAGGGGTGTGTGTGGTTTTGGATGGGATTGTCCTGGTCTGCTTAGCTCTACCTATACCACCTGGCTCACATACCCTGGTCTGCATGTCTAGGTCACTCCCAAGGCACAGAGAGGGAGAGCTACTGTTCCCACAGAAGTAAGAAAAGTCATAAAGAGATTAAACTGCATTCACAGCCAGTAAGAAAACGTGCAACCTTAAATTATAAAAAAACAGAGTAACAGAGACTTAAAGAACAATCCAACTAGGAGACACTGACACCACTAAGCAACCAACACTGGGAGTAAGATTTAATTAACCGCATTTTCTTTCAGCCAGGCCAAAGAGAAGCACACCCTTCGCAAACCACTCTTAACCCAATAACATCGTGGGCAAGTATAAAACTGGCTCCGAGTCAGGAACTGGTAATAGAGTACCCTTGACCTCTTTATTTCTCTGGAAGACAGTGCAACTTCTCAGCACGCCTGTTCTAGGGGTAGCAGTGCCACTTCTTAGGAGTACTGTTTGAAACAAATACGGTGATAATTACCAAGAAATAAAATCAACAGTGATTTAAGGCATTTGAAATGGAATCAAATGGGCTCTTTAGTCTGGCCTCAGACACTAACACAGGCCAGCCTTTGATCCCAGCTATAATGGTCCATCCTCCATGTGGGCAGACCTCCATAGCTTCCCGAAGCATTATCTCCTATCTTCTGAAGACCAGTTCAGCAGACTCCTTCCAACACACCACCCAGGGGCAGTGGCCACACCCAACTCTTCTTACAAGACACCATTTTACCAGCACCCATCATAATGCCTGACTAACAGGTGAGACAGCTTCCAACTTCCCTTGCTGTTCAAGACTATAAATATACCTGCCATTTTGTCAAACCTGAGAGCATATTTTCAGGACTGCATGAATCTGTGTTTCCCAGATTGCAATCCTAATTAGCCCCAAATACCTGTAATGTTGCTTGTGTTCAGTTAGATTGTTCTTTTGTGACAAGATAGGTTTGAGAGAATCTTGAATAATTGAGAAGAACTGCCAGTATTCCAGCCAATGATATTTCCTGTCTACCTCCTATCTATTGGTATCCTGTTGATAAAACTAAGCAGTTACTGTCTGTCTTCATTTAGGTTGTATACTTTTTGATGCAAGGACTTGGATTTACTTTTGTGCAAATGGTGTTCTATAGGGTTTTTAAAATACATATATTTCTGTCAGGGAGGATATGCCATGGCATGTGTGTGCAAGTCAGAGGACAATTTTTAGGAATAGGTTCTTTCCTTTGCCATTTGGGTCCGGGTGACAGAACTCAGATGGTCAGACTTGGCAGCAAGCACCTTAGCCTGCTGATCCATCTTTCCACATCCCTCCACAGAGTTTTTGATGAATGAGTAAGGAAGGAAGGATGGACTGCTCTAGTCCACAGCCCTCTCTCTGATGTCCCAGGAGCATGCTTCTATGTCTGTGTCACCTCACACCTGGTTGCCTTGGGCCAACCCAAAGGTTCCAGTTGCACAGGGCTACATTGGGCTGGAGTCCAGCAGCCTATCTTTGCTCTGGCTGCCCATCTGTTCTGTGACCAAAGCCAGCACTAAACTTAGCTGTAGTGACTCATGGACACAGGGCTGCCCCAGGCCTCAGAAGCCTCTCAACAAGCCACCTGGCTGTGGCCAATATCCTCTCCCTTCCTCCTTCCTTTCCTCCCTGCTCCCATGGTCCTTAGGGAAATGTTGTCAGTTACCTTTTCCAAGTTTATTGGACCAGTCCAGGGCTGAGATTTGTAGCTGAAAGACCAAGACCATGGAGATGGCCTCTCTGCCAATTCACTTTCCCCAAGCTATTGTGCAAATGGTCAGTGACTCCTGTTGGGAATCACCCCGGAAGGGTAGGGAGGTATTGAACAGCCACTGAGACGTGAGAATGATGGACAGCATCTGGGCTATGGTGGGAATACCTGCTGAGCATCTTTCTTATGCTTACTTCATGTTTGTGTTCTACACTCAGCATAACTATAACTTCTCATTGCTTCTCAGAGCCTGCAGAGTATCAGAGAGAAACCTCAAAGAGAAACTGTTACTCCTTCATTTTTGTCAATCCGAAGCATGTAACCTATTTATTCCAGCTTGAGTCAGCACAAGGTGAAAAGGTACCACGTGTTAATCTACTCATACTGCAGCAAGGACAGATGAAGAAGGCTTCCTTGCAAACAGTGGGAGAGTGTTGCATAAAAGGGAGAATTTAAAAACTGCGATAAAACAGATTAAAAGTCAGTCTGCCTGTTGTCTTAGCTGTGAGCTACAATTCTAGAAGTGGAGAGCAGCAGGGACAGATTAACAGGAAAAATATGAGGAACCAACTTAGTTCCCCCAAAATGCCTGTCCCCCTAGAGCTGGGGAAGCAGATACAGGAGGAGCCCTGGGCCATGCTGGCCAGCCAGTCTGGCTGAATCCGTGTGCTCAAAGTTCAGAGAGAAGTGTCTCAAAAATTAAGGGGGTTAGCAATTTAAGAAGATACACAACAGAACCTCTGGACTCTACACACAGGCACGCAGGACCTGCATGTGTGCGTATACACACTGAATATTATGCATACATACATCACACACACGTTCCAGAGATGAATGAATTGATCCTACATTCTCTATTCAACTTCGACACAACACTGAGCAACACCTTTCTTTCATTCTTTCATTCATGAACTCAGCAAGCAAACACTTTCGAGACATCTCTTAGGAGAAGGATGCTGTCCTAGAGGCTGCAGTTGGACCTCGCTGCTCTGGTGGCTGCCCCTTGCTCTCAGGGTTTTGCAGCAGAGTTCCCTGAGTCATAACAAACTGGACTATTGCTACACCTCCCTGAAGATGGAAGGAACAGAGGAGGATTACAACTCAGCAAAGGGAAACTGAGTATCATTATCAGCAACCACAGCTGCCTTGGACATCCCCACACCCTGCAGGACATCCCCTCTCCACGGGACCATGGCTCCACCATGATAGGTCATGTGATAACTTATGTCTTTCTGGACACCTGTGCTGAGCATCTCAGTTCTACATTCATTGCTGATTTAATGTTCTCTCTTTTGTGCTCATGTCCAAAAAGCATAAAAATGAAAGTATTTAAGCACAGTCAGCTCTTAGTGGCATTTGTAGCACAGACATTCATGCTGCAGCAACAAAATTAGTGAAAAGGACACAGAGGGACTCTGTAATAATTAGAAGGGAAGGATTCCACTGCTGTCCCGTATCTGCTTTATATTTCATCTACGGATGTAAATGAACATGGAAAGAACTCCGGGGAACTTTCAGACCCTTTCTTTAAGGTCTCAGTCAACTGCCACAAGGTAACAGCATGCTGGGTTACTCTGTGCTAAGCAATGATCTGCACAGGTTCCTCCACATGCATGATGAGCTTTAAGTCATAGATCCTTGGAAATCTGCTGTCTTTGTTAGGGTTTTAATTGTTGTAAGAGACACCATGGCCACAGCAACCTTTCATTTGGGTGGCTTACATTTTCAGAGGTTTAGTCTTGTCTCATCATGGTGGGAAACATGGTGGCATGCTTGCAGTCATGGTGCTGGAGAAGGAGTTGAGAGAGAGTTCTACCTCTTGATCTGCAGGCAACAGGAAGTGACCTGTGACACTGGGCATAGCTTGAGCATAGGAGACCTCAAAGCCTGCCCCTACAGTAACACACTTCCTCCAACAAGGCCACACCTACTCCAACAAAGCTACACCTCCTAATAATCCCATTCCCTTTGGGAACCATTTTCTTTCAAGCCACCACATCTGTGCAGCCATTGGATAATTCTCAATTTCTCAACTTCAGCATTTTACGGAGAGCTACTTAAGGATACACAGCACAATATCAGTCCATCATCAACTCACAAAGTCCAGTTTGCTGTCGTGGGGAAGTGGGAAAGGTATCAGCCAGGCCACGGAATGGGGCTGGGCTGGGATTCTATTGGAAGAATGAGTAGGAAGGATTCTGAGGACTTCTCTCTCCTTCCGCACTTGGGGGTCTTCTTTCTCTTCTTTCTCTTCAGCTTCCATCTCTCCTTTCCCTTAGACTCTTGCATTTGAGACTAAGCATTGGCATCATGGTCATACTTTTTCTCATTTCCTGTTCCTTGCCCTTGTTCCCGCTACAGTCATGTTTCTTCTAGATTCATCCACAGTGTGACATTTACTTATTAAAAAATCAGAATGAACGTCACATAAGAGTTTATCTCAACATAATTAAAATCTTTTCAGGGCTTTCCCTAGACACCTTCTGTAAGAGCTCCAAGATTTGACGTTCTTAAACCCTACTAGGTGAAGTTTACGAATGGAGCAATTTTCTCAAATGCATAAAATAAAATGCATGGGGTTAAAAATGGATTCTAGTTTTATTGATACAGTTATTAATATAATAATAAAAACAAATTAATGATTTACTCATAGCTGTGCTTTCTATAACACATGAAATAACCTGAATTGAAGCAAAATTGAATGACTTTAATTCTGAAGCAGAGAAGGGAATAAAGGATATTTCTTATCTTCAAAATGTATAATATGTATCAAAAGATTTTATTGATGTCAATATCAGTTACTGCTAATATATTGTTACTAAATTTGGGTTAGAGATTGGTGAAAAAAGGTGTGCCACTTCCATAAAGTGAATAGTCTCCTGGATTGTCTGAGAGAACCTTACAAAATTTTCCTCACCACATTAGACACTAAATGCAGACAGCTTTTCAGATGACATTCGCTACTATGTGTCCCCAAAGCCTATGTGTTCGAACTCAGTCCCCAGTGTGTTAAGACGTGGGACCTTACTGTCTAAAGCATTGAGAATAAATGACAACTGAGTGCTTAGCCCTGAACAATTCATTTATGCCAGCCCCTCTAAGGCCCAGGGGACACCTAGGAAGAGGAAGAGTCAATAACATAAGAGCCAGAGGCAAGGGAGACTAAGAGATTTTCTGGAAGTGAGACAGCCATTGCAATCAGGATCTCACAGCAGATGGCTGCCTATACTGAGCCTACACAAGACTGGGGCTGTCACAAGTCAATCAGAGATCAGGGAGGGTTCACTAGGCCCTGCCCCCTTCCAGCTGAGCTATTGGCTACTGATGGATTCTGCAGGAGGGGTGGTCATTGTTACAACTGTGTACCCAACTGTGAGCCCATCAGGCTCCAATGGATAGTTCCAACCCCACGGTTACACAGAAAGCCCTGGTGGATGACAAAATTCAGTGGATCACAAAACCAAACAAAAAGACGTGAACATGATGAAAGGTTTCTGAAGCGGGGAATAAGAGAGGGTTGGAGGTGAGAATAATCATTATACATTAAACATATATGAAATTTAATTAACAAAAAAGACATATGACCTTGAATATGAGAGCGGTGCATGATGGATGTGTTACTGTAGTCACCACCACTGGAGCTGGTCAATTATAAAAGTAGGTTCAGTGTTGACAGGATGGCAGGTAAAGGTGCTTGTCACTCAGGCCTGGTGACCTGAGGATGATCTCTGGCACTCAGGTAAAAGTAAGAGAGAAGTGGCTCCATAAAGCTGTCCACTGACCTCCACACAAGTCCCTTAGCATGTGAATCCCCATGACACACATATCATACACACCAATAATAGTAATAATAATAATAATAATAATAATAATAATAATAATAGTATCTATAATAAAAGTAGATTTTGTCCCCTCGTCTTCTCTTGCCCTCTAGCATAGATGCTAAATTAGGAGGTCCCTAATCACACATGGGACCCCCAATCTTGGAGTTCACCACATCCAAAAATTTAGAAAGTAAATCTGTTCTCTGTAAGAGATCCATCCATCCTTGGGCATTGTGCTCATAGAGACACAGCACAGACTAAGGTATCACTCTTCGTTGGAAGCCGGGTGCTAGAAGTACGGTAGTGGAGGTAAGCAGACAGTGCCAGGTGTGCCGGCAGCCTCTGCTTCCTCCAGATCACTTACTGGCCTATCAGCCCACAGCAACCAGCCTCAACTGCCATTTTCTTCCTGTCTATTGGGCCCTGGGAGTGGAGGTCCTTGAGTATTCTTTCCCTAACCGTCCAGACTCTCCATCATTGAGTGAGTCTCCATAACTCTGATAACACCATCCACCAGAACCAACTAACAGATGTAGAGGGAGAAAGCTAGAGGAGTTCCAGCCATGAAGTCTAGTCATTGTGAACTTGATTGCTGAGTTCTGCACAGTCTCAAGTTCCTTGACTGTTAATGTTGACAGTGACCCCTGCTCTACCTGAGTGCAGGGCATTGTGAGGATCCAATTACATCACGTAAATCCTACTCAAATGCAAATGGTACTATAAAGAAGTTTGGTAAGTCAATGACAGCAGAGAATGCTGGCCCTCATTCAATAGCAGAGCCAGTGAGATCTAGAGAGACAAGAGTATGGACTCCTCAAACCAGCCTTTCTGCCTTCCCTGTGGCATCTCATGAGGCTGCATGTACAGATGATAAGTTGCAGTCCATCCTTCAGCCTGCTTCTGCACTCCACTGGCTCTCTTATAGCCAGAAGAAAGGGAACCAAGCCTAAGCCGTCTCACACTCAGCCAGAAGCTTTCGAAAGGGGAAGTACCGCTGAACTCCTACAGACTCTAGGGAGAGGCTACACTGTAAGTCAGCATCACCACTGACTCTGAGCTGTTGAGAGAGGACAGCAGTGAAGAGGACAGGGGACAGGGGATAGGGGATAGGTCCAGGGCCACAGGTATTGGGCAGGAAGGAACCCAGCTTCCTGAAATAATTTCCTGAGTAATTTTCCTGGTGCAATACTTGCTCAATAGGACCCATTCTGTGGACTCAGATGCCTGACTACCTTCCCGTTTCACTGATTTATTCTGTGTGCCTCCCATTGATTATCTGTCCTGAGGAGCTTCATCTCATTCATTTAGAAAAAAATAAGAAACTGAGGTGCAGAGGTGGGACAAGACGTAGCATCAGTCATGAGAGCGGTCAGGACAAATAGGTGTAGACTCTTTAGTCCAACGTTGAATGAAGTCCTTCAGCTCTTTGTCTTCCCTGTCCCACTTAGACCCAACCCACTTAGACTCTATATTCCAGCCAGGCCACACGCTTTCCTGTCCCTTTCTTGACAATATCATTCTTCTAACCATAACTTCCATCTTAAGGACTCCAAGTTTCAAAACTTTGTTCAGTCTTGGATTTGAAGGAAAAGTACAGTCCATGTTACCAAATGGAATTCCATACCTCCAAAATCAGTGACTTCTTTTTCTCTACCTAATTCCCTCATTATACATCCCACCAATTCAATACCTATAGCTGATCATCCAGTCAGATTATTTGCCTCTCCGGCACAGCTTTTATTTTTGAGTTCAGGTCATCTCTATTGTTCTAGGCTGTACTAGCTATGAGTCATCTCTTCCCATCTCTTAGCCTTCTCCTTACACATGTGTGTGAACAGGGAGGTATTGTCCCATCCCTATGCAGGCTCAGTAACCCACTAAATACAGTGCTCCATCTGATTGATGCCAACACAGTCTCCCAAGAATAAAGGCCACTACTTCCCATCATCTGTTTTGCCTAAACTTCAACCTGTATCATTTGCCACAGCAACCATTCAGCTGACAACAATCTCTGCTGCTTCCCATGGCTGTATTTTTGAGACTTAAAGATAATGCCAAGTCAAGACTCTCCAAGATGTTCTAAGGGATATTGGTCTGAAATTCTGTATCATTTCTGTTTGATTCTGCATTTCACTTTGTGACTCATATCCATCTTTATCATTTTGTATGTCCATAAGAGTATCAACATGGAAGCCAAACAGTAGGTGTGTGGCACATAACTTCAATTCCAGCACACAGGAGGCAGAGGCAGGCAGATATCGTGAGTTTAAGGCCACCCTGGTCTACAGAGTGAGTTCCATAACAGTCAGATATACATACATAGAAACCCTGTCTTGAAAAAAACAAAAGTATCAACATGGACAATATGGGAAACATTCAATAAATACACTAAATAACAGACCACATGTTTAGCTGTTTAAATACCCACATGTTAATGGTTTGACTGTTATTTGTATTAATAACTGTTTTCATCATGTAACAGAAATCCATCAGAAGCAATTAAGAGAAGGAGGTTCATTTTGGCTCATGGTTTAAGGGGATACAGTCCAACCCAGTGGGGAAAGCATGACAGTTGGAGTATGTTGCATAGCTTGCTCACATCATAGCCATTGGAGGAATCAGAGTTCTCAAGTAAAACTCTGACCTTGCCCTTATGATTTTATGCCTCCTTTCCAGGCCCCATGTCCAAAAGAATCCCAACCTCTCCAAACAGCCCATCAACTGGGGCCCCAGTGCTCAGACACCTGAGTCTATGTGGTGGGAGGGAGCATTTCACATTCAGACCACAGCACTGCTTTGTCTATTCTGTCACCACCTCCTCCAAACCTTTCACTGCTTTAGACAAATGTGAAAAATAAAAAAAGAAATAAATAAATAAATAAATAGTGTGTTTTTAAAAGCAGAAAAGTCAAAGCAGTAAAACTAATAGGGAAAGGTTACCTGTAAATAGAGTTATGATAGGTAAGAAAGAGTGGATTGCACACATTGTCTTTCACTATGGGAAAATTGTGCCTCTTTAAAAATAATTAAGTCTCTCCCTGAAAGGGTCAAGTGCACCTTGACAGCAGGAACCTGCCATTCACAGCACATGCTGCATATGCTCTGTGCCGGTCTCCCCCTCTTCTGTGAGGCAGTGTGTTGTGCTGAATTGATCACTGTTTTCAGAGACTCCTAAGACCTTTCTGAAAGCAGGGTTTCACTGGACCACTAATGGAAGATTGTGACATGAATCACACCTCAGGATGCATTGACACAGTTGGTGGGTGTCTCAGTGTGGGGATGATGGGGATGATGGAGATGGTGGGGATGATGGAGATGATGGAGATGATGGGGATGATGGAGATGATGGAGATGATGGGGATGATGGGGATGATGGAGATGATGGGGATGATGGGGATGATGGAGATGATGGAGATGATGGGGATGATGGGGATGATGGAGATGATGGGGATGATGGAGATGATGGGGATGATGGGGATGATGGAGATGATGGAGATGATGGGGATGATGGGGATGATGGAGATGATGGGGATGATGGGGATGATGGAGATGATGGGGCGATGGGGATGATGGAGATGATGGAGATGGTGGGGATGATGGAGATGATGGAGATGATGGGGATGATGGGGATGATGGAGATGGTGGGGATGATGGGGATGACGGAGATGATGGGGATGATGGGGATGATGGAGATGATGGGGCGATGGGGATGATGGAGATGATGGAGATGGTGGGGATGATGGAGATGATGGAGATGATGGGGATGATGGGGATGATGGAGATGGTGGGGATGATGGGGATGACGGAGATGATGGGGATGATGGGGATGATGGAGATGATGGAGATGATGGGGATGATGGAGATGATGGAGATGATGGGGATGATGGGGATGATGGAGATGATGGAGATGATGGGGATGATGGGGATGATGGAGATGATGGAGATGGTGGAGATGATGGAGATGGTGAGATGATGGAGATGATGGAGATGGTGGGGATGATGGAGATGATGGAGATGATGGGGATGATGGGGATGATGGGGATGATGGAGATGATGGAGATGATGGGGATGATGGAGATGATGGAGATGATGGAGATGATGGAGATGATGGAGATGGTGAGATGGTGGAGATGGGGATGATGGAGAAGGATAGTGGTACAAAGAGATATTTGAAGGTCATCCTTCATTATACTCAGCTGCCCTCCAGATACTCCTGTTAGGACTGTGAGACAGCCACTCCTACCCCATGCCAATGCCTCTGTTGTTGGGATTATAAACTGACTTTGAGATTTGAACATCACTTGGTCGTGTCTCCAGACTCTGTTTCTCTTTCTCCGCCCAGCCTTTTCCCTCCTATTTTTTCCCTGCTATTTCATGTTCTAATTGCTCTCTGGAGGAACCATCTATCTTGCTCACTGGGTATTCAATCAGAGCAAACCTTAGCAGCCCATCTTCCTTCCTCCTCCCTCCCAACATGCTACCCTTCAGGAAGCAATATATAACACCTTCCATCCACAGCAGCCTACTGGCCTCCCGCCATCCCCACCCCAAGTCCCCATTAGCTTCACAGAGGCAACTGAACAAATAAATCTCTCAGAAGGAAAGAAAGGGGAGGAAGTGCTGGTTCAGAAATAATGAAGGTCACCCCCCAGCCAGACTTCCCACTCCCACTCCTATGAAATGGAGCCCAGGACTAAGGAGGCAACTTCCTCCTCAGACAAGAATCCGGCATGCATCCATCTGTGCATGTATGCCCTGGGTCCCTTCCAGGACTACAGCATATTATCATAGCTGCCCTGCTTCTGAGAAAGCGACTGAACTTGGTCTTCACCCACAGCGAAAGCCTAGGGGTTGAAAGGCACACTGACTCTTCCGGAGGTAGAGAGCACCTGCTCAGTGGATCAGGCAGATGATGCCCTTGGTGATGAGGCTGAGAGGCATCAGTGCGCCACTGCGCCCTGGAAGCTGTATTGTTACTATCATCATGACAGGGCAGGAAAGATTGTCCCACCCAAGACTGGTGGTGATGACAAGTCAGATCTATTTATTTTGACTTGGATTTTTATTCATTGACGCTTCTCAGAAAGGGATCGCACAGCTCTAAACATGCTTGGTTTTCTGCCAGGAGTAGGTGAGAGACCAGAGTGTCAATAAGACATCTCCTGGCTTGTCAGTTTCCTTTGCTATAAACAACTTCATATAACTTATTACTAATGATGTTAATACTCCTATCTTATAGCTACACGTTTTGCAATATGTCATATACACGTAGAAAATAAAAAACATGGGGCTGGGGAGATGGCTCAGCAGGTAAGAGTACTGGCTGCTCTTCCAGAGGGCCTGAGGTCAATTCCTGACACCCACATGGCAGCTCACAACTGTCTATAACTCCAATTCCAGAAGATCCAAAGTCCTCTTTTATCTTTTAGCCTCTGCAGGTAGCAAGTAGACTTGCATACATGCAAGTGTACACTCATACACATAAAATAAAAACAAATACAATTTTAAAAGTAGAAAAGTATTTGTATCTATTTTATGATTAAAAGAAGCAAGGAAGCAAGAAGTTGCTGGCTGTTTTCTTTCTCTACAACAAAAGTATAGCACAGGTTTACAGGGGATACCTGGTCACTCTCCTGGACCTGCTGACAACAGTCAGCCCTGAGCAGTGAAGTGAGGCAAACATGGGCTGACCCAGTGAAAGAAGGCAAATCCAGAGTTGTTCCATTTACAAATGAGCAATGGTGAGCCTGTGGAAGCTCACTGGAAGCAGGCCTAGCCTCACTCCTTTCCTTGGTCATTCTTCAACTGTACCAAGTCTCCGCTAAACCCACCTTGAACATCACCTTCACTTGCCCTCTTCAATGGGTCCCTCACCCCAGTGCAAACCACGTTGCTTCTTGTCAGAATGACTACACCCAATCCATAACTTTCCCTCCTCAATCATGTTTCATCTCCCATCCATTCTTTTTCTTTTAAGCTTTAGTTGCTTTATTTTAAGCATATGAGTGTTTGTCTGCATCCATTTTTACATCATGTGCAAGCTAGTTTCCATAATGGTCAGAAGTGGGCATCATATCCCCTGGAACTTGAGTTATGGGTGGTTGTGAGCCACCACGTGGGTGCCAGGAACTGAATCTCAGGTCTCCTGAAAGAACTACGAGTACTCTTAACCTCTGAGCCATCTCCAGCCCTATCTCCCCGTCCATTCTTTGTATTCCATCAAAAGAGACTTCCTAAAATATAACCTATTGACCTCCTTCCTAAAGACCACTCTGTTGTGAGATTTAAAAGCAGATGTAACAGCTCCAAGGCACGACACAGACTGACCTGTGCCTTACAGATCACCTGCACTCACTAAGCTCCAGGCTGGTCACCTTCCTATGCCTTCTGCATGCCAAACTCCCCCTGCTGCAAGACCCTTTCACAAGCCACTCCCTCAGCCTGGAGACCCCTTCCTATCCCCTGTTTCTGGCTTTCTACATAACCTAATGCAGCTAAGAGGCTCAGTCTTCCTCCATAGAATCTTTCCAGATCCCCCAGGTGAGGCCAAAGTTGTCTCCCATTGTTCTCCCTCATAACATTGCCCTAACAGTATTTAGCCTGTTTTGTAGATGTACAGTTATTCTTATTGGTGCTTTCAATTGCCCCATTGTCTGTATGTGTATCTCTTCTAACTTTAGAAGGTCCTTAAGAACACATACCACATCTGTTTAACTCAGCATTGAATATAGTACCAATAGTCCAAGAGCTGCCACTTAAAAGGTGTTCCATGTTATTTTTGATGAATGAGTGAATGAATAAGTGAATTGCCTGAGTACCATCTTGACTGCATAGCTTTCATCAAGTGAAACCACCATCATAACAGCTTTAAAACGTGAAGTATGAATAGAAACTGAGAGACAGCAGGGAGGAGATGGTGGCCTGGGCCATCTTACTCAATAGGAATTGAGTAAGTCTTTATTGCAAATTTTAAAGCAATTTATGTGTCATAGGCCTCTGAGTCAGCTAGATTTGAGTACCAGTCCTAGATTTGTTATTTATTGATTCAAAGCCTCCATTTCCCTAAAGTAAAATAACCAAGTGCCTAAGTTGTAAGGTGATTCTAAGCATTAAATACTGTAATGACTGTAAAACACTCAACCAAGTCTTTGGATTTCAACACACAGTCAGAAAAGATAGCTAACTGCTTTTGCTTTTCTTATAAGTAAGGCTCAAAATGTTACATAGTTTTCAGCCACTGTACTAGCATAGGTCAACTGCCCAGCCCCTTATTTTTTTTCATTTGTTTTAATAATAGAACCAATAGCATGACTTTGCCCCAAAACACACACACACACACACACACACACACACACACACACACACACACACACACACACACACAGGCTGAATACATAGCCGTTCTGTAGATAAGAATAGCCAGTGACTCTAGTGCATGCTAATGAAATGTAAGAAAATAACACATGATTTTCACGCCACTTGGCTAAAGGCATCTTCTGACTTCACTTATTTTCTGAAAGAGAGACACAGCCAAGACTAGTTCCTAGTTCCTAGCATGCAGAGAAGAGATGAAGGATGTCCTTCTGTATATATGTTTCTCTTATTGGTTGATGAATAAAACACTGTTTGGCCAATAGAGGCAGGAAAATAGGCAGGGCTGAGGAGGATAGGACACACCAAGCATTCTCTGATAAGGCCATGTAGAAATACATAGATTAGTAGTTATGGGTTAATAATTAAGACAGAGATAGCCAATAAGAAGCTCTAGACATTGGCCAACAGTTTAATAATTAATATAGAGTCTCTGTGTGTTCATTTGGAGCTGAAGCAGCGGGACATGATGGGACAAAAAACATCCACAACAGAAGAGGACCATGCCATGGGGAATGGCAGAGCCACTATAGGAAAAGAATCTCGGTTTCACATATCTGGAAGTCAAAGCTGCCCTACTAATGCCATCTGCTCAGCACTGGGCTGTGGAGAGAAGAGAAGACACTTGTAGCTTCTTCAAGAGATGCATCTCCAGGTTCCATCATGATAGCAAACAGCCTGATTTATTGGACTTCTTACTTTGAAAATGGCTGGGAACTAAGAACATCAGTATTGGGACCCCAATTCTTCAGTCTAACTCTGTTTTTCACACTGTGCTGGTAAGGAATGTTGTATGGGAGGTATAAGTCATTCTCTCGATGCCGGCCCTGGACACTAAAGATGTCCATTCATTTTAATATGCATTCATTTTAATAAGTCCGTCACCAAGACTGAGCCTCACTCTATATAGCAAGACCTTAGCCAAGTCACTAATTACTGAGCCTCAGTTGACCCATCCTTAAGAGTGAGTTGTATTATTCTTTCCAATTTCACAAATCCATGAGTAGCCTGTGAGGGAGCAGTGAGCTGGAAAACGCCATCTATTAAGGGATCCATGACACTTTCCATCCCACTCCTGGTCCATTCCTCTGAAACCTTGAGGGGGCAGCCTCTCACTCACGGCCCCCCAGCAGTCAGAGGGAAAAAAAGGGCATTTCTTTCAATACAGACGATTATCTGAGCTGTGCCCACTTGCCATTCCTCCAGCTGCTTAAGCTCTTCCTAATGAGGGTGCCACCCTGGAGCAGATCACAGTGTCAGCTTGCAAAGTGGCTCCTGGAACATATTTTCCAAGTTGGGTGCCCAGGTGAAAGATGTTCTCTTGGGAACAGGGAGATGATAGAAAAACACCGAGCCTCTGGAATCCAGCTCTAGTCCTGACACTGCAGCATTCTCTGACAACTTAGCCCATTTGTGCTATCTGTAAATTCCATTCTGGAAAGACACATCAGTTGCATCTGCTAATTTTCTTGTCTGGTTCTGCAATTCTGTATGGTTCTGGGGCATTATAGAGAAAAGAATTTAGTGGGATGCCAGCAGACGGGGGCTCATTCATTCAGATGCCCATTTACTTATTTTTTTTTTGAAACAGGGTTTCTCTGTGGCTTTAGAGGCTGTCCTGGAACTAGCTCTTGTAGACCAGGCTGGTCTCAAACTCACAGAGATCCACCTGCCTCTGCCTCCCGAGTGCTGGGACTAAAGGCGTGCACCACCACCACCCTGCTCATTTACTTTCTTTAGTAGGATCCCATTGGTCTCCACTGAATGGGAAGCACTGTGTGGGTGAAGAAGAAGGGGCCATTCAATTTCCTAGGGAAGGAGGGGGAAGACCACTCTCAGCCTGGCACTAAAAGAACCCCCCCAAAAAGAAATACCTGAAAACTAAAGATTTGTTGCTGTGTAGCTAATTACATCCATGGAAGTAGCCACATAGCACACTTGGGTGCCTGATTCAATGGCTCCATTCATTCATCTGTTTTTCAACATGACCCTGAAGCAATGATGGCTGAAATAAGAGAAATCACCAATGTGCAGAAATAAATGATGGCTACAAACCTCAGCATGTTGAATTGCTAAGACCAGAGAATTTCCGTGTAAGAACCAAAAACGATAAGACAATAACATGTGCATGACGGAGTTTGAACTAGACGTCTGGGTTGTTGCCCACGATCTGTCACTAGTTGTGAGATCTATGTAAGTCTGACCAAAGCACTTTCCCTTTTGGAGCCTTGGTTTCCTGTCCTTTAAAGTTTGCATTGAACTCGGTGGTCTCCAAGGACACTTTGGGGTCTGATGTTACATGAGGCTTCCCCTGATGTTATCCCGAGAGGTACTGCTCCCTTACAATAACAGCAAAACGGGAGCTTTCCAAAGCCAAGTGCAACACTTGTATTTCCTATGTATGCCTGATTAAATTACTAAAAGCCACGCAGGTCCTTACTGGGGAGTCTAGGAAATTGTTGGCTATCCTGAAGAGATTGCTGAGGTGAATGTGCGGTTGTCCTTGGCTCACATACATAACCTTTCAGAGTTCCCTTGGTGTTGTGATAAAGTGTGGTGAAGTTCAGTTCTGCAGAAAACAAGCCTGAGTGTCTCCTCAGGCGAAAACGTCTCAGCGAAGGAGCCCTTTACCGTGTGAAGTCAGGGAAGTGGATTCTTTTTTGATCCTGTGGGCTTTTTCCCTCTGTAGTCATTAAAAAAAAAAAAAAAAAGTATAGAGCTATGGAAGCAAACCTGAAAAAAGGTCTTGAGTTTCATCTGACAGTTTTAGGTTATTTGTGTTATACTGGGGACTGCCTGAGAGCATCTCGTAATGGTGTGTGTGTGTGTGTGTGTGTGTGTGTGTGTGTGTGTGTGTGTGTGTTTATTGACAGACAGGCTCATGCATTGTTGTTGAGAGAAGAACTGGAGTGGGAATCTCCTTCTCTGAGGTCCTGTGAGATGATGGGACATATCAAGTGGGTCACATGGGGACTCCCAGCATTTTACTTTAACTGGCCTTCGAGTCTACATAAAAGCCAGTTAGAGCCAGGATGTCAATCATGAGACAAAGAAGGAGATGTGGATTTGGATTATTTAAATTTAGGATTGAAATTGGGAGGACACAGCACTCCACCGTCATCATAAACTTATTTATTAACTACCTATGGAGATAAGAAGTTCTTAGGTATTTTCTTGTCCTTAGGATTTTTTTTAAATGTTTTTAAATTGACCATATGTTTTTGTGTGAATGTGGGCATGTGCACATGACTTCAGTTGTCTTCAGAGACTAGAGGCATTTGTCAAGATTGACCCAATCACTAACACAAATGGTTTAAGGAAGGGAAGATTTATTTTGCCTCATGGTTCAGAGGATTTGTTTGGTCCATGTTTGCTTGGTCTCAAGTGTTTGTGAAGAGCATCCTGGTTGTAATATTCTGTGATATGGAGGGTCTTCATTCACAACAAACAGGTAACAGAGATGAAAAGAACGGACCACTGAGAAGACACCCTTAAAGACTCACCCCCGTGACTTACTACCTCCATTTAGATGCCACCTTCCAAAGTTTCCAGTGCCTCCCAAACAGGGTCAGCAAATAAAGACCAAGTCTATCATACACGAATTTTGGGTTTTGGTTTGGTTTGGTTTTTCGAGACAGAGTTTCTCTGTGTAGCTTTGGAGGCTATCCTGGCACTCGCTCTGGAGACCAGGCTGGCCTTGAACTCACAGAGATCCTCCTGCCTCTGCCTCCCGAGTGCTGGGATTAAAGGCGTGCGCCACCAACGCCTGGCAAACATCAATAGCTTTCTAACCTCATGTTACAGACTCTCAAAATCCAACAAGCATCCACAACACTGGAGAGCTATAGGTTGATGGATGCTCTCATGGAAGTAAAATAAGAGTCTGAACGTACGCCCGGCCATACTCGCATTTTGGAAGGATATGCTTCTATCTAAATCATAACATCACATTTACATATGCAGTTGTTTATAACTCAAGTTATGACTATTTGTGTCGATTTTATAGATAAGGAAAACAGAGCTTAGAGAGATATGATCTGAAATTTGTAGAAGAAAAAAATTGAAACTCATACCTTACTGATTTGTAAGCCTGAGTTTTTATACATCAATCCATTGTACGATGAATCTGTGGGACACAAATTTTGAGAAGCCATAGACATCAGAGCATCAGCTAAAAGACAAGCTGAGCTGCCCGAGACCATGAGAAAACCTGGCAAAAGAAGGCAGAATGGAACATACTTTATTGCATGTTGTATGCCCTCACCTAGAAGAGTTAAAATTAAGAGGCCAATTTTTCGTCTTGTTTCTCTAACCTCCTACTTCTAAGCCCAGCAGATTTTGACTTCTCTATATTTCAAAGCTATGTCAGAGTCTCCTTGAGAAAATGCAAACAAAGGTGCTTGGTGAGTAAATAGATGGTGAATGAATGAATTACCATAAGCCATTCATCCTAGGTTCATTAATTAATGTCGCCTCATTCATCAGCTGGGTTGCCTAATTTACTGTAGAGGGTCAGCTGTCATCAACTCCCGAGAGTTTACACAGGATTGAGATAATTAGTCCCCAAGCCTGGAGGAATGTAGAGACTGTCTGACTCTCTTAAAGAATTGCGCCCCACAAAACTGGAAGCCAGCATCAAAATGAGCTATTGCTTGAATATGGGTGGAAGGACCCTTGTGCAATTTTAGAACTGCATAGATCTAGAAGATGGTATGTTTTGAACGGATGAGATAAGTTGTTCCCTTCACCATGTTGAAGACATGAATCTAATTAGTCTTCTCTCCAAATTCTTACTAGGTAGAGGAAATTTTGTGACAAGTTACCCACAGCCCAACGTATTAAACCCAGCCAGCCTACTGCTTCTGTGCCTTTACCATTTATTACAGAAGCAGTAACAAATGTTCAGCTCCCATCAGTCTACCATACAAGAAATAGCCCTGGTATAGTCTAAGGAAGCTCTTTCCCATTTGCCCCCGATAGTAGTTGTCTGGCAAATCATTTCTTCAGGCTGAATTTTTATCATTGTTCTGGGACAATGGAATAAGAAGTAGTGAAAGGAGAGTTCTAATGGAACTGAGGAGAATTTGCAGTCCAGAACACCAAGGCCTGGCCATGTTCAGAAACTGCCAGTGCTGATGGGCAGTTGGCTGGGAAACTTGTCAAATTGTTCAAATGTTATTCTCACTGGATGTTGGTGGTACGCATTTAATTCCAGCACTCAGGAGGCAGAGGCAGGCAGATCTCTGTGAGTTCAAGGCCCAGCCTGGTCTACAGAGTGAGTTCCAGGACAGGTTCCAAAGCAATACAGAGAAACCCTGTCTTGAAAAACCATATATATATATATATATATATATATATATATATATATGCATTGTCTCCCCTCCCACTTCTGTCTGTTTCTCTGTCCCTCCACACAGAAGCATGTACGCAAACAGTTCTGCATTCTCCACTAGTCATTTGCAAGCACACCGCACACTCACTTGCCTGGCAGAGTCTCTGCAAAATCTCCCAAAACTGTATAGAGAATCACTTGAAAGCATATTACACAGACCCAGTTACAGAGAAGGAGGAGTGATGAGCAAAGGGGTCAAGACCATGCTGGTGAAACCCACAGAAACAGCTGACCTGAACAAGGGGGAGTGCTTGGCCCCCAGTCTGATCACTGGGAAACCAGCATGGAACTGATCCAGACCCCATGAATATTGGTGTCAGTGAGGAGGCCTTGGAAATCTATGGGGCCTCTTGTAGTGGATCAGTACTTATCCCTAGCATAGGAATGGACTTTGGGAGCCCATTTCACATAGAGGGATACTCCCTCAGCCTAGACACACGGGGGAGGGCCTAGGCCCTATCCAAAAGGATATGACAGACTCTGAAGACCCTCTATGGAAGACCTCACTCTTCCTGGGGAGAAGAAATGGTATTGGATAAGTAGGGTGTTAGTGGGGGGCAGGGGAGGAGGGGAGACAGAAGGAACTGGGATTGACATGCAAAACAATCTTCTTTCTAATTTAAATTTTTAAAAAAGAAAAGGAAGCATATTTTACACAGATCTCAGAATTTCAGCAAACTAGCTCAAAAAAAAAAAAAAAAAAAAAAAAAAAAAAAAACAGGTAGTCATTAAGGACTGGCAGAGCAAGCCCAGACAGAATTGCAAGTTGAGAGGTTTCTGTCTGGCACTTTCAATGGCAGTGAATGACCTTTGCTCCTCAGCAGTGATTGATTACTGTCCTGGGTTGTGTTTTCTAATCAGTTTGACACAAGCTAGGGTCATCTGTCAAGAGGGAACCCCAACAGAGAAAACATCTGATTGGGCTGTAGGCAAGTCTGTGGGCAGTGGAGGGCCTAGGCCCCTGTATTTCATCCCTGGGTAGGTGGCCCTAGGCGGTAAATGGAAGCAAGTTGAGTGATCCATGGTCTCTGCTTCAATTCCTATGTTCAGGTTCCTGCCTTAAGCTCCTACCATGACTTTCCTCAGTGATGGATGACTATGATCAGAAAGTCCAAACCAAATAAGCCCTTTCCTTCTTCCCAGGTTGCTTTGCATCAGGATGCTTTATTATGGACCAGAAAGCAAGCTAGGGCAACGTCACTCCCTGGAAGCATCTCTGTTCAATGCTTTCCATGGTGTCTTGAGGACATACATTGAGCCAAGTCAGAATGCTTTCAGCTGTAGGCAAAACACAGAACTACAGGAGGCAGAGGCAGGCAGATCTCTGTGAGTTCAAGGCCAGCCTGGTCTCCAGAGCGAGTGCCAGGATAGCCTCCAAAGCTACACAGAGAAACCCTGTCTTGAAAAACCAAAAGAAGAAGAAGAAGAAGAAGAAGAAGAAGAAGAAGAAGAAGAAGAAGAAGAAGAAGAAGAAGAAGAAGAACAACAACAACAACAACAACAACAACAACAACAACAACAACAACTAGGATGTGTACACAGAATTAGAAAATGGTGTGTGAGAAGGTGTGTGTGTGTGTGTGTGTGTGAGAGAGAGAGAGAGAGAGAGAGAGAGAGAGAGAGAGAGAGAGAGAGAGAGAGAGCAGGCACACATGCATAGTGTGGGCACAGAAAAGAAAAGCTTAGCCTCATTCTTTCATTTATGCTGTTCGACTGTGGCCATTGGATGCTATGCTAAAGCATTGCCTTAAAACAAAACACCTGCAAGGCTGTTTTGAACATGCTAACCTGTATATAAACCAGAGGAATTTATGAGGTTGCACAAGTGAACTCGGGGTAAGGACATTTGTGAAAGAGCATCATAATAGGCAGGGTGAAATAGAAGCAGCAATCCCAGAACACATTCTGGAAATGTTGTAGTTTGAGGAGGAAGAGAGGGAAAGGTCACTCTGGGCATAATTTGGCTTCAACATCAATTTTCCTTCTAGAACAAGTTGGCCAAGTAAAAAACAGAGTCCTCGCTCTTCCCCTATAAATGGGCTGGGATCTTTCCCCAAAGCACCATTATGCCTTCAAACATTCTTTTACTATATTTATGTGGGAAAGAAAGAAAATAATTCACAGCCTCCCTAGTTCTTTTTCTCGCTGCTCTCCATTTGTCTGTGTTGCTGGCATGTTATTTCACTGGAGAGGAATGTCCTATTTTAAGGGGTGGAAGGCAGTATGTGGGGTGGAGGTTATACTAATAAATTTTGACATGGAAAGAAAAGATTCCTTCTCTTGTTTCCTTATGATAAGGAGAAATGAAGTCAAGACTCTTGAAACTCAGTGTCATCACAGAGTGATGTGAGGACCTTCGGGAAGAAGGACATGTCTCAGAGAGTGCCAAGGATGTGCTCAGACCTCTGGGGACATTCTAGAACTCCTCTGCAATTCCCTTATCCCCAGAATGTGGTGCCTCTCTGCAACCCACCTTGGATGATGCCCTTCACAGGTTCTCTGTGCCATTCCCAATAGATGTCTTCATGTTTCTAGGGTTCTGTAAAGCTTGAAGCATTCAAAGATTAATTAAGACAAGTTTTCCAGTAGTTTAAATGTATTGGTTTGCTAGGGCTATTGTGGAAAACATCATAGACCCAGTGACTTAGCTAACAACAGTCTCTGTCTCACAATTCTGGAGGCTGGGAAGTAAAGAGGAAAGTGTGGGCAGGTCTGGTTTCTTTGTGACTCCCCTTTGTCTGCAGAGGACAGCTTTCTCGCTCATGCTCATGTGGCCTTTCTACTGTGTGCATGCACCCCTTCTCTATATACAAATATCCGTGTGTGTGTGTGTGTGTGTGTGTGTGTATGCTGTGTGTGTGTGTGTGGTGTGTGTGTGTGTATGCTGTGTGTGTGTGTGTGTATGCTGTGTGTGTGTGTGGTGTGTGTGTGTGTATGCTGTGTGTGTGTGTGTGTGTGTGTGTGTGTGTGTGTGTGTGTGTGTGTGTGTGTGTGTGTGTGTGTGTGTGTGTAGTGTGTGTGTGTGTGTGTATGTGTGTGTGTGTGTGTGTGTGTGGTGTGTGTGTATGTGTGTGTGTGGTGTGTGTGTGTGTGTGTGTGTGTGTGTGTGGTGTGTGTGTGTGTGTGTGTGTGTGTGTGTGTGTGTGTGTGTGTATGTGTGTGTGGTGTGTGTGTGTGTGTGTATGTGTGTGTGTGTGTGTGTGTGTGTGTGTGTGTGTGTGTATGCTGTGTGTGTGTGTATGTGTGTGTGTATGCTGTGTGTGTGTGTATGTATGCTGTGTGTGTGTATGTGTGTGTGTGTGTATGCTGTGTGTGTGTGTATGCTGTGTGTGTGTGTATGCTGTGTGTGTGTGTGTATGCTGTGTGTGTGTGTGTGTATGCTGTGTGTGTGTGTATGTGTGTGTGTGTGTGTATGCTGTGTGTGTGTGTGTATGCTGTGTGTGTGTGTGTGTGTGTGTATGTGTGTGTGGTTACAGGGTCTTGTGTATTAGGCAAGCAGGCAGGCATTGGATCACTGAGCTTCATCTCTCCCCTTTTTAAGAAAGGATTACTGTTTTTGAGTTTGAGACAGTGTCTTGTTACATTTCCCAGGCAGGCTTTGAATGGGCTGTGTAGCACTGGCAGTCCCTGAACTCACGGCTGCTCTCAGGAGACTGATTACAGGGCTGTTCTACTTGCCTGGCCCACATTTCCTCTTTTTGTGAAGAGCCAAGGCAGACCAGATAAGGCCCACTCGAAGGGTCTCATTTTAACTCAGTCATCCGTTTAAAATCATCTTCAGCCAAGCATGTCACATTCTGGGCACCAACATTAGAACTCCAACACACAGGTTGAGAAAGGGCACACAGGTCAGCACAGTGACATCAAGGACGCTCCCCATACTCAGCAAAATGGGCATCTCCAGCCAGCTCACATGAAAAAGGAAAACAACAGCCTCAATTCTGCGTGAAGAGCCAACAGATGGATTAAATCTTGTGGGGAGAAGTGGGTGCTTCCCACACATTTGGTGATGGTATCCCCACAGCTCCAGACAGTTTCTGACTGTATTGGATGTTTAGTGTGCCATAACAGTTCCACACAGAGAGAACAGTAGAAAACACAGGGAGCACCCTGTGACAATACCGGAGTTAAACAGTGTCTTGTAGGGGAGGCAGGGACACTAGGTTGGGTATGGAGTGTGAACATCTGAACATGTGCTAATGATCCACATTCACCCTCTTTACGTAGTGGGGCGGGGCTTTGGACCCGGTGCCTCTGGCTCTCTAGGCAGATTTCTGTGTATAGCAGTATGAGAAATGGACCAAAGAATGGGAAGACTTAGATAGGTGGCTCTCATTTAGAAAGTGGCCCACTGGGTCCAGAGGTCCCTCTCGCTGCAAAGGTGTCCAGCTGGCACTCTTTCATGCTCTCAGAACAGACAAAGGTCAGTCAAGCCAGGGCTTGGGAAGGTTGTTGGCCAGAGATGATAGACCCTGTTTTGTAGAGGCCAACAGGCACAATGCCATCAGTTTCTCTTATATTTGAGCTAAAACCATATAGAATAGCAAGGAGTAAAAATCAGGGGCTCCAAACATCTATGTAGAGAATCAACATGGTCATGTGAGTGTTTGGAATTAAATTGCTTCTTGGGAAAGTATCATATAATTTCTGTTTCTTGTGTAGCATTCTTAGGAGAGAAACTTGGGCCTTCTGCTAGACAGTAACTCAATGAAATCCTAAGCATCAATGCCAAGTCCTAAAACCAGGGTTTGAAGCTCATTTGCCTAGGATGTGGGAGCATGGGTCTCTCCTGCCAGATAAGAAGGAATGGGGGTAAGGGGAGGGAGAGGGAGAGGGAGAGGGGAATTACATGTGAAACAAGCCTGTTCCCTAACTTGAATTAATAAAAAAAAAAAAGAAGAAGAAGAAGAAGAAGAAGAAGAAGAAGAAGAAGAAGAAGAAGAAGAAGAAGAAGAAGAAGAAGAGGTTCCTCTACTTTTTAAAACAAACACGGTCTTCTGGGAATTTCTATGCCCCATCTTCTATGTGTCATCACCAGTAGAACAATGGTGACAATGACTCTCAGGGCCCTGCCTTAGTGGTAGGAATAGGGAAGATATAAATAAATGACATGAAGTGTCCTGGAATGAATGTCCTGTTGAACCTGCCTACCAAAGGACCTGAGCAAGAGCCACACCTGAGCAATGGCTGTCTTTAGACAAAGGATGCCACAGTGTCTTTGGAGCAGTAATCCTCTAAGATTCAAAGGCCAAAAACCTATTGACTGGCCTGTGCAGGTACCTGGAACTTCCATTCACCCACTTAAAATAACCATGTACCTAGAGAATATTGTGATGGCTGATCTTGGTTGTCAACTAGACCACATCTAGAATCAACAAAAGTCCAAGTTGTTGGGTGCACCTGTGAAAGATTTTCTAGATTACTTGATGTAAGCCATGTCTTCTAGTGGCAGCCCACATAAAACAAGTGGGAGAAGGGAGCTTTGGCTTCTTGTCTGCTTGCCCTCACTCTTGCTGGCAAGTTTGACTACCCTATTACTGCAGAAGGTGATAAATAAATGCACCTTCTTTAGAATTCTACCACAGCTTGAAAATAGCAGCTCTTCGGGAATCTGACTGGACTCCAGTCCCAGATCAGGACTACAGAGATACCCAGCTTGAAAAAGTGAACTGGATTCTTGGCTTTTCTGTTGGGAAACAGCCACTGTTGGACTACCTGGACAATAGCCTGTAAATAAGCCTAACAAATCCCCTATGCATTAGATTATATTGTATTATATTACATTGTATTTATTATATTCCTTCCATCACTTCTGTTTCTTTAGAGAGCCCTAACTAACAATGGTATGAAAAGACAGAATTGACAGGCAATCAATCCATTTACCACCCAAAGATGTTGGCTATTATGTATAGTGAACTGGAACTTAGCACTTGGGGGATACTGGACACAGTCAATATGAGGAGAGAGGGAAACAGTCGGGAAGTTGGCCCCCATGACCTCTTAGATGTCCTGTGGAGTATTTGGCATGCACCATTTACTTCTGAAAGGAAGGCATGACTTTCCATTCCACACAGGAGCTGATGAACTGACACTACATGAATTGCGCAGGTTCACACAGGCATCAAAAGGTAGGCCTTGAAATTTCAAATCCACATTGAGTATATCACCTCTGGTATTCCAGAGAACATAACAGGGTTATGTTTGATAATAAAATGGAGAAGAGTAGGAAAAGGCTTGTCCCTGAGGGAAGCAATAGCTTGGCTCTACAGTGACAACTGCAGAGACCACTCCCACGGCAGCTAAGCACACAAAGTGTGCCATCAACCATTGCATCTGTATTCTTACTGGAGTCTTAGAGTTGTAGTCTTACTTTTTTGTTGTTGTTAATGCCGTGTCCAAATCACCGACAAAAAGCAAGGTAGGGGTCAAGTCATTTATTTGGGCTTATCATGTAAGAAAGAATCCAGACCATCATGAAACAGACAGCATAGAGACAGGAGCCTGAGTCAGACAGTCCCATTTTTGTCCCGAGTCAAGGAGGAGAGAACAGGCAAAATGGAACCCAGGCTGTCCAATCTCAAGGCCTGCAGAGTGGCCCACTTCTACTGGAGAGGATCCACCCACCACCTAAGGTTATACAGTCTTCAAAACAGCTTCTATAGCTTGGGACCAGGTGTTCAAACACATGAGCCCAGTGGGGCACATTTAACAAGCAAACCAAGGCACTGGGTCTGTGGACTGCTTGCTGTAGGCATGTCTGCATTGTACTCATACACATGTGTTACTACTTTGTAGCAGTTGTACTTGGTAGGTTTGCCAAAACAAACATCCATGTGAAAGAACTGTTGAAGAGCTTGTTCTCATCCTGAGCACTCTCAGTCGGTGGCTATTAGCAGGTCAGTTGCTTTCTGTATAAGATAACAGTGCTTTTTATGAATTTTGACATCAGAACGGTGGTCTCAATTTGGAAGAGGTTATTTGTCAAAGGCCTATGGCAATGGTATGGTTTCCTTCTGTTAGTATTTATCAGGCTTACACAGAGTGCCAGATACAATGACCACAGTCTTGTGTTGGGATCTTATACTGGCCGCACAGCAATTCTGTAAGTAGAACACATCTTTACTTTGCATATGAGAGAAGCAACTCGGGGCAGGTACATGACTACCTCGAGGCTGCACAGCTGTTTCTAAGCACTTTAACATATTGCCTCATTGAAACAGAACTCACAGGACTTTGTACTATTAGCATCCTCCTTTTCTCTATGACTTGCCCCACACCACACAGCAGATAAGGCCTGGAGCTGGAATTTGATCCAATGCCTACCAACCCCATCTCTTCACCTTAAGTCTCTTGCCAATACGGCTTCCCATCAGAGCCTCCTCCAAGGGGACCCTCCACGTCCCCTGAGTCAGAAAGTACCTTGCTCCCGAAAGCTCATCTGAGTAGCTTCTAGCTTGCATTCAGAAAGAGTCACTTAGTAAACAGGGTCACTTTCGGCATGGGCCATTCTCCTGGGCTGGTGCGCTGGGCATATTCATACATGAGAAGATCTAACCAGGGGAAAGAAGAGGAAATTCTTTGCCTTCAAAGCCAAAAGGCATCGAGATGGAACTCTGGACCCTTTACTAACTGATTGAGAGATCTGGGGACTCTGAGACCTCAACGGGGAGATTATTAGTCTTAGCTCCAACATGTCTGGCCAGTTCAGGGTTCCCAGGCATCAGCTTCCATTCCTTGTACTTGAAGCTCTTTAAATGCAGCTGAAGGTCACACTTGCCTCAGCCTGGGTCTTCTACAATCTGCTCATTCCCAGGGGGACTGCTCACCAGTTAGCTAGTCTGATACACACCCTGCCTGGCAGATGTGCCTTTTAAACCTAAGCCTAGATTTGGAAGTTTTATCTTTTATCTCAATTTAGTTTGATGCTGCTAGCTTTTATGCCCACATTACAAATCTCAAAATTGTTTTTGGTATTATACCTGTAATTCACTCTATTCCTCTTCCTAAGAACTGAGCAATCTACACGCTTAGAAATCAAGAACTCTGCTCTTCTTCCAAAGCCCTGATGAAAAGTAAGAAACACAGACACACATACAGGCCTCCATAGATGTTTCTCAGCACCTGACACAGGCTGACCCCAAACTTTGAGACAGCCCAGCCTCAGGCCAGTCTGTGTTCTGTGGCCCCTTTTCTAAGGGACGTTCTCTAGATCTGCAGACCCACGTCTTCTAGTCTAAGAACTGAGAACCCCAGATTAATCACCTAGTCCAGAATAGACCTACAACGTCTGCTTCTTTCTCTCATCAGGAACAGACTCAGAATATTCCATAACATTCCAGGATATTCGCCAACATGTAATATAATATTTAGCTATTTAGTTCGGTCTGTGATTATCTCTGTCTCCGTTTGCCCATTTCCAGTATCCATTCAATTTTGTGGAACACTTCAAAGCTTGCAATATTCTAACCCCTGATTCACTTGGTATGTTGATAGGTCTGTTATCAGATCAGATCTGAATTTAAATAGCGCCTGGTTGTTCTTGTGGCTGTTTGTCTATTCTTCCATGGAGGGCTCAAGTAGACACATTTGGAGTCTATTAATTGGACTCCATCTCACACACTGCACACATGGAAACTTCCCTCCCTCCTTAATCTGTTTCTGGGGAACACAAAGTTGTACTCCTCTGGAGACCACCCAGTGAGGTCAGCAGGCAGCATCTTCTTGTCAAGCTATGTCCCTCACACCTTCATTAGCTTAGATCCTGAAACCAATTAGCAAATTTTAAAAGACTGTACAATTTTAGAAGTTGCTGGGGGGTGGGGAGTTTCTGAGATACTTAGTGCAGCCCTCGCCTTGGGTCTCTCACAGAGGGAGCAGGCCTAACGAGTTTTACATAATACACCTCTGATGTAGACAAGTACTGCCCTCTTTCACCCGAACCCAGGTGGGTTCTCTTCCCTATCCACAAGCACATTGCTAAACCTTACCAGTTGGCCTATTGGGCATAGTTCAGTGAGGGAAGGCTTTGCTGCACAAGTCTGAGTTTGAGTTCCAATCCCAATGGAAGGAGAGAATCAGCTCCCAAAGGCTGTCCTCTGACCTCCATGTGCTCAACCATGGCACATGTACCGAGACATGGACATGTCTGGCATTCACAGACACACATATCATACACAAACACGGAGACTTAGTAAGTAGAATAGAAATGAAAACCCAGTAGTATATTAGAAGCCATTGCCAATGAGGCAACTGATTTTGGTTGAGCAACAGTAACATTTCAAGTCACTCTGTCTGAATGGCATTTTAAGTAAAATGGGCTTGAATCAGAAGCAAACACAGCTCTTAAAGATTCAGCTGTGCTAAGACTGGCCCCGGCTCCTCCTCCTCTTTCCTCCAATCATCCAAGTTCCTCCTCGCTAAAGTAACAAACAACTGAGAAGTGCCAAGTGTGTGGCAGGTGCTCTTCCTGGGTTCTAGAATGTAATAATCTGTGTCCTGTTCATAGTACCCATACAAAATAAGCACTGTTATGCTGTGCGTTGGTGGCACAAGCCTTTCTTTAATCCCAGCACTCAGGAGGCAGAGGCAGTCAGATCTCTGTGAGTTCTAGGCCAGCCTGGTCTACAGAGGGAGTGCCAGGACAGGCTCCAAAGCAATACAGAGAGACTCTGTCTCGAAATAAATAAATAAATAAATAAGCATTGTTACAATCATTTCTGTTTTACAGATATGGGAAGTGGGGCACAGAAAGTGTCAGTAAGTGTTTGCAGCCTATACAGTGCTAAAGGGATTCCTCCCGAAAGACATGGCTCCTAGCACTGTGATTTTAACTGTTAGGGAAAAGGCTCCCTCCTGCTCACAGGTGACTTGGAAAGACATCCTTACCAAGGTGTCTGCCTCCTCCATCAGAATGTGGCTTCAGCTAAGGCTGCAGAACTCATAAGCTTCTGGGCACCAGGAAGGCAAGGTGAGCTACTTGCTGGTAAATGCGTCTTTTGACAGGGGCTGCTGGAGGGTATGTCTCTGCATGAACTTCTCAGTCAGCCTTGTTCACAAGCTGGTGCCGTGCAGGACATAGCAAAGATTTTCTCAGGAGAACTAACTATGCCCTCTTCCTCACATAAAGATGTCACATGCTGAGTGCTCCAGGAATAATAAGTCCCTGTGCCCGAGATGACCTGGAGATCATCTCTTTCTTCTTGAAGCCCTCCATGCAAGCAAGTTCATACTGGGGCAATGCAGAGCCTTCAACTCAGTGGTGTCCAGGCGTAGATCAAAGGCCTTGTGTGTGTTGTCCTGTTTAGTCACTACATATGGCTTTTACAGCCTCATTTCACACATGAGAAAACATCTCAGAGAACCAACTACATGTTATCAAACATCTACATTTCATGTAAGTTTTCAAGTGCATGGATAGCATTCTGTTCACCGCGTCTTTTTAATCGTATTTAAACTGTTTAGAACTGAAGACTTTCCTTTTTCACTCCAGATAGTATTAATCTGCGTGTTGCATAGTTTTGTTAATGAGCTCTGCCAATGTCAAGTCTATTTAGTATCAATTATATCAGTCACTTATTAAGATGTTCAAAGAAATCATTTAAACATTTTAACTTCTCTTTAGTAAGTTATTTTTTCTCCTTCATTACTTTCAGCTCTTACTCTATATTTTATTGCTTCTATTTTTTATTCAATTGGTCCTTTGTTTTCTGACTTCTTGGGATAGTATTAGATTAAGTTGATTTTAGCTTTGTTTCTTTCCTGATATATATTCAAGGCTATGTAATTGCCTTTATTTGTTGTATTGTTTGAGTCTCACATGTTTTCTTACAGTTTTACACTTTAAAGTGTTTAACTCATCTTGTGAGTTACACCAAAGTATATGAATTAGTATTGGAAGTTTCTTCACCATTTGATATAGACTTGTCTCACAAGAAATTGTAATGCATTATTTTAAACCATAGAAATTTCTGAGTCTTGCTTTGTGGTCCAACATGTGATTGGTTTTAGTTACTTGGATGCTGTACCAGTCAGTTCCAGTGGTGTAGCCAGAATTACTCCCCAGAAACATATACCCATTCCCCTTAGGTCCCAAGAACAAACCAAGGCACTATTCCACTAAAGTTCACTCCAGGGAACCAATGAGTTATTGGGCTTTCTTACAGAGCATAGGTGAAGGGTGCTCCTCCCCTCCCCTAAATGGGCTGCACCTGAAAATCCTTACCCAGCAGGGATGAGGCCTCTCCCATAGTTGCATAGATGGATCTCTGACTTTGGTCTTCTGTGACCTGCCTACACTAGCTCCTTCTCAGGCTATGTGCAATTAAGGCAGAGTTGAGAACAACTGGATGCTCAAATGAAGATCTCCTGACTCTCTCTGGCCCTCTATGATAGGGTGCAAACTATCCACAGCTCATCTAGGATCATCTTTACAAAGGGGAACAGATGAACAACCCAAGATGCCCGTCATGTCACTCAGAGGACATTCACTCATGACAAGTAATCATAGTAAAACACCATGAACTAGGTTACTTAAGATAACAGGAATATATTTTTCCACAGTTCCAGAGGGTAGAATTCCATGGTTAGTTCTGGCAAAGGCTCTCCTCCTGGTTGCAAGTGGCTACATTCTTCTTGTGTGCTCCTATGGCGTTGAGAGAGAAAGGGCTTCTTCCCGAGAACATCATCTAAATGTGCTAACCCTTCAAGGGTCTCATCTCCAAATACCACACTGATGGGTGGGACTTCACCACAGAACACTGAATTAGAGCTGGCTCACTTCAGTTCCACACACAGCAGTTGCAGTATTTTTAAAATGTGTTGCCAGAAAGTCAATTTGATTTGCTCCATTGTGCAAATCTTTCATAACTTTATTGGTTTTTGTTTTTCTATTTGCTCAATGAATTTTGGAGAAACTCATATTAAAGTCTTAAATACTGGGATTCAGTTTTTGTTTTGTTCTGTTGTCTTTCTTCCTCCTGCCTGTGTTTTGTTCTCTTTTTATATTCCCTGTCAATACACACATAGTACCAAGGTATATGAGTGTTTGGATTTCAGGTAGATCAAACTTTGTTCTGCATTTTCCCTCCTTATTTCTATTGCTTGGCTATTGCATTTGTTGTCTGTATAGAGACATCATCTTTCTTTGTATTAATGTTGTAATATTATACAGGATTTTTTGGACATTTGCTATGTAGCACTTTTGGGGTCAGTCTTGAGTTCCTTAAAGTCCTTTATTGTATTCATTTATGTATTAGTACATATGCAGATAACTGAAGAATGTCTTTGAATTTGCCTTGTTTGTATTAGCTTCTCCTTTCTCTCTGTTCTTGCTTCCATTGAAATTGATTGATACTTTCCCATCTTCTGTGTTAGCATCTTCAACACTCCTCTGTTAGTGAGTCTGGCTGTCACAGAGACAACGTATAAACTGAAACTTAAAAGATATTTATTTGCATAAATGTTTCTCCTTCAGTATTTATGTGTACCAGGTGTGTTCCTGGTGCTCACAGAGGCCACAAGAGTGCCCAGATATCCTCCAAAACTAGAACTACAGTGAACCTCCAAGTGGGTGCTGTGAACTGGACCCAGGTTCTTGTAAAGGCAGGAAGTGCTCCTAACCACTGAGCCTTCCCTCCAGCCCCCTGAACTCCAGTGTTTAAAATCTAATATGTACAATTATTTTTATCATTTACCAAAGAATGCAAGGATGTCTGGATCTTTCATCCATTCACTGCTCACTTGTCTTTTGTGCTGTTATGATGATTTAATTCTACAAGACATGGCACAGCTCCATTGTTAATACACAGTCATAACCTCTCATACTTAAGTTTTATGTTGCCTCCTGTCTCTTTTCTTTCTCATCTCTATGAAATCATTTACCCCATGCCGGAATAACTGCCATTAACACCCATTGCTACACATCCTTCAATAATGAACTACTCAGATTTCAATAGTGTGAACATAGATTTATTTCAGCTATTTGAAGAATATGTTTTCCTAGATAAAAGATATGAGATATCTGGCTATTTTCTGCTGTATTTTAATGCTCATTGTTGCCTCACCACCATATCTTCTGGCTGGAATTGAATACAAGATGTGTTTTACCTTTGATGACTTTTTTCTTTCTATTTTTGTTTCCAATGGATTTGCAACAATTACCAAAAAGAACGTGCTGTTCTTTTTATTTATATAAATCTAGCTTTGCCTATTTTCTTGGGTATGTGAGTTGGTGTCTTTCATCAGTTTTTTAATACTTGATATGGTCTCATCGTCTCTCCTAGGGGCACTCCAATTATACATGTGTTAGCTCTTTGCTTTATGTTCTCTTTTATATTTACCAATACTTTTTGTCATGTATTGCCAGGATATTTTTTACTGACATTTCTCCTACTGCCTTATACTTATTTTCTGTTACAAAATAATGTGAAGGCTTAATTTCTGTTGGAGTTTTCAGTTCTAATATTAACATTTTGCTATTGTTTAGATAAATATTTCCCTAAAGAACCACATATTAAAGGGTGGGTCCTAAGAGTGGGGAGAGTAGAAGGTGGTGAAGTCTTTAGCTAGTGAGGACTAATTGGAGACCTTAGGTCACTGGGGATCCTAACCCCCATCTTCATTCACCTTCACTGTTTCTTGAAATAAGTGGTTTTGTTCAGCCATACACTCCTACTGTGATCTGTTGCCTTACCACAGCCCCAAAGCTACAGAGCTAGAAAGCTGAACAACACACATTTGATTCTCTGAAATACATTCCTACTCTCATTAAACTCTTCATCTTGCTACACATATACTTTCAACATGATAAATTAGTTTAAATGTGTGTGTGTGTGTGTGTGTGTGTGTGTGTGTGAGTGAGTGTGTGCTGAGTTCAATATGGGACTATCCTGAGTATTCTTTTTGTTGTGCATTTTTTCTTTTGGTCCTCAATGATTTGGACCTATTTCTTGATGGTTCATAACTAAGGATAGAGATTGCAGAGAAAGAATTGTGCAAATCATTTGAAGCATGCAAATTTTTTTCACAATAAAGATTTTCTTTTGTCTTTACCGTGCCGTCAGACTGAGAAGAATTCATCTTTGGATTGAGAATGTTAATACCTGATTTTTTTTCCATTGTAAAAATATTTCTGCTTTATTTCCCTGTGGGCACTAAGGGAAGGCCTTTTGATATTCAATACCAAGAGCCATTCCTCCCTGATGACTCTTAACTCCAATTTCCACATCAGGAGCCTGGGGAGATTGTTCAAGGCTCATGTCGGTGCTGTGTTCTCAGTCACCACTTACAGGTCCACTGTGCCTTAAGGGGGGTGTGCAGGGAGACTGACCCTCCATCTTCCTGCACCCACCCCCTTCCCAGAGCACCCCTCCCCTCACATCATGATAGTTCGGCTGCTGTCTGGTTATTTCAAAATGCTCTCATATTCATTGAGCTCTTAGTTTTGGGAATTTCAGTCAGAAGGAAAAGATTATATTATAGTGAACAGTCATAGCCATAAACCAGACTCTACCACGGGAATTTTATTTCTTGATTTCTTACATGCCTCTTTATCTACTTATCTCTCTGTTCACCAATTCATCTCATTTTTTGATACATATCAGGATTAAAAAAGGACATCAAGACTTTTCTCTTTAAATACTTCTGCATGCATTTAATTAAGTGGAGCTCAATATTGTTTAATGGGTATTTCTCATTAGATGCAATATAAACATAAAACAAATTGCATAAACCTTGGATGAACATTGACTGTTTTGACAAATGTGTACACTGTAATATAAGGCTCTGTCATTCCAGGAAACTCTGTAGTACCTCTTTCCAGTCAATTCTCACTCCTCACACCACAGAGGTAAAAATATCATATTTTTGTACAATAGGTTCCTCCTTCTGGCTATCATAGGACTTCCTAAGGATGACATGGGCGGGGGGGGGGGGGGGGGCGGCTAGAGATGGCTCAGAGGTTAAGAGCATGTGTTGTTTTCACAGAAGACTCGAGTTCACTTCCCAGTACCCACACCAGGCAGCTCACACCCACCTGTAGACTCTAGCTTCAGAATGTCTGACCCTCCTTCTGGTCTCCATGGGCACCATCACTCCCTCATGTATATACCTACACATAGGCAAACATACATACACATGATTCCTAAAAACTAGTTTGTAGGGGAAGCTGTAGCCACACCTGCTTAGGGGCTGGCTAAAGGTGTGCCTGACCACATCTTCGAGGGCATGGTCAGGGTGATGTAGAGTGAGAGTTGGTCAGGTAGCTGGTTTCTGGTTTCGGTTTCACATTCGGCTTGCTGTACAGACTGCTGCCCACCGGCTGGCTAGGTCGCTCTGTAAGTAAGGCTTTTTCCCTATTAAAATCCCTTGTATCTCTACCTGGCTCCATACTGGTAATTTCCTGCCATACTAGTTTTTTTAAAAAGAATGGAGTCAGATAACTTCATTCTTTAACTGGGCATAACATCTTTGAGATTCACTCTCATTATTCTGTATGTTCATAGTTTCCCTCATTATTGCTGAGGAAGCTCTGTATTCCTCAACGTGTAAGGGCTTGTTTGCCTTTCCTTCTCCTTTGGATTTCTAACTTAATTCTGTATTCATTATTTGAATAAACTGAGATATGATCTCTGTCCAGCACATGGCTTCTTGTGCTCAACAGACCACACATCCTTGACCAGAATGAGTATCTTGCAACATGTCACTGTTGTGTTCTGCAAATGGCCATTAGTCAGAATTGCACGTGGGACCATCTTTCTCTTTTCTGACAGTTTTTGTTGTTGTTGTTGTTGTTCTCATTTCCAAAATAGGACTACTAAAATCTCAAATAGGACTGGGAATTTTCCTTTTCTTCCTCATCCATAAGTTTTTGCTACTTCATGTAGTCCCAACCATGTCTTTCTCTTAAACTAGAAACCTAAAACGCTTAGCCACACAACAAACACAAAAGGAGCTTTCACCCTGCATCAGCTTCTTTGAAATGTCAGCCTCTTTGCAGGGTCCATTTACTTCACCTTCAAGTCCTAGGACATAGTTGTTTAGCTCTTGGAGAACTGGTCTTCCAGAGCTTCTCCAGCCAGGCCATAAGTAGAACCTTCAAATAATTTTGCAAAGTATTTTCCCAGCTTTTAAAGATATTCTTGATGGAAGGCTTCACATATTACAAATTGGTCTACACAGCCAGAAGTCAAGTTTTACAATAAATAAAGTTAAGAAAAGTTTTATATCTCCATAAATAGATTTAATGCATTAACACAACATAAATATTACTATTAAATTTTAAAATGTTTATCCATGAACAGCCCAAAATAGTTTTACATAGCACCAGTGGCAGAGACTTTGAGAAAACACCCATGTACTGAAGGTACTAGAGCGCTAGCCTATGAATCTCACATTAAGAAAGCATCTTGACAGATCAGCAACCCAACAACCCTCAACACAGCATCACTTCATGGCAGTCTTTTGTTTGTTTAATTATTTATTTTTATTTCAGTAGCATTGATGTTTTGCCTGCATGTGTGTCTGTAGAAGGGTGTCAGATCTTGGAGTTATAGCCAGTTGTTAGCTGCCATGTGGGTCCTGGGAATTGAACCTGGGTCCTTTGGAAGATCAGCTAGTGCTCTTAACCACTGAGCCATCTTTTCAGCCCCTCAAGGCATTTTTATGGTTCTATTTGTGGAAAATTCTGCACATCAGAAACACCAACTTTGACTTCATTTGACATCTTATCTAAGGTTATGCTTTCCTTGGTTGCCATTAGTCATGTCCAGCAACAATCTGAACATCTTAGATGGAAAATTCCAGAAATATAAAACTCATAAATTTTAAAGAGCTTTTACCATAGTCTATTTTTGTGATTGTTCTAATTTGTTGCTGGTTATTAATCTTAATGTATTTCATTTACATGTTAAATTTTACCGAAGGCATATATTCATAGAAAATAACGCATGCACACACACACACACACACACACACACACACACACACACACACACACACACACACAGAGAGAGAGAGAGAGAGAGAGAGAGAGAGAGAGAGAGGTTTCAGGCATCCTCTAGGTGGCTTGAAATCCCTGAGAATGAGGAAAGGCCATTGCAAAGCCCTCCCTTCAGAAAGAACCAGCCCTATGTCACCAGCACTAAGATGGCAGCCATTTCACATTTAAAGCTACCTTTTCTCCTCCTTTGATTAAAACCCTTCCAGTCCCACTTTCGCCTTGTCTGCTACATCCTAAGTGGTTTTCTTTATGTTTGCCCATTAGTTCACAATGAGAACAACATAAAGGAAATGAAATATTAAAATAAGTTCAAATAAATAAAGGAAGAGGAAGGGAGTAAAAAGAAATGGTGGAGCCTAGAATGTACCCTTGAGAAAACAGCCCCTCTCTCTCTCTCTCTCTCTCTCTCTCTCTCTCTCTCTCTCTGTCTGTCTGTCTCTCCTGGCTCTATGGGAAGAACAGTGAGCATTGTGGGAGTCAGGAGCACACTCAATGATGAGTCTGACTTTCTGTGTGCTCTCAGGCAAGTCTCTTCATCTTCCTATATGGTAATGATGTCCTCTGTGAAATGCAGGACTTGACTAGGGATCTCTCAGGCACCTTCCAGTTCTAAAAGAATGCAAGCCATTCATGCGCTGGTTCCACATGGCAGCCAGTCTCTGTTTTCCAACTTGAGATAAGGGGTGTGGACCAGTGTGTCATCTTGTGATCCCCTGCCAGGTCTGATTCCATTGTCATTAACCACAGACTCCCTGCTAACTCTGGGCAAAACTCATTGCTTTTGATTTATGAATGCCTGTGTAGAAAGCAGAGTATTTCCAATTCTGCTGTTTGTCTCTCTGGTTTGCTTTATTTGAAAGGTGTCCCTAGGGTCCGATGGGGATGTGAACACAGGCAAAGAGACAACTACTATTATCATTTGTAAAGTAACCCTCCCCACTTCAAAGGATCCAATGTCTAATTTTTGGATTTGTTATGGCAAATTGCTTGTGGGAGACGTGCGGAGTGAGAAAAGAATCAGTAGAACCTCCTCATTCTTGTTTGGAGGCAGAGAAGAGGCTCTGCTGGAGCAAAGGCGTGCACATCGTGTGTCCTGTGGTTATTATCTGAAAGCAGCTCTAGATTTTGAACTTTGGCCACAGGAAGGCTTCCAATGCCAACGTTTAAGTCTGCCCCTATGCTAGATCGACAGACATTTGTATGAGTGACCAGCTGCTACTGGATGGGTCAAATGAAGCACATATAACAAAACATCTGTTGCCCACAGGCTCAGGTTCAACTTCTATAGTTTCTGGGTAGGCATTCACTTATTATAGCCTCAAGGCTCAACTACTTTCTCCCTCCATATTTTGATTCTGCAAATTTGAGTAGTTTTGATTTAAATGTCTTTTCAACCACTGGAGCAAAGCCAACGGTCTAGCCCCTTAGATAAATTTATTAGAATCCTGGCACTAAAGGCTTTGTCTAGCATGCCTGTGAGAGTTCTCTTACCCAAGCTGTCATGAACAGTTATGAAATCAACAGGGAGGATGGATCAGTGCAGAAATCACTTTCTTCCATGCATCAAGTCAATGTCCTGGAGTAAGACATGTTCACCCATATGGTGTGTAGATAGACAAGACCAAATACTGCTCACAGCCTCTATGGCCCCCCTTCTCTCATACACCCATGACAACCTTGGGCCCTGACAAAATGCTTCTCTCAGGTCTATCACCTGCTCTTCTGGCCCCCATGGGTACTTGTTCATCTGTGGCATACACAGACCCACGCATGCTGCATGGGACAGTCTAGTAGGTACTTTTCTTGTTGCTGTGACAAAATATTTCAGGATCATCAACTCTTTGGTTATAAGAGAGAGCTGAGCTTTAAGCTCTCTCCACCTACAGCTTTTCTGGCTCCTTCTAAGTGTTCAACACATTCCTCAGCAGACAGACATCTCTCACAGGACGGAAGAGACTATTAAGTTAGGGATTTAGAAATTAGCTGTCTCGATCAATCCACCCCTGTGAAGGTTGCACCAAGGCTCTCAGAGTCCAAGTCCATCTTGATCAAAGCATGTGCATGTTTCAAAACATCGAAATTGATGCCACTTCTCCCTTTCATCCTGACTTTGGATAGATGGCCTCTGAACACAACCGGTAGAAGACTCAGGTTAGTGTGCTCAGAGTGAACACAGCTCACTCAGCAGCTGAATAGAAGGCTCTGGGTTTCTCAGTTTGCATAATTGAATCTGCAGAAAGAAACACCGGTTTGTGTGATAGGAGGACAGCCTAGGGGGTATTTTATTGACCAAAGATGGAATTAATGGCAATGCCACATCTATGTCAAACACACACAGTAAAACTTTACGATTCCTCCCCATGAATTATTCTGTTTACATAATATGGGTCTAATATAATGCTTTCAGGGGGGGTTACATTTTTTTTCTTCCCCTCCCCCACTCTTTTCCCTGTCCCCTTTGTCTCCTGAGACCTATTCCCTTTGGAAATGCATTAGTTACCTAGGAAACCTTAATGTCATTTTTTATGAGTGGAGTTTGGTACAGCATAAAGCTAATTTATAGGGTGGTTAGGAATTCGTGTCGTAACTAGTGAAACAGGAGACTTCATTATGACTTCTAGATCCACCTGTGTGGCAGGGATACATACATACCTTCACTCTATCATTACGGGTAATTTTTTGAAGCCTAATTATAAATATGCGTGCTATTTCACAAAATGAGTTGATTCATTGTTGTTCCATGTAATGCTTTATATTGTTCTGCATAAGCCCCAGAACATAATTAGTGATAACAACAGGGCAGTAATACACTAGGAAATCTGTTAACAGTAGAAGGATGTGCTGGAATTTCCTCTTAAACGATGAGGTGATTCCACCCTGAGGCGGGGAATGAATGAGAATTTTAAGCCCTTCATCTATGTCTCTCATGAGGTCCACATTAGGAAATTAAATAAATTCTAAGTATGTCCACTACTTCATTCTGCTCATTTCTTACTGTCTGAGAACCAACACACACACACACACACACACACACACACACACACACACACACACACAATTATATTAATGAAATATGGATGGAACCCAAATAATAAGCATTTTTTCTTTCTGATGACCAGTATCACTTACTAGTGGAGTACCAAAGATGTCAGTGTAAGCACTGTAGAACTTGAATCTGGGGCTTGCACTGTGCCAGGCACTGTGTGGTGAGTTTCAAAGTATTGGGTTCATTTAGTCTTCATAGTGTACCTTTGAGATGGACACTATTTCAACAACTTTGGATGTGTTTTGATTGGCTACGTACCTTGTCTTAAAAGCACATCTAGTAGGTTGAGAGAACAGAGTGAAATTCAGATTCATCAGACTACAAAAGTGACCCTTTCAACAAATTCTTCTTCCTGGTCTCTCAGTGTGATCTGTTGTTCGGTTGGGTATTCTCTGTCCCTCTAAAGAAAGTCACTGAAAATCTGGGTTACTACATGTAGGGAGGAGTCTGAGAAAATGTGAGAGTATCTTAATATCTCCACTGGATTGAGGCTGCTCCTTGAAGCAAAGACAGGCTTGGGAGACACCTTAGAGAAAGCTAAGATTACTGAATAAGCAAAGACACTCCCAGCTGCCAGGGACAACTGATCTTATTGGGGGGGGGCAGGAATCAGGGTAAATAATGTCTCCTAAATGCTCCATGCCTCCAGGAAGAGCTGCTAACAGGCAGGCTAACCTGTGTGCTTAGTGCTTAACCAAGGTGTAGCAGGGTATATTTCGTGGGGAGCCGAGATAATATGAGGCATCAAACTCCCCTGATGCCAAGCTCTCACTTCTAATGAAAACACTTTTCGCATTCATTTTGTTTTAGAACTGTGGACTTTCTGACTCCATCATCTGAAACAGCTGTAGCTGTCTGGATGAGCGGGGGTGAGGATTGGGGCCAAAAGCAAGCATAGGAGCCCTATTACCCTGTAGCAACACAGGCAACTTGCAGATATTTTAGGATCAGCTAAGGTGTGCTATTTATACTAAGGCAAGTAAGAGATCCGCAGTGAAGGCTAGTCATGTGAGCCAAGGCTCGCTGCATAAAGACTTATCTTTGTCATGTATAGTCAAACAGGACCACTGTGCCCAAAACTTCATTTCCCCAGTCAATATTTCACTGTGAATTAACCATATACTGTTGCTGCACAAGAAACCCTTTCCACCCCCAGATAAGCTGAGCTGAAACAGGAGAAAATGCAGTTTTCCAGGAGGCCCAGACTCATTTCCACCTTTTCATTTTGTTTCTGTTTTACGTTTCAGCCACACTGTGGCGCTATTACAAAAGATAAGGGTAGGCCAAAGGCAAGTTCTAAGAATTTGCCTTAGAAGAGTTTTAAGGGGTTTAAAACTGAACCTGGCTCTGGCTCTCACAAACTCCTTTCTTCGGGAATCAGAGCCTCAGATATAATAGGGAGAAAAAGCAAGTTCATTGACCCAAAGGTGCTGTCAACAGATTGGCGGCCAAAACCAGAGAGTCTGCTTAGAAAGTCCACTACCTAGCTAGCTAGCAAAGACAGGGCTGTCTATGAAGAGAACACACGCCACAGCTTCCTGCCCTGTCTTCCCTTAACTGTGGCTGTCTATATGGCTCTTCGCTCTGGCCTTTCTACAAAAACTTAAACTCTCTATTTAGAAACTTGGCTTTGCCTAGAAGTCACTAGGACTCTGAGGGGCTTTTTTCTGCCTGTAAACAAGTGGACCTTTTTGCCTCTTTTTCTGCCCAGTATCCTCTTTTGACATCTTCTGAGCTCCTGGAAGTCCAAGATGCCTTTGCATCTACTGAGGGAAATAAACAAGGAAGGGGAAGATTGACTGCCTGCTGGAGGAAGAAAAATCTTCAGATAGGTCTTGTATAAAGAAAAGGACAACCGTTCTCCACCCGGGGTGGGGGTTGAGGGGATGGATCGTTTCTCCTAGGCATCTTTTGCCCCCTGCTCTTGCCTGGGTCTCTCCCTCCCCTCCCCCCTCCAGACACCGCACATATTTGGCAAGATTAAGGTGTCACCTCTCATATTACAAGGCCTGTTGATTGCAGGCGGAGACAGACCCTCCTGCACCCTTGAGTTGGAAACAATGCACTCTTCCTGCCGTCGCCCAGGTCTGGCAAAGGGAGGCAGTCAGCCAGTGCACCGCATCTGCAGAACAAATCGGAGTCTTGAACTCTGAAGCCTTTTCTTCTGACTGTTCATATTTAAGCTTGCCCCTCTTAGACCCCTCCTCCCTCCAGACCGCCAGTGACCGGGGAGCAGCCGGCGGAGCAGCCCACACGTGTATTTAACCCGTTCCTCCCTGCCCGGCAGTAAAGCACCACTTTGGTTGCAATCTGTTGAGCCCCGGGACCAGGAGCTTGAGAAATGAGCCCCTAGAACTGGGCCAGCAGAGAGACTGAAGGGAAAGAAGGGGGAGTAGGGGGGAGAAAAGCAAGTGCGGGAAGTGGGGGAGGGCAGGGGCGGGCCAGAGGACCGCGAGAAAACCAGAACCCCACAGAGCACGCCCAAGCCAAATCTCCAAAGTGCAGTGTGGCAGGGTGAGGGGAAAACTCTGCCGCCCGATCGGATCCGGAGGAAGAAGGAGATATTTTGGCAGGAGGGGAGCCTTTGAAGGAGGACTCAGCCCTTCCGAGGGACCGTTGGAGGTGACATCCTTGGGCCTCTGTGGGTGCTGCAGGCCATTTTCGATGTGGCAGCCCCCGTCAGCCAGGATAATGATGAGGCAGGTACAATCTATCTAGTACGCAGCCCCTTCCCCCAGACTCTCCATCCTCTCTGGCCTCCCTTTGCCCTGCAGCTTCTCTTGGCTTCAACCGATGGGTGCAATTCTGTCGTTCCTGGGTGTAGACCAGACGCATAAGAAACTACAAGGAAATTTCAGGTTTTGAACCTGGAACCTTGCTGAACTACACTGCGGGTTGCTTATCAGACACTTTAATGGAAGGCAAGGAAGAGGTGGACTATTGAATCACCTCTCCTAGCTGCATGTGAGGCAAATGCCCTGACAAGAGGCGACTTGGAGAGGGGCTGCGGTGGTGGGGAGTGGGGCGGGGAGGGAGCTTGGACTTTAATTCCACCTTGCAAGAATCAGGAAAGGAGGAAAGGAGCAATACTCTACTCTCGGGGCTCTCCATTTCTCCGTACTCCTAGGATTTTTTTTTTTTCTTTCCCTGAATTTTCCTTGGACAACGATTGAGCAAAATCTAGATGCACTGACCATTGTAAATTCTGAGAGAACCAGCTCGGAGCAAGCGGAGTCTAATAGATAGCTAAAATTATCTTCAAATAAGACCTCTGCCTCCACCCTGGGATCTTTTCTGGAATGAATCTAGCGGTTGTGGAAGAGAGCGTCGCTGCTTTCGGGGAGTCGGGAAGAGGTGTGTTGCTTGCCTTTTCTTCTGGGCGAGCTGTTTTTGTGCAGAGCAGAGAACCCTGGGCGAGTGCTCAGCTCCAGGGCCCGGTCCTACTTTGGAAGGAAGGGGTAGAGAGAGAAGTTGGAGACCGAGTAAAATGCGGGGCTTGGCCTCATGCCTCTAGTTTTCTTTCACGCACGCCCGGTGCACAAAAACCAACCCCTCCCTTGTTTGCTCAGGACCCCCACCCCCACCTTACCTCTGTGATTTAACCTCCCTAGACAGCCTGCAGTGCGCCTGGGGAACTGGTCCCCAGGACTGAGGGTTCAGTTGAGGGAAAGCAATTGTTCCTGGGAGGGTTCCTGTGGTGGTGGCGGCGGTGGGGGGGTGGGGAGATCCAAAGCTAGAAGGATCTGAGGTTTAGAGGTTGAGTTTAAGGTTGAGACCCAAGATTTCCTGACCCAAGGGGCAAGAAAGGCCTTCTGCCTCGTTAAGGGGGAGGGGGGAGAAAGATAAAAGATTCTTGAGACAGAGAGAAAAAAAGATCAAAGAGAAAAAATTCAAGAATAAGTCAGATCGAAGATATCAACGTGTAAAATATGATGAAAAATTGAATGTTTTCTACGACTGTTCCTCATCTCTAAAAGGGAAATCAAATATAGGAGGTACTGAAGAATAGGCTGTTTTGGAAGCATTTGTTTGTTTGTTCGTTCTTTCGTTTGTTTTCCTTTAAAGGGGACTAGGAGAATTGACCTGGTCTCCCAGGTTGGTCTCAAGAGCAAACTCCAAAGTGCTGGGGCGCGGGCCTGCGAGTCACTGCGGGCGGGGCTCGGGGGCGAGGGCTCGGCGCGGAAGGGGTTAAGGCGCTGAGCGCGGAGCCATCTGGCCGGGTTGGCTGGTTATAACCACGCAGATTATGTTCACGGGACTCAGAGTTGAAGGCTCCTCTCCTTACCCAGCAGCTCCGCGCACCGCCCCGCGAGAGAGCCGGCGCAACTTTCTTCCCTCTTTCTTCCTCTGGTTTTTCCCACCGCTGGGTAGTGGCTGCGGCAGGGGTGGGCGAGACTGAATGACCGAACTCGAGTCCACCTTTCTCTTCATGTCGACGTCCCTGGAAATAGTCACACGGATGCCATGGTTACTTCTGCCACGGTAAGGGGAGGTGGCGGGCACGCTGGGTGGGCAGGTCTGGGGGGGATGGGGGATCGCGTGGTGGGGAGATTTTCCTGAGGATCCGCGTGGGGGGCCCCCAACTCTGCACACAGCCCCACCCCCATCGCGCAACAAGCTCTTCTTAACTTTCCGATTCTTGTGCCTTCTTCAAAGTTTGCGTTGGGATCTGCCCAGGCCTAGGCGCAATCACCACCACCCTCCTTCCACAAGCACGCACACGCGCGCGGGGATACGGCTCCCCACCTCCTCCTCCTCCCTCGAGTCCCCTGGCTACCCAAGCAACCGCCCTCAGTCTGGGAAAGTGATCAGGTTTAAGAAACCTGCATTGGAAAGGGAGGGAGGTGGAGGAGAGGGAAAACGGGGACCACGCAAAGGCAGGAAAGGGATTCTGCCTCCCCTGACCCTCCCCACCTCACGCACGCACACCTCCAACCCTCCCACCTGGTTCTCCCAGCAGACTCCGGCGCATCCTATAACAAAAGGGGGTAGCATACAAAACCGGGGCTAGGACGAGGCCAGGATCCCAGCATTCGCCTTGCACCCCGCTGGCCACCGGGCACTGTTCGACAGCTCCACCACACAGCCAGGCAGGGCGTGGGCTGGGGGAGGGGACAAAAAGCTCAGGACCCGCAGGGTCACTTCCCAGGTGGGTTGAGTTGGGACCCATCACCAAGTAGTGCCTACCTGCATTGGTGTCCCACGTAAGCCTTTTCTCTGAGATGCTCCCCAGCCCCGGGCTACTCTAGCCAGCGCCTACCCAAGGGCTACCCACCCCGGGTCTTCGCGCAGATGTTGGATCTAGCGCTCAGACCGCCCGTCTGGGACCCAGCCAGCAAAGGTGGGCACCGAGACGGGTCCATGGGTAGGGATTCGGTAGCAGTTTCTCGGAGCCCGTTTCAGCCTCCCCCTAACCCCCCGCCCCCCTTGCTCAGAGGTGGTTTAGGGAGGCTGAGAGCATCCGAGACCCTCACAGTTAGGTCGCAGTTAAAAGAACCAACAGTGGACTGTTTTCATTGCCACGGGGCTCTGCACAGTGGTGGATACTTCTAAATGAAATTTGGCACGCTTGGGAACTGAAGGTGCGGGATTGGGGGGGGGCTGGCGTGGGGTGCGGGGAGGACCGCTCTGCTTGTAGCTTTCGGGAGGGCGTGAGTGGGTGTGCATTCAAGAGGCGCTACTGCTTTGCGCAAGGTTGGCGTTCTTCCTCAGCGCTCAGATGCGCCTCACTGGGACCCCAGCACCAAATGGTGTGGACGCAGTTGATTAGAGAAGTCGCAGGTGGGAATTGGAATCGAGGCTCGTGTTTTCCAGGTGAAGGAAGGACCCACCAGATTGCCCCCGACCTCTGGCGGCCGGCGGGTAGCAGGTTGAGAGTCAGAGGGGAGGCTGCTCTGGCTAGGACTTGGCCCTAGCCAGCGCAGGCTTGGAAAGCTGGAGCCCCTGAGCCGGGACTTGTTTATGAGTGTGAAGAGGTTGGGGGCGGGGACCTGCTGGGGGGAGGGGAAGGGAGACTGTAAGGGTGTGTTTTACTCGCTGAGTCTGACGTTGGAAATTCTGCGGGTTACTAGTCTGCAGGCAAACCTGCTTTTCAGTAAAGGGATTCCTTTCCACTGCAAACCAATGAGCGAGGAAATAACCCAAGCAGTACCCTAAACGTCAGGATGAGAAGAGTGTACCGGAGTGGAGGGTTGTATCGGGGGAGCTTTACAATCGGTTCTGTTTTTCTAAAGGGTCTGAACTTTGCCAGCGTACTCAGCCTCCCCCGATCCTGACGTGTTGCTCTAAGAAATTTGAGAGGTGGAATCCAGAAGATAAAGCCCAACTACCTCCGCCTTGGGCTCAAACAGTCCTTCAAGCATAGCGTAGAGAGTGGGGGAGGGGGGGCGAAACCAGGCTGCGGGCTGCTGTATCTGGCAGTATCCAGGGACAGAAAAAAAGTTTACCAGTGTTCGCCTCAGGAAGATGAAGTAGGATTGCGCTTCGGTGAGGACTTGAGAAAATTGTACCTATATGAATCCGGTCTGATTTCCCAAGGAGGTAGACTGATCCTTGGGTGGCCGAAGAACGACTGGGAGGGCCCTCTCAAGTCTCAGTAAGAGAGGGGGTTGGGAGAGTAGGGAAGGAGGTGGAGTTCGCTCCAGCTTCCTCCAGCCCGGCTGGCCCTGGAGGGGTGGGGAGCCTGTGTGATGGGCATCTGTGTGCATAGCAGGAGATGAGAGCTTGTGGGAACATAGGTGTAGCTAATGAGAAATCCGCGCCTGTGAAGGGTGTCAGAGCTGGAGAAGTGCAGTGTGCTGAAGACAGATGGCTTGTGCGTGCCTGCACAGACACATGGGGTGGGTGTGGTGTGGGAGGGCGGCTGGGCTCTGTGTGTGTGTGTGTGTGTGTGTGTGTGTGTGTGTGTGTGTGTGTGTGTGTGTTAAAGGTGGACATGTGTGGGAGCTGGATACCCGAAGAAGATTATCAAAGGGATGATGTAGAGGGGAGATTATCCAGGAGAGCGGAGTGTTAACTTTATGAGAATGTACAGCCCTGGGGTTTGACTGGGAGGGCACTGGGCACATGGGAGATTTGTGGGCTCTGGCATTCTTGCAGGGAGCAGAGTAAGGAAGGATGGCTTTTGCCTCTCCCCCTTCCCAGCCTTCCAGTGAAGGGACGGGAGAAGGCTTAGAATGAGGGCTACACATTTAAGGGTAAAGTTCGTGTGTTGGCACAGGGTCTAGTGACAGAAAGTGCTGTGTGCACAAGACTCTTGAGTGAATGAATGCATTTGGGCACCAAGAGGCAAGGATGCGCATTGTGTAGCATCGTACAATGGGCTCCTTTTAGTACAAGGACACACTACCACCAGCTAATGTTGATTATTATTAAAAAATTAATGGGATGCCTACTGGATGCTCAGCTCATTGTTGGGTGCTGGGACATGGCACACAGCCTTGGAAAAATTCCTTCTCCATGCTCAGCTGACTGTTGCAGTGTTGCCAGGAATAGGGAGGGCAGTGTCTGTCGAGGGTTCTTCTAGAGTTGCTCATGGATCAGGGGAGCCAAAGGGGAGCTGACTTGAAATAGATCTGTGGTTTTGAAAAAAAAAAAAAAAAGGGTTCGATAAAGGTAAAGATGATGGATTCCTCTGTGGGTGGGAAGGGAGCCGGAAGGTGTTACCGCTGCTTGCCTGGAGTACAGGCTTGGCTGGGAGTTAGAAGGTGATGCTTTCCAGGTAGAAAGTGAGAGTCCAGATCCATTTCTGGATGGAGTGTGCCAGATGACTCTTGGTACATGGACCTGGGGAAAGGCTCGGGGATGCGAAGGACAGTCTGGGCTGGTAGTGTTTGCTCATCTTTGAGGCTTCTGCACTATGATTCTAAAGCTAAGGCTGAGTATGTGCTAATGCTTTTGTCTATAGGCTTGCTGGGGCTGAAGCCACTATGAGAAAACTACCCAATGGGATGGAGAAATGCACATAACATTACAGCCCCAGTGAAGAAATACGCTGTGTGTTTTTTACAGGAATTCTGTGTATCTGGAGAAGGGGGGAGCTGGTCTTGGATGCTTAGGCATCTGTCTTAAGTGAACAAAGGCATGGTTAAAGGAAGACTTTGCGTCCCAGGGAGTGAGAGCAAGGAGGAGTTTGTTGAGTTTCCTGAGGTATGAGGTAACTGGGTCAAAGCTGGAAGGAGGTTTTATACTTTAGGGGTACACACATCTGTCCACCTGGGCCAGGTGACAAGGAAGTCCTTTTGATCATGTGAGGGCATCTGGGTAGGACAGTGTTTGGCTAATGGCTGTCTTGATTCATGAAATTGAAGTTGTACTATTTTGAGGTTTTCCCTCAATGTTTCAGGGAAGTTCGTGTTTCTGAGAAATAGCGGATGTCAGGCAGAGCCAGTGCCCACTGTTCTTTGAGAGCACAATGACAACGTAGAAGATTCCCAGCTGGAAATGTCTGCATTTAGTCTGCCACTTAGCAACAGTCAAACTCCAAAGTTTTCTGATGTCTAGGACTCTCCCTGTCCCTGTCTACAGAGTGACTGTGTTGATGAGGACTGGATAAGAAGGGGAATGCATTCTTCTCTACCCAACAAAGCTCAAAAGGACTTGTTATAAAAGCTGTACAGAGATGCAATCTATGTGGACCCAGGGCAGGCATGTGTCAGTCATTGGGAAAATGGGGTCTTCATCTGTCTGAAGACAAGGCATAAGTCTGGATAGCAATCACATCTCTGATGCTTACCCACTATACAACAAAAAAAGCTTCCCATGACTGCCTCAGTTTACTACTTATTCATCTATAAACTGGAGGCAGCTGAAGTTAGATTTTCATTTATGGAAGTCTGATAGTTCTCTGAATTATTCAGGAAGAGAGGTAATACAGGAATCGGTTATTAATTTTCAAACAGACTTTATTTTAGCATCAGCTATGCAAATCACAATGGCAAAACAAATGTGACTTTGAAAGCACAGAGCATAGTAATTGTCCTTGGCATAGCCACCGTTTGTGTAAGAGGGAAGCAAAGTCCAGCCGCCCTGTGTTACTGTCAAGGTCTGTGTTTTTCTAGACGATAAGTCCTTGGCAGGCCCCAGCCTGCCTGGAGAGAAGAACCCTGGGGCTTGGAGTTGTGAAATGCAGCATGCCCAGTGCAGCAAGTTGGGCACAGCCACTTTCCTCGGAGCTGAGGATGGAGGCCCAGAGGCCTTGAAACATCCCAGTCCTCCCAGAAGTTAGCACATGCTGTCAGCTCCTGGCTGGGAGTCAAGGCTCCCATCCTTGAGTTCAGTGGCCATAAATAGTGAGGAGCTAAGCTATTTCCATGAGGCACTAAACCAATTCTTTTGCTTTTTTTGGCGAGATTGGGCCAATTAAGTTGATTGGAAGAGGTCACTGATGATGGGTCTCACATTCCCCAAGCAGGACAGACCAGTGGAGTTTAATTACATAACATTTCCCATCCCTGCCGTTGCACTGCCAGATGTATCAGATGTACAGGCCTTTCCTCTTCCCTTCCATTCAGGATGGCTAATTGAGCAGGCTGCCTCTGCTACAGGCTCCTCCAGACCTTTTCCTGAGCAATTCCAAGGCTCCCATCCTAAGCAGAGGGGCTGCAAATCCAGGTGCTGGCTGGAAGTGAGAGAAGGGGTTTGGACTGACACAGAAGATCTTTTAAACCCACCATTCTGTTTCAAGACCTCAGCAGCTGCTGTTCTACTCATTAATGTGGCAGGCAGTTTCTGACACTGGGAATACTGAACTAATGACTGCTGGTTGAGTTTTGTGTAAGACTGACTTTGTTGGAAAAGGACCAAATCGTTTACTGGAGAAAAGCCTATGGCCCATGTGGGGTTTCTGATAAGGCCAGTGGATACACTTGGTGCTTGGGCAAGCATGTGGAAATGAGATCACTGTGTGTGTGTGTGTGTGTGTGTGTGTGTGTGTGTGTGTGTGTGTGTGTGTGTTTGGAAGACACTTGAACACAGAAGCTGTCCTAGAAGGGCAAGAAGCATTTGTAGAGCTTATGTATATTGGTGGGCAAATGTGTGGGTACATTGTCATCAAATTATTTCTCATGGGTGGGCCAGCCATTTATTTATGGTGAAAAAATAAAGACAGTTTCTTTCGGATCATTTGGATATGGGGTTTGTGCACTTTGAAGTGTAAGGCCAAGGTCAATACTACCCCATCTTTGCCTGGAAAGATTTCTAAGATCAAAAAGTCAGGAAGGACAGAAAGAATGAATGAAAGAAAGAGGGGGAGAAAGAAAGGAAAGAAAGAGGGAGGAAGAAAGAAAAGAAGGAAGGAAGGAAAGAAGGAAGGAAGGAAGAGCGATATATATGATTTTAGAAGTCTCACTTTCAAACTGTGAGCACACGTGTAGATAGTTCAAGAGTTTTTGAAAGTTTTCTGTGAAGCCAATTTTGATTTTGCCTACAAATACTTGGAGCTAGATATAGTATATTCATGTGGTCAGAACATACTTGTTCTTTGTTCACGTCCTTTTCTGCCATAGTGCTCCTCTGACAATATTGAATAAGAACTACTGAGGTCTCTAGAACTCTAGTCATCCTCACAGGACACATCTTTGACTCAGAATGGTTAACGGATTTTGACACACAGTTTGGCGTGGTCTGTTATGATTGCTCATTATCTAACAACATCACCAAAGAAGACATTTGAGTAAGTGATTTTCAGATGAAACAGAGAACTGAGTAGCTTGCTGATCTCAAAAGACTTCACTCAGTACAAGGTGATCTTAAGCAGCCGGAGACAGCAGATGGCCTGCTGCTGCCATGGAGGTGGGCATCAAGCTTTCAGCTGAGCTCTGTCACTAATGAGCTGTTGCTATGTCACCCTGAACATTCTCTCCAGGCTGTGACTTCCCTGACTACAAATGAAGGGCTTGAAGTAGAAGACCTCGAAGCCCCACTCCAACTCCACCACCCTAAGATTCTATGTTAATGCTGTCCTATCTAATCTTTGCTAATATGCCTTACACGGAGCGTGCCTTGGCATATTCTAAGGGACTCCTGTTTATATCTTTGGGGAAAGGCAGAAAGGCATGCAGAGAATTTACCAGATTTTTTTTTTTTTTTTGGCCAAGAATGCTCAAGATGTTGGCTTAGTCTGTACAGTATGCAGTGCACAGAGCTGATGCTAGTTAGGTTTGGCTTTCTGGTAGACCTGGTGCTAATCATTCAGCAGCTTCTTCTCAAATACCTTGCACTGTCAACATTTCTAATGAGCACCCATCTTTAAGACAATGATAGTATTGGAATAGTTAGTGGATGCCAGGCATTATGCCAAATATTACATGAAATTATCTCAATATCCGCAGATAATCCAATGTATAAATGGGGATACTGAGTTGATGTGAAGCTAAGGGATAGGCCCATAGTGCACAACAGAGTGCTGATATACGTTCCTTCCTAAAGCCAACAGCGGGCCCAATGTCCACCAGATTGTGTCTACTGTGCTCTGTGATGTCATCCAGGAGCTGGTTCTATAGCCCTATGTGAAGTTTGTCACCCCACAGGATAGCCTGCTCCACCAGAAGCCTCCGTTTCATGTGCAAGACAAATGTTTAGGTTTTCTAGCCACCTGCTGGCAAGCATGTGTCAAATCTGTCATAGCTTCCATCAGCCCTCCCCATTTACTTCCCTTACTGTTGACAAGGGAATTTGCCCTTCTAGCACACAGGTATTGATTTAAGCCACAATTGCCTCCTTGTAAACTCTATAAGAGTGGAGCTGGACATCTGGTTTTGATCCACACACCCATAAGAGGTGGTGGGTCCCAGCATTCCTGAGTCCTGGGATAAGGACTGCACAAATTCTAATCTTAAATGGAAAGCAGGATATCTCTTCAGAGTTTGGAAGACACCTTTCTTTGATAGGCTAGAGAACTCAACCATTTCGATTCTGGCTTTGACTAGGCAGATCTCTTGCTGGAACATTAGGGAACATGGGTTGCTATAAAGGACTGAGTCCCCACGCTGTGTTTGATACACAGCTGCCCATTCTGTTCTCCAGCCCTGGTATTTGCCTCTACATTTCACTCTCTGGGTGGAAGGAAGTACTTGCAAGAATCGAGAAACAAAAGAACTTCTTGGAGGTAACGCTTATTATCCTCTTCAAAGGGTGTGACTGAAAGAATGCTCTTGGTTCCCCTTCCCCTTTATCTCCCCACTACACCTATACACAGGCAAAGGCCAATAGAGAGGTGACTTTGTTGTGTGCTTGAAGGTATTTTCACTATGCTACAGAAAACAGTGACCAAATGCCCACTAGATTGTTTTACAATATTCATGCTCCAAATACATGTACTTACTTTGCTTTACACTTTTCATATTTAGGGTGATGCATTTATTCTGTACATAAGAGATTCTCTCTCTCTCTCTCTCTCTCTCTCTCTCTCTCTCTCTCTCTCTCTCTCTGATTGCCAAGAACTTGAAACTTACTACAATTTACTGTTCCCTTCTGTTTCTAGACCTAAGCCTCCATCATTTAAAAATATCTTCCTCCGCCTCTGGCTCCCCGTTGTCCCTTGAGGAATGTATTTCAAGTTCTCAGTCTGGGATTAGTTCCATCCTGTGTCTAGCAGACCTGTTCCTGCTGGTTTATAAGGTACTTCCACTGGGTTCAAGAGGGAGATGCAGCTGTAAAACACACCTGATTTCCCAACAGGTGTGCTCCACCATTGAGAAGTAGCTTGGTCATTCTGACACCTGGTAGGTTATCTAGAACACTGTATAGCCTTTCTCCCTGAATAGGACTCAAACTAATGGTGACTTTTAAACAGAACCTTTTCCTTCCATGAGCCTCTGTTTCCTGGTCTGGAAAAAAAAGGGAACTGGAGTCACTGGCTGATCAAAAGGAGCCTGATGGTTGTGACTGTTCAGATGTTCCATGGCTCTGCTGTTCCCTCTGCCTCACCATGGTCCATGCCTGGGATTTCCAGGTACTCCTCCTGGCCTGGAGTACTTATGTACAGAAATGTGGAGGGGGTGGAGGAGGAAATTAAGTTATGTGATGCCAGATAAGTTATTGAACATATGGATGAGTGAATGTTTATAGAGTGCTGAAGAAGCAAGCTTGCCAGGTTTGTGGCGGATCTTGGATTGCTAGCTGGGAGCATGGGGGGAGAGGTTTATGTGGGATAAAATTGTCTGTGGGTAGCTGAATTCAGTAAGCCAAATCCGAATGATCCCAAACTATGTTCTATGAGACCAATCCTGCCTCTGACACTACCAGAGACTGGTTGCTACTTAGACATCCTCGAGCCACCCTGGGTTTTGCTTTCCTTGCCTATTAAATGGCAGAGTTAAGAACTCCAATGACTGCTAAAGTCTTTCCTCCCTTCTCATTAGATTGTGGGAATTTAGAGCTAGAAGAAAACCCTAAATGGATGAATGGATGGATGGATGGATGGATGGATGGATGGATGGAGAAAAGGATACCCTCAAATAGTTTATGTGTGATGGGAAATAGCTTGAAGGAAAATGGATAGAAGTGGTCAAAACATGCATCTGTTCTTAAATTGGAGATGGCAACAGAACATGTGGTGTGTGTGTGTGTGTGTCTGTGTCTGTGTGTGTGTCTGTGTCTGTGTGTGTGCGTGTGTGCGTGTGTGTGTGTGTGCGCGTGCGTGCGTGTGTGCGTGTGTGTGTGTGTGTCTGTGTGTGTGCGTGTGTGCGTGTGTGCGTGCGTGTGTGTGTGTGTGCTGTGTGCATGCGTCATGTGTGTGTGTGTGTGTGTGTGTGCGCGTGTGTGTGTGTGTGTGTGGTGTGTGTGTGTGAGTGTGTGTGTGTGAGTGTGAGTGTGTGTGTGTGCGTGAGTGTGTGTGTGTGTGTGTGAGTGTGTGTGTGTGTGTGTGTGTGTGTGTGTTTATGTTGTATTTTTAATGCTCACCTCTCCATCTTCACCAACAATACTAAAATCATCTTCTACACGTTTGTTTCTCCATTACCTTCCTTTGGAGGCCTCCCCGCACACACTTCTCACCCCAGCCTCCAGAGCCCAGGGCTCCCTTCCCAGCCTGCTTTATGTTATAGCAGTGTGTGCTGCCCTTACATCCCTGTCTTCTTACTGGAGGATGAAACCCTTGAAGAGGAGTCTGTGCTTGTCATCTTTGTGTTCCCTAACACCTGGGATAGTGTCCACCACGGAAATGTGTCCAGTGGATGTATGAACATATGAGAGAATCATTGGTGAGCTCAGTAGTAGATGACACAGGAACTGGGCTTGGAGACGTGATGCACCTCGCCAAGTGTTCAATGCTGTGTCCTCTGTGTTTCTCTTTTGCTCTGCCCCAAAGGTTAGGTCATGAATGTTGGCTACTTACTTGCCAGGAAAGGTTGTTCTGGTTCTCCTTTGGACCCTTTCCCTCATGTCCTAACCTACCTAGTTCTGCATATCTGGGCTCTTGATCTTGGGGAATTGGGTGCCACTGTGAGTGGATTAGAGTAATCTCCCTCGAGACACTCCGAAGGTAGATCTGAATGCATGTGTAGAGATGATTTGGTACATGTCCTGTTGGAAGCTCTGTGCTAGATGAGAAGATGCAAAGACAGATGGGTAAGGACAAGTCACACTGTAACCAGGCTCCACGAGGGAGAAAGGTGAGTATTGGAGATGGAAGGCCAGCTGTCTGAGTATGGACTTTTAATGTGAACAAGACAGGGAGTCCTCTCTGTTCAGGAGCAAGCTGGCCTTCAGTTTCTGTGTGGCAGGGGTTTTATTGCTCCTGAATCCCTAGTGCCAGGTTCTTTGGTTCTTCATAGCAGTAGTTTAGGGAACACTGTGGCTAGTTCAAGAGGTGGTGTGTATGGGAATTGTAAGCTCACAAGATTGCTTTTGGAAGTGTCCCCATTTGCTAATAACAGCATAAGGAGAAGGAAGTGGGAAGGAGGCTGATCCTCCTCTAAGAATTGCTTTCCCCTGCCCCCTCCCCATGTATCATCTCTGTGGCCACTTCTCACACAGGAGCAGACTGCCATCTACTGTCCACTTCTGTCCTCTGAGTCCCTCCTTCTCAGCCAGCTCCTTGTCATCTCCCGCCACACACACATCTCATTTTTAATGGGTGCAGATATGAAGAAGAAATAGACAGTAGGTACTTGTTCAACAGTTTCTGCAGAACTTGGAAGCTTCTCTAAAAATGTTAGGTGGTTTTCCTCTCTGCTTCGTGACACGTTATTTGGAGGGGACTGCGTGACATCTTCTGAGTCTTCATAGACTGGGTAGCAGGAGTACCATCTCTCCTGCCCCAAAGATTAAAGGTTTAGCAGGGGTCACGAGTCTGTGAAAGGGTGAGAGCAAGATTCTAGGTATTTATCATAATGGTTATCTGTGATCACTGTCCAAAAGAGATAGCGAACCAGGATGGGGGTAGAGATATAGGGGAAATTTCTCAGACCAAATAGTGTAGAATGAGATAATCAGTTCCTAGGAAATTTCTTGGTGTCAAGGATACCAGGAAATGGTGTCGATTTCCTGCTGGCCCTTGATGTAACTTGTAATGTCTGGTAAGAGCAGGAGATGGAGGACATAACCCCAGAGAGAGAGGAAGGAGCCTGCAAGAAGTCTAGGTGAGTGGTACCCAATCAGAGAGCAGCATGGGATCACAGTGTGGGGAGGAGGAAAGAGGCAGTGTGAACTGGGAAAGGTTTGCAGTCAGCAAGGGGAGGGAACCAGAACACTGTGTAACTAAAAGGCTCCCTCCGGCTACAGTGTGGAAGACAATTGTATTAAATGGTACTCAGGGACAGGAAGAGGGGCAGCTGGCTGGGTAGTCAGAACGACAAATCAGTGGGTGAACCCACAAACGGAGTATGGGAGGGAGAACAGCAAGGGGGATTGATCTTGAGTCTTCCTTGCAAGAACTTGCCAGTTCTTCCTCTGGGGAGATGACTCCAGCCTGGGAGAACAGGACATGATACAAATGATTAGGGTATTGCCAGCTGAACGGAAACGGAGTTAAGAGAGTAACTCTAGCGCTGACAAAGAGGGGCAGAGCAGTCATTTGCCTTATGCGTTTTCTCACCCTGACTTGATTTCACTCAAGATCAGAGAAAAGTGGCTTTGTGGGTTACAAGCAGAAATTTTGAAACTGTGACAGTGACTTGCTCCAGAGAAGGCCACTGTACTGTGGGTCTTTTCTAGGCTCATGGAGGGATATGGTCAAACTCTGGAGCTCCTGGGACACCCAAAGGACTTCCAGATTCCTAGTTTTCAGATTCGTCCATGGGCGATTCCTATGGATTGAAGTGTGTGAGGGAGTGGGGGACAGAGAAAGGGAGAACACAGAGAGACAGACAGAGGGACAGAAAGATAAACAGACACAGACGCAGAGACACACATAGATGCATGGGGGCAGGGGAGAGAAGAGACTTTCTAAATCCCAAAGAATCTCTTTTTCAAATAGTAGCTCACAAGGAAGTTTCTTCGTAAGGTCACATTACTTACTGTGTGCAAGATGAGTACGTATAAGTCATGCCACCCAGCAACTTTGGAGGTGGGAATACTAGACTCTCCTTGCTGAAGCCAGTGAGAGCCAAAGATGAATCTTGGACACCTCATGTCATCTTCAAGGATTTTGCCCAACAAGGGCTCCCCATATTCAGCCTAGCCCATTCTCACCTTACACTACACTCCAGGATCTGTGAACTCTAGCTGACAGTGCTTGCTCAGCATATTTTTCAGTCCGGTTAAGTCTGCGTGCTCAGAGTTTGAAAAGATAGTCGGTGACCCTACTGTGCAGCCCAGATCAGGAGCCACTATCTCATAGACCTAAACAACTATGCCTTCACCCTACTTCTCTGTAGTCTTGTCATGCATCTGACCTCTTCTGGCCTTTGGTTCACCTCAGAACTCATTTTGTGAAGAATGCCAAGCTCTTTTGGGCTGAGCCCTCTGCCTACTTACTCATCCTATGTTTGCCTTTGAAATCAGATGATGGACAGGTTCTCAGCATATTCTAAAGTGCTACCCTTCCCCATCTACTGGAAGGGGTACTGAGGGTGAATGATGGGGTAGAGAGGGACTATAAAAAGAGAGAGTAGACCAACATTCTTAGTACAGTATTGGTGATGTAGACATTTGTATCTCATTAGTTCTCCCAGCAGCCCTCAGAGCAATCAGTTTGTATGATATGTTTATATTGCAAATAGTTTATGATCACTTTTCCTATAATAGCTCTCCCTGGGAAAAGCAGTCAGATACCCTTAACCATGGATAAAATCAGCCTATTACTGATACTGGTGGCCCAAACATCAGTCTTTGTATGGTCCTTACAAGAGACACACCTGAACCTGTGTCTTAGCCAAAGTCTTCCCTCTGAAGGAAATACTTGTTTTTGTACTTCCTGGGATTTGCAGGAGGCATGGGAAGCAGAGGTTTAGGGAAAGACACTCAAACACAAAGCCAACCATATAGTCCCAATTTGTAAAGTTAACCATATGGAGCTATTTGCAATCCCCCCCCCCCGGGTTTCTCATTTACAACTCTGTGAAAGATACTGTTGTGAGTGCCATCCAGCATGCTGGGCAGGATGTGTAGCACCCACTGATGAATGTGTGCTTCTGAAGAAAATTCTTGGGACTGCTGAGTGTCCTAAACATAGTGTAGGTATTGCTGTGCTGTGGAAGGAATCATGCTAACCAAAAGGATGGTGATCCAACAGAGTAGAAATAGGGATGCCGCCATGACTTGTAGGATAGGCAGAGAGGCTAGGACACTCTTTCTCTGAAGGAGGGACTGCTGTGGAAACCACATATCACAGAGACAAGTTCTTCAAAGGGCCATGGGATCAGGAGAGGCCAGGACTGTCTCTCTCTGTATGCTATGCAGACTATACCAAAGTCATTCTCAGCTATGAGTTCACTGTCTTCTGGTTCCAAATGTATAACAATCACCTGCAGGAATGACTTTTGTCCTTCTTTCCTTTCAATCCCTGAGGAGTTTTTTTTTGTTTTATTTTGTTTGGTTGGTTTCTGTTTTTAGAAGATTGTTTTCAGGAGCAGTAAGAGAGACAGGTAGACATGGTCACTCTCAACACTAAGTGATTTACTTTGTTTTACTGGGTCCAATATAGGACATGTTGTCAAGGACCATGAAATAATGGAAAGTTGGCTGTAGTGTTGAGGCATAGCAAGAGTGTGATTGTAACAGTAGATAAGAATAATTTTCTGATAACTCACCTAGCAAATGATTCCCAGATATTTAAGCACAAGTGTTCTTTGGGCTGTTAAGCCTCATGGAGAAGGATTGGGGATCTAAAATCAAACAAGGAGCTCAGTCTTCCTCTTGTGCCACACTCATTGGTAGGCCCAACTTCTTAGGGCCTCAATTTTATCTTGTGAAAGTAAATGATATAATAAAATAAGCCCTATCTACACAACATCAAGTGGAATTTCAGATGAGATCATACACAGCAAAGAGCTTTGCAAAGCTTCAAATTGCAAATACATGTCATGGTTTAACCTGGTACATTTTTTGTGCATTTGTGGCTGTCCTATTTTGCTTCCTACTGCTATGATAAAGACCATGACCACCACCAATTTGGGGGGAATGTATAGGGAGGAACCAGGTGGTACCTATAATCAGGGTTTCTCCCTACAGGAATGGGTTTATCTTATATTATGCAGTCCATAATTGAGGGATGCTAAAGCAGGAACTCAAGTCAGGAGTCCAGAGGCAGGAACTGAGACTGAGGTTAAGGAGGATGCTGCTTACTGGCTTGTTCCTCATTGCTTGCTCAGTTGCCTTCCTAAAATACCCAGGACCACCTGCCCAGGAGTGGTACCACCCACAGAGGGCTGGGCCTTCTCACATCAACTATTAACCAAGAAAATGACACAGGCCTGCCTACGGGCCAATCTAATGGGGGGAAGGCATTTCCTCAATTGACAGCTCCTCTTCTCAGGTGACCCTAGCTTACATCAATTTGACAAAACAAAAACTAAACAGTATGGAACCCAGAACTTTGTGCATGTTAGACAGGAACTCCAGAACTGGGCTACAGTCTCACTGAGCCTAACCGGGTACTTTCTTATACAAATAGCACAGTGATGTTTTTCCTCTAAAGCAGGCTGGGAAGACATTGTCTGAGGAGACCCTGCAGTTCCTAGGTATGCCTGAAATAGAGTTTCAGGAGGCATCCTAAAAGTGGGAAGAACTTTTGCTGCTGTCCTTGAAAACAATTGTTACTCTTCTTCTTTCTGATAGTGTCACCGGGAACTAAGACTTGGGGGTCGTCCCTCTGTGATGGGAGCACAGGGCCAAGATGCTCAGAAGGCCTGGACTGGATGGAAATGTGCCACTCAGCCAAGCTGGCTATGCTTCAATATGGACCACCATTTATACAAAATAGGTCCAGGGCTTTGCCTCTAGCCACATTTGTATTCCCAGAAGTCACTTAGTACCTGTAGAACAGAATTTCCTCCCAGCACCAAAGCACATCAGATGGTAAAACCAACAGACGCCCCTCCCCCACACCACCCCCATTCTGATGGCCTTCTTTATTTTCTTGTCTCCTTGGATGTCCATGTTCTCATTTGTATCTATGCAGTGCTACCATTCAATTCCTTCTTGACCGCTCTCCTAATGTTGTTGTTGGGGTCGAAGTTTTGGAGTAGAGCTTCCTATGCATTCATGAGGCCGGTTTTCTTGGATGGACTGCTGTTTACCCTGGTTTCCTGGCACGTGGATTCTGTAACATACCTGAGTGTGTCTTCAATGCTTGGTGTCAGCTTATTGAATTGTCAGTGACTTCTTGAATGTTACTGTCTTAGTTAAGTTTTCTTTTGTTGTAGTGAAACACCATGACCAAAAGCAAGTTGGGGAGGAAAGAGTTTATTCAGCTTATATTTCCAAACACAGTTCATCATTGAAGGAGGTCAGGAAGGCATTTTCTCAATCGAAGTTCCCTCCTTTCAGATAACTCTAGTTTGTGCATCAAGTTGACAGAAGACCAGCCAACCCAGTTAACTTCTTGTAGGGATCCCCTCGGTTAGTGGAAATCCTTCTTCTTGTTTCTAAGCTTAGGTTGTTAGAAATTTATCTTTAGTTTATTTTCGTGTGTGTGTGTGTGTGTGTGTGTGTGTGTGTGTGTGTGTGTGTGTGTGTGCAGAAACGGATGAATTGTAGTGAGCATTAGCATGCCTTGTTGACATTTGACATGTGAATCTCTCCAAAGTTATTAAGAATGTCTTATCACATAAGAAAGGAAAGCTGTCTGTCACAGTGGGAGGAGGCATGATATGAAAAGCTGGGCCCCTTACACAGTCCCTATCCCATGGCAGAGCCTGGGTTAAGAGAAGTGAGACTACATAATTGGATTTACATTGTTGTAATTTTTAAAATACCTGTTTTTATTTATACAAATGTGTACCTGCATAAATTTGTGTGCTCCCCGTGCTTGCAGATTCCAAAAGAGGCCAGAGGACATTGAGTCCCCTGGAATGGGTGGTTGTAAGCCATCTGATGTAGGTGCTGGGAACCAAACCTAGGTCCTCTGCAAAAGTTAGCACTTTTCACTGACAAGCCACTGCATTGCTGTGTTTTAAAGAAAGAAGTTTCATTGAGCATCAGCCTGGGTTAGAAATAAGAAATCTCACTCTGACCTCTTCTTAGAGGTGGGACATGAGCATCAGCTTCAAGATTCAGTGTTTTTAAGTATAAAGTGACATGAGGCTGGATAATAGTTGTGCTTGTCCCAGCTTATTGCTTAGAGTCTTCAGCAAGATAGAGTCACAGTGGCTTCTGAATCTGGAATGTGGTTGGCATTCAAGGGTTGTTAGCCAACACTGTCCTAAGATGATTGTTTAGAATATTATGAATAAACCCAAAGATAAAATACAGGGTCTGGTGCCATGTTAAGGAATACAAAGACAGGCACTCCCAAGACTTCATAAGAGACTAAATCAGAAACCAGGACACCATTGTCTACCTGAAAGTGTGCTCTGAGCTCTGCATGCATCTACCTGTCTGGTTCTAGGCATATTGACTGATTCTCCCAGGGTCTTGACTTCCAAATCCCTTACAAAGAGATTCTGATTGGCCCAGTCTGAATCAGAGGGTCACATTAGTTCATCTAGCTGTGGACCAGAGAAACAACCCAACCATATAATGCCATCAAAATAGATGTTCACTCCAGGGACCCATCTTTCAGCAAATGGACAGTTGTTCTTCATGTATAGCCGGTAGACTGAGAATGGCCCACAACATTTCATGTTAAAATCATGTCATAACTGGAAGCAGATATGGCTGATGGGAAGATTCTCAGGCGAGGTTAAATAGGGGCAGTCTGAAGGAGGTCAGTCTTGGCTGGGTTGCACACAGCTGTGTTGAACTCTCAGGCAGGGTCTCTGCTTCTCAGCAGACTCATAAGGAACCCTGACCAAGACACAGACCAATATGGGTGACAAATAAGCTGGTGACCTAGAGTGTCCAGCCAGGAAGGAGAAAGGTTAGCATGCAGGGCTCTAGCTGTTACTGATCCTCAAGGCCTAGCAAGACTGCCCCTGTCCTTTACCTCTGGACAACTGCCCATCAGGACCTTTATGGGGTAAATCAGCACAGAATGAGTTCTGCACAGTGGTTTAGGAAGGCTAGGCTGCCTGGTGAGTCTCCCTAAGGATGGCATACCCCAAATCCTGGACACTCTGGCTCAAGACAGTTCCTCTCTTATGCACCTTTATTTCTCATACGTGCATCTTATGTTCTTACTTAGAAAATGCAGAGTCCTACTGCTTAAGTTCAAAAAGCACTACAGTCCTCATTGTGTAGGTTCCATTGCCAACCTGATGAACCTTCTACTGTTAACTTCCTGTATTTTTCAAGCTAAGCAGTAGCTTAAACAATGAAAGCCTTGGGAGATTCCAAACAATAAAAAGATTTAGATGCTTAAATCCTAGGCAATTAGATTATCGGTCTGATCCAATAGAGTGGTTTTTAATGCAATACTTTTTTTTTAAAAAAAATCTGTTTAGGATTTACTGGCTTACTTATTTGCCAGTAAATGAGGTTCTGTGTCCTGGTTATTGCATTGTGGTAAGTGTCTGATGTGCCTAAGTTCAGCCCCACAGCTCCTCTGTAAGATAGGCTCCCTTTCTTTAAGCTAGGGAGCAGAATGCTAGAAATAGAAAAAAAAATCTGTTATGGGTTATGCACTGTTCTGGATGCAAAGGACAGAGTAGCAAATGCAAGTCCCCCTTGGCCCTCATGAATCTCACTTTCCAGTAGGCAACATTCATAAATACAAGCATATAAACAGATAGACATATTTTTCCTTGTGGGGATTGGTACCACACTGAAAAACCAAACAGTGGAAAAGAGGCCGGGACACAGCAGAAGGCTGGGTGGCTGAGACAGAAAGGCAGAGAGATGAATGGGCTCGGTGGTAGGACTTTCATGACAAAGTACCAAAAGCATTCTTTGCCAAGTTGTGTTGACCATGTGGCGAGCTATGTGAAGCATATGGTAGGAAGCTGACCACCTCTACCCAGCTGCCTCCCTTCAACAGATCAGGAGGCCAGTGTTGAGTCCTCCTCTGCTCAAGTATGATATAAAGCAATTATTGGAGCAAGTAAAACTGAGAATAATGTCATTTGATGAACATCTTTTAAAAGTCCCTTGGCTTCCTTTGCCAGGGCTGTGGGAAAAGTTAGACAAGTTTATGCCAATACAATGGTTAAGATAGAACAGTAGCCTTGACCTGGGTGGTCAGGAGAGAGGACTCAAGAAGCCAGGACACCAAGGGCCTGTTTGGAAGTAGAGCTGGAAGGATTTGCTAATGGGTGACTAACAGAACGTGGCAGAAAGAAAACACACTGGAAGAAGCAGCAATCAATACTTCCGAGGAGAACTAGGACATCGTCCTCCTTAGGCTTCCAAAGACTTTACTTTTCATGCCTGAGAACTGTGTGCTGCTACCAGGAGCCCAGCAAAAGAAAAATAGAATGTTCAGTATGCTTCATTTATCTAATCTGAAAAATGAACTCTTCCCACTGACCTAATGGACATAAACTCTGCTGTTAAAATGCAACTCATTCAGCAACTAGCCTCCGAGGGCCTGATATGGTAAGGTATTGTGTTCTGGGCAGTGAGGAATTTTTCAAAAATATGTGTTTCCTCACCTCCTGGTACTGACAGTGCATATAGGGGAACCGGGCATCTCCCACTGAGTAATTCTCAAGATAGAAGTGGTAAAGCCATGGGAATAGAGTCCAAGAACAGCAGTAAGTATTCCAGAAACTTCTCGTAGGTGATGGATGAGCCCTGGATTAGGTGGGAACACTGTGGGAGCTGAGGATAATACAGGTAGGAACCCAGAGAGGCACAGGGTGGATAGAGCTCTACAATGTGCCGGAAAGAAGATTCATGCAGAGAACTGACTGGAATTGTGTTGGGGGTTGCTTCATCCACTCCTTGCAGGAGCTGTGAGCTGTGGTTTGGTAAAGAGTCAAGAGCCCATCACATTCCTTTGCTTTTGTCCTTTTGGTTTGGGTTTCTATCATTTCTTCCCTAAGAGACAGAGAGGGAGAGGGGCAGGTGAGCCTCTTCGAACTTTGGGGAGACCTCCCTTAGAACTTCTTCCTCCATTAAATGTTGTTCCATCTTGTGAGGTTCTGCTGTGGAGTTTGCGAAGTTGGTGGTTCCTTCCTCCTGGGGTTTTCTTCTGACTTGAGGATTCCATATGTGTTTCCTGTTTTTCTGCCATCTCAGTCCCAGAGGAGCAAAAGCTTACCTGGATTGTAGGCAGGGCTTCAGAGAAAACCCAAATGTTTCTGATGCCCACCCAATTTCCCAGGGCTTAGCCAAACTAGGCTGTGCAGGGAAGGAGGGCAGGCACAAACCTTCCTCTTTGGTGTCAAGTGCAAACAAATCATGCACTCCTTATTGCCCGCTACCCATCAGCTACTGTCTGATTTACGCACTGTATTTACTGAGATGAAATCTTCTAGTACATGGGCTTGCTAACATGTGCAGAGCATGGACTTGCTAACATGTGCACATGCAAATACAAAATGTACCTATCTCTCCCAGACTTCCTCTCTGACAGGCTAGGATCCAACACCTATTATATATGACACCTGGAAAGCTTGTCCTTCTGTCCAGTGAGGGTACCATTCCTTTCCTTCCCTGGAGAACCACCTTCTCTTGTTCCAATGGTGGAGCAAAGGTCAACATTGCCTTTGTATTCTGGAGGGATGGCCCTGGAGCCTGGATGGGTATCTACCAGGTGACCTGCAGTCCGCTGCAGGCTTCAGAAGAACTTGTGTCAGTCTCCCAATTCCCATAGGTGGCCTGGAGTGTTTGCTCTCAGAGGACCAAGAGACTCCTTTATGCTACATGGGGGGCTCAATTGGGTATGGTGCCATCGTTGGGGACCTGATAGAAGAGGTCTTGGTGAAGCAGCACCTTTCAAGATGACATCTGGACTCATTTCTTGGAGTGAGAGACACTGATGGGGCAGGTGGTGAATTTATTAAGTGACAGAGTTTGTCAGGTTCCTCTGACTCCTAGTGAAGTTAGGTACATTCCGCAGTGAAGGAAACACTGATCTTAACTTCAGCCATTAGGACCCCTAATCCTGCTGAAGTGCTTCTGGTTTAATGTCTCTCATCACTTCGCCTCTGACATTTCCGAATGGCTGCTCCCATTTCCTAGACTTTAGCTGTATTACTGGGCAGGCAACAACTCTCAGATTGGCTTTGTCAACATCTCAAGAATGGAGATGGTTATTCACTGTGGACTCTGCCTCTGCCTAATTAGCCATGAAATACCTATTTTATTACCCCATTTCAGTTTTCAGGTGAGACATTCAAGGCTTCTACTGGTTTTTCAAAGTTGCACCTAGGATCTCTGACAAACAACACATTATTCATTTTTCTGATGCACACACTGTTCTGTTCTCTCTAATAGAATGTACATTCCAAGCAGGCAGAGCACGCCCATCCGGGTTCCACTGCTGTCTCCAGCAGCTAGAATGCTCAGTAATTTGTGGAATGACGAAGTAACTCTCCTGGAGTTAAGTGGTTAGGAAGAGGTGGCATGAAGCTGGGGGCCACTCTTCTGATCCAGGGGTCCGAGTAGTCTTAACCAGTCTTTCGCATCCCCTGTTTGTTTACTTGTGAGCAATTCTCTTTTTCCTCCCACACCACTCTCCCCTTCACCCTTTGTCTTCCTTCCTGGTATTTGTTAGACACAGTAAGCCACCCACTTTTCTGTGGGTCACCTTTTCTATTCCGCCCCTTTGACAAGGTCCTTAAGACACAGTTAACGTGTTTCATTTGTTCTTTTGTCTTATCAGAAATATAAAATATTGGCTTCCCTAATTCACCAGTTTTGACTTTTCTTAGGTTAATAATAAGGGTGAAACAATCCCTGTAGAGTAGGTTGTCCCCGCTAGGATTTTGCTCGTTCTTGAACTCAGGAACAGGTGAAAAAGACAGAGCTCTAGTTTTGGAGTATGTGTGGATCAGTTTTTGTCAGCTTGATACTAACTAGACACTTTGGAAAAGGGAGCCTCAATTGAGAACTTTCTTCCATCAGATTGGCCTATTGGTGTATGGGAGGGGGCCATTTTCTTGATGGATAATTAATGAAAGACCTAGCCCACTATGAGTGGTGCTGCTCCTGGGCAGGTAGTCCTAAGTTGTATAAGAAAGACAACTGGATATAAAACTGTAAGGAAGCCAGTAAACAGCATTTCTCCATCATCTCTGCTTCAGTTCCTGACTCCAGGTGCTTTCCTTGGCTTTGCTCAATGATGGACTATGACCAGTAAGCTTAATAAACCCATTCCTCTCATAAGTAGCTCGGTCAGGGTTTTATCACAGCACAAGAAAGATGAACTAGGGCAGGGGTCCAGAAGAAATTGAGAAATTGTAACTAACAGCATTGACTTTTGATTGTGCACTAAATGTCTTTTCTAATATGTTGCAGTATACAGAATTAGAAAAATATTTTTATTGATTTTTGTTTTTTTTTTTTGAGACAGAGTTTCTCTGTGAATTTGGAGGCTGTACTTGTAGACCAGGCTGGTCTGGAACTCACAGAGATCTGCCTACCTCTGCCTCTGCCTCCTGAGTGCTGGGACTAAAGACGTACGCCAATACTGCCCGGCTTTTGAAAAATACTTTTTTAAAAATACATTTAAAACAATCCAAAGAAGAAGCACTGGCGTGACCATGTACATTCTTCACAGTTTTTTCTTCTCTCTGTGTGCATATATGCAGAATTTTTTTGAGACAGGATCACACTTAGCCCAGGCTAACCTTGAACTCACTATGAATCCAATGATGACCTTGAACGTCTGTTTCTCTGTCTCCACCTCCTGAGAGCTTGAATTGCAGGTGTGTGTCTGTCCCAATGCCCTGTTTTTTTTTTTTTTATGTAGCATTGAATATCAAACCAAGGGCCTTGTGCATGCTAGGCATTCTAGGAACTGAGCCACCACACCCCAAAGTCCTCATTGTTTTTGAAATGAGAAGCCCATCGTACTACATACAGAATTTCTGCCTGGTCTCTTCTGCTTACTATTTCATTGATAACTACTAAACATCTTTCCACTGTGTATTGTACTGAACCATCCCAGGACTGGTGTGCACATTCATACTTGCCAAAATCTCTACTGCAGTTGCCATCTTTTTACATTCTGTTTAGAGGCATATCTGTTTATTCACTTAGAGTAAGTTTCTAGAAGTTTTATCTTTCTGGGCTTAGAGATGTCAACATTTTAAAGAAAGATGTAAATCTTGAAAGCTCTGGCACTGCAGAGTGGGGAGCCTAGGGTGATGGCCTTCACGGGACAGCCGAGAGGCCCTGGGTAGCTCATACAAGGACCACCCACTGCATGGCACTGCAGATTATGAGGAAAGGACAGTCCCTTCCCCTTTGCTCCAGTAGCTTGATCATCTGGATGTATGTGCTTTCTCTATCTAATCCTTGAATGCTTTCCTCCAGTCTCTTGGCCCCCATGTGCTCCCTCAAGGATGTCAGCTAAGTACACAGCTTCTGCTATGATTTTGGGGGACCAGTGGGGGCAGAAGCCAGCCTGACTTGGCCTTGAATCCAGCCCCCTTGCTTACATTCAGCAGTGTTTAGAGTAAGACACTTGATGCCTGTGTTACCCTCATTTTCCTGGTATGAAAGGTGAGGGTTCTAATAGATGTACCTCTAGCTTGTATCAGGATTAGATGATTAGTACACACAGGACTTAGAACCGCACTTATAGAAGAGACAGGTATAGGACAATAACCTCAGACAAGCATTGTCATCTATATTCATATTGTTTGCCATCAAAGTCTGTGACAAGTATGTGGGTGACTTACTGTTGAGACACCACCCCTGACACTGGTCTCTTTCTCCCCATGGCAGCTTTCTAGTCTTCTCTTCCCCGCCCCCCATTGTGGGGCTTGCTGCTTTGCAAAGTGTGGGCTTTCCTGGCTCCTGGGTCTGCCCACATTTGCATGTTTCTCTTTCCCATCCCTCTTGGACCTTCTCTCCTTATCAGCTTATTTGTTCCACATAGGAAGAACTGGAAGCTGGCCGGCAGCTCTTGCAGTTGGCTTTACCTCTGTGCCACATTGTAAAACCGTTCCCTCTGTTGCTTAGAAATCTCTTTGATCCACGTTTAGCTGTATCCTTTCTCCCAGCAGATGTTTCTGAGTAGTTAGAGGCTTTTTTTTTTTTTTTTCTTCTCCCAGTTGCCTAGCCTCATGCCCCTTCAAGCTTATGTTCATTCGGGATCATGTCTCTAGCTGACCACAGAGAAGAGCCATCTGTTGTTAAGGTTTCCCAGGCCCAACAGCACCAGAAGCAGCCTGACAACCAGGACTTTCTGAAGTGTTGACTTCAAGGGAGGAGACAGGGGAAGATGCTAGAGATCCCTGCAGGGTGCAGATGGAGTTTCCTAGACACATTCCAGGAGCGCTTTTGATCCAAGGTAGACATGATCTAGCTTGTACTCTATGGCGTGTTAGCAGAAGCGTAACCTTACCTGGCCTGTTATAGACTGTCCCAGAAGCAGTAAGCTTGAGCAGACAACTGAGAGTTGGGGTGTGCATATGTTTACTGGGGTTGCCATGACGAAGCGCCACACATTGCGCACCTAAACGTAACAGGAACTTATTTTTAATAGTTCTAGAGGCCAGATATATAAAGTCAAGGTGCTAGGGAGCAGTGCTGTGCTCCACCTAAAAACACCAAGTAAAGGGCTGGCCTTGCCTCTTTCTTGTATCTGATAGCATTGGACGTTTCCTAGTTTCTCAGTGCAGCCCTGATAGCCTTTGTCTGTGTTGTCTTCACACCCCTCCCCTCCAAATGTACTTGCCCCTGTGTTTATAAAGACACCAGTCTTACTGTATTCAGATCTACGTTGCTGACTTGACTCTACCTGGACTCTTTTACACCGAATTTGTTTGTGCATGAGGCAGTATTCTGAACTCTCTCAGTTGGGAGCAGGACTCCTATATATCTGCTTAGAGGACCCAGTTAAGCTGAGAACAGAAGAAAGGAGGCTAAGGACCTGTCACTCCTGTGAAGTGCACGGTGGGCTGTGTGGAATCACATAGCCAAGCATTTTTAGAATGAAGCTCACCAGGAACAAAGCCCCCAGAGAGGCGCGTGTTTTATCAACCCAAGAACAGCAATGGCAAAGAGGAAGGTGCTTTCCTTCCTGGACTCCATTCAACTCTTGACACTTCCAACACCACTTTTGCCTTTCACTGTCAGCAACTGGGGCGTCTGAGGCTTGTGAAGGAAAAGCAAGGGGGGACTGTGGGAGCATAGAGGGCTGTGTGAAGCAGAAGGAAGGAACGAGTATGGGGAGCAGAAACATACATGGGTTGAGTAGAAGGTTGGGGAGGGCACAGAGGTGACTGAATTCTCACCCTGGCCCTGCCTTTGGGCTGCATGAGCTTGGCCTTGAACTACCTAGGACAACAGTTTCTTTGAGGAGGACTCAGGCAGATGGTATCTTTGGGAATCCCTTCCTGGCCCAAACAGAATTCTCAGCTGGAGACCATGAGGAGCAAATGGGTGCTCTGGGTCGGCCCCCTGCAGAGAGCACCGCCTGTCTTCCTGTGGAAACATCTTCAAGGGGGAATGGGGAGCAAGGCTGCCCTGCCCACGGGGTCATACAGCACGCATCTGGCGCCTGCCTGCATGTCTTTAAACTGCCCCCACCACTCCCCTCCCGGCTCCTGGCTCTCTCCACATGGAAGCCTGCTACTCCTTTTCATGATTCCCATTACTCTCTGACTGTACACATCTGTCTTCCATCGCTGTCAGCTCTGGGAGACTACGCCAAGCTTCTTGAGTGCAGCCCAAGACTGCCTGGGTTATATACTGTGAGGCAACCATGAGGTGAGAGGAAGAAGCTTGTGACTTGAGGCTGTGAATAGCTGTGCCAGGGCCTGGCCTGACTTCAGACTCCAGGAGGAGGGAAACCACTGTGGAAAGATGCATCTTTGGACCATGTTTACCTGTCTACCCCAACACAGTATTATGCACCCCCTCACAGACATGCATGTATCACACACACACACACACACACACACACACACTCTCTCTCTCTCTCTCTCTCTCTCTCTCACACACACACACACACACACACACACACTCACACACACACTCACACACTCACACACACACACACACACACACACACACACACTCACACACACACACACTCACACACACACACACACTCACACACACACACACTCACACACACACACACACACACACACACACACACACACACACACACACACCTCATCTGAAGGAGCCCTAAGCCCTATCCATGCCATTCTAACTTAACACGTACTCTTCTTTATGGAAAGGCAAGACCTGAACCTTGTTCACACAAAAGATGGAGAAAGGGAGCAGGGTGTAACTCAGAAGCTCTGGTCTTGCTCGGAGCACTCAATAGCTAAACTGAGATGTGTTGTAGATTTCTAAGATGGTGCCCCCCCCATCCCTTCTTCCTCCAAAGCCCCTTGAAGGTCTAACAGGGATGGTGACAGATAAGAAGGCAGAAGCATCAGAGATTCGGGTGGTGTTAGAGACAGGCAGTGTTAACTCTGGCAGGCTGAGGGTGATGAAGCCCACCCCAACCTGGTAGGCATCATCACCATGTAAGCAGAAAGGCAAAGGAGGAGTGTGGTCCCACAGCAAGGGAGGCATGCTGTTTTGTCCTAGTGACTTCTTCCTGCCCATGTGCTGGGAATTTCTTCAGATGGTGATATGTCATCAGTGGTCCAATTGAACTGAGTTGTACATTGGGTCCCTTAAGATAAAGTGGTTCTTACTGGAACAAGGTACACTGTATGGCCAATGTCAAGCAAGTAGCATCAGCTTCCTTGGTCACCATAACAACCAGAACACCTGTATGTATTTCAAAACAGCTCTTAATGGAACAATGCCAGCCTTTCAGGGATCTCGTAAGTCAACATGAATTACTAAACTAAGAGAAAAGGGAATGAGAGCCCACTGTGTTTTCTTGCAATTTTTCACCCTCAAAGTTTATCAAATGCCAGGACCTGCCAACTCTTGTACCCCAGGTAGAATTTCAGCAGTGTTCTTTAATTCATGCCCTGCTCAGGGCCAATGGCATAAACTCCTGAGGCAGAGCAGAACTCGACTCCTTGGGACAGTCAGGTGTACAGCATTCATGTTCCACGCCTTCTGTTTTTATCCATGACTGTGAGCTCTGGGGCCACCTCCACCTCCCCCAGCCTCACTGGCTTAGTTCCTGAGGTCAGAGCTCTGACATGAATCTGTCAAGTGTCTGGCTGCCGGAGGGGAGGTTTCTATAAGCTTCCCTTCCTGTAGCTCAGTTCTCATGGGATGACAAGGACCAGATTCAGTGTCTGAGTGCTGATATTTGCCAAGACTTTTCCCAGGCTTCCCGGAATAGATGGAGAAACAGAGCAAGCTTCCTTAGGACCAGTGATGTGGGTCCAAGTTGACCGGTTGCTCCTAAAGGACTGTTCTATGACCAGTGTGAGTATGTTGCTAATTCGTCCAAAAGAAGAGACTGCAGGAAGAGAATGGCAGGAAGAGCGGCTTGCCATCGCCACACCCCACCCCCAGCTGGCTTCAGGGCTGAGACAGTCTGGGCCTGGGTCCACACACTTGCAAGGGGCACAGAGTTACCATCTATCTGCTTTCAGTACGGAATATGGAGTAAGAACAAATAAGGCATCTCTGGTGTTTTCTGGAATTTAGAATGGACAGCCACAGTATAGCTCCTGAGATGTGCATGGCCGGAAGCTAGATATTAGCCAAGTGTCCTCATTGCCAGGAAGTCTGGGAACCTGTGGCCTGGTGGCTACTGCTGTCCCTTCACTGGCTGGGCCCTCTCCATTCAGGTCCCATCAGAATTCTTTTCATCTTCAGGGAGGGTTAGGCTTATCTCCATTTCCACATTCCTGTGTGGCATTGAAACCACAGCACCTTGGCTCCCACCAGTGGACATTGTGCCCTGCCAGGCCTTTGAAGATGTCATCTTTCCCAAAATCTTCCCTCTCCCTGGTGGGGTCCCACTGCCCTGGCTTTCATCCTTCCTCTGTACTTTCCCCTCTCTCTTTCCTGAAGACTCTTCCCGCACGTCCCAGGCTCACACCTCCTCCCATGGACACCCCAGGCTCACACCTCTTCCCATAGACACCCCAGGCTCACACCTCCTCCCATAGACACTCCAGGCTCACTTCTCTTTCCATAGACTGCCCCCCCACCCCAAGCTGAATCAAAGATTCCAACAGTCTTGGCCTTCACGAGGAGGACTCTTATATACTCAAGGCTTTTCCATAGAGTTACACATTCATGTATCCAGCTGATCCACAGGTGCTCCACAAGTAACTGACAGGTCCCTTAAACTCAGTGCCCCCCAAATGAAGCTAGAGATCCTCGAGCCCCTCCACCACTAGTGACTCATCTCCATCATTTTCCATTTTCATAAAGAAACTACGTGTTCATGTTCATGGTCGAGTCAGGACTGTGGGAGACAATTGCGGGTGATCTCTGTCATCAGATAACAACAAAGCCTCACAACCCTAATCTCTGAGTTGATCTCTTTAATTTCTCCGATCTCTTCCCAAATGTTATGACCCCAATAAAAACTACCTTTAAAAATATCTTTCACCAGTCTCCACATTTGGCAAAGCCCACTGGCTCGTTTTCCTACTTGAAACACATAGCATTGCTTCAGTATCACCACCATCATCTCCTTCTCCTCCCTGTCCACCTCTTTACCACTGAACCTTTGCACCTAGACAGTTGTTTCTACTCCTTGGATACCCACCCCTCTCTACTTCCATGCATACTGTACCCAACTTTCATCATCCTTGAGATGGCAATTTGATCATCACTCTCCTGGGGGCTTTCCCACCCCTGTCTTAGCTCCAGCTACGTGCTCCCATAACACCTTAAAATTTCCCTAACTTGCAACATCTCTTATTGTAATCCTGGCTCAGCACCCGTGTCCCTGAATTCTAGGCTTCTTGACAGTGGAAAATGCTGCTGCTGTTCATAGCAGGGTATGCCACTGGGACATATTGCCAGCCATACCTAGTGCCTTGTGGATCCCAAACAGTCAACAAATAAATATTGAATGAACGGATGAGTGAATGAAAGGTACTTTCCTAGCAAAGACCTGGAAGACGATGAAAGGCCAGGGCTAGATTAAGGAAACACTTCCTCAGGGTAACATTATGGATTCCCAGAGCAGGTGACTAACCTTCATTCACTCTTACAAACATTTATTCCATGCTCCATGGCCAGGCAAAAAGCTGAATGAGGATTAATCCCTTTTCGAAAGGAGCTTAGACTTCCTTTGAAAATCCTTTAAAGCTCTGAAATGATTTTGGCAGGCAGATAATTGGTTTTTGTTTTCCTGTGGCCAGTGGTGTGTAGAAAAGAAACATGCAGGCACACATACACACACACACACACACACACACACATACATACATACACAAACATACCACACACAAATATATACACACCACACACACAAACACATGCATACACACAAACACAGATACATACCACATACACACACACACCACACACAAACACATACACACCACACACACATACCATGCACACACCACACACACATATCACACACACAAACATATACACACCACATACACAAACACATGCATACACACACACATACACACATACACACCACATACACACCACACACATACACACCACACACACATACATACCACACACATACATACCACACATACACACCACACACAAACACATACACACCACATACACACCACACACACCACACACACAAACATATACACACCACACACACAAACACATGCATACACACAAACACAGATACATACCACACACACACACCACACACAAACACATACACACCACACACACATATCACACACAAACATATACACACCACACACACAAACACATGCATACACACATACACACATACACACCACACACATACACACCACACACATACACACCACACACAAACACATATACACCACACACACACACACACCACACACCATACACACATGCATATACATCACACATATCAATACATACACACACACACTACATACATACACCACAATCAAACAGACACACCATGCACCAAACACACACACACACACACACACACACACACACACACACACACACACACCAAACACACACACCTACATATACATGCCCCCCCTCCCCGCCCACACACACACGGACACTGGTGGGCATCCATGCTCATCAATGGGCATGCCCTAACGTCTCTTCTATTCTTCTATCACAGGATGGGAACCCGTACTGCCTCTTGGGCTCCTTGGCATGCCATGGAGACTCATTGTGGGCTCTCGGGAGGGGCAAGTCTGGTTCCTACACTGAGGCTGTAGAGGGCAGGCTCTTCTCTACGACTCATTTGGGAGCACCTCTCTGGCTCTCTCCTTCCTTTCCTGCCACATTTTACTCTTCACAGCATTCTTCTTCTGTGCTTAGGACTCTCTTTTTTTTTTTTTTTTCTGACTTATCAGACAGGATGAGGTTAGACCTGTGAAAGATGATCACTGTTGATAAAAAGGAGGGCCCAGAAAAAGGCCTTGGGGAATCTCAAGCATCCCAGTCAGGCCACATCTGTCCCTCACACTCAAGGATTTTGCTGTGACTCCTTTTCTTAGGTGACACACTGCTCTCACCCAAGCTCCCACACACACAATCGCACACACTCACACCTCACAGCAGGCGGCCGTTTCCTGGAGGTCCTTGAAGCCATTCCATCATCGCCTGAGCTGTTTCTGTTTCAGTAGTCTTCAGGGAAGAGTGTGCCTGTTGGATTGCTGCCTGGCTGTGAAATTTCATTTCCATTTCTTACACCTGCAGTTGCAATAAGAGAGAAAAAAGACCAGAGCTTGTGGACCCTCGGTTATCAAGGTGCTAAGGCTGTTGTTTCCCCAGAGGTCCTAAGCAGGTTGCATCAGCAGGGAATTGAAGGGGCTGCATCTGTCTCCTGAGCTGCCTTCTCTGTTGGTTCTCTGCTTTCAGTCTTCATCTTGTTCGAGCAGGAAGTCTGTGCAGTTGGTGTATGACTTGAAGTCTGACATCGAACATATATTTGATGAGTCCCTCAAGACATTTACTGGGATTTGCAATGTGTCCTGACACCAGCTTAAGCACACACACACACACACACACACACACACACACACACACACACACACACACACCACAAGTACCTCATAGGGGCAGAACTCATCTGTTTCATGCCTTTACCCACACCAGGTTGGTCATACAAGAGACCTTTTTCTCTTTCCTACCATCACTTGGCATAGATTAGATGCACATTTAATGATCCTTCTCTTGTGTGACCTGGGACACTTTCCCAAGGACAACACTGTGAGAAGAGGCTCCCTTTCTGACAGAGCCTTCCATGCCACCTTCAGCCTCCTGTTCCCCTTTTTCCTCAGCACACTGGATCGGAACCAGCGGCTCTGTTGGAGTGTGTTTCTTTGCTTCGATACCAGGCCCCAGAGAGCATTTGATTCCTTGGCACTGCAGTGTAGCCTTAATTACTTTTTCTCCTTTCTTCCTTGAACTTCTTGGAATATTACATACTTGTGTCCTTGCACAATTGGGTGTAAAGCATTTAAGTGGCAGGTGGTGTTAGTTTTTAGCTTCTTCATACAGGCCAGGGACTTTTCCATCTGGACTCTCTAGCACAACCTAGGAATACTGACTTCCTAACCATTTGGTTTTGGGTGTAGCGAGCAGAGCGGGAACTGAGGAAGGAGGGTCAAGGGGGGAAATATACTCGCGTATAAATCACACGGGAAGGGGGTTTTGAAGTCTTATTGTTTCAGGGTGTGTGAACTGTAATTATTTTTTAGGATCTTGATTTGCCCAGTGAGCATTTCTCAAGGTTGCTGCTCCAAGCATGGAGCATGACGTCTTTGCTGTTGGGGGAGGGGAGGTCCAGTCTGGTCTGACACACGTTAAATCATTTAAGGAGGGTCTAGGGTAGGATCTGGTTTCTCCACGTGCTCAGCTGCAGTCGGTTCTGCACGCAGCACGTTCAAATGATTCAGATGATTGAGACGTGGAGTTAAAATGAAGGAGAGGCATGCTTGCTCTCTGTGTTCCTAGTTTTTCTCTAGTGGTTGGGTTCAGAACACAGTAGATCCCTTTAAGACTGGACAGGTGATTGGTGGTTAAACACGCTCTTTGCTCTCCTGGGCTCTCTGCTCCAAGCAGGCAACACTGTCTGCCTCACACTCCCCAAGTTCTTCTTAGCATCCTTCTTTCCGTCTTGTGACACCTAAACCTAATCTCATCTCCACCACCCTCCTTCACGTGCTTGCACACGGTACTCTCCTTGGTTCAAGTCCCTATGCCCCATCAACTGCAGCCTTCAGTCACTAATGACCGCTCCAGAGAATAGTTTCCAAGGGTCACATGAAGCATGACCCTTCTGTGTCCTGAGAATATTTTCCATCCCCAGAGGGCCTTTCTCGATAATGAGGAAGGTCAAACTGGGGCAGCCTACAGGAAGAAGTCCTTAGAAAGGAAATCTGTGGCAGTGAGTCACCCTGATCTGGGATATATTTTTTTCTTCAGGCTAGCTATTTAAAGAGAACTGTGAAGAACTTGAAAGACAATGAAAATGCTTGATTTTTCTTTGAAAAAATATGTATATGTATAGGGAGATTTCAAAATGACATGGTAGAGAACTGGATTTGCAGGAAAACTTTGCTGTGTAGAGACCTGTCCTTTCACAGGATTGACAAATGAAGGCAACACATGTGCTGCCATGGCAGACATCACTAATCAATCATAGCATGATTTCCCCTCCTGCACCTACACCAACAGCAGACATCACTTATCAATCACAGGATTCTTTCTCACTGAGCTCTACAAGGTCTTGTAATCCTCACGGCTATCTAGGTATACACTAATCAAATTTTATTGAAGCTTGGATCAAAACCCATTTCCCACACCTATTTCAATGGAAAGACTGCTTACTTTAGCAGTAGCATACCTGAATTTGAGTCGCCAGTTAAAAAAAAAAAAATTGGTTCTCTAACCTGTGTCCCTTTCTGCAATTAAAAAACAAAACAAAACAAAAAACAATGCTTGTCACAGAGGCCCCGGATAATGATTAAGTAAGGTAATACTTATGATATAAGAAAGCAGATGTGGTGGTGCCCAGATGGTATCTGGAACATTGTCTGCACTCAGCAAATGATCGCCTCATATGAATTTGAGGTAGTACAGGTTGTGCAGGTCCATTGTGCTTCCACCATCTCCTCATCAACGTCTGTAGAACAATAAGACGTGCATCTCATTCTTGTTTCTCTTAGCATCCTCCCTGGAGGCAGATGGAGAGCAGTTGAACCCCCCATTCTTTCTTGCTTAAATCTCGATTAATTAGGGCTCATGATATTCTTATTGGCACCTTGTTGCCAATAAGAGGAGGGGGGCACAGAATTAAGGCGTCATTCGGGGATGTGACCGGTAGTTTGAAAGACACAATGCATAGGTTCTCACGGCTATGTGCTAACACCAGGCTTGCCTCAGCACTCCACCTGTCCAGAGCCACTTCCATTGTGACCAAGAAGAGCAACCACTAGCTGACAATAGGACTCACTTTTGTGATGTTTCCATTGAGAGAGAAAACCCAGATCTTGTGGGAAATTGGGACAGGAGGACAGGCCTCTCCACAAGAGGTTTCACTGCTACTCACCATGGTGCAAGGTCAGAAGAGTGGGAAGTGGTCTGTTGGACCCCAAACATATTTCTTTGGCACTGGGCCTGAAGAAGAAACAAGGCAATCTTCTTCATAGCAACAAACTCAGAGAGCATTCATTAAAGAATGCAAACCCTCACTCTCATAAACCCACATAACCTGAGGCTGACTGACTTCCCAACACCTGTCTCAGTGGATGGCTTCCTGCATCTTACACTCTCAGTCAGCCATCTTCATCTTCTTCCCATCTGTCCTAGGGTTTCTTTTGCTGTGAAGACATACCATGACCATGACAACTCTTACAAGGGAAAACATTTAATTGGGATGGTTTACACCTTCAGAGGTTTAGCCCATTATCATCATGGTAGGACACGGTGTCATCCTGGCAGACATGATGCTGGAGTAGGAGCTGAGAGTTTTACACCTTGGTCCACGGGCAATAGGAAGTAAACTGTCTACAACACTGAGCTTGAGCAAAGGAGACCTCAAAGGCCACCCACACAGTGACACACTTCCTTCTACAAGGCCACACCTACTCCAGAAAAAAGCCACACCTCCTAATAGTGCCACTCCCTTTGTGGGCCAATTTTTTTTTTTTTCCCAAACAACCATACATCCTAATGATTCAGGATGAGCTGAGAGGATCTCTTCCACATGGTCTCAGCTTTTCTCAACTTTTACTCTGTTAATCCTTCCACTTGTGTGTGGACACACTTTGCAAAGGTCATCCAAGTGCTTTGTCTCCTTCCTTCTGGCATGGAAGAGGAAGGACTCAGCCAACTGCATGAGATCAAAATTCAATTTAATGAAAAGGAATATTGCCTAAGTGTATGCTGCCTGACGTTGGGGATATTGATAAGTGTAAACACAATCCCTGCCATTATGTAGTTTGGAAGTACTCATGAGGGATAAAAAAAAATACATGAAGGACAAGACAAGAATAGAAAATCAACAAAGGGGCACCAAAATGGACAGGGCTTGAGGATGTAGTTCAGTTGGTGGTGTATTTGTCCAGCATGCAGGAAGCTCAGGATTCAATCAACAACATTTGCTGCATTAAAAAAAAAAAGCAAGCATGTTACTACATGTCTATAATTCCAGCACTTGAGAGATAGAGACAGAAGGGTCCAAAGTTCATGGTCATTCTAGGCAACATAGTGAGTTTGAGGCCAGCCTGAACTACATGAGACTATATCTTAAAAAAAAAAAAGCCAACTGGGTGGTGGTACATGCCTTTAATCCCAGCCTGGTCTACAAATCTACACAGAGAAGATGTCACCTTGCTGTGACTTTACATGGCTGCCTATCTCTGGACCTCCAGTTTCATGCCCATAAGATCAAGAAGTTGAATGAGCCTGCTCTAGGTCTATGGTTTTGTGATGATAATGAAAAAGTTACAGAAATATATATATATATATATATATATATATATATATATGTAATTATTTGAGTATTTCTCTTCAAATGGAATGTGAAAAGCTGTATATGCCACCACTGATTCTGGGTTCAACTGGAGCTGGGCTTGCTGGTTTTTCTGTGCTGACTTAGTACTTACACTTTACCAAAGTGGAAGTCTCTGCAGAGGGATGCTCGGCTGCTGCTTCTCATGTGGAGGACATACAAGACTCTATACTGCACTGTAGAATTCCAGCTCAGAGGGTATTTTTTGCTGGCTCCTGTGCTGTGTTGTTTTAGAATAGTAAAGGGAGAAACTGAAGACTTGGGAAGGGCCCACGGCTCAGACTTAAATGTTTATTGAGACCCACATAGGACAAGGTTGCTTTAGCAAACAGGCTCCCAAACCACATCCTTGTTGATGGTAGAACATTGAGTGATCGGGGGGACCTGGAGAATCTGTTCTATTAACTATTCCAGAAGACTAGGGTTCAAGGCCAAGTTTAGAAAGGCTTGATCTAAAGGAAATTCTCATGTTCCAGCTTGCTTGCATTTTAATGAATTTATGTGCACTCATATAATATTATAATAATATGAAGTAATTATTGTTACATGAATTTACCAAGTACCCTACGTGCTTGATACTGGTGTTTATCCAAAACACAAGCCAGACCATGTTGGGATACTCACTTCTGAGCACCCGGACCACCCACTGCCTTGCTAGGAAGGGAAGATAGTCAAATATAAATTGAAGCCATCATTTCAGCACTTACTCAGACTTCACAGTTCATCAATATAGATGGAGAAGAATCCTGAAAATGGAGTTTAGATGGAGAGAGATGCATCCTGGTGTTCTAGTTTACACCTCCTTCCCTTAGTTCAGGACTGTTCCCTACTCCATAGCAAGGGAAAAGAAACCCTTCCATTCAAGGGGTGGAGCCTGACTCTGGAAAGGAATAGTGTAAACTGTAGTCCTTGGGGACAACTATTCGGTAAGCAAGGTAGAGTGGTCTGGCCGTGGCCATAGTTAGCAACAGGGCAGGTGACCCTGTCCTAATCTTCACCGACTCTCACTGCTGAGGACAGCTTCCATATCTGTGTTCTGAGGCAGCCCTACCTGGAAGCATCTGTTTCATGATGCAAAGAGAAGGCACGCTTATTCCTCAGAAGTATATCCATGGGAAATTGAGGCGTGAGCTAGGATGCTGTCTAAATGAAAATGACCCATTGCTAATTCTTAAAGGCACACTGAACCAGCCAACGGGCACAGTGGGGATGTACTGTGAAGCATCCTCTATTCATCCCAACTGCTGCTGACTTTGTGATTGCAAACTCCAAAGTTTACAGAGACCATGGTCCATTCGAAGCCTGACAAATGATGATGGCTCAGCAAGCCCCCGAGTCCAGCGGAATGCCCACCCCTGCAATGTGCAGCTCACCTGCTGGATCTGGGTTCCAAGCCAGTGATGTCACTATACAGCTTTATCAAGGGAGCCCCAGCAGCAGCTGCTGCAGCAAGGACTTGGCGTGGGTCGTGCACCAGCATCTGTGTCCATCTAATAGGACTCATGCTGCAGGGGCATATGTTTAAGAAACATTCCCACCAGGAACTTCTCCCTTTAGCTCCACACCTAGACTCAGAGCCTGGAAACCATGGAGCCTGAGTTCAAGGACAGGTCCCAGCCACTCAGCCATCTTCACGCCTGGGCCCCTAGAAGGCTCAAGCCAAGATGACCAAACGCAGGACAGGGACCGAATAGGGGTCCCTGGGTATCATGTGGCCCACAGTGTAGCCTCTTAACACCACCATTAGGAAGTTCCTCCTTAATGGCTGGTATGGGTCTCTTCTGCTCTGCTGGTGAGGTAAAAGTGCCCTGAGGGGAAAACAGCTAGGTAAGACACTTCAACCAGTGCACAGAGCGGAAACAGAATGAAGGCGCATTTCTGTAGTGTTGAGTTTTAAAGCCAGCCTGCAAGCATGATGATAGAAGAATGTCCCCCTAAGTCCCAGCAGTCTTTATGAATGTCTTGTCCTCTCATAACTCTGCTGACAAAATCTCCTCTTGAATCAAACTTCTCAGAGTACCCACTTATTCTGGAAGAGCCTGTGTGTGCGCACACGCATACCTCATAGGGTGCAGGGAGGGGGTGGGGGAAACAGAGGAGAGAGAAGCAGGGGAATAGAACTCAATTTACTCAAATGTTGGGAAGAAATGTCTCCAGAAAGTACTGCCCACTGACCCAAATGCTGTTTGCATTATTGGTTTTGGTAGTCTTCTTTTGTGAGTAAAACTTTCTTGTTCAAACTTGAAAATGGAAATGTCTCCACTTCAAAATTAACAGGCTAGAAATGCCGCAGGTTGGGTTTTCCCATGGAGATGACTGACTGGGACTGACTGTAGAGCTTGAATTCTGGGTACTTGTATGTTTTGTTATGGGAGGGATTGGGGACAGGTAGGGGATTATCAGTGTGCCACCCCTAGAAACTCTCTACCCTGGGGACATGCCACTCTCGGGCCTCTGGAAATGAAGCAGTCCTAGGATTGGGATTTCTGTTACCCTCTGAGTCCTTTGTCTGCCCTTTCCAACTCAGGATGGAAAACACAGAACTGTATTAAAAAGAAAAAGCAGTGATTCTCCGAACTTAGGGATCTTGTGGCTGAGAGGAAAAGGCTTTAAAGGACTGCTGGTTCCTCCTGTTTTTGATTTTCATGTTCTTAGGAGATGCTCCCTGGGACATCATCTGTTATTTAGTTAATCCACTGATTATGACATAAATTATTATTATGACATAATAATTTACTGATTATTACAAAAAGAACACAAACTTTGAAAGGAAAAAAAAAACAGGTAGACGTTTTTATTTAACTGGGGGCACAAAACCCAGTTCTGCTTCCACCGTTCCCTGGCTCTGTGATCTCGGGCATTTTGCTTTAGTCTGTCAGACCTTAGTTTCTCCAGTTTTAAAATGAGGACTGAAGGGACTGATCATATCCAAATGTCCCCTGACTGCTAAGTGCCACCATATTTCAGAGCATGTATTTGTGGAGATCCCTCAGACGAGTGTAAGCTTGTGCTGTCCTAGAGTTCTGCTCTTTGGTACGGTTCTGGGCACCACAATAGCAGCGCGTGGCTTTGAGTATCTTGGAAAGGTGGAACTCCAAATTTGCTGTTTTCTTTTCCCAGGAGTTGGCTCAATGCCAGCTTTTGCTCTCTTCCTCCTCACGTGACCCCGTCTGAAGAGATTCTTCTGATGCTCCCTGCTGGACTTGTGCATTAATCTTCCTTCTCCCCAACCTCCATGTGATGAGCATCCGTCCCTGAATTCCGACTGTTAGTGTGAGGTGACGCCACAGCTGGCCAGGCTTCCCAGAATGAGCAGTACTGCAGTAAATAGATCAATTCCTCTCAGCAACCTTTCCTGCTACTCCTCGATCTTTTTCTAAATGTCATTTTGCACCATCACTGTCCCCCAGGTTCGTCACACTCTGTACCTCAAACACCCTTGAATATGAAGAATCACTTTCACTCCCAGACCTTGTCATAAGTGGCAGGGTCCCCTTGTCATGTTCCTAGTGTGTGGGACCCCAGATGTTTCTTCTGAGATTCGTCTCTGAAGCAATAGTCTGGTCATTTCTTCTGCTCCCAAATGAATGTACCTGGTCCTTTAAATCTGGCTTCAATTAACATCATCACAACCTTTTCCATAATATCAACTCTACCTTGATTTGGTCATATGACTCATGGGGTATGTATATGTGTACATATGTGTGCAATATGGTGAAAGAGAGACACTCTTGGCCATGCTTATAATTGCCATTTATATCTCTCTAAACCAATATTTTCATGTATCTCACCTAAACTGGCTTCCCTTTGGGGACACCCAGGAGACTTTTTTCTCTCTTTTTAGATTTTTTAATTTTAATTAGAAAGAAAATTATTTTACATGTCAATCCCAGGTCCCCCTCCCTCCCCTTTTCCTCTGCCCCCCCCAACTAACACCCTAACTATCCCATACCCTTTCTGCTCCCCAGGGAGGTTGAGGCCTTCCGTAGGGGGTCTTCAGAGTCTGTCATATCCTTTGGGATAGGGCCTAGGCCAACACCCTTGTGTCTAGGCTCAGGGAGTATCCCTCCATGTGGGATGGGCTCCCAAAGTCCATTCCTATGCTAGGGATAAGTACTGACCCACTACAAGAGACCCCATAGATTTCCAAGGTCTCCACACTGACACCCACATTCATGGGGTCTGAATCAGTTTCATACTGGTTTCTCAGCTATCAGTCTGGGGACCAAGAGCTCTCCCTTGCTCACGTCAGCTGTTTCTGTGGGTTTCACCGGCCTGGTATGGACCCCTTTGCTCATCAGTCCTCCTTCTCTGCATCTGGATTTCAGTTCAGTTCAAGGTTTAGCTGTGGGTGTCTGCTTCTACTTCCACCAGCTGCTGGATGAAGGCTATAGGATGGCATATGAATTAGTCATCAATCTCATTATCAGGGGAGGGCATTTAAGGTAGCCTCTCCTCTGTTGCTTAGATTGTTAACTGATATCATCTTTGTAGCTCTCCAGATATTTCCCTCATGCCTGATTTCTCTTTAAACCTATAATGTCTCCCTCTATTATATTATCTCTTATCTTGCTCTCTTCTGTTCTTCCCCCAACTCAACCTCCCTGCCCCATCATGTCTTCCTCATCCATCCTCTTCTCCCCTTCTCATTCTCCTAGATCCCCCCCATGCTCATAAACACCAACTTAATGTCTTGTCAAAAGTGGTGATATTCTGGGGATAGACTTCTATGCCCATCACAGGTCCCACCCAGGGAATGGACTTATGATGGGGGAGGGGCTGAGTATCCATTTGAGATACCCTTTACAAGTACCACGTAGTGTGGTTCACCTCTGTCCTGTGGTAAATGTTTCATATGTGTAGGGAAAAAGAGGTCAAGTAGCCAGGGAATGTTTTGTGACTAGAAGCCACCTACTGAGTTCTGCTGGCCATTCTGGGATGCAGGGATCCAGGTGACAGAGAAGTCCTCCAATAGCAACACTCATCTCCTAGATGAGAATAGACACCACCTAGAACAAAGTCTGCAGAATTGCCACCCCTTTCACATGTCTCTAGCAAATTCTGTCAGGCCATGGCTTTTAACTCCTGGAGCAAGGCACTTAAGAGGAAAAGAAAATTGTATAGAGTCTAAAATTTTAACTTTGTTCATTGAAAGCCAATTTCTGCAGAGGTCACAGTATCGTGTTCTGAGAGCCATTTTTCCAACCATCAGCCTGGAGAGGAAGGTTGGAACTCATGGCAGCAGAGTGTGACCACATTCTAGGTGAGAAACAGAAGTTGGGATGACACTGAGAACTGCACTTGAGGTATCTTTAGGTACCTGGATCACCATGGTGAGGTGTATGGACATTCTGTAAGACACAGGGAAAGGCATACAGTGTATGACATCATGACACCTTCACCTAGCTATAAGCAAACACATTTGTATTTAATCTACAATTAATTCCTATAAATAAAGTAAAATTTAGAAGGTTTTTTAAGGCCACAAATCTGGCTGAATGTGTCTCTCTTGCACCATTTGAGCCAATACAAATAACCATTGAATCGCACGCATTGTTACTATTTAAGCAAGTATAAAATGCTTCCAATTGCCTTCATCTCCCTCCCTTGTCTCTTTCCCCTTCTCCCTTCTCTCCTTCCCCACATACATATCCTTTGGCTTTGTTTTGTGACCTGTGCTTAAGTGAGGCCATCTGTGTGACCCTGGGTTGAGAAGTACCATGTGCCTTTTAAACATTGAAGCGTTTTATTTTATTTTGGGCTCACAGCATCCAGGGGTCCTGGTGACCCCTGCCTTTGATTTAGTAAGATTTCATCTTATTACAATAGAAAAACAACAAACAGACCCCACTTCCTTCTTGCCTCAATTATGGTTTTAAGAGACTTCTGCTGTAGTTTTCCAGTGACAGGCTCTGGATTCTTTTGCAAAATAAAGATGGGAATTTTTTCCCTCCTCCTTACTGAGAGAAAAAGGCTGGATTACCTGCACAAACTCCAAGGGGAATGTCTAGAATATCCAAGTTACACAACAAGAAAATAACCCCCAAGCTAATGCCTAATTCTCAAAGTCTACATCCAGACTCCAAGACACAAACAGGGGCATCTGGGTTCTGGAGCTTTATGCTGCTAAGTCCTCCAAGCCACTTCATCCCCTGTGGTGGCTGGGTGCAGCCATGCCCTCCTCCTCATTTCCAGTCCCCAAGCAAAGGTGTCCCTGCCTTCTCCCAGGTCTGACCTTTAAGGGCCAGCCTGACCTTAAATGGCATTCGGTATCATCGGTCCTCCCACACTGCCCCTTCTGGCATATACTTCTCAGAACTTCAAGCTCCCAAGACAGAGCACCTCACTTACCTGTGATGACCGCATACACCATAAACCTAGGACACCCAGCCACGTGGTTCCTTTACAATGACATGGCTGTGGGATGAGTCTGAAGCCCAGAAGACTTCTGATAAAGTCTATTATTTTAAATGAAAAATGCATGTCTTTCAACTGCTGGCATTCACAAAAGCTGGGCACACTGTCAGGCACCTGCTCTGGCATCTCCCTCTCTCCACCCTTCCCTGTGGCAGCACAAGTTTCAATTCAAGCTCCTCCGCACCCTAGCCTCCTTTCCTTTCCCCATCACCAGATCTTGGGATAAACATTCTAAATAGTTTAATTGTCTGCAGTATAATTTGTGTTAAGAAATCTGAACTCGTTGGCTGCTAGGGTCCTCTAGGACTAGACATTCCTCTGGCTTTTATAGACTGTTTCATGGTCTATTAATGGGGAACAGACAGCCTTTGGAAACAACCGTGCACAGGGGCTGGGAAGACATGGGTTCAGATTGTCCTTCATGTCCCCAACCAGTGAACCTTGGACACGTCACTTTCCTTATAGGGCCTCAGTTTCCCTGTCATTCTCATAGAAAACCTGTGTGAGTTTGGTAAACTCTTTTTTTTTTTTTTTTTTTTTTTTTGGTTTTTCGAGACAAGGTTTCTCTGTGTAGCTTTGGAGCCTATCCTGGCACTTGCTCTGGAGACCAGGCTAGCCTCAAACTCACAGAGATCCTCCTGCCTCTGCCTCCCGAGTGCTGGAATTAAAGGCGTGGGCCACCAACGCCCGGCTGAGTTTGGTAAACTCTTAATGGAATAAAATAATCTCATGTATAAAGAGTTGGTATAATACGGAAGGATGATTGTGTGGAAGTGCTGTCCTCTGAGAGCCTACAGAAACAAAAGGGGTGGAGTTCTCATCTAGAAGCTTCTGAGCAAACAGTGGGGACAAACACCGATGCGCAAGGCCTGGACTACATCTGTCCCATAGCAGGGCCTCTCAGAAGGGCCAGCTCTAAGTCCACTGTATGTCATTCTGTCTCTTCCCATGGTTTTCAGGAATTCTTCTTTGGAGACAAGAAGAATTCCTGTGAGTGGAAGTTGTGAAGAACGGTGGCTTTCTGTGGAGAGGTGTGGACAGAGGCCTGACCTAGCTCACAACTCTCAGGACCCGTGGAATCTAAACGTAGATTTTCCCCTAATATGAAGCAGAAAGTGGGCCTCAGGCATCTGGAGGGTTTCCCTCTGAGCCAGGGTTGGGAGAGAGGAGAATCAGATCCCTGACACAGTGTGTAACTTCTGCAAGGGTGATGCTGGGACTCTGAGAACCAGACAGGGAATAGGCCTGGAAGCCTTGAGGTGTTTATATGTTGTCCATGTTTACCTGGTTTCATTTTGATAAGTGTGACACATGAGATCCTGGCCAAGAAAGTGTCATCTGAAAAGTATATTTGGCTAGTGGGAAGGTTATCCTATGAATATAAACAGGCCCTAGCAAAGGTTTGGTCTTATAAAATGTATTAATGGCAACAACGTGAAGTTCCCATGTGTACATTTACTGTCTCAGAACAGCTAAGAGTCCCAGGGCCCTGTTGGGTGAAGAGGTCTGTGTGGTGGGAAGGGGGAGGGTGAACAGGTCTGTAGTGAGTATTGAGAGACAGCCTGGGTCAGAGGATGGCAAATTTAGTTCATTTAACCTTCCTGGGATTCAGTTTTGTTAAATGTAGAATGAAGAAAATACTCTTGGGCTACTGTAGTGATTGACTTGAAAATATACAGCAATGGGATCAGAAATGATAAATGTTATAGTTACTTTTTTTTGCTTGTTTTATTTTATTTTTTTGAGACAGGGTTTTTCTGTGGCTTTGAAGGCTGTCCTGGAACTAGCTCTTGTAGACCAGGCTGGTCTTGAACTCACAGAGATCCACCTGCCTCTGCCTCCTGAGTGCTGGAATTAAACGCGTGCCACCACCACCGTCTGTAGTCGTTACTCTTACAGTGCTGTGATAAAATACCATGACCAAAGCAACTTTTTGTTTTAAGTTCATTTTTTTCTTTGGGTTCCAGGGAGATGAGATGCCACCATAGTCAGGCAGCCTGGCAGTAAGCGGAAGGGGGCAGGACAATGACAGAGAGCTTATATCCCAACCGCAAGTACAAAGCAGTGGGAATGAACTGGATGTGGGGTGAGATTATAATCACTCAAATACCACTCCCATGATGTACCTCCTCCAGAAAAGCCGCACCTCCTAAACAGTTCCAAATGGTGCCACCAACTGGAGAGCGAGTGTTCACATATCTGAGCCTATGGGGACATTTTGTGATAGTTTTTTTTTTTTTTTGCAGATTTTTTTAAATTCAATTAGAAACAAGATTGTTTCACCTGTCAATCCCAGTTCCCTCTTCCTCCCCTCCTCCCCTACTAACCCCCCCAACTAAAGCCCTACCTATCACATATCCTTTCTGCTCCCAAGGGAGGGTGAGGCCTTCCATAGGGGGTCATCAGAGTCTATCGTATCCTTTGGTATAGGGCCTAGGTCCTGTGTGTCTTGGCTCAGGGAGTATCCCTCTGTGTGGAATAGGCTCCCAAAGTGCACACCTATACTAGGGATAAGTACTGAACTGCTATAGGAAGTCCTGTAGATTTCTGGGGTCTCCTCATTGAAACCCACATTCCTGGGGTCTGGACTCTACACACTACTGTGACTTTTATATTTGGACCACCAATTGCCACCAGAAGGCCTTTCCTCTCTCTCCCTGAATCTGATCTTTCATATACATTTGAGCTCTGTGTGGGGTGAGGGAGGCACGGATCTCCCAGGAGAATGAATGATGGACAGAGGGGTCTTTCAAGTGGGGCTGACTGGTGCTGTTGCTCCCTCTTCTCTGGCACCTGTCTTTCATTTAAGTGAAGGGTTCCTGCAGGATTGACACTATGGCAGTGATAAGTGGCAGGGTCAGTGACTGTGACTATAAGACAGTTGTCTCTGAACTGGATTTCCCATTCATCTTGAGAACCAGTGACCTCATATTTCTGTTACTGCTTGTATTCATTTCTCCTGAGAGCTGTTAATCCAGTTAATTTCTTAAAGACAAACAAACAAAAAAGATTTCTCCATCTCCAGTTTGCTTGTGATCCTTAAGAGATCCAGCAGTTCTGGAGTGTATTATTCCTCTGTCTCGACCATCTTACTACATCTCTCCTACCCCAGACCAAACCTAGTGCCTCAGCCTGGAGTCCTCTCATCTTGTCACTGGGAGGAAGTTGGGTGTTTCTCTTTTGACCTTTGCTGACTCAGCTGTTCTCAGATCCTGTATCGCTTCCAGAGATTGAATTATTCTCAGTTCTCACACATAACTATTTGGCTGTGGCATGTGTGGGGTGATGCTGTTTTAGGTACTGGTTCTATAGAGATGGATGATATAAGATATGAAGTGCAGAAGAAAGTTAAGGTCATTGGCAGTATGACCTGAAAGGGGACTGTGGGATACCAAATTCTTATTGACTTTTCTTCCCAAATGACACAAGGAGGTGAGTGGCCATTCTCCACCATGTACCCAGACCTCAAGGTACTTCTTGACATGGTGCAAAAGATAATAGGCCAACTGACTGTGGGTTGAATCTCTGAAACTATGACCCAAAGTAACTTTTCCTCTTTATCTCATAGTTTGCTACTGTAATGGAAAGTTGACTGTTACATCTTGGCTATCAGTTCCCATTTGCTTGTTTGCTAGTCCTTTATCTAGTCATGTACCTTCTCTTTTAACCTAGGAATTTCAGGTCTAGTCTTGATCCATTGCCAGGAGGCTTCTTGGAGGATGACAAACTACAAAGTGGAGCAGGAAACAGCTAAAACCCAGGGGCTTCTGTACAAGTTTAGTACAGCTGTTGTTTTCTGTACATTGGAAAGCTACCATCCCCTTTTCTTCTCAGAGAGAGGTAACATGCTGATCTGCACCCTGAACTAAGGTTGCTGGAAGTGAAATGTCATTTCTGTCCTAGGCATCTGAGGCCATCCTGGACAGTTGTTGATGCAGTTTCTTTTGGAGATAACATCTCCCACGACATCCCAGCAACTTCTCATATACCGCGCCCCCACCTCAACCGTTTTCTGCTTTACCTATCCACTTGATCTCTCTTGATTCAGAATCTACAGAGGTCAAGGAGTCCATAGTGTGAGCTTTGGCACAGGATGGGCAAGAAATGTATTATTTAGAGTGGGATGACACCCTAAAGGCTGAAGGTGAGTGCTGACAAGGGTTATGGCAGGAAAGAATGGCCAGTGAGCATGTATGCCTTGGGAGCTTCCTCCTTTTGAGCTATTGAGTTTGCTCCTGGTGTCTTCCTAGGGATCTGGCATCATTGCAGGTGTGACGGTTATCACAATGCATAGGTACAAAAGCAGCTTGCAGGTAAGTGGAGCAGATGTGCCAGGAAAAGCATGGCCATAAGAATGCAAGAAGTGCTTCGAAGTTATTCTTGGGGAGGCCAGGTATGTGCAGGGTCAGAAGGACAAGAGAAGTTGGCAGGGGAAGGTGGGGCAGAAAGAACATTCCAGAAGTCAGGAGCAGTCCGAATGTTACAGATATGAGCAAGCACAGGCTGTGGTTGGAGAACTCAGTGTCCCTCTATGTAGCTGCTGTGTGGAGGATGAGAAAACTGGCCAGAGACACAGACAAGGTTCTGGAGAGAGGCCTAGGGAAGGGCCTTGTGCCATACTGAGAAATTTTGGCTTATTCTTAAAGGTTACAAAGAAGAAACAAAATCTCCCTAGCAGAAAAGTGATCTGATTTAGTTTATCTTTACAAGGATCATTCCATTCCAGTGTGCAGAAAAAAAAAGAAGAAGAAGAAGAAGAAGGAAGCTGAGAGAATATGGTCCTGGAAGCCACTGGAAAGCATAGAAGGGCATGGAATCCAGGCAGAGAAAGCATGGGCTGTGGAGAGAAAGGGGCTAGATTTTGTAGGAAGAGGCAGAATGGAATAGAATTCAAAGTCAATTTTATATGGGGGGCTGGAAAGAGAAAGGACCCAAATATCATCTCCGGTGCTGCCCTCTCTGTAGAGAAAACAGGAATTGTGAGAGAACACAGCAACTGCAGCTTTGAAAGCACTGCCCTAGAGCCACTGCTTCTAAAGCTTCCTGGGGTGTTCTGCAGGCAGCTGCATCTCTGGCCTTGCAGATAGACACCTCTGCTGAGATGTAGATGGGAAAGCCATATGCATATAAGCAGGGAGACTGAGACTGACTGTCCATTCTTAAAACACACACACACACACAGAGAGAGAGAGAGAGAGAGAGAGAGAGAGAGAGAGAGAGAGAGAGAGAGAGAGAGAAATAGAGAGAGAGAAATAGAGAGAGAGAGAGAGAGAAAGAGAGAGAGAGAGAGAGAGAGAGAGAGAGAGAGACTAGAGCCAGCATGGCGCTAGAACAAAAGTAAGTGCTAACACTGTCAAGTGTAGCAGGAAGAGCTGCTGCAATGGATTTCCTGGTGGTGTCCTAAAGGAATGCTTCACTAGGAGCTCTGATGCTGGTACTTATGAGGGACAGCGAGGGTGTTGCCTGTTTGCAAGTGGAGATGGCAGGCACAGTGCTCTCCTGATGTCCTAGGATTGGGTGCTCGTCACCAGAGGACAATTACTACATCTTTGTTTTCTAAGATTGGCAACACTGTAACGTTTTATGCTAAGAAAGGAGATCCTGCAGAGACAGAGCATGGTGACTCTGATGACGGGGGTGGGGTTGGCAGCAAAACATCTGAGGAAGCAGGTACTTGAGCCCAGACATGTCTGTGTAGAGCTTGGAGGGAGGAAAATATCCCGAGAAGAGTCTGAGGTTATATGCAGGGTGGCACACATCTCCTGAGTGATCGAGAACAAAATGACTAATAGCGCCCCCTTTGAATACGTGGAAGAGCTGTCTTTCTGCAGGATGACACATAGTCCCATGGCCCTGGCTTTCCAAAGGAAGGAGCTTTATTGAGGAGTGACCAACCAGGAGGATGATCAGGTGGTAACCAGGGAACAAAAGCAGCCTGGAGCAAGAAGCCTTAGAGAGCTGTTTAATTGTGACAGGAAATTGTGGGCTCTTCGTGCACAAGTGCGATCTGTCTGGAACTTGGGGATACTTTTTAACTAGAGGTCCTGGGTCCTTTGTTATCCTGGTCCAGCAGGGTTGTCTCTAATGTATCTCCTTGGCACGCTGTTCCTGTTCCTTATATTCCAAAAGGCAGAGGTTTGGGATCTTGCTGCCTCTTGGGGCTACCCGTGGCCAAGTTTCCTAGGGTTCAGAACCTGTGACCTGACAAACAAGCTTGCATGAACATTCTCAGGAGTAAGACCTTTGTCACTTAATGGCTCTGCTTCACTGGCTTCCAGAAGTGCACTGTTTTTGAAGCCATGGTTTTTCAGCCACCTCAACTTTACATCCATTCAAGTGGGATTTAAAAGTGGAAAGGGCTCCTATCTTCAGAGCTCTTGTGTTATTATTATGGTTTTTTGGTTTTGTTTTTTTGTTGTTGTTTTTTTCTTTGTGTGTGTGTGTGTGTGTGTGTGTGTGTGTGTGTGTGTGTGTGTGTGTGTGGTAGGAAGCAAGATCTTCTTTCTGCATTCCATTGTGAGAATGTTGAAGAAGAGCAGCTGGATTTGGGAAGGCTGGTAACACTCTGTTGGCCCACTTAAAGCAAGGCCCACTGAGCCTGAGAGCTGCAGTTTGCTCAGGGCCAACCCTTCCATGTGGTATGTTCCCCATCTCAGCAAGGCAAGTGTCAGCATGGAGAACATGTTTGAACTGATCTGAAGAGGCAAGTGCTCAGGCAGATGTGACCATAGTGTAAGGGAATGGTCAGAGTGATGGGCTATGAGAATAACTCAGGCCCTCAGTGAGCTGTGCACAGGAAGATATTTATTGCTTCATTGTGTATGAGTGGAGAATTAAAAATAATAAATGTCCAACAAGGGAATGTCAGCCAGTAAATTATGGCATCCTTTTATAAAATTAATTTTTTTAAGTTAGCCTAGAAAGTAATGGATTTCACTATGGCATTTCCATACATACAAGTCATTACTCTTGGTTCTTATCCATCTCCCTTTCCTGCTGCTCTCTCATCCCTCATTCCCCAACTAGCTCTCCCTTCTGCTTCATGCCATATGTATTCCACTGCCGTTTTAAAGGTGTGTGTGTGTGTGTGTGTGTGTGTGTGTGTGTGTGTGTGTGGTGGTGTCCAATGTACACATGTGCCTCTGTGTACCTTTGTGTGTGAGTTTATGCATGTGGAAGCCAAAGATTGATGTTGGATGCCTTTCTCTATCTGCCCACCTTATATTTTGATTCAGGATTTCTCACTAAGGTCAGAGTTCCTCAATATGATGAGCAAGGCTGACTGGCTGTGTGAGAGAAAAAAATAACTGAGATAGGCAGCCGAGGGGCCGGGAAGACAGAGTACAGAGATCATCTACTTCAGATACAGAAAATAGGTTGGAATCTCAGCGCTCTGAAGACTGAGATGAAAGAATCATGAACTCAAGGACAGGCCTGGGCTGCACAGCAAAACGTCGTCTCCATGAAAACAGAGCACATAATCAGATACTGAAATAGTAAGAATTGGCCCAGAGGTAGGCTGGGAGAGAAGATTAGAGAGGCAGGAGCTAAGACACTCAAGAAGGGAATAAGTGTATAAGAGCCAGAGTATAAGTGCACTAAGGAATAGCAGTCACATGATTCGAAAGTGGCAGGGGTGGGGAGAGGGAGGATTTACAGGGAAGCACCGGGAAGCAGGTGGGCATCCAGTCTACTCAGCAGTTTGAAGGGAATGAGGGAAAGTTGTTGCAGAAGTGACTTTGTAGAGGAGTGCCAAGTCTCAGTGACTTTGGAGTGGACCTCCATGGGAATTTTCCCACGGCCACCAGTGCCAGTCCACAATGAGTCTGCTAACAGATAAATCCTGCCTTTTACTCCACGTCCTTAATTCAGAGTAGCTAAACTTCACTTGGTTATTTACATGCTAGGTTTTATTTATGGGAAATATGCTAAATCTAATACTCTTCTGTCAGTCCTGGTGACAGACACCTGTTTAATCCCAACTTTCTAGGAGGCTGAGGCAGGAGGATAGCAAGTTTAGAGCCAGCTTGGAAAACAAACCCTACCTCAAAGCTGATGAATTAATGATTTAATATCACATTCTATCATTCGGTTTAAAAGCCAGATGAAAGAGTATCCCTGACTTTAAGGTGTGTGGCAATGGTGGGTGGTGTTTCCTCATAGTTGCCAAACATGTAGGCAAGACCCGAGAAAGGGCATTTCATCCATTACTCATTGTGTGTGGGGGTTTACAAAGGCCTTAAGTTGAAATATTCTGTATTCCTTTTTTTTTCTTTTTACTTTTTTGGTTTTTCAAGACAGGGTTTCTCTGTATTGCTTTGGAGACTGTCCTGGAACTTGCTCTGTAGACCAGGCTGGCCTGGAACTCACAGAGATCTGCCTGCCTCTGCCTCCCGAGTGCTGGGAATAAAGGTGTGCTCTACCAACACCCAGCCTAGATTCTGTATTCTTAATCAGATGGTGGTTGCTTGCAAAAACAAACAGTTACACATAGGATTTACAGAACAAAGGTATCTTACCAAAATAAAAATATGTGAGTGGAACAAAGAAGACTGAGTGGCCAGAAAGCTCCAGGGATCCCTTTATCACTGCCTTCCCTGCACTGGCATTCTAAGCATGTGCCACTATGTCTGGCTCTTTACATGGATGCAGGGGATCTGAACTCAGGTCCTCTTGCTTGTGGACACTCCACTGTCTCATCCCCAGCATTACCCTCCCTTATTTCTCTCTCTGTTTGAATCTCTCATTGTAGGAGCTTGTTGAGACATGCATTTTTGAGTTCATGAAGTTTTTAAAGGTGCTTTTATTACTTTTATAATAAGGCAAGATAAAATGCAGGAAAAATATTTAAGGCAAATAATTCTTTAAATACAAAAAAAAAAAGAGTTTATGCAATTACAGATTAACTTGACCCCTTGAGAGAACTCTTGCCACCGTCTTTGTCTCCAGAATGGAGAGTACCAGGATGGCATTAAGGTGTTGGATTTATATGTCAAGAATGCCTGGATTTTGCAGACAGCTCTGCTGTCACAGCTATGGTATGGGAATGGGGACACCCAGGCTTGCTTTCTTCATTTGTGATGTACAGGGAGGTACATCCCAGGGCTCTTCTTTACAATTGTGAAACCCAAAGCTCTAAGAACTGATCACTTGGCCACAAAAATCTAACCTGAATTGACAAAGTCACTGTTTCATTTACATGAATATTTATAATTTTGCCATGGGAATATTAGTCTTTCGTCTCGGGATACTGCCCAGTGTCAGCTTTCAGGGTTTGAAAGATGAGACTGGCCTGTAGGACCAGCATCCTAGGGGTGTTGGGCTAAATCAGACTATGACTATAGAATTCCTAGCAGACAGCAAGTGGTCCATGATGCTGGCTGGCCATCACAAGCATGGAAGTTATCATCAGTTACAGAGTGGGTGCCTTCTGCTTGCCCTCTTCTTGCTGTCAGGATGTGGGGGAAGACTGGGGTGGCCTGTGTGATGGACAGCAAGGATTGCTCAGGATACAGGAATGGATATACATGCTCAGCAGGGAATGACCTTGCTTCCTTTCCTCTCCCAGGTTTCTGGAATGCTTTGGAATTAGCCACATGAAGTATAACCACATTACCAGTTACCTTAGCTAGGTTTCTATCACCAGGATAAACGTCCATGACCAAAAGCGACTTGCAAAGGAAAGGGTTTGTGTTATCTTCCAACTCTCAGGCTACAGACTCTCACTGAGAGAAGCCAGGGTAGGGACACTAAAGGCAAGGGCTTGGAGACAGGAACTGAAGCAGAAGCCATGGAGGGACACCACTTCCTGCCTTGCTTGCCAAGGCTTGCTCAGCCTTGTTATACAACTCAGCACCACCAGCCCATGGATGGCACCGCCCACATCAATCACCAATGAAGAAAATGCCCTACAGAATTGCCTTACAGTCATCTCAATATAGGCATTTTCTCAATTGGGGTTCCTCTTTCTAGATAACTTTAGCTGTGTTAAGTTGATAAAAGAAAGAGGGAGGGAGGGAGGGAGGGAGGGAGGGAAGGAGGAAGGGAGGGAGAAGAAAGAAAGAAAGAAAGAAAGAAAGAAAGAAAGAAAGAAAGAAAGAAAGAAAGGCAAGAAGGAAGGAAGAAAACAGGACACCAGGGTACCTAAGCAATTGAAGTGCTAACAAAAAAAGTTTCATTTCCCTGACAAAGATTTTAATCTCAGGGCCTTTTTATTCACAATGTATTTGTAATCTATTTATAGCATATTTGTTCTATATTTTCAATATTACTTTGCCTTGTACTAAAACTAGCTCGGGGTGTAATCCATATATATGTGTATGGTGTGTATGGTGTGTGCGTGTGTGTGTGTGCATGTATGATATGTGTGAATGTGTGAATGCATGTTTGTGTTTGGAGGTCTGAGGCTGACTGCTAGTGCCGTCCTTAATCGCTCTCACCTGATATGCTGAGCTAAGTCCCTTGCCGAACCTGCAACTAGACTGCCGGTTCCTCTCACCTGGTCTCGTCTCTGCCTCTCATCTGCTTTGAAAGCAGATGGACTTCACACTCACTGCCGTGCATTCCGGCCATCCGAACTGTGGTCCTCACACTTGAGCACCGAGTACTTTACCCACCGAGCCTTCTCCCTAGCCCAGTGTGTCATTTAAAAAAAAAAAAAAATGAAAGAGTAGTTAGGTACTTCCAGTAGAACTCATAGTTAAATTTTTCTTACAAAGTCTCTAATGCCATCACATGTAATTGAATTAGCAAAACCTGATGTGCACTCAAGCTTCGCAGAAGCCTACACAAGGCAAAAGTGGAGGTCCACCTGCACAGCCCTAGGACTGCTGTTTCTTTTTCTTGGAAGAGCCCACAAGTCATAAATTCTGTTAGTGTGGGCATCGGCCAACTCCATTATTAACACCACCAAGGGGAATTTAAATGTATCATGTTATAGGATCAAAAGTTCCACTCTCTGAACCGGTGCCAGCAACACGAAGAATTTCCAGATCCTTGGTCTGACCACAGGCAGCAGGAATCTCTTCTCACCAGCCCCATGACTCACACCATTGAGGGGTGAAGGTCACTTAATGCTCTCCCAAGGCCATGGCCCGTCTGCCTCCTGTGGTGAAGGTTTTGCCTTCACAGTGTGAACATGGAACCGCAGACCCTCACTGAAGTCTACAGGGAACTTCTTGGCCGTGTCTCCTAGTTAATTCAGTCATGTAGACTGCGTCTTAGAAACCCACTGTAGCATTCTTGAAAGTAAGACAAACTAGATCTCCCTGAATAGGTGGCTCCAACATTTTACTCATTGGTCCGGTGACCTAAAAGCTAGCCTAATGGCTGGAAATGACAGTCTGCTAGGAGGGCTCCAGCCTCCTTGAACTTCAGTATATCAGGCTCTTTTTGGCACCACACAGTCTCGGGGCACATTCCTACACATCCTTGAGCTCCAACTTATCCTCCTTGTTAATCCATTCATTAGCACCAAATCTCAGGGCTTCTTGCCAAGCCCATGGGCGCAATCGGAGCTTGTGAAGTCAGATCCCCCAGCCACATGAGCTCAGTTGTCTCATTAGTTCCCCTGCACTCCCCAAACCCATCGTCAAGTGTGTTTTGTTTCACACAGTTGCCATTTTCTCAATACAGGTATTGTTGGTTAGGATTGTTTATAATACCCACTTCGGCTTAACTATCGTTTGATCTTCATAATACAATAAATCTGCAGTCAAAACAGAACTGAGTTTGGGGGAAGGGGAGGGAAAACAGCGGGGAGGCGGGAGACATCCCTCTCCTTAGAATTAGAGATGGATGGATGCAGAACCTGAGCAGACAGCCAGCTCTGTTCCACCTCTCTGGACAGGAGACATAGTCTTGCAGCCAGTGGTGGTCCACCTTCGGAGAGAATCCACTTGGTGTAGACTGGTGCATCAAACGTTAGTGTGAGAAGAGAGAAAGAGCAGTTTTGCAGGCGGCATGGCCTCCCCTGTGCTCATAGCTGGACCAAGGGCCACTGCTTCTTTCCCGGGCGGGCATGGGTTTTATTCTGGACATAGGGCTTTGGTCATAAAAAGGGATCTCTGGGGGGAAAGTATAGTTCTAGGAGTCTGGAAGCAGGGCTTCTGGGTTGTACTTTACCTCAGCTGTGACACCTTTTAGCTCACCTCTCACCTACTCTATTTCCCGGTTCTCTCCACTTTAAAATAGCAGTGTCTTCTCTGTAGGTTTTCTTCCATCCCATCTCTCTCCCAAAGCTAGAGATAGTGGGAAGGAAGTGTTAAAATACAGTCCTCACCTCATAGGTGCTCCATCTCATCTTTTCTAAGAGTCGCTGTCTCTTTCTAAGCACCGTTTCTCAATGGAGACCCACCAGTCGCTTTGGAAGCCCTGGGTACCCTCAGTCTGGTCCCCGGCATGGCAGGTTTGCCCCACCACTCTGTCTGAATAGAAGGCCCCTGCTTGTTTCAAGGTGGCAGTTGCTGGGTCCCTAGAGCATCCCTGGGAACCTGATACCTTTAAGGACCACAATGCTTCCAAGGAAGAGGAACTTCAGGCTGCTTTCAGGCTTCCATGACTAATAGGAAGTTATCTTCAGCTATGGCAGCCCAGCTCCTGGATCATCACTGAAGCCCACCTTCTGATTGCAGGGAAGCCACAGATATAAGCCTGAGGCTGTGCTCAGCATTGATCTCAAGCCATCAAGGTGTATCGCCAAGGTGGGGGGAGTGGGCTGGATTGCTGGTGAGTGGGTTGGAGGCTGAGGCAAGAAGGGGAAGGATGTCTGTTCACATTCACTCACAAAGGGAGCCATGGAAGCTGCCTGGAGAAAAAAAAAATCTCCTTAGCCTCTGTTTACCATGGTGGGTAGCCACGGGGAAGAGAGGGGGCGGGGTGGGAAAGAGAGACAATAGAATTCTGTGTTGCCTGCTATAAAAGCATGCTATCCCAAATGGTGTGGCAAGCTGCTCAGAGCACTGCTCAATTAGCCCCAGTGCTTAAAGGAGGGTCTCCCTGCAGCTGTTGGTGGCGGGCAGGAGCGGAGGCGGGCAGCACTCTGTAGCTCTGGGAAGCAAACCTGCAGGATTCCCGGCTGGGAGAGATGGGGGGAGGGAAGCAAAGAGATGCTGGTCCATGCTTCTTGGGCTGAAGGCCTCAGAGGAGGTTGAGGAGCTGTTCTGGGGAGAGGCATTGCCTGGCAGACCTCAGAGGAGGTGACCAGAAAAGTGAGTGCACGCGTCTCGTGCAGAGAGTGACCAACATATGGAACGCGTTATCTGGAAGGGTTACAGTCTGAAGGAGTTCCTAGGGGTTTTCAGGGGGTGGGGTGGGGGAAGGGAGCCTCTGGAAACTCAAGGAGCCTTCTAAACAAAAGGAATTTGAGAAGGCTTGGAGAAATAATGAGAAATGCAAACTTGACCCAGAGTTTCTTCTATCTCTCTGGTTTCTCCACTGCCTGTTTACACATTTCTAGTTCTTGGGACCCAGGAAGGCCTCTGGAAGCCTGTGCCTTGTTCAGTGTGGACGGCATGCCTGGCCTGGGGGTAAGAAGGACCCTGGAACAGTCTTGCTCCTTTGTGCTCAGGGAAAAGGTAGCTTAACCTTAGTCTTGAGGGCAGTCAGACTGCTTGAAATGGACTGGCCCTAGGGATGACCATCTCTCCCTGGTGTCCCCTGGGAGTGGGAAAGCCTCACCCAAGGACTCACTGGGATTGTGAAGGATTTCATGTGAGGACCTTGCATGCCTAGTCCTTTCTGCCCTCTTAATGTCCTTTCCAGACACATACAGACACACAGGTCTACATACATACACACACACACATTCTTATTCAGACAGACACCACACAGACATGCACCACACACACACACACACACACACATTCTCATGCATACATCACACACATGCACAAAATGTTTAGATGCATACAACAAATACACATAGATTTACATACTATATACATGGGCATTCAGATAACACACATGCATATGTGCCCAGTGCACTCACAGACTACTCTCACACACAGGTATCTATATACAACATTGTTACACACACCATACCCACAGAGCTAAACACTCACATAGAAACATGCACGCATTCATTCACATACACACACACACACACACACACACACACAGAAAGACATTCGTGTCTGTGTCCTGGTGTGCATGTATTGTCTGAGACCCTCTTCCTCCCAGCCTTTAATTAGTGTCCCCTTGTCTACTCTTGAGATGAGATACAGGTGACCTGTACAGTCATGGTCTTTCCCATTGGGCTTCTATGACACTGCCAGGAAGTTCTTTTTACTCAGGTGTCCAAGCTTTCATTCTTTCCCATGGTTCCTGGTCTGGGCCCTCTGCTGTGTCTTCAGTGCCCCTCTGCTGTGCCTCTGAAGGTAGGAAGAAAACATCAAATAGTGTAGGGCTTGGGTGATAGTTTTGGTCCATGGTGGCAGAGTAGAACTGTTACAAATTTGAATACCCCCTTGGAACTATAGTTGAGATTTGTCGGTGCTGTCTCTCATCTTCTCCTCCTGCCCCATCCCCAGTCAAGTAGCAAAACACTTGCCCAGGGGCCTTTGGGATATCTGAACAACTGAACGTCCTGTTCATAAAAAAGCCACCTTTTCTTTTTCACTAGCTTTACACGTGCACACACATATATATACACACACACACACACACACACACACACACACACACACACACACACAAGTTCTTCCTTCCCAGGGGACTCTAGGACTCTAGTTTGTGTCAAGTTGTCCAAAACAGTCACAACTTCACCCAGATACTGAAGGAGGAGACATATTTACCATTGTGAGAAGGAACAAGTGTCAAAAAATCTACTGCTATTTTTTTTAATTAGCAACATACGAATGCAAGTATCTGGACAGAATGTATTTTTCTACATAGAATTTCCCTTTTCCTTTCCGATTTTATTTTGTGCATGTCTGGTCATCATGTGCCGGGTGCCTGCTGGCTCCTCTGTAAGAATGCAAGTGCTCTTAACTGCTGAACTTCTTGGAAAGACTTTGCCAGTTAATGCTGTCTGCTATAGCAAGGGAACCCTGCCTATGCTAAAGCCTCCTCTCTCAGGTTTTCCAGGGGTGTCTCCTGAGACCAGCAGCCTGTGGCCACCCTGCACCATTTTTTTTTTTTCTCAAGAGGCTTTGCATGCTATTCTCCATGTCAGTGGCAGAGAGGTGAAATGAAAGGAGGCCCTTCAGAAACAGTGGCATCTTCAAACGTCAGCAAGGAGGGTGGCCTGAAGTACACTGAGCAGCAGAGAGATCAAAGAGATGAAAAAGCCATCGAGTTGGAGAGGAAGCCATCCAGAGTGAAGAAAGTGAATAAAAACAGACTCCCAAAGCATGGAGGGTATAAGTGGCATAGATGTAGCTACAGATTCTGTTCCCATGGCTGCCCCTGGTGCTAGGCCAGCCCACTTCTCACAGTAATGTTAAGCATTATAAGCTGTCTGTATTCACTATGGCCCCATGCTTCCTCCTAGAGAAAACCCCACTGGCCAGCATGAGCAGTTTTCATTCCACATGTCCTATTCACAACCCTGTGTAATCAGCATAGGGCTGGTTCCATGGGCTTTCCACTGATTATTTTACTGTGAGTTGGCCAGGCACTTTCCCTCCACACCCATCCTGATATACAAGAATTCTAACATTACAATGCCACTTTCTGCCTCTATGTCTTCAAGGAGACAGAGAAGTAAGGCCAGAGAATGAGACTAGTGATAGGGATCACTTGATCTGGTGAGGAAGTGACTGGGGATTAGCATGGGACACTAAAAACGCAGGATGTCCCAGTAAGAAAACCATTCAGACATTCTTTAGTTCAAGAATTCTAGGGCTGGAACAGATGACTCAGTAGGTAACATATTTGCTTTGCAAACATGGATACTGGTAGGCACAGTGGTACTTGGAAGGCAGAGTTGGGACCCCTGAGAAAGTTGGCTATCTAGACAAGCCAAATCCATGAGCCCCATACTCAAGGCAAAGGCTCTACTTCAATGTATAAGGTGGAGCATGACCAAGGAAGACATTTTGTATCATTCTTTAGGCTCTACATGCAAGCACACACATACAAGTGTATCCATGCTCTTATGAACATGTTTACATGTGTAAGTACACCAGAAGCTTATACTTGCAAAATTAGTATTTCAAAACCTAAGATCTATGAGCCACTAAGTTGGGCTTAAGGGAGACTATAAACCACATTAAAATTATTTTGCAAATGTTTTCCTTTGTGTATATGTGTGTACACTTTGAGCCCCCAAGTCTGCATCACATCCATCTGCATTCTTAAGCAAGGATGGGGAGGCCTCCCCAGATGACATTTAGAAAAGTGTGCACTTGTGGGGGTTGTCACCAGTGTTGGAGGATGTGACAGGTATTTAGCAGGTGGGAACTCAAGTTTCATGTGTGTGAAATACAACTGACCTGCCTAAAATACATGTAGCATCTCTGTTTGAGAAACTACCAGAAACTGAGACCCCTGCTCCACCCCCAGATCATCAATGATTCTTTCTCAGCCCCAAAGCTAGTTAGCGGCATAGCTGGTTTCATTAATCAATCAAAGCAAGAGACATTGCTAGAATCCACATTATTTCAATTCTCATTTCTTTCTCTCTTTTTTTTTCCTTCTCTGTATTGTTTTGGAGCCTGTCCTAGAACTAGCTCTTGTAGACCAGGCTGGTCTCGAACTCACAGAGATCCGCCTGCCTCTGCCTCCCAAGTGCTGGGATTAAAGGTGCCCAGCATCAATTCTCATTTCTTAAATTACACATCAATCTATGAAAACCAAGCATCCAGAACATGTCATCTCAGAAAACCTAGCACATTTGGGTGCTGAGGACCGAGCCTGTGACTTTGCATGTGTTGGGCAAGCTCTACCACTAAGTTAGAGCTCTAGTCTTGGCCTTTTGTTTTGTTTTGTTTAGGAATTCCAAGGCAGTTGGTCTTCTTTACCATAAATTAAGGAAAGGAATACTTTAACTTTGCGTGCAAACACGAGACTACAAACTACAAGTTGAATGAATACTCTTTCCCAGCCTCTGTGAATCAGGGATGCCAGCCTTAGCCTGTGGAATGTCCTCCTGACACTTCAGGGGACCTGACTAGAATGTCTCTTTTCTCTCAACATGGAAAGAACCATTGAAAACATCATGGTGCTGCTGCCAGTTTGCTGCGAAGAAGTAACAGGTGCCTTGGATTCAGAGCTAAGTGGGAGGAATTATGCACTCTTAGCTGAATGTTAGGGCTGTGAGGTCAGAGAGATGACTGTTTAAACCCCGGATCTGCATCTCAATTGATGTGAGAGCTTGGGCATAATTATTTAATCCTTCTGAGCCTCAGTTTCCTCAGCTGCAAAGTGGGCATAACAATCGTATCTAGAAGGATTAAATTGAGATAATCCATGCAAAGTGTCTCACACAGTCTAGCATATGGGAAGGCTCACCAAAGGTTAGCAGTTATTACAAGTGATTATTGTGACTTGTGCCTGTGATTAAACACAGCTTTGAGTTCAGTGTGTTTGTGCCAAAATTGCTTTCAGAGGAGAAGTTCTGGGTTGGTTTTTTGAGTCTTGCCCTGCTGCCCAGAAAGTCCTTAGACGGTCTGGGGTTGAGTCATAATGTTTAGTGAGTGCCTGCCTCGAACTCCAGCTTGGATGAAAATGCTTATCTTCTCGCATACATATTCCAGCGTTGTCGGGTGAATGGGTGAGAACAGCCTCTTAAAATCACCAAATACACATCTCGTCTGCTTCTGCCTCCTGGATTGTAAAAGTATTCCAGTGACTGATAGTGGCTACAGTGCCTACAAAGAGAGATAGTCACCAAGTGAAAGGACACCTACTAGCCAGAGTGAAAGATGGCCATGACTCCCATGGTCTTCTGACAGCAAAGTTTCGTAGCACGGAGCATCAGACCTAAGAAAGTCACAGGCCAGCACCTCAATGTGGCATTTCCCATCCTCATAGAAGAAGGCTGGCCTTGTGGTAAAGAAGATCTGTGAGGGTCACCAAGCATAGAGGAGGAAGCCTGCCATCTGACCATGTTTTCTACAGCCAAGTGCTCTCAGGGCCAAACCAGGATGGTTTCTTGATCCTAGACTTCCTTCTGCCACCATGGTTGATGCAGAAAGCAGGGTGGAAGTTGCCAAGCCAGCCGTGGTCTTGGTTTAGAAAAGAGAACAGTAGTGGGCATTGAACAGAAGCCCTACCTTGGGAATTCCCTCGGCCAGCTTCTTTACTCTTTGAATTTGAGACCCATTGTTTGCTGGGTAGACAAGGTGGATACCTTTGCACCATCTTCATTGTTATTCATCCTTTATTATACATTGCAATTCTAATTCATTGTAATTATTACAAAGCAGTTTCTTAGCAGCCACTGCCTTGTGATGGTATTCCTTTTAGTTGCCTAGCACTGGCCCACAACCAGAAGATTAACACAAGCCTCACGAAAACACTAGGCATAAATTTAAATAAAAAATGTTGATGTGGGGAAGTTATTTTCCGAAGCTAGAGTTAGTCTCTTGCCCGCTTTCTCTCAGCCATTGTGTATAGCACCCTTCCTTGTGTGTCTTTGTCCTTGGAAAATGGAGTTAACCCAGACACAGAAAACCATCTTCCAAATTAGCATGTATCAGAACATTAAATAATTTGAAAAAGCCTAGCTAGTGAGTGATGGGGACATAATGCAATCAGTAGAGTCCTTGCCTAGAGTATTCAAAGCCCTAAGAATGACCCCCAACATGACATAAACTAAATGTCATATCACACAACTGTGATCCCTACACTTGGGAAGAGGAGGCATGGAGATGGTAAGTTCAAGGTCACCCTGAGTGATGTGGCAAGTTTGAGGCCTCTGTCTCAGAGAGAGAGACTGGGAGGGAGGGAAGAGAAAGTAGCCTATTTATAAGTCATCCATCCTTATCAAGAGGGAGATACCATATGTATGTGTGCACAGTCCTATGAATGCAAATGGCAGCCGAATTGACTGTCTAAACCAGAGCAAGGTTTGCTAAACAGGCCCAGTGTGACCAGTAGCTGCATGGACTCTTCTACTCTGCAATTTCTTCCTAGTCCACCCTCTGATCATAAAATGAGACCCAAAAAGAATAATGTAAGGGAGAGCTTCCTGGGGCTCCTATGGGCCTACCAGGTGCCCTTTAGATCTTCTGCCAAGACGGGGCTAAGCCAGAGAGCTCCTGGCCTGGAGTAAGCACACTGCCTTCCTGCTCCGTGCTGTGGTGTACATTGCTTTCACATGTGCCATGCCTTCTATCTCACACTGCCCGAGGGCCTGGAGAAGGTGTGCTTTCAACACTGTGGAATCACCAAGCACCTGCACACCGCGAACTCCTGGCTTCCTACTGCCTCCTCAGCATAGTTAGCTTTCCAGGGAGCAGGGATGGAGGTATAGGTTCCTAGTCCACAAAGGGGTTCGGTTTCTCTCGGCCTGATCTCGGGACAGACTGCTTTGGTACATTCAGAGATGGGTCAGCTTTCTGAGGGTCTCTGGTTTGTTTTGGCTCAGCCTAGCATGTGCCATCTAACTCCACTTGGCTGTGATCTGTTGCCACTGGGAAATTAGCATCTAGTAAACCTACAGACTCTATCTCAGACCCTGTACCCTGGGGTAATCATCCAGTCTGTCAACCAGTTTCCAAATCCTTACTTTGAAGTGTTGGGGCTTCTTGTTACTGCCTGTTTGTTTGTTTGTTTGTTTGCATCAGGGTTAGTACCTGTGTGTCTCAGGCTAATCTCAAACTCTTCTTCCTACCTTGGTCTTGAGGGTCCTGAGATTGTAGACATGTGCCACCATGCCTGACTATTGTAAGGTTTAACAAGAAGCAGTCATGCAGAACCTGATCTTTTTTTTTTTGAGTTTCAATTAGCATATATATATATATATATATATATATATATATATATAAAGAGCAATAATGCCAATATGTTATGCATCAATAGTAGCAACAGCTTTTCTAGGTTCTGCATTCATTTGAACAAAATTGTAGAGACATCCAGCACACTCCATTTTAAAAAAACAAAAAACAAACAAAAACAAAAAAACAAACAACAAAAAAAAGTAAAAAACAAAATCCCAGAAAACAGCACAGTTCTGTTACTCTTGTGGTACTTGGCACCATTTTTTTTTTTTAATTAGCTTCTCAGTCATCATCTGCGAGGAAACCATTCTGAGCAACATCATTAAAAACAGCTCTGATAAAGCATAGTCACTACTATGTATCATAAAGCAGGTCTACATATGAGTGAGTACTTGTCATGTTTGTCTTTTTGTGATTGGGTTACCTCGCTCAGAATGGTTTCTTCGAGTTCCATCCATTTTCCTGCAAATTTCAAGATTCCATTGTTTTTTTTTTCTGCTGAGTAGTACTCCATTGTGTAAATGTACCACATTTTCTCTATCCATTCTTTGGTTGAGGGGCATCTAGGCTGCTTCCAGTTTCTGGCTATTACAAATAATGCTGCTATGAACATGGTTGAACATATGTCCTTGTTATATGAATGTGCTTCTTTTGGGTATATGCCTAGGAGTGGAATTGCTGGATCTTGTGGTAGACTCATTCCCATTTTCTTGAGGAGTCGCCATACTGATTTCCACAGTGGCTGTACAAGTTGGCACTCCCACCAGCAGTGGAGGAGTGTTCCTCTTTCTCCGCATCCTCTCCAGCATAAACTGTCATTGATATTTTTGATTTTAGCCATTCTGACAGGAGTAAGATGGTGTCTCAGAGTTGTTTTGATTTGCATTTCCCTGATGACTAAGGATGTTGAACACTTTCTCATGTGTCTTTCAGCCATTTTAGATTCCTCTATTGAGATTGACTATTTAGTTCTGTACCCCACGTTTTAATTGGGTTATTTGGTGTTTGGGGGACTAGCTTCTTGAGTTCTTTGTATATTTTGGAGATCAGCTCTCTGTCAGATGTGGGGTTGGTGAATATCTTTTCCCAGTCTGTGGGCTGCCGTTTTGTCTTGCTGACTGTGTCCTTTGCCTTTTCAGGAGGTCCCATTTATCAATTGTTGACCTCAGTGTCTGTGCTACTGGTGTAATGTTCAGGAAGCGGTCTCTTGTACCGATTAATTCAAGGGTATTTCCCACTTTGTCTTCTAATAGGTTCAATGTAGCTGGATTTATGTTGAGATCTTTGATCCATTTTGACTTAAGTTTTGTGCAAGGTGATAGGCTTGGGTCTAACTGCAGTCTTCTACATGTCTGCAACCAGTTATGTCAACACCATTTGTTGAAGATGTTCTCTTTGTTCCATCGTATAAATTTGGATTGTTTGTCAAAAATCAGGTGTTCATAGGTGTGTGGGTTAATATCAGGGTTTTCAATTCTGTTCCATTGGCCTACCAGTCTACAAGCCAATACCAAGCTGTTTTCAGGACTATAGCTCTGTAATAGAGCTTGAAGTCAGGGATGGTGATGCCTCCAGAAGTTCCTTTATTGTACAGGGATGATTTGGCTATCCTGGGTCTTTTGTTTCTCCATATAAAGTTGAGAATTGTTCTTTCAAAGTCTGTGAAGAATTGTGTTGGGATTTTGATGGGGATTTCATTGAATCTGTAGATTGTTTTTGGCAAGATTGCCATTTTTACTATAGAACCTGATCTTAAGAACAAGCTAAGAATCCACTTCCTGGCCCCGGCCAGCCCACCTTCACCTGTTGATGCTGACCTGCCTAATTTTCAGAGACTCCCAGAAGAGTTCCCACCAAATACAGGCAGAGAGCCTGCAGCTAGTTCTTGTCTTGATTGCTGATGTGTCTTGGTTTACTGTAAATGTCTAAAGCATTCCTCTGCATCCTCCTGGGCTAGTCCCTAGGATGTTCTTTGGTCACAGCTCTGTTCCTTACCCTCTTGGTTCTATTTTTGTTTTTATTTTTGTGCCCCTGTGTAGTGCTGTGACAAGCAAACACCATCAGGTTTCAAAGCATGCCAATGTCGACAGCGATGGGTGTCATTTCATTATACCAGAGATAGGATACTGAGATTTTTGGATGACATATAAGCATGTAAGGTGGCCACACCAAATAATTTCCTATTTCTCCCCCATTGGGTAATGTTATATTTCTTTAAATCAGTAATAATTGTGCAACCTCACTGTTAACAGACCTGCTAATGATATGAGTGATGGAGTGTGCACCATTCAACTGTTACGCTGGAAGAGTTGCTTTTCCTTAACGTATATTATAAGAAGGGGCTGCCCAGCTCCTCTCCAGAGCTATGTTGAGAGTGAATAAGGACAGCACAGGTGTAGAGCTGGATGGGAAGGCAGAAGGTGTCGTGGAAACTCACACAGCCCCATGGATGTGAGTTCATTTCTCATTCACTCTTATACCAATTCCAAGTTCCTTATTTCACCCTCTACAAGCATTTCCCTCCCTTGTTTGTTCTGGATTCCTCTTCCCTCCAGAGAGCTGGCCTGTGTTTTTCCAGCTTGAATTTAACCATTCTATCTCCAGGTTGCCCATCTCTGTGGATCCTAGAGCCTAATTTGTCTGTTCTCATCAGAATCTTGAGACCCTTACCTTTGGGTGCCATCTGTGCATTTGAGTGAATCTAACTCTCCATCCCCAGCCCTGCTTCCAGTTCCCCAATGAACATTAACAGACAACTTCTTCTGGAGGCTCCATCAGAGTCCCACTCTGGCCAACCTCCTAGCCTAGTCATAGGTCAGAATATCTTTGTGTGACTGTTGACTCATTCTGAAGCCCCAGGGCCTGTGACCAGAACAAAGCCAGGGTGAATTAATCTGCAGTTAAGAACCAAGGAACAAGTTGAGCCTTTTATATGGTCCTAATTTAATATTTCCACCACATTCCTTTTCTTTTTGTCATTTAGCCTTAAATTCATCACTTTCCCACCTGTGCTCTTTCTACTGCCTGAATAAGAGATGAAGGTTATCTGGCAGGAGATAGTCTGAGAGGCCTTTGGCCTTAGTCAGAGGCCATGTCACAGAGGCAGAGATCCTCTGGAGAGTTAAACCCATCTGGGTACAGCTGGATAGCTTCTTCTCTAACCCCAGCCACAGCAATGCATTTACTTCCAGAGGACCATGGATAAGTAAGAAATAACGAAATCTCTTGGGTTTTCGTATTACAATGTTGTCAAATTAAAAACTGATGTCAGGCTGATCTTCTCCCCTTCGAGGACTGCCAACATCGCCTCTCTACCTTCTCTGAAGCCACCTGGGGTTTCCAGAGATGGATGCAAACCCAGGACATGAGATGGTATACCCAGTTCTCTGTCCCTTACAATATCTGACCTCTGCAAGAATTGGAGACCTCCAGAGGGATTTCTTGCAGAACCTCAGGTCCAGAAGGGGCCAACTGACTTATTTATTTTCATGAGTAATGGTTTCATATGAAATACAGAGAGGAGGAAGCAGAAGTGGTGGCCTCAAGTACCCAGAAACTTGTTTTATGGCTGAGGCATCATTGGGAAGTACTTAGCCTGCTGGACAGCAGCTACCGAGGCTCTGCACTTGACTCTTAGAATACATAAGAGTAGGGAAGGCAAAGAGGTCACAGATGTAATCTCCAAGAACACGAGCCCTACTGTACTCAAATCCTAGCTGTTCTGCTTATTATTTATTTAACCTCACTCCTCAGTTTCCCCAGAATGGGATATATGAAACTTACCTCAGTGGGGTGGTTCAAGGGATTAACAATATCTCATAGATATCAATATGTGGTTCCTGGCTTTTCTGTTGTTGAGGAATCACCATAACCAGGCTAAAAAAAAATGTACTCCAAATACTGGAAATAACCATGTTAAGCAAAAGAAGTCGGACTTGGAAAGACACATAACACACGGTTTTTCTCATATCAAAGAGCTGTGCAAGCAGAAGGGTTGGCTACTTGGGAGTGCACAAATAAGGGTAACAAGAGATGACTGTGCTCAGGATACATGGCATTGGTGGATGAGAACGTCATCCTGAAACGCATCACTTTGTGCAATGGCTGACTGTATGCAAGCTTTAAATAAAACAGCTGTGCATGTTCAACAAGAGCGATTTGCAGGTGTATAGTCAGGGGTCAGTTTCTGGGAAGGGAAGATGGTCGGTCCTAGAGAAGTGAAAGCCCTCCCCGCAAGTGCCAGCACAGATGCAGGCTGTTGTGGTCTCCAGCATGCTATCACCTCATGCCCCACCTCCCTTCCCCATTTCAGCCACTTGCCGAATACCCAGCAACCCTCTGTATGTGCTGTAAACTGAGCCAAAAAGGAGGAATCAGAAATTGCTCTCTTTTGAGTATTTTGAAGGATGGTGAAACCTTGTTAGGAATGTTGCTCCGGGGACTGGGAAAACACCATATGTGGGAAAGCACTGCTGAGTGAGGAAACTAGCATGTGCACGCTGGTCGGGTTGCTGGAAAAGTCGAAGCAGGGAAATGGGCACTGGGGAGAGGGTAGGAAGGGGTTTTACTGAGGTCTTTAACAGGTCTTTTTCTAATTATAGCCAAGAAGAGCCTGGGGACTATGGCCTGCTTCAGAGCCAAGGCCTATATTTTCTTTGGGAAAAGAAGGCAGAGTTGATTGGCTTCCAATCCAGGCTTGGCAGAAGCCTATGCAGGATTTCAAGCCAGTAAGCGATGCCTTGGGTAGGTCTTGATTGGTGTCGGTGCCCATTCCATCAGCAGACACTGAGGCTCTGCAGTGATGCTGAGCCACAGGCTGGGCTTGTAGAATGTGTGGATTAAACAGACAGGGTCCCCATTGTGGAGGAGGGGACCTGCCGCTAACAGCAGCAGTAGGACCTTTGCTGAAGTTGACCCTTCTTCAGATAAGTGTGAGCATGCCATAAAGTGAAAGAGAATTCCCTGCTGGGCTTGGCCAAGCTGACACCACCTCCCTGTTTCCACTTCCCACCCTAGGGAAATAGTCCCCTAGGGAAAATCCTACCCCAAGAGACATGGTAGGAAGTGAAGGGACTGCTGACTGAAAAGGGACCAGAGATTCCAGTCGCCCCTCCTCAGGGCCAGCATAGTCACAAACCTCACTTCCTGCTTCCTGCACTTGCTTCCTTAATCTCCCATCCCTGTGTATCCAATTCATGCTTGTTCCTTCTGTCCCACAAGCAGCATGGCTGGCCTGAGCTCCAAGCATGTGTGAGCAGTGACAACTGGGAGCGACCATGCTGGTACAGACTGCTGGCAGCCAGATGTAGAAAGAGGAATTTTCCAGATGTTTGGTCTTCTGTGTGTACATACAGCAGGGGCAGGCATGCAGCCAGCCTATTACCACGAACAACTCAAGTTCATGTTCAACTGCCGTTTCTAGTACACTCAGTGCAGGCCTGATTGTGTCCCTTCAGTTACCCGATCATGAGAAAGCCTTGTTGAGCTTAGGAACCCAGTGTCCTCTAATCCCTGCAATCAACTAGCTGTCCACTAGGCCTCAGTTTCCTGTCTACAAAAATGAAGTATCTAGGGTCCTTTGCACCCTGGAATGTGTTGTTTTGGAAAATTCTTGTTCCAATATTCTTGGGATTGCTTTCTCCAAAAACAAAGAAAGGAAAGATGGGAGGGAGAGACGAAGGGAGAAGGGAAGGATAAAAATAGATTTTCAAAATGGAGTCCAGAGGATGCCTGCTGACAGTTTAAAAATGTTTACCAACCTGCACATGGCATACTCTCATGACTTGCTCCAAAGTGGATAAACGGTAGGCAACATTTTGCGTGAGGGAATGGGAGAGATCCATGCTAACTTCTGTGGGTCTATGAAGGATGCAGGATCTACTAAAGTAGCTATTTGGAGGACAGGCTGACAGATGTGAAGGAAGCATGGTGGCTGTTGTTGAAGGTAATTGGAGAGCATCAGAGAAAGGCCAGTGTATGAAGCCAGCAGTGAGGAATGAGGAAAATTTCACCAAAAGTGGCCATAAAAATGACAAGGACGGAAGACTTATCTGTGAGTCACAAAGCTTGCTCAAGCAGCAGAGAAATAGTGAATCAGGTTGGAGTGTGGGGCATGAGAGCTCAGGACAGCTGTGATGGGAATCAGAGCAACAGGACAAATGTTATGGGAATTCGGAGCAAGAGGACAAAGACACCCCCACCTCCTCTTCCTGTTAGGCCCTCTGTGTAAACTAGCAATTGGTGATACCTGGAAGTTCTCTCAAAAGTCCATGTATTCAGGGTTTGGTCCTGGCTCAGCAGATACTAAAAGCTTTGGAGACATCTTCACATCACTGGAAGCACGCCCTGGGGCATTGCTCTCTCCTCCTCTTCCTCCTTTTTTCTTCTCCAGGTCATGATTGATTTTTTTCACTCAAGCACACTATTTTTTTTTCTTCCATATCACCAGAACCAAAGCAACAAGGCCAATTCATCATGACCTGAAGTCTCGAGAGCTATGAGCCAAGAAAACCTTTTCTTTTGGTAGCTGTTACAGTAGCTGAAAGCTGACTAGCAAATCAGTGAAGGTGTGGAGTTATGTGTGCTTTTATATTTAAAAGATTTGCTTTTATTTTTATTTGTGTGTGTGTGTGTGTGTGTGTGTGTGTGTGTGTGTGTGTGTTTATACCACATGTGTGCTGGTGCCCATGAGGTCAGCAGAGGCTGCTAGCTCCCCCAGAATTATAGTTAGATGCAGGTGTGAACCACCCAACATGATTGTGGGCACTGAACTTGGGTCCTTTAGAAGAGCAGCAAGCACTTTTAACCCCAGAGCCAGCATTCCAGCCATCAATAGGTCTTTGCTAGCCACAACTTTTGCTTCAAAATTCAAGCTACCTTCCCAAAGGCTTCTTTCTTATCCCAAGTCCATCACACCATCCAAGATCCATCTTGCCAAATCATCCTCATAATTACCTTGCCAACCTCTGTTTGGCCTTTTGCTTTATCTGGAACCCCGCACACACAAATATGCCATCCCTGATTTGTTGCCCTGTGAGCAAATAGCCTCATGTGTCCAGGCTTTGGGATGATAAATTGTGGTTTTGGCTTTTTTGGTTTTTATAGATTTACAGTTTCAAAGGATTTTGCTGAAGCTGTACTGGGGTGGAGGTGAAGGCTCAAGCCGAGTGCCTGCTGTTTATTTTGTGTTCATGAAGTTTCATTTTGTTAGATTTGCAAGACTGACGGAAATGTCCCTTCTCTGCAGAGTGGGAGGGAGATTAATTACCCTGTGGGAACCATTTTCCTGGGATAACACAATTCCTGGAGTAGTCGCTAGGGCAGGCAGCCATGTTAGAAACCTTCCCTTAGCTTTGACCTTGAAGGAGTCAGTTACCCTAAGAGTGGTTCCCAGGGAGAGAAGATGCCCCGCTTTCACAGATGCAGGCTAGGAGCCAGAGGGTAGATGTGCAGTTAATGCCTGGACCTGTGTCAGCCTTTGCGGATGAGAGAGGAGATGGGGGAAGGGCTGTGTGGTGCATTCTGGGTACAGGCTCCTTCATGAAGATTCTGAATCCGGACTTCTTTTCTACAGCTCGTGTCACCTTTGTTTTTTTCCCTTTGTTTTCCCCCTGGATTCTCTAAGATCTGTCTGAAAATACCAACACTGAACCAAGGGAAGGGATTTGATTTTCCATGTGAAGACAGAACTCTGAAGAGAAAATGCCCCTGGGGCCACTGGGGTGGCAGCAGCGGTGATTAAAAAGTGAATGCTCTGGGGGTAGGATGGGGGAACTGTAAGGTCAGGGTCACCAGCTCAGCTGTCTTTCCACCTGAGAGGCTCCCTCTGGGGCTAACCTTCTGGAAACATGGGCTTGGCCCTAGTGCAGGAGAGGTGTGTGAGGAAGACCTCTGGATCACTCTGCAATTCCACAAGGACTCACCAGGAGCCCTGTGCTGAGGTTCTGTTATGGCAACGGGAGAGTGCGGTGGGTTAAGAAACCATTTAGAAAGGGAGATCGTAGAATCAGACGGAGGACTACAAAACGAAATAGAATAATGGAAACTAAAAATCCCTAGGAGACATAAAAGGAGGCAATATCCACCCTAGCTACTCAGAGCAGGTAGAGCCATTCCTTTGAGCTGGGTTTTGCTGGGTCTCTGTCTTCTGCAAGGGGTACTTCATGGAGCTGTGGCTTTTAGGGTTGGCAGATATGAGGGATGTCCTGGTGACACAGGTCCTTCCGAGAGCCTGACAGAGCACCTTGACTCTTAGGCACTCTAGGCAGGTGGCCAGTGGTCTTGTGTTTGTTTCCGAGGACAGGAGGGGCCAGGAGTGGGCCTCTCTCTGATGCCGCATTATAGAAACCACAGACCCACCCAGTTCCCAGCCTCAATGTGTCCCTCTGGAAGACCCTAAAGGCTAGAATTGGTCGATAGCATTACATGTCTTGAGAAAGTTACAAGGCTCTGATCTGATCAAGCAGTACACTGGTGCATTGGTGCAGTCCCCATGGTTGGCTCAATAGAGGGGACCACGTATCTTCCCAAGCTCAAGGGACTTGTCAGGATGTCATCCAGGATGTCATCGGTGCACAGCATGAGGCTGGGGAACAATGCAGACATCTAATGTAAAAACAACTGGTGCTGTCAGTCTAGGAAGCAAGCCATCAGAGACCTGTGGTGTTTCCTCTTGTTTCTCAGGGGCTGGGGGAGGAAACTGCTCCTTCAGCTTCTTCCTTAAATGGTGGTGCCCCCTCAGAGATCACCAGCCACAGGCAGCTGATACCAGAATGACCAGGACTTCCCAGCCAGAGATTAACACGCTTGTTTCCTTTTTTCAGATCTTACAGGTGAACAAGGTGATGTCCATCTTGTTTTATGTGATATTTCTCGCTTATCTCCGTGGCATCCAAGGTAACAACATGGATCAAAGGAGTTTGCCAGAAGACTCGCTCAATTCCCTCATTATAAAACTGATCCAGGCGGATATCTTGAAAAACAAGCTCTCCAAGCAAATGGTGGATGTTAAGGAAAATTACCAGAGCCCCCTGCCCAAAGCAGACGCCCCCAGAGAACCCGAGCAGGGAGAGTCCACCAGGTCGGAATTCCAGCCAATGATTGCAACGGACACAGAACTACTGCGGCAACAGAGACGCTACAATTCGCCCCGGGTCCTGCTGAGTGACAGCACCCCTTTGGAGCCGCCTCCCTTGTATCTCATGGAGGATTATGTGGGCAACCCGGTGGTAGCCAACAGAACATCTTCACGGCGGAAACGGTATGCAGAGCATAAAAGTCATCGAGGAGAGTACTCAGTCTGTGACAGTGAGAGTCTGTGGGTGACCGACAAGTCCTCAGCCATTGACATTCGGGGACACCAGGTCACAGTGCTAGGGGAGATCAAAACCGGCAACTCCCCTGTCAAACAATATTTTTACGAAACAAGGTGTAAAGAAGCCAGGCCAGTTAAAAATGGTTGCAGGGGAATTGATGACAAACACTGGAACTCTCAGTGCAAAACGTCCCAAACCTATGTCCGAGCACTGACCTCAGAAAACAACAAACTCGTAGGCTGGCGCTGGATACGAATAGACACTTCCTGTGTGTGTGCCTTGTCGAGAAAAATTGGAAGAACATGAATTGGCGTCTGTCCCCACATATAAATTATTACTTTAAATTATATGATATGCATGTAGCATATAAATGTTTATATTGTTTTTATATATTATAAGTTGACCTTTATTTATTAAACTTCAGCAACCCTTACAGTATATAAGCTTTTTTCTCAATAAAATTCGTGTGCTTGCCTTCCCTCAGGCCTCTCCCATCTGTTAACCTTGTTTTGTGCCGGGCTCTTGGGAACCCTTCTGTAAAACCCGTGTACACCAGTATTTTGCATTCAGTATTGTCAAGGCCATGACTGTGGTTTTAGTAAACTTCTTAAAATCAGACGATGTCAGAGTTGTGTATAAACAGAATTCTATCCTCCTGGTATATCCAACATTGGATTAATGAATTAAAAGAACCACTATGGCCTCCTTTGAAAATGGTACCTTGTAGCCTGTCTCTGCAGTCTCCTCTGGACAGCAAACTCACAATCAGGTCCTCACTTGCTCTTCCCAGTTCTGGGGCCTGCCAATTAGAACTGTGGTTAGCGCCAATAATAACGAACCTGGCAATTTTACTTTTCAGCACATTTGTTGTTTTGGGATTGTGTAAGGGTTGGATTTTTTTTTTCCATTTGGCTTTGGTTTTGTTTTTGCTTTTGGTAAGTGGTTTTCATCCTTTTAGACAGAGAGGAAAAAATTTTCTAACTATTCCTAACAGATTTTTTTTTTTTTGTGTGTGTGTGTGTGTGTGTGTGTGTGTGTGTGTGTGTGTGTGTGTGGTGTTGGGGTTCAAACTGTAACAGAAAAATTATATATCTACCCAGAAGCAAACTGAAATGGCTCATGAATAATCCATAAACAGAAGATAAATGTACTCATTACAGATTCTCTTGGCCCAGGGCCTTCCCCACTGATCCTATGGCCTGCCTCCAGCTCATGAGCAGTTGTAAACGGGTAGCCTTGAGAGGAAGGCCTGGTTCAAACTCCAGCACCTCCCCTATGACCTTGGGAAGGGTTTGAATACTACCAGAGCCTGGGTTTCCTGGGGATTCAGTCACATGGAGATTCCCAGGACAGCTGATGCATCAGTGGAGTGCCCATTATAAAATTAGTAGCCAGAGGTAGGCCTCTGAGAGTGCCATTGACTGTCCATTGCTTGCTTCTTTCCAGGATATCACGGTCAACTTTGTATCATTGTTAATCAATGCAACCTCGAGAAGCAAACAGTCCAAATGAAAAGCACTTTCCTGGTGCCTGCTGGGTCCTGACAAGGGATCACTGTGGTGATAGCCTCTGGTCCTTGTGAGAGTAGGGACATTAGTCATGCCCTGCCCCAAAGAGTTTCTTGTGTCCTGTTCCCACTTCGACATAGCTCATCCTGTTGGAGCTGCAGCGTAAGTACTCTGGTCTCTTTTCTTGCTAGAGGTACAGGGGTCTACCACTCCAGCATGGAAGCCTCTGTGACAGCCCTAACCCAGCCACAAGCCTGCTCTGACCTGGATTGCTCTGCCTTGGTTTATGGCCTATGTGTGCACTCTCTCTCCAAGTCCTCTAACATGTACAAGGAGAACACACGCCCTCTATATGACATGAGTATTTGAAGCAGATGCAGCAAATAGCAACAATGTGGTTTAAAAACATTGTTTTATACTCAAGTCTGGGTCCTAAACTGTGAGAGCAGAAAATAAGACACCTACTATGTCCTCTCCATGCATTGAACACTTTCAAAGATGGATGATATTATTTGTCAAACCAAAAAAATAAAAAGAAAAAGAAAGGAAGGGAGGGAGGGGGAAGGAAAGATGGAAGGAAGGAAGGAAGGAAGGAAGGAAGGAAGGAAGGAAGGAAGGGAAAAAAGGAAGAGGCATTGCCATCTCAGGGTGAGGAAACTGAGGTAGGTTGAACTTGGCTGTAGTCATTTTGCAGGAAATTGGCAGAGTGAGGAGTTAGGTTCATATATCAGTGATGACATTGGATGCCCATTGTCTCCCTTCTAGCCAGACAGCATTGCATTTCCCATGACTGCTGCAGTGCTAAGGGGTGAGAGGCATAGTTCTCTCATGGAGACCTGCTACGACCTGTGTTTCACCGGCTGTGTGCAGAACAGAGAGACCAGCAGGTAATCAAACAGGGCCTAGTGAACAGCAGGGCTCAGGGACTCCAAGAGTGTTTCTAAGGAAAATGTAGCACCCCAGATGCTGGAGGCCAACCACACTGGAAACACCTAAAGAGCTGAGGTCGGGACGTAAGTGATGGTGGTGGTGATATGAGAGGGTGGCATAGTAACTCTCATCCTGGAATTCTGGTGGAAGTTCCACAGTTGCAGAGTACTTATTAAGGCTTATCCATCACCTACCGCATAAGAAGGGGACCTTAGGATAGCACCTGCTAATTTCCCTTTTTGCAGGCCTCTTACCAAGCCTCCTTCTCCATGGACACACTGGGTGAGGTATTGCTTACCCTTCAGGCGGTGAAACAGTATTCTGTTAGCAGCTGTGCCAGCTTCTTTTCTGAAGGTCTGTATTATGTTCTGCCTCCACCTCTAATATTCTTTCCAGGATGCTGTTGTTACCCCTGCACTTGGAATCTGTTACATTACTCTGCTCGATGCTCCCTTTCTCTGTGGATGCCTGTGTGTCTATGCGTCCTTCATTGTTGGTTTTCAGTGTGGATGCTCTCCACTGAGGCTGGGGAGACCATTTGCATCTGTGCTTATCATCGCTGACATCTCTGAACATGTGATCAAGAATGAAGCCGACGTAGCCATTCACAGGTATCTGGAGACTCCCATGACTTCATGGGAAGACTCGTCTCCAGGCCTCAAGCTCTGATGGCCATGGGTATGCAAAGCCATCTCTGAGGGTCTCCACTTAGGTTGTGCTTCACTTCACAAGCTCCAGCCTTGTCCAGGGACACTATGGGCTCTGCCTCAATCAGAGTACCCTGAAACTCAGGAAGAGACTGTCCACAGCAACAGCCCCTCACACTGTGGCCCTGGCTCCTAGGCCAAGATCTGAACTCTCTGAAGTCTTGTATGTCTGAAAACTGGAAGCTCTTCCTCAAGATCCCTATTCTCACTTCTTTTCAAGCTACATCCTCATAACTTTCTCACATTGCAGTGGGCTGGTGGCCTACTTGATGGATGCACATTCCACAACACCTTGAGATGCAAATACTGACTCAAGCCCCTAAGTTTTGATTTGGCTCTGGATAGAAGTTGCTCCAGCCTTGGAGAACAGAACTCTGACATAGGTCAGAGCATTCTTAAGAACTAAGGGTGTGTTTGCTTCAATGCTCAGCCATGTGGAGTCAAGGGGTACAGAGGGGGCTGATATTCCTCTACGGATGTTCCTGTGTAGGGACCCCAAATAGGGAGGGGCAAAGAGGCAGGAAAGAAGTGTTCCAAGGGTAGCAAATGCCCTTTGTTTCTTCTTTTAAAAATTGTTATGTGTATGGGTGTTTTGCCTACATGTATGTCTATGCACCACCTACTTGCCTGGTGCCAGGTCCAGAGAAAGCAGTTCCAGAAAATTGTGGGTCACCAAGCCAGTGCTAAGAATCCAGGTCCTCTGGAAGAGCAGAGCTCTTATCTGCTGAGTCATCTCTCCAGTCCCACTAAATGCCCTTTCTTGAAGGAACTGGCTACCACTGAGTCTGGCTGGGTTGAACTGTTGTGCGGGTCACTGACATTTCGGGTTAAATTACAGAACGCTCTGGAGCAAAAACACATTAAAGTTTATTGGGAAGTTGTGAAACACAGCCTAATGAATTAGACAGCTATTCACATGGAGATGGATGAGTAAGAAGGTATGCATGCCTGCAGGCCTCTGTGTGTGTGTGTGTGTGTGTGTGTGTGTGTGTGTGTGTGTGTAACTATTTTGATATCCTAACCATTGATGCATTGCATTTTTAAAAAGAAATTAATGCTTGAGGAAACCTGCCAGACATCTGGGGAGCATAAGAAAGAGACAAGAAAAGGTAAATGAAAACTTTACAAACAGGAAAAATAGCAGGCTGGGACTAGGGGTTCTCTTAGGAGCCGTGACAGAAGGATCTGGAACTGTAGACCTTCCAGTCTAGAAAGAAAGAGAAGGAAGCTGGCACTGGGGGCTGCAGATGGAGCCTAAGGTGGAACCAAAGTCAAGAGGGAAATCCTAAGAATGATGTCCTTTCTCCATGCTAGATACCTAGGGTGAATCTTGATAGATTCTCAAGTCATCCCTGGTGTTCCGTCCTCAGTTGTACAGCTGAGGGCATTTGTTGACAAAAGCTCTTTCCTGCAGAAACACAGCTAATCAGAGGGAAGGGCCAGATAGAAACCCAAGGAGTCTCCATGATTTAGAAGCCTAGGCTTCTAAATATGCAAGGCAGCAGTGCTAACTGCCTGAGAGGCCCTGGCCTCTGAATTTCAGTGGGGTCATATGAGGGGGTGTACACTTGGCACAGTCAGGGAGATGACATGGTCCACATTGCTGGGTTCCAAAGACTGTTCCAACAGTGGAGAATGGCAGTTTCGGTAGCAGGCTCCTGGCCACAAGGATTCTTAGTATGGTGGAAAGAAAACAAGCAGGGCTTTCTTACAAGATCCCTGCATTAGGGACAAAGTTGCTTCCATTTGTGGTATAGAGAGTGGCCGTCAACAGTAGTCATTTAGGTATTCTGCAAAGAGATAGAAGGCAGGAATTTCTATTTAGACACAAACTTTGAGATCCAGTAATCCACTCTCCCTTATAAGGTAGAAATCTATTTTTATTCATTTAATACTTTAAAAAAAAAGCATGCCTACTAGGTAGTGGGCACTCTGCCCAGCTGTATGCTCAGTGCTCACAAGAGGTATCTTCGCCCCTGGAAGAGTAGTGAGTATAAGGGATGGGGCCTCAGGGAAGGCAGCGCGGAGTCGCCTTGACAATTCCCACGCCTCATGATGAGTGTGCCTCAGCCAGCAGCTTGCTCTATTTTAAAACAGCCGTGACTATCTGATAGAAAGTCGCTCCCTCGGCCGAAGCCAAATCAGGAGACAAAAATAGTTGTAGCTAGCTTGTCAACAAATGGGCTGCAGGCGTCCGGAATATGGACAACTGCATGCTGCTCAGGACAGTCAAGGAAGGCTGCGTAGAGGCATGTGACCTCTGAGATGGCACTAAGGGATGGGTTGGAGTTCCACGGGGGAAGGAGGAGGAGAATAAGCCAGATGGAAGCAACACACAAAGGTGCAGATGGGGCAAGAGTCTAACATGTGTAGGGGGAACCGAAAGGCTTGGTGTAACTATTTTAGGGCTCTAGGAAGTGGGAGAGGGTGGTGGAGGTCAGCTAATCGAAGGCCAGGAGGGAAGGGTCTAAAGCTTCTAAAATGGGCTTGCTTAGGTGCTGGAGCCCATGTCAGAGTCACCTGGAGGACTTGTTAAGACCTATCCTGATGATTGGGCCCCATCCCTGAGTTTCTGATTCATTAGGTCTGGGGTGGGGCTGGTGAATGTGCATTTCTAGAATGTTCTGAGGGGATGTCACTGCACAGAGGAAGATCACTGAGTCCCAAGGTAAAGAGGAGTGCAGGAGAGGCTCTTCAGCCTGCCTTTGGGAAAATAGCTTTGGTGGCAGTTTAATGAATAGGTAAACAGGAGATGGCATCCCAGAGTGAGGGCTGGGTGATTTGAAGCAAATGCATGACACAGAGAAGGCCTACAGTGAGGAGAAGACAGTAGGAAGGCAGAGTGAATCAGATGAGAGAAACAGTCTACAGACGTGGTCGGTATGATTTGCACCTAGCTAGATGTAGAAGGTAAAGTACAGAGGCAGTATAAAGGCCATGTCACATCCAGGGCTGGGTCTGAATCTACTTTGAGAAGAGTCTACAAACCAAGAACAATCAACTCAAGGTGACCACGGGATATCAAGGTAAGGGGAGCCAATTAAAAATTGATTGTTGACCTGCTTGATACAAACAACAACAACAAAAACAAAGAAAAACAAAGAAAGAAAAATGGCTTGGAAAGAGCCCAGCACCTCTGAACAACCCCAAGGACCAATGAGTTGAGTCTAAGTTCAGTGAAGGCCAAGGCCATCAGCTCATCAGCAAACCAGAGAGTGGGAGTCATAACTCCCTGGAGGGATCCATGGCTCAGGCCTCCATTTCAGAATGGCCAGGTGCTGATCTACTATGTAGCTTTGGAAGCTGCAAAGGTTGCTGGGAGATTACTGAGAAGAGGGAATGAGTAAGGGGAGGCCCAGGATAACTGTGCTCTTAGGTAAATGTCATGACATTGGGATAGGTCTTAGACATCAGTTTTGTATACTACTGTGAGAAACATTTCTGTATTTCTGGTCTCTGTCTCTGTCTCTGTCTCTGTCTCTCTGTCTCTCTCTGTTTCTCTCTCTCTCTCTCTGTGTGTGTGTGTGTGTGTGTGTGTGTGTGTGTGTGTGTGTGTATGCTATAGTACTAGGGATTGAATTTGGGGTTTCACAAATGCTAGGCTGCCAGGTAGACATTCTACTACATAGGAACTCACACTCTCTAGATAGCCCAGGCTGACCTCAAACTCATGATTCTCCCATCTCAGCCTCCTGAGTGCTGAGTGCTGGGATTGTAAGCTAACCTCCAAGAGGTAACAAAACTAATCCCCCAATGCATATGTTAATAGCATTCAAAAGTGGGGTCATTTAGAAGGCAATAAGATGAGATCAGTGAGGTCTTGAGGGTAGGTCTCCTATGAGAGCATTAGAGGTAAAGGAAGAGAGATCTGAGCTAGCACGCTTGAAGTTTCCTATCATCTGATGCCCTTTGCCATGCTCTGATGCTGGAAAAGTCTCTGGATGGATGCTGGGATCCTCCGCCTCTAACGAGTCTCAGGAATTTTGTTATAGCAGCAGAAAGCTGACCAAGACACAAGCTGACACCTAAACATATGCTCACTTCCTGGGTGAGCACTTTCCCTAGCTGCTAGCTCCAGGAAAGCTTCTGGTCAACAAGGAAAATATGGCAGGAAACAAATACCTTTCTGCTCCATCCAGAGCCCTCAGGCATGCTATCTCAACCTCCGCTGTTTTTCCCTGGCCCCCTAGACATCCTTCATCTGATTTGACCATGCTCTGCCTTCAGATAGTGGGTTTTTGTTTGTTTGCTTCTGTGTGTGTGTGTGCGCGCGCGCGCGCGCGCGCGTGTGTGCATGCGTGTGTGTGTGTGTGTGTGTGTGTGTGTGTGTGTGTGTGTGTGTGTGTGTGTATTTGTGTGTCCAAGTACAAGTGGCAGCATGCAGGCAGACATGGTGCTGGAGAGGTAGCTGAGAGTCCTACATCTTGATTCCCAGGCAGCATGAAGAGAGAAACTGGGCCTGGCTTGAGCTTCTGAAACCTCAAAGTACACTTTTAGTGACACACTTCCTCCAACAAGACCACACCAATCTGTCGGATTAAGGTCTCTTTATTCCAGAAGACACCAAGGTAAAACACAGGCCAGAGCTAGGTTATAGAACCCAGAAAGCGCGGATAGAACAAAAGGGGCCCGGGTCCCCATGTGCAGCCCCTTAAGAAGCTCCCTTACGTCACCCCGGCTTTCCTTCACCACGCCCTTATGGGCGAGTCCTGGGTCCACCTGTTACCTGTCCCAAGACTATTGGGCGGGGCTAGGGTGTCTCCCTACACCAATCTAACAAGGCCACTCATCCCAATCCTTTCAAATAATGCCACTCCCTGTGAGCCCACAGTGGCCATTTTTATTCAAACCACCACATCCATCTTGTTTTCTGAGACAGGCTTTCCCAGTAGGGTCTGAGGCTTACCTATCAGGTTAGTCGGAGGGCTAGGGAGCCCCAGGGACCCACCTCTCCACCTCCCCAAGTGGGATTATTAGTGTGCAACACGAATGTTTTATGCAGGTACTAAGAATCAAACTCAAGTCCTCATGTGTGCATGGCAAGCACTTTCCTGACTGAACTCTCTCCCAGTCCCCAGGTCTTAGGGGACCTCTCTTGTCGTGGAGTTATTTATGGTCAAGCCTTTTCTCCTCCTGTTTTATATTCTCATAGGAATGAATTTTATTTCCACTCATATAACACAACTGAAATTATAGATGTAAGGCTATTTGTGTAATTACTTTTTCACCATGTTGTCACATTTGGCTCTGTGCCTCCATGTGTCATCCTGTCTGAGTTAGAACTTTATCCCAAAAATCTGTGTCTAGGCCTCCAGTATGCACTAAGCCAATTCTTGTGACCTGTAGTTAAGATAGGAGGAGGGTCTAACCTTGGCAAGGAGGGGTGTTCTGAAAAAGGTTTTGTTATCCTTTCATTCCTTAGACATCTATGATGAGTTTGGACAGACCAATATAGAATAACAATGCCCCTTTCTAACCAAAGGTATTTTTAGGGTTTTATTGTTACTTTTTATAAATGGCATACAAAGTAGTGGGTTTCTTTATGAATTTTTTTTTTTACTCACATATATTATTAGCCAATCCTGCCCTCTCTCCTCCCTCTCTGTCTAAAGATTTGAGCCTTCCTTATTTCCATCTGAGTGGCATGTGGGAAATGATGCTCAAATTGGAAAAAGATGAATTTTCAACATAGCTATAGAAAAGATTAGCCAAGGTTTTCATATCTAAGATAAAGAATATTTGTCTTATGCTGGGCTTGTGGGCACTAATCCACCTCCCGTGCACACATTCTACAAACTCATACAGAAGCTGCATCTTTGGGGATGCAATTGGAAAAGTGACAAACGTGGACAAATCTGATCCATACCTTCCTGATCCTTACTTTATAGAGTCTATGGCAGGGGCAGTGGCTTCACTTGATAGAGCTGGACCACAGGAAAAGGACAGAGGAGCGATGAAGCGTTTGTAAGGGGTGACAGTGTTGATCTTCAAGGCACACAATGTCAGGATGCCGACCAGAAGTAGGTCATGCCAATGAGTAATATGGTCCCAATTAAGGCATAGGATCCTTAACCAATGAAAAGCAAACCTTTTTTTTTTTTAAAGATTTTATTTATTTATTATGTATACAACATTCTGTTTCCATATATATCTGCACACCAGAAGAGGGCACCAGATCTCATAACAGATGGTTGTGAGCCACCCTGTGGTTGCTGGGAATTGAACTCAGAACCTCTGGAAGAGCAGTCCATGATCTTAACCTCTGAGCCATCTCTCCAGCCCAAAAAGCCAAACTTTGACTATAAAAAGTACACATAGGGCCAGATTTCTGAATCACCTTCCCTTTCTTCAGCTGTGTATGGAACATTGTATGTTTTATCGAGGACTTTAGATGCTGATTTTTATGAACAGACAACATTCTGCACAACACTGCTTCCATCCGCCCCCCATGCCCCAACATCTGCCCCACCCCTGGGACTTCTACCTGTCAGACCTGTTCCTCTGTAGAAGAGCATGCTGCAGAGGAACCATTTTCTTGCCATAGGGCAGGTCCCTTGATCACCTTCCAAAGCTAAAAGGCCCCAGGAGCAGGCAATGGGCAGGGTCACACCTCTGAATTCCTATGCCTAGGGCTCCTGCTGGCAGGTCTTCAGCCAGAGTAGGTGGGGGCCTTGGCCCCACCCAGAGCTAAGTTTCTGCCTCTGTCACCCTATGGTTTCCTCTAAGGCAAATATCAAGAAGACTCCTCCTGGGAATTTTTTGGGGGTCTGTCATTGAGTCATTTGTACTCAACAACCTCCAGTTTTCTTCCCTGGAAAAAAAAAAAAAAAGAGTGTAAAAACATTCCCAATCCAGCTATCCTGGTAGATAATCCAGACAGCTAGGGGAGCTTTGAGACTGCACCAAAGGTAATTCCAACTGGACTGGGCTCTAGGACACACCAGAAAGACCAGACTATAGCCCATCCAAAACTACTAAGCTGCCTATGCCTCTGGAGAAGTTAGGCAACCCAACCAGAATTCATACAGCCCATATGGAATGACAACCAGGCCTTCCATCAAATGGTCTAGAACAATCCATTGTTTTGTATTGCCTGTGATAAAATATTCTGACTAAAACACCTCAAGTGAGAAAGGCTTACATTTCCAGGTGTAGTCTATCAAGATGGCAACAATTTGAAATAGTTGGCCACATCGCATCCATAATCAGGAAAAGAGGGCAGCAACCACATGTGTGCTCACCTCATTCGCCAGGCTCCCTCTGAGGTGATTCTAGATTCTGTGGCTAACACTGCCTTAGGACTGGCAGAAGAGCATTAGCAAGGGCCCAGCAGAGTTCACTGAGCAGCTGCTTTGCCAGCAGCTCACTCTCAGGTCCCTGAAAGGGACCAAGACTTTTCTACATGTGGTCTTCAATCCACGGCTAGCAAACGCTACAGCCGGTTCTGTGGCTGGTATTGCGGGGTAGCGACCAGGGTCAGGCAGGTACAGATGATACTTCTAGCACTCGTACTCACGTGACCTACCTAAGCAAATTCTCTAATAGCCTATCTTGTAGGATGCAGCTGATGATACCGCTCACCTCTGATGGACAACAAATCTGTATCTGGAACGGAGACCTACAGCCTTCTTAGAGCACCGAATGCTAAGGAATTCGTGAGAACCCCAGGGGGAAGGTCCCAGGGTAACCAAGCTAGCGGGAGACCACAGAGAAACTCGGGCAACCGTTTCTACTAACCAATAGGGCAATGGTTTGATATTTTAACAATTGGTCCAGCTGAAGCAATACCTCCCAGGATGTCGTCAGCATGGCGCCCAAACATGCAAGGAAGCTTTCTTCCCATGGAGACGGATAGGTACAGAGGGTTTGCTATGATCCTTGCACAATGAAGCTGGTTGGCAAGACCAGTACAGAGCTGGTAGCCCCGAGTCTCAGCAGCAGGGCAGAATGTCCCGTGGGACAATTCTCTGCTGGAGCGTGAGGAAGACAGCCTGTCTGCAAACCCCAGAGAGGAAACCCAGCAGCTGCACCTGCCCAGCATCCATCCGATTGCCACCAGGGGTACAAGGAGCAGATGACTCCTGATTCCAGCAGCTTCCTGTGCCTATGTCTTCCATCTTCTGCATGCTATGGCACACAGTGCTCCCAAAGGACAGCTGCCACGCTGCTTGGGGCTGCGAGTGGGGCAGGGGCTGTAGTACAGCATCCGTAGCGGTTGCAGTTTTATGGTACCAGACTCACGGGACCCTGTCTGTCCCCAGCCCTGCTGAAAACAGGCTGAGTTGGCCGTCACTAGATTCTTGTCATCTTCTGCCCGTCATCAGACTCCATGCTCCACCACAAGACAACTGAGCTAAGAAAGACACACTACGGAGGAGAGAGCATGACCTTGGATGAATCAAATCTCTCTGCATACCTCTGACCCCACCACCCCCACCCACCCCAGCATCTGCTCTATAGATGCACCTTCTGCCTTCCTCTCTGATATGCATATTGTAGCCCAACCTCCTGGGGGACAACACAGGAAGTTGTAGCCATTTCAGTAGCTTTGTGACATGCTCTTAGGAATAAGAACCTCCTCGTTATGCCTAAGTGAACTAAGGGTAGGGAGGTTTTCCTCCATAAGCAAGGAAATGGGAGAGTGTTCAGATACTGCAAAGTGTGCAAGCAGCCAGCACAGAGCTCTGTGCATGCAAAGGCCAACTGTACCTTTCTAGAGAGTATGGGCATATAGTCTCTAGAGACTATACTCTAGAGGGTATAGTCCTGTAGAAGAAGGAGATCCGGTACCACATGGAAATGAACCAGCAGATGGTCTTTAATAGATGGGACACCAAAGGCCAAAGGGTCTCATCTATCAAAAGGGGTTCTCTTCCGATTGACATAAAACGACCCAAGTCTGTCTGGAAACATCGAACCAGCTACACGGTGGCTCCAGTGTAGATCCCAGGAAGCCCCCACTACATCTCTAGAAAATAGACGGGTTCAAAGACACATAGGAAAGCAGGACCTGAACAAGCATTCTGCAAGCATCAAATCCCAGCTTCAGAGGCTGGTGGGAGATTCAGGAAGTAGCAGTTTTCTTCACTCACCCTCTCTCGGGTCATTACCACTCTAACTATTCCCTGGTCTCCCCATCCTGATGAGAGACAGCTCTGGTCCTTGCTCTTGCAGCTGGAAACCCAGATGCTGGTCTCAGTCCCAGGGTAACCATGCTGTCCACACGGTTTCCTCTTATCCTGCCATGCTTCCATGTGAACTTTTGACATGAACCCTGCTTTGTGTCAGCACAACTGTCAGTAAAGTCAGTATCCTCAGGGTGGGTCTTGTAGCCTCTCTCAGTTCTAGGACCTACAGGCCTTAGTCTAAGACAGCCATTCATCCTTCCTTCCTCACCCCATGAACAGAGCAAGGAACTTACAATTCCTGAGGACATAGAGAGACAAAGAGCTCAGGTCTTGGGTGTTAGGAACACGAGGTTTCTCGTTTCCAGCTACATTGGGAGGGATGCTGAGGAGTGAGGCAAGGGCTTACTCCAACTGGTGTAGGCAGAACAGCTTTTTACGGGAATTAGATGCGAATATTCTAGAGAGGAATTGTCATCAAGCCTTTCCCAAAGGTTTGCAGGACCACCCTCCACCATTGTCTACAATCAAAGATCCCAAGTTGGGCCCCTGGAACCTCTCTTCTGGCAATTTCCCTGTCTTATACTGAGCTCAGCACTACCAATTTTCTTACTTGCGTTTCTCCACCACCAAGCCTCAGTGGACTAAAATCCCATCCAGTAGTTCCATGGCTTCTTTTTTTTTCTAGTCACAGCCTTCATTACACTGCAACCTTTCTCCCCATCAGTCTCAAAATTGATGCCCAACAGGCTGAGGAAATAAATGACTCAGTGGATAAACCACTTGCTGCCCAAGTGTGAGGACCCAAGTTGAGATCCTCAGGACCCATGTAAAACCAGATGTGGTAGCTCACATCTGTAATGCCAGAAGCCTAAGGTGGGATGGGAAGAGACCAGAGAATCTCCAGAAGCTCACAGGCCAGCTAGCCTGACAAATGCAGTGGTGAGCAACAATAAATCCCTCCTCAAAGAAGGTGGGGAGTGACAACTGGTGCTGAGGTTGTCCTCTGACCCAGCCCCCACCCCATGCTCACATACATACTACATAATAATATTTTAAGATGATGCCAGGAAAAAAAAATAACAGATACATGGAGTCCTAGCTCTGCTTTCTTTTTATTTTTTTCTTGTCTCATACAGTATATCCTGACCACCCCCTCCCATCCCTCCATTCCTCCCACTTTTCCTCTCCTCCAGATCCACTGCTCCCCCATTTTCCTTCAAAAAAGAGCTGGCCTCCCAAGGATAGTTACAATAAGATTAGGCATAAACCCTCATATCAAGGCTGGATGAGGAAACCCAGTAGGAGGAAAAGTGCTCAAGGGCAGACCAAAGAATTAGTGACACCCCTACTCTCACTGTTAGGAGTCCCACAAACACCCTAAGCTAAATAACCACAGCACATATTCAGACAGCCTAGTGCAGACTCAGGCAGGCTAGGTGGTTGCCACTTCAGTCTCTGTGAGCCCTGCTTAGTTGATTCTGTGGGCCATGTTCTTCTAGTGTCCTTAACTCGTCTGTCTCCTAAAATCCTTCCTCTCCTTCTTCCAAGGGCTTTCATGAGCTCTGCCTAATGTTCGGGTGTGGGTGTTTGCATCTGTTCCCATCAGCTGCTGGAGGAAGCCTCTCTGGTGATGACTGAAGACCTGACACTTGAACTTAGAACTACTCCCTTTGACCCATGAAGGTCCAAACCTCAGAGGAAGATATGACTTCCCTATAGTCACAGATGGTCAATGAGAGAGCTTCAGCGCTCAAGCCCCAGGGATCACCATTAGGCATTCTCCTGTAGACTGGTAAAGGGAAATTCTAGTTCCCACAGAGTCAGGGTTCCCTGGCTCACGTCAATATTCTCTTTTCTGGAGCTCTGGACCTCTCCTTTTCTTTCTTTTTGTTCCTTTATTTCTTGAGTATGTTTTCATGATATGCATGTGTATATGTGTGCACAAATTAATTCATTCATGTGTGAATGCACAAATTCATTCATGTGTGAATGCACATGTGTGTACATGCATGTAGAGGTTAGACGTTTATATCAGGTGTCTTCCCTGACCACTCTCTGCCTTAGGTATGGAGCAGTGTTTCTCACATGAACCCAAAGCTCATCGACGATACATCTAGTCTAACTAGCCAGGTTGTTTCAGGAAACCCCAGTCTCAATTTCCCATGTGATATAATAACGGGTGACCACTGTGTCTACTTGGCATTTATGGATATCCAGTCCTCAAAATGTTCTGTGAGCTCTTTACCTGCCGAGCCCTCTCCCCAGCCACACCCTCTACATTTTTTTAAGGAAGGGAAGCATGCAGCTTACTAGCTCCTACAAACCATCTATTGAACTTCAGTGACTTACAACAAGCTGCAGACATGGCAGCCATTGTTCACCAAGAATTAAAAGTTTCAAAATAGTGAGAACAAAACCCATGTCTAGGGTCTTTCTACACACAGTGCTTGCGTGATTGCCCAGGTCCATACCTATGATATTGCCTACACCCATGTTTGTCCTGGCACTCAGCACACCTGACCCAGAGGCCAGTGTCAGCAGTACTTAGCACAAAGGAGACCCTCACACAGGAGCATCCTAAAGAAGGGTGGAAAGTAGAGACAGGAGACTCTCCAGAAGCTCACAGGGCAGCTAGCCTAGAGAACTCAATGGTAAGCAACAACAAAACCTACCTTAGAGAAGATGGGACATGGTCATTGATACCTGAGATTGTCCTCTGTCTGTGCCCCAGCTCTGGAACAGTGTCTTCCCTGTCCATCAAGTCTACCCAGTCAAACTTTCTTTGGTTCTGGATGTCACATTTGTTCATTTGTCTTTTAGCAGCTTTATCTTCAAGCAGTTTGTTTTGGTTTCCAGCCCACCTAGAACCTCAGCACAGTGTTCATTTCATGCAGTGCAGCACATCCAAGGCCGTCAGAGTTGTTTGGCGCAGGCAGTGAGGGAATTGCATTGTCCCAGCATGACCTGAGGCCATGTGACTCTCTAGCCAAGTTAACAGTTGGTCAACAAGATGGGATTATGGGCGTGAATGTGGGCCCTGGAGCCAGTCAGGAACCAGGACATCAATTCCATCCTACAGAACCATGTAAACTGGCGCATATTAACCCCTCCATCCTTTCCTTTCCTCCTCTGCTCTAGTAGAGAAACAATACCTAATGACAATGACACAGGACAGGTGCACTTAGTGAGGGGTTGCAGGTAATGTGTTGAGCAGAGAGCCTAGCACTTCATAATGACCCAATGCAGGATCCTTAACATGTTTGTTAAAGGTTCAATCCATGGAGACAGAGAAAATTAGTGGTGGTGGGAAGGACTCTGTCCCCATGTCTGAGTCTCCTGCCATCCCCTTCGTTTGGGACCTGGTTGGGAGCCTCTCCCTCTGCAGTATGTCTTGTCTCTAGTTTCCCATCACGGGGGCCTTCCTTCCAGGGAGGCTTGGGGCTGCAACTGTTTCCTGAATGAGCACAAAAAGCAGCTTTGCCCACCTCAAAGGCCAACTGGCAAATACCTAGTAAAGATTTCCATAGAGCCTCAACTGTGCTTTCTGGCCATCCCTGATCCACAAAGACCTGGGGCAAAACTAGGCCCACAGTAGCGAAATGTCAACAATCAGTAGAGCAGGTCACACTGCCACATCCAAGAAACCTTCCATGACTTCAGTCTCCTACCTTGGATCCTAACCTTCCCAGTACCTCCCCTAACTGGGTGCTCAATTTGTTTGAGGCTGTCTCCTATTGTCATTTCCGGTATGTTTCTGGAATTGTTTGCCAAAAACCAGAATTTCAAAAGACCTACATGGCTTTTCCTAGGAACCTAAAAGAAATTGTGAAATCCTAATTAGCCCTCCATTTATGCACAATGTTTACAGTATGTGCCCCCACGTTCTGGGCACATTTATTTACTCATTTTTGCTACGATTTGAATTTATTCATTCACTCAACAGATTCTTATCAAACACCTTCTAGACACAGGACATCATCTAGGTGTCCGGCATACCCCCTGCACACTATCCAGTCTAGCAATGGAAAAGGAAGAGCAAATGAGATGCTCAGGCATAGTGCTAAGTTATGAGAGAGAAAGCAAAGCCAGAGACTGCAGAGGACCCAGGCTGTGGCTTCAGGTGGAGTGCAGGCTATCATTTCAAAAGGAGAAGAGGACCAGGAGAGTCTTGCTCATGTACTGAGATGTGAGCAGTGACTTAGAAAGATGTGAAGAAGTGAGTTGTGTGGAAATCCCAGCAAAGAACATTCTGGGTTGATTGTCCTAAGGCAGGAACACGTCTGGCACACATTGGAAAGTCAATCTTACGAGCCTCTGTCTGTGACTTTGGTCTTCTGTGGTATACCTAATAATGCTGCTGTGTTCCCATTTGTATTCCATTCCTGAGATCTGTGCTTTCTGCCTTAGCTTTCCACTCGTTTATGGGAGCAATAAAGACAAAATAAAAGGAAATGAAATGCATAGACTATGCAAAATAATTGCATAGACTGTTGCAACAGAGGGTAACCACTGAGGTTCCAAGTGTGGGCTGTGGAAGCTTTGCCAAGTTTGGACCCTTAGGGGTGGAACTTCAGACCCCTGGCTCTTAGAAAGAAGTCCCTCTGGGCATCTGCACTCAGAGTCCAAACACAGGGGCTGTGCTCCTGGAATGCTTATAAAGCCAAGGACTTCTTCGTGTTTAGAGAAGGGGGCAGGGTGGGCGTAGTGCCATTGGGAACAGGAGGTACTTGCTTTCCTCCCAAGCTAGGGAGGGATTCCCTGCCTTTGAACCACAGAACTGAAAGCTTGCCCTAGGCAGCTGTGTGCACAGGGCAGAGCCATAGGGATTACAAAGGGGCAGGCTGTTCTGAAGGGTGTTGGTTGCATGGCTGTGATGCCAATAAACACCGACACCTCATTGACCAAGGTCCTCCAGGGTTCCATATGTACCTAGCCTCCTCCCCTGCCACCACCCAACTGCTACTCTATTGTAGATGAGGACGTTCGTTCGGAGGTATCCAGGTTGAGCTTTCTAGAGGCATAAGGACTGGCTGTGGACATATGGGTGTCTGGTCTGGAAAGCCTGGGAATTGGGGAGGGGGGTGCTGGGCAAGCAAGCCAGCCCACCCTAGTCATAAATGCCATACTCCTAAGGACATGCAGGAGTATTTTATTGTTTCATTGAAAGCTGAGCCCCCCTTGCAGCTGTTCTGCCCATGAGCTTCAGGGGTAGGGCCAGGGCCAGTGGGAAGGAGGAGAAGCCACAGGGAAGTGGGGAGAGAGCCTGCTTGCCAAGTCCATGAGATCTTGTTACTGGGGCTTGGGGGAAATTGGATGCGGTTCCGGGGTTCAAATCTCTCTTGCCCCACACACCAGGGCGCTGGCTCCACTGAGGGCCATTGAGACTCAGGGGCCTTCATGTTTATTCCCACAACAGCCGTGCAAACAGTTTCTCAGCCAACTCTGACAAAGTCTGTCTCCCACGGGAGAAAAACAAAAATGTTTGGAAAACTGTTTGTTTGGAGTAAAGCCTGTGATGTGTGAGAGGTGACAGGTTACAGCCTGCTGCAGCCAGGCTCTTACCCTCCTGGGTTCTGTGGGAGGCTTATCCACCAAAAGTTCTGGAATGAGCTGTCTTTAAGGTTGCAACTCTTAAAAGGTCACCTTGGGGCAAGAGAGATGGCTCTGTGGCTAAGAGCACTTGTTTTTGCAGGGGACCTGGGCTTAATTCCCAGATCCATGGGGGAGCTCACAACCAGCAGGGCATCTGAACCCCTCTTCTGGTCTCTGCAGGCACCAGGCATGTATAGACTTAAACCAAAATAAAATGGATGAATCATAAATAGATCCCTTTCTCAAGATGCCTTCCTGGCCACTTGTGTAGAGTTGTCTTCCTCGTGCTCCATCACCTGTCCTGCCTGTATCCCTCCTGCAGGACATATTTTGTGCTCATTTATTGTTTGCCTCTGATTCTGAGGTCCGAGTGCCTTAGGAGGAGAGCCAGTAGCCCTGAGTACCTAGGAGAGTACTGGGCATTTAGGAAGTACATCTTAGCTTGTGTGAAAGAATAGATGGCGTTGATTGATTGACCTGGACTCTATAACTTGTCACTGAGGAGATGGAGAAAATGTAATATGAGGATACAGCAGGGGCTAGGGGGTGGGATGAGGAAAGACAGCCTCATCAGTGGAGAAGAAAAAAGGTCCCAATTGTTCCTCTAAGGCTGGCTTGCTAAAAACCCTTGACACCAAATCCTATTAGGGCTTCCATCTGGCATCTTGGAGACACTGGGTGGCCTCCCAACATCCTTTGCCTTGGTTTTGGAATCCTTTGCGAACTGTATCTCTATTCTATCCAGTCCTGGAATCCTCTTTGTTGACCTAGACTGTTTACCCATAACTGAGGTTTTTCTCCCTGTCTTCTTTGGATATATGTTTTCATTTTACATTATGAAATACAGGTAGACAATTTTCTTATCTCTCAGACATCTCTGGATTCCCCTAGAACCATATAGGATTGTGTTTCTTCCCCTCTCTGGGCTTCAGCTCTGTAAAGGACAGAGGCAGTCTTACGTGATGGCCAGACTCATGTCAGCTCTAGACAGCTTCAAGGTGCCTGGAGAAGACAGACTGCAAACACGGCCTGGGTTTCTACCTCTCTCTAAATCCAAGTCCTTTGAATTGTGTGTTCATAGCACTCTCATCACAGGGTGGAGCTCCAACCCCACTCCTTCCATTAGGACTGGCTACAAATCTATCTGCTTTGGCCCAAAGAAAATGGTACAAGTACCAATCTGTAAGCTTCCAGCCCAGTCTCAAGGCCTTGCAAATTCCTCCTCTACCAGAAAGGTAAACATAGCCCGTGGAAGAGTGAGACACATGGAACCACACTGACCCAGATGTGGCCCAGCTAAGGCCATGCCAGATCACCCAAGGCACATGAATATCAGATATGTGTGTAAGCCCCGGTCTAGAACAGAAGAGTCACCCAGCCAGGGCCAGACTAGAACAACCGAGACATAAACCAGGCCAGACCAAGAGTGCCGAGTTCCAATCAGTGGAACCATACAGATTCCCTCCAGACATATACTTTATGTGATGATTAAGTGGTTATTTTAGGGTGGTTTGTTACACAGCAATAATGGCTAAGTGACATACCACTGTCTTCCAACTCCTCCTGCTTTTTTTTCTCCTCTTCAGTATCCTTGCCCTTGGAGCACATGAAAGTCTACCCTTCCTGACCCTGAACAGCCTAAGTTAAATTAAAAATCATCTACCTTTCTTTATTTTGTGTTGAGAGGTCATACATTTGATTGCATCAGATTCTCTCCCCGTGTCTAAAGGCATACAAGCAACTTTCTAGGGGACGTGATTTTGTTTTCGGGATATCATAAAAACTGGGAGGCACAAAATATCAGCTACTGGGGCCAGATGTGGCGCATGAATTTGTGGCTCAACTTACAAAATACATTCTACACATCATATAGATGAACCCACATCCCACCTTTTGTACCTGTGGCATGAGCCATGCATGATGAGACTTGTGCTTGGAAGGTTTCCCTGAATCTACATAGGCAGCAGAAGCAGGAACCCTAAGGTCTAGCCAACACTCCTTTTTGTCCTGCTGGGGATTGAGCCTACTTTCTTGGACAAGCATTCCATTTCCTTTCTATAAGTTAGTATTTTTAAAAGCCTGTTGCAAGTTTGGTAGATACTGACTAAACACAATGATGGCAAAAGATAATTAAGTAGTACCCACCCTTCAACGGACATCCTAACTCATAATCCTAAAGAGGCAGAAAACCACTAGGAAATTAAGCCAATAAACCCTTGGGTTCAGACTTATTGACTAAAAGTCTGAAACTAAAGATTACTTAATGGTTTATCATTCTTTTCTTAAGGGTTTTCTTTTAGATTTATTTTTTATGAATATTAGCGTTTGTCTGTTTCTGTGCATGTGTACCATGTGTGTCTAATGTGCATGGAGGTCAGGTCCCCTGGAGCTGGAGTTACATATGATGTGAGCCATCATGAGAGTACTTGGAACCAAAGTCAGGTCCTCTACAAGAACTGCAAGTGCTCTTAGCTGCTGTTCCATCTCTCTATCCCCAAGGTTATCATCCTTCAATTTGCCCTCATTGCCTTGCACATGCCAGTCATACTCAACGCCACGTTCTTGACTTCCAGGTCTCTTAGCAACCTCATCCCACCCCTTCCCCGCTGCTCTACCAACCTATAGAAATGCTGCACCCTCTATACGTTGGATCTGAAAAATTCCCAGAGAATCATGTGCTCAGGGCTTGGTAGTCAGCTGTGACAGGGGTGGGAGGTGTGAGAACTCCAGGGAGTTGGCCTAGTGAGGGCAAGTTAGGTCACTGGGTCATGCCTTTCCAAAAGATATTGGAACCCCAGCAATTTCCTGTCTCTTTCTGTCCTCCCTGGCTATCATGAAGTGGATAGGCCTTGTCTTACACTAGTTCCCCCCCACCACCCCCATAATTTACTATGCTGCCACAGCCACAAAGAAACAGGGTCAAATGGTCTGGAATTTCTGAATTGGAGACCCATAAACCAAACTTTTCCTTTTTATAAGTTATTATCTCAGGTGTTTTGTTGTAGTATCAGAAAACTGACCAGCACACCTCCATTCACCAAGTTTTATACAGCCTATCATTGTAAATCCTGTAATTCTGCTCTGATAGCATACAGAACGACTGATTTTCATGGCACTTACCATCCCCATCTCAGGGTAAGACAAGCACACTTCTCACCACCATTTTGCAAAAGTCTCAACTAGCCTTTCTTCTTTTGTAAATTAAAGTTTGTTGCCGTGACCAAAATGCCTGAGCAACCAACCTAAAGGTAGAAAGATTTCTTTATTGTTAGGTTGCTAATCAGATGGCAACAGGCTTGGAGGTCTCTGGGGATGGAGCCCTCACTCCTACTCTGCAGTTTATAAACCCAGGAAATGAAACTGCAGGGCTTTGATCCCTGGCCCAAAGGACTGAATCCAAGTCAGATCTCTGGCCCTATGTTGACACATGACACTGGACATTGCTCAAAAGATTGTGACTATTTAGCCTGTGGTTTTTTGGTAGAGAGAAAAGATACACCACTGTCTCCTCCCTTAAGAGTTAACCCAAGTGGGCGTGTCATGAAGATGCCGTGTAGAAACTAAGAAATAGCATGAATCCTACTTAAAAATGAAAGTTGGCACCATGGTCCCTCTAGCTACCATCCTCTCTCACCCCATGAGAGTGTTATCCTTTGCAATGTCCTTTTGGCTGTTTTGCACTTTCATTCATGGATGGTACACAACCTTGCAATGGCTTCCAGCCACATTTACAATAAAATCTGGATGTTTTTTGTGGCTTCCAGGACCCAGCCGTCCTGACTCTGACTGCATCTCTAAGCCTGCTTCAGTCACACTAGCAGCATGATTTTTGTCTTAAAACCCATCAGACATTTCTTCCATGGGGACCTCTGCAATTGCTCTGCACTGCTTAGTTTATTCTTTAAAATACAACTTCTTTCCTTCAAATTCAGCCCTGTATGGAAAGATATAACCTAAAAAGTTAGATTATGTCATGGAAGGCTGGCCTCTGCCTCCGTCACCACATTCAGACCTCTTAGTGGATCATTGCTGAGGTCTTTACAATCTCTGCTCAGACTACCTTTGCGTGAAGAACTTCCTTCCTAGGAATTGTGGCTAAAGAAAGACATTCAGCTGTTGGCCATGTGTTACACTCATTTAAGAGTTTTAGGCAGGAGGATCATAGTTGGAGGTCAACCTAGGCTTCACAGTGAGATTCTGTCTCAAAACAGGAAACAAACCACTTTGCTGATAGTTTTTCTATTATTTTCCCATGTCTGTGGCATTCAAGTTTGTATGTTTTACACATATGTAGGGAGGAGGGAGAACATGCCCTTTCTTACTCTTCCATGTGTAGCGTGTGAGATTGATGTCTGGTATCATGCTCTGTTACTGTTTTACGTTATTCTTTGAAACATGGTAGATACTTCATTCTAACAACGTAGAGCTTCCATATAGGGCTGGTCTTATTACTCAACTTTCCCTGGTGATCCTGTCTGTGCATTCTGGGGCTGCAATTCAGGCTAGAGGCCACACCCACCTAGCATTGATGTGGGTTCTGTTAGGATCCCAAATCTAGTCCTCCTGCTTGTGAGAAAAGCACTTTAATTAACCCCAGAGCCCTCTCTCCAGCCTTAGTGTCTTCCTCTTTACTCCTGCAGGCTCTCAGCAGGGCATGGTAGCACTTGTTTCTGCCTCTGAACTCACTCTGCACATTTGGGTCTCTGACTTCCTAGGAGAATTTCCAGCCTATGGGAGCTCCAAGGCTGTATCTCTAGCACCTTGTTGTCAAGTGCAAATAAACAGTTGTTAATGTCTTCTTGGGCTTATGTGCTTGAGGTCATCAAAATGAGGTTCTGGGCAATTGACACAGGCCAGGATGCAAATACTGGAAGCCCCTAGGATGACAGCTGCATAGAGTTATTTTCAGTTAAAGGATGATTGGGGAAAGGGAAAGGAAGGAAAAGGAAAGCAAGGGAAGGAGAGGGGAGGGAAGAAAAGAAAAAGAAAGGGAAGGGAAGAAAATGAAGAAAGATGGAGAGAAAGAAAGAGAGAGAGAGAGAGACAGAGAGACAGAGATCGAAGATTTAATTCAGCATCAAAACTACTATAGCCTACCTGCCAGGGCCTGGGGACTTCCCAAAGGCCTGTCATTCTGTTTTCAGGGAAAGAACCAGTACCATGCCCCACCAAGGGTTAGCTTGGAGGAGCCTGGATGGGGGCTCAGCTTCACTTCTGTGCAGAGGAGAAAGCCCAGGTGTCTGGTGCTGGTGGACCCCTACACAGACTCATTTCCTTCAGGATAGGCTTCTTGCTGGGATGCCACACAGAAGCTTGACACCCCCACAGAAGAGGGTGTGAGCTGCAGCATCCTCAACAGCTACCTACATGTTCTTGGCCTTGGACAGGCTCTTTTCACCTTTCTGTATCAGGACTCAGCAGGAAGCAGGGGCATGATTGAGCCGGGTTTCCACTACCGGGTATTATTTGATTCCTGCTGAGTGTACCTTCGATCCAATTAGACTGCTGTTGATTACCGGCCACGTGTAAGTGCCACTTACGGATATCTTGCCACGCTGTTCATCGATACACTTCACATGTGTTACAAGTGGAGATCGTTGTCACGCGTCACATGTGCCACAGCTGGTAGGACTGTGTCATTGCTTCCTTCCTCTGACAGCCTGCATAGCATTTTCTACAGCAGGAAGGAGGTTTTCAGGCTGACCGGCTTCACTCATCCAAGTCTTGTGTCCTAAGTGTGTGGTGGCTTCAGCAATAGGCACCCACCCACAAGCCCTGAGAGACATCCAAGGGCTACCTTGACCGTTAAAATCAGAGGTTTTCAACCTGTGAGTCATGACCCCTTTGGGTGGGTCACTTAAAATCATCGGAAAACAGAGATAATTACATTATGAATCACAACAGTAGCAAAATTGCAGTTATGAAGTAGCAATGAAAATAATTTTATGGTTGAGGTCACCACAACATTAGGAACTGTATTAAAGAGTCACAGCGTTAGGAAGGTTGAGAAGCACTGGTTTATATTGTTTTGGGAGTCACTTGCAACCATTCAGAAGGGGATCTCTTATGCTTGGTGCTGGCAATTTTTTTGTTAGTCTATGATATATATATATATATATATATATATATATATGTATGTATGTATATATATATGTGTGTGTATAACAGTATACTGTAATATGTATTACATTATATATTATAATATATATTATGTTACATAATATATTAATTATATATAATCTTATATAATTATATACCTACACATATAATTTTAGGTAAATATAAAACAATATGATTCCTTGAAGCCTTGTCAAACAACCATAATGTTATTTGTCCATCACCCTCCCTTCTCTGGAGAAATAGGACTACCAGTAAACACATTAATGTAGACAGGGAAGATTTCACAGGGTACAAGCCTTAGACAAAGAACTCCAGAGAAGGAAAAGGAGTGCCTTCCACAGATGAACCCCTTTATTGCTTACTGGTTGTTCAATGCAGAGTGGCCATCTCTGAAACCATATACACACAGGCAACAAACAAGGGTATGGATGGATGTAACAATAACAATAAAAATAAAAGGGACCATACATGAGAGTGGGAAGATATGGGAGTGGTTAATGGAGAGTACCTGGGAGGGACTAGAGGAGGAAAAGAAAGGAGGGCTGATGTAAATCTTAAAAGGTGGCGCACACCTTTAATCCCAGCACTCAGGAGGCAGAGGCAGGCAGATCTCTGTGAGTTCGAGACCAGCCTGGTCTATAAGAGCTAGTTCCAGGACAGCCTCCAAAAGCCACAGAGAAACCCTGTCTTGAAAAACCAAAAAAAAAAAAATATATATATTAAAAACAGGATTCAATGAATAAAGAGAACATTGATTCCAAAAAGTATACTTATATCTTTTACTGAAGTTTAACCTTTATCAAATGGTTTAAAGTTATTTTCTCCCATTTATTATAATTCAAACTTTTCACTTGAAAGAAAGTAAAAAAAAAATAAGTAGATTTTGAAAGCATCCTTGATAAATTTGCTTCCATTGAAATGAGGAAAATAAAATCATGGCTTGGGTTAAAATGAGATCCTCCCAGTTAAAATAGTTCTGTGAGATTTGTTATGCCTCCTTCCCGATTCAGGACGTCTTTTCAGGTAAGTTTTCTGGAAAGAAAGCAGCTACAAAGTCCTGTGCTGCAAAGCACTAACTTCTCTTGGTCTCCAGAATCTCCAGGTGGAAAGTTGTTATTGCCCACCTTGGCTTGCAGGGCTGGACATAGGCGCATCTAGGAATCTTCAGACTTAGAGAAAGATGTAGAAAGGCTGACTGACAGATCTGCAAACAGGAGCTGACACTGACAGAAACCTTTCCCCATCGCTTCCTGGCATCTCCCACTGATGCTCTTTGTGCACCCCAGGAAGCTATCAGGAGAGGACAGAGAACAGACCCAGGCGATCCTGTGATCTCCACAGGGCACCTTCGCCTTCAGTGCATTTACGAAAACACAGATGACAGCAGCCACACCCCAGGAAGTGATCTGGAGAGGATGAATAACAGACCTGGGCAATTATGTGATCTCCACAGGGCACGTTTGCCTTCAGTGCATTTATACAACATGGATGACAGCAGCCACCTTGGGAAGTCATCATGTGGGAAACTTGGGTCAATGCCTGGTACAAACATGTTCATTGTGTGAACTGGTTTGACATCTCCCAAACTGCTGAAGTGGGAGGGGCTAACCACGGTAGAGACAGCAGGAGAGCAAAGGACTTCTGATTGGGGCTAGGGGGTGGGGCATGGTCCTGAGGCCACATGGTGTCACCTGGACAGGGCTGACCCCAAGAAGAAATTCTAGTCTTGGAGGGAAAGCTAATCCTTGCTCTTCCATTCTGCAGAGAGCCTGATAGTGGCAGAACAATGTCCATCTTGCTTGCAGGGTTTCTAGGGCTAAGAGCGATAATGCATGTGAAAATATTTTGTAAACTCTGAAACATGTTAATTTCGTACTGGGGTGGGGGGGGCTGCTGCTTGTTTCATCCTCCAAACAGAAAACCACATGAAAGCTATGGGACATATTGTCTTCTTTACTATGAAATCAGACGCAGAAAATACTTTCCTTACGTTAGGGTGCCATGTGGACTGTGCTTGTTTGACAGAATGTTAACCACACACAAGTGGAGAATTAGGGGAGTCTAATACTAGCTCTGCTCCTGTTCCAGATAGCTTCCCTTTGTGCCCCACTTCTCTGGGCTCCAAATATGGCCTATGGTACTCAATGGGGTACTCTCAGTCTTGGCGAAGATGAAAGGAGCCATAGCGGGCAATTCAAGATTTTTGTCAGCCTGAGCGACCTGCCCCAAGAGGAACATATTCAATGGCAGATTTCAGAAACACAAAAGAATGCAGATGGAATGGCACATGGAATTATTTTCCAGGGCCTGTCCTCCTGGAGGCAAAATGAGTTGGAAAGATCCCATACTTGGAACCTATTGGCAGAGCCTGGCACCAGACCCCCTGGGTTGAATCAGAGGAAACTAGAAATTGCATGGCCACCCACAGTTTGCTGATGAAAGATGGGACTCGGAGCTGCTATCTGACCTCAGAGCCCTAGCACTGGGGCCCACAGGCACACCTAGACACAGGGATGGGCTGCCACTCTACATCGTGACAGAGACATGATCACAGGCAATAAGGGAGGAATGGGTGCTCTCTCTGGGGACCCCCCAGGCCCACTGAGCTTAGCTCAGACACTTACTTCTCTCCAAGGCCTCTGTAAGTCATCTGGAAGGGGACTGGGCAGGAAAGTCTAACCTAGATGAAGTGTTCAAGAGCATGGTCTAAGCGCGTCTATGAAACCGCACCTTTCTGGTCTTGTTACCCCGAGGATTCAGAGGACCGGGAACCCAATGCAAGCATCTGCATTTTTCCAACAACTTTGATGCAGGAGTAGCCATGCTTGGACCCAAAGTCAAAGTGGTCTCTAAGGATACCTTAGAGTCAGGGATGATTGCAAAAACTGATTCCACGTCATTGTGACTTTTCTGTGGTTGGAGTCTCAAAAAGTTTAACTGAAGAAAAAAAATTACAACACTTAGTTTCCTTAAGAGACAATGGATTATGGTTTGGTATCCACAGGGAATGATTTTCTTTCTCCTTTCTTTCTTTCTTTCTTTCTTTCTTTCTTTCTTGTCCTGTTTTTGTTTGGTTTGTTTTTTTATCAAGACAGGGTTTCTCTGTGCAGCCCTGGCTGTCCTGGAACTTGCTCTATAGACCAGGCTGGCCTCAAACTCAGAGATGAACCCACCTCTGCCTCCCAAGCATTGTGATTAAAGGCATGCACTGCAATGACCAGCTGAAGATGCATTTCATAGATGAAGATTCCATGGGCATATATTTTCTTTTAGGGCATGTATTGAGGGTCATGCTATGTGGGACAGCTGTGTGTGCGTGCTTTCAATAACCTACCTAAACTGCAGACAGTACTGACACTCAAAATATGTCCATTTTCTGGGTCACCCAAGAATTCCACATGCAAATATCTTTTAATGTAAGGTATTTGTGCCCAGCTCCAGGTCTGTCATCCAACTGCGTGTCCCATAGACAAACACCTGCCCCCTGGGGCTCTGTCTTCACATGGGTTCACTGGTCAAAGAGAAACTGTATGCCTTGGATGGTAGAAAGGGATGAGAAAACAAAAGATGAGGTCAATGAAAGCAGTGTGCACACCCAGGTGTTGATGGTGGCAGTTGGCAAGGCCCAATGGAACATGGCAGGACAAATGATTCTGCAGAAGCTGGCCCTGAAGAGACTCTGGGTGTCTTAAGCATGAGACACACATTCGTTGGGCACTATGTTGGAGACAGGGTGGGGACAAGGACTCCAGGAAACAGGTAGTGCTCCATACCATTTCCCCAGGCTATTTCTAAACTTTAAGATCTAGCCTGAGAGTAATGACTAGTTTATCCTATGTGAAGAGTGGGGTGAAGAGGAGGAAGGAAGTCACTTTGAGGAGCTAGCTGCTCTCAATAGTCACATCTTATGACAACTACTGGCCCATGTTCCTTTTTTTCTTTATAGAAACACCTTCAAGTGATAGGATGCTCATTACACAGACTGGAAGAGATCCAAGGGCATGGTAGGATGGTAAAACTGTTTTTTGTTTTGTTTTGTTTTGTTTTGTTTTGTTTTGAGGGGGGTTGTTTGTTTTTAATCAAGTTGATATGACTACAAAGGCTGTACCTTTTGCTTTTGCTAGGAGGCAATCAGAAATCAAGAGAGGGAGGTGGTCAGAAGCCAATTCCTTCTGTGCACCCAAGACTGAAGCTGGTGGTGAGAAGAGAAGACCACATGGCACTCAGGAACTTCCATGTCTCTGTGTATCTAGACCCAGTGGTCCTGGATACATGAGCAGCTAATGCACTGGGGTAAAGAGTAGGAGCTGAGGCTAGCTCACTCTTTGCTTTTCTAGTAGGATATTCTAAGCAAACCAAGCTTGGTGGCTCCACCTAGCAGGGGCTTCAGAGGTCAGAAACATGGTGGGAGGATCTGTCCAACACATATCCACTGATAAGAAAACCAATACCTAAAACCTTCCTCAGGCGCCACCGGGCATCAGTCAACATTAGCTGCCTTTTCTGCAGGGAAATTTCACAATACGGACAAGTATGATCTGGCACAAAGCAATGACCAGGGGGCTGCTGGAAAACAGTATTCATGATGCTAGAATAATGATGCTGATGAGAGCAAAGGCGGGGAAGGACATGCCTGGCAAAGAGAAGGATGGGGGGATGGAGACAGATATTTCACGTTGAGACAAGAAAGGAGTGTGGAGTGGATGGAGGCAAGTAAGAAATTTGTGCTGGAGTTAGGCCAGCTCCCATCAGACCCCAGGCTGTCACTGGCTGGGTGACTGTGGCTCCATCCATGATTTGGGTATGTGTCTGTGTCTTTACCTGTAAAAATGAATGGAATCATGCCTATTCCTTTTGCCACTGTTTTGAGGAGAAAGCTGGACCATACATATGAAGCTTCTGGAATAGTGTTTGTCATTCACTATGACTCCAGAAACAGCTGTTATGGGATAGTTATTGATGGTGCTAAGATTCCTGGAAGCCAAGGTGAAGGGAGAGAAAAGGGAATCCTAAGGAGGTCACCTTCTACCCCAAGAGACCATAAACAGTATCACAAATGAGAGGACTGTCCCACACAGAGAAAGGCCAGCTTGTGAGTCTAAAAACACAGGAGGATAGGCTATACCTTGCCCTGGGGCTGTGGTTCCTCCACGAGTGGTTGTGATACACCTGCCTGAGCTCCTTGGACAGGCTCCAGAATGCCAGGCAGCCAGACATGAGGTCATGTATTTACCATAGGAAGCTGTGCAGCTAGGGTGGGAGGGAGGGGTTCGTGCAGGATCTTGACCCCCACTAAAGTCTTCCACAAAGGACTTAATCAGAGTCCCTCAAGGAGAACATTCAGAGTCCCCAACTCCCTGCACTCTCCTCTGTGGTCAATGTTTCCTCCTCAACGCCCTGGGTTGGTGGCCTCTCCTGAATGACACTCCTGAACTAGGCAGATATTGGTACACATGTGGCCAATGGGCCTGACAGGCACCACATGAGAACACAAGGCTGCTAGAGTCAACCTTTCAGTGACTGCCTTCAGACACCTCAGGCAATTGTGGCTCCCCAGGAAACATCAGTAGGTGGGATGGAGAATCTGTTCACACCCAGGCTCGGCCTCCCAGGCTGAAAACAGCAGCAGGGCCAGGGCTTTTTGGTGATAAAACAAAGTAAACAGAGTCACAGTGCTGTAAGGGTTCCCGATGTATCCAACCCAGACTTTCCATGTTCCCTGTGGAAAAGATGAAGGCCAGAGAGAGACATCCTGAGTAGTTAGTGGGTGCACAGTGGTCCTCTAAATAATATACAAGTTCTAGTAACATGGCCTTCTAATGGGCAAATGTCTTCACAGATGGGGGCAAAGGGAGGGTCTTGAGACAGGACTACTACTGAGCAGGACCCTAAAGGCAATCTTACCTGTCCTTATAAGGAGGTAGTTGGGTGGGAGATGGAGCAGGAGGATCAGGAGTTCAAGGCAGCTGTAGCCACTTAGTGTACTAGAGGTCGGCCTAGGGCACATGAGACTGTCCTGCAGGTGGGGGCAGGAGGAGGAGATTTGAAGACACAGGGAAGACTGTGAAGATGAGTAGAGAGAGACAGGAAGATTCTGGTCTTCAAAACTGGGGTGGATAAATCAGAAATGTCTGGACCCTGAAAAGGCACCAAGGAACAGACCCGCTCCTCCAGAGCCACCTGAAGAAGGTACCTCTGCTGGAACCTTGACTCTGGCTGGCACCATGGAACTCAGGGCTGACTTCTGGACCTGGGAACTATGGGAGAATCGATTTTTGTATTTTCAAAGTAACAATGCTGTAATCTGTGACAGCAGCCACAGAGAGCTCATGAACGAGTGTGTACAAGGACCAGGCATGGCCCTAGCCAGGAGCTGTTTTAAAACCCAGGCTGGTAAGGGAGGCGATGCCGGGGGGCCAGGAAGGCAGGGACCCTGTTTTCTTTCAACACTATCTCCAGTGGATTTCCTCGTGGGAGGTGCTGTGGGCTGATCCTGGAGAAGCCCAGGAAATGAATGGGGGACTCTGTCCCTGTGACCAATAGGGCCTCCCTCAGTCATAGTTTCCTGATGCTAGCCAGACCCTCAATGCAGCCTAAAGACAATTTTAGTTATTCACATTAGTGATCTCTACCGGGTACGCTCAGCATTGGATGTGTCCTACTCAGTGTCTCCTCAAGGCCAAATGAAGTATGCAGGGACTGATTTAAGGGAAAAGAGGGAGGAAGAGGAGGAGGAGAAAGTGGAGGAGGAAGAAAACCAAAAATGGAAAAGGAAAATCATTTAAGGAAGGTTTAACTTTTCTTTCTGGCCGGGGTAATCTTGGTTGTCAGCTTCAGGAAATGACCCCCAAGTTGATCTAGAAGATGGCGGATCTGGCCTGCCTCTGCACCCACTATCTGTGAGGACTTCTGTGAGGTACTCAGTTTTAAGAGTTGTGACAGCTAATAAGAATAAGATGTGAAAGGGCTTCGGAATCCCACATCCCCTCCACTGTGTGCGTTTTCCTAGCCAGGTCTTCGCCCTCAAAGCCTCAAAGAGAAGCACACTCACCTCTGGACCAGTCCACCTTACAAAAGCAAAGTAGCAAGGCAAGCATTAACCTGGGCCTCACTTACACACACACACACACACACACACACACACACACACACACACACACACACACACAGAGTTTCAAGGCATTGGGGGTGGGCAGCCTGTTCCCTTGAGACCTATCAATCTAGCCAGGGACATTAAATATATACACAGGGAATGGCCTTACTAGAAAGCAACACATTGTAAAGTGCCAAGTGACACAGCCCAGGCAGAATGGGAAATGCATAAGGCCCTCACAGCTGCAGCACAGTGCAGGCAACAGCCGAGCCACGGCATGCTCAGAGCTCTCTAGACTTCGAGGTCTTGGAGGATGGGAGTACGAGTGGTGTCTGGAGCAGTTATCTCTTGTTCTGCTGAAGAAAAAGAAAGGAATCTCCAGGTGGCAAGAGAAAATGGGACATACGGGTCAGTGACACTGTGGTCCCTGTGTCCCTGGGACAGGCTAGCAGCAATAACGGTAGTCACACTGGTTAGAAGCCCTTAATGATCTTGGCACTAGATTGGATGGCAGGAGGAAGGGACCTGTCGAGAGAGGACCTGGGCTCCTTGTAGTACCACCCTGAAGAGCAGGCATGCTGCAGAGGTACCAGCCCCTGTGGAGTCAGTGACCCAGCCTCAGGCATCCAGTCTTGGCCAAAGGGGAGATCCCACATTTTAAGGGCTGCAAACTACAGTCTCACAGGACATGCTGGGTTCTGGCCACAGCAGTCAGGCAGGTGCCACAGGACAGGTTCCTTATTAGCAGGCATCCTCCGGAGACTTGCCTGTTGCTCCTCATGGAGAGAAAGGGGTGTCACATATAGAAGATTGCGGCCCAGTGTGCCCATGCTAAAGCCCTCAGTGGTTTTATTCATTTCTCATCTAGTCTGTCATCCACAGTTTTTTTTTTTTTTTTCATGCCTCTCACATGTTTGGTGTAAAGCTGTAAATAGGGTTGCACTTTCAAACATTCTTTAAAAGCATTAGAAGTGTGTATGTGGTAAACATGTATGTATTCAGTGAGTGACACTGTGCTGTGAACTTTCTATTTCTCCTGTTTTGATGGTTTTCCTGATGTTTTTTTAAAAATCTGCCCATAATACAATGTGTCCATAAAGCTGGGTTTTGACTGGTGCTGCCTGGTGCTGTGTGACAACTCACTCTTGGGATGCACACCTAGCCTGCATCCAATCCCTTCTTCATCTTTCCTGGTGACCAGGGATCAAGTCACAGCTTCAGTAGTGCTCTGCTGTGCTTGACATTCACAGATTTGGCTCCAGAGTGTCCACTCCTGTCTATTCCCATATGAAGGTTGCTATTTCTTCACACTTCCGACATCTTCAACAATTTGTTAGACATGAGGTCTGGGTTGATTTTATAGTGGCTAACAGTACAGGTTCAAGTCTTCCTCACTCACTAGTTGTGACAGTCAGTTGTGAGTGTCAACTTGACAGGGTTTAGAATCCCCCTGTGTTGTAGCTTCCTTTACTACCCCTGAGATAAAATATCCTGGCAAAAGTAACACAAAGGGAGAGTTTATTTTCCCGGAAATTCCGGGTCCATCTTTGCAAGAAAAGCAAGGCAGGAACTGGAATCAGCTAGTTACATCCAGTCAAGAGCAGAGGGGGAATGAGTCCATGTGTGTCCTCTGCACAGCTTGCCTTCTATACCTTTCTAAGCTTCAGGGCCCAAGCCCAGGGAACGGTGCGACTCGCCTTTAATTGCATCGTCTCACATTGATTAATACACCTGTCATCTGAGGCATGCCCACAGATCCACCTGATCTAGACAACCCCTCACTGAGACTCTCAAGTGATTCTACTTTGTGTCATATTGAGAATTGATGGGCGATATCCTTCTGTATGTATGTTTTTCTTATTGGTTGATGAATAAAACACTGATTGTCCAGTAGCCAGGCAGGAAACATAGGCAGGGCTACCAAACCAGGAGAAGGCTGGGGAGAGGAAGGCAGGGAGGGACCAGGAAGAGATGCCATGCTGCCAAAGGAGTAACATCTGGATTACAGGTAAGTCACAGTCCTGTGTCAATACATAGATTAATAGAAATGGGTTAATAATTAAGACAGAGCTTGCCAATAAGAAGCCTGAGCCATCAGCCAAACATTTTATTATTTTATACCTAACATAAGACATGGTGTGTTTATTTGGTGCAAAGCGGCTGTGGGACCAGGCAGGGCAGAAACCGCCATCTTCAAACAATTGAAACTAACCATCATGCTAGATGGTGGTGGTACACCTTTAATCTCAGCACTCCTGTGGGTTCTAGAGCAGCCTGGTCTGCATAGACCACCCAGAGTTACATTGTGAGACCCTGCCTCAAAACAAAACTTAACCATCATACCTTGGAAACAAATTTCTGGGTATGCCTGTGAGGAATATTCTAGATTAGGTTAAATCAGGAGGGAAGACCACTCCCCCACCCCATAGGTGAGCAACATTGTTCCACAGCTCCCACCCCATATGGGAGCAGCACCATTCTAAGGTCCTACATCCCAGAAAGAATGAGGAAGAGGAGAGGAGAGGAGAGGAGAGGAGAGGAGAGGAGCAGGAGAGGAGAGGAGAGGAGAGGAGAGGAGAGGAGAGGAGAGGAGAGGAGAGGAGCAGTCTTCTGTTCCCAAATTTAAATGCAGTGTGACCAGCTGCCTCAAGCTCCTTCCATTAAGACTTCCCTACAGACACGATGGCTGTATCCCCAGAGGAACTGTGAGCCAAATGAAGCTTTCCTTTCTTAAGTTGCTTCTCCCAGGGGTGAGAAAAGTAGCTGCTACCAAGGGAAGCAAATAACAACTACATCCTTTGGGTCAGCTTTTGCCTCCCGCAAATGGGGGTGTTGGTTACCTGACAGGCTTGTTGTAAGGACTCAGTGAGTCAACGAAAAGTATGCGTGGTGTATACTTAAGTGTTTAGTTATCACTGGCACCCATGGCTGCAGTCACTACTGCCGTTGCTACTCTGGAATGTTTACGGGTTCTTCCCAGGCTTCAGGATCATCTGGCTTTTCTCTACCATGGAGTCCATTTTTTTCCCACTGTTCTGTTGGGTTCTCATGCATTGTGGCTGATTTGCAAGTGATAGCTGAATGTTCTAGATGCTAATCTCTAGCAATGACTTTATTGCTGTAAATATCTTTTCTTAACCACTTCATGACTTGATAATGTTGACACTGGGGTCTTCCATTGAGCGAAAGTTCTAATATTCAGATGGATTAGTTTATCACCTATAGTCAGTGCTTTTGAAATGTTAGTCGACACCTTTCACTCCAAATTATAAATACATTATCATTTCTTTTGTTAGTATCATTTAAATTTTTCCAGCATATTTTTCTTTATAATTTAGCAGTTATCTGTACATATAGATATAGATATAGATATATTCAGGGAATTAATATATAAAGTAAACATAGCTAGAATTTTTATCACTTGATTGTTGAATGGGTCTCTTTGCTATCATCATGCTTTTTTTGCTACTGGGTGTTTTTTGTACATGGTGAAACTGTATCTTGCACAAAGGTCTGTGTCTTGGTGGCTTTGTCCCTGAGAGATGGTGTGGAAGATGATGCAAAATCTTTAAGTGGGAAGCTAGAGGCTTAAGAGACAGCTAAGCCCCATTTGGTGCTCTTGGAGTAGACCCTAGTTCAGTTCTCAACACTCACATGGTGGTTCCCAACCATTGGTAACTCCATTTTAGGAGACTGAGTACCCTCTTCTGGCCTCCAGGGACATCCGGCACACATGCAATGCATGTATTGACCTGCAGACAAGGCACTTATGCACATAAAGGAGGAAAAGAAAAGAAATGGAGACAGGAGAAATACCAAGAGCAGTACCTTTGGAAGGGAATGCTGGTCTCTTCAGCAAGTGGCACCTTCTCCATCCTCTTCCATCCCCACACCGTGATGTCTTCTTAAGAGCTGAGCTGGTGCTGGCAATAAGCCCTTGGATACCCAGAACTTAGTTGAACAAATTGTTTTTCTTCATAAGCAATCTGCCCAGGTACTTTGTAATAATGACACAGACCTGACTAATACTCTCCTTCAGTAAGGATTTGTAGAGTTTTCATATCTTCCTATTAAGTAGCATAACCTCCCCCAACTTTTCAAGATTGTAAGCATGTGTGGATATATTCTTTGATGAACATTTTGGGATACATTTATTTTGTCTCCACCCCAAACAAAAATTCCTATTGAACCCTAACTTGTATGTACAAAGAATTTATAGATGACTTTGAGAACAATCAACACCTTTATGAGAATTTTCCATTAGTGACAAAGACACATTTCTGTAGCATGGGTTCTAATAGGTCTTAATAATAAATGCCTGGAGTCAGATATAGGGGAAAATGCTGAGAGAGCAGAGAGATGAAGTAAACCATAGCTAACTTACCTATTCAATAAAGCTTGCCTAAAAGATCAGAGAAGCAGCCAGCCACTGGAGCTCTTACCTCTAAAAAATCCTCAGACCTAAAAGAGACCTAGTTCCTGTCTCCTACTGCCTATATTCCTCTCTCCGCCAAGCCCTCTCACTTCCTGTTTGTCTGTATAGGCTTCCAGACCTCTCTGGTTAGCTATAATAGCTAGCTCCACCCTCTGATCTTCAGGCAAGCTTTGTTTGTTATACAAAGAAGATATCACCACACATTTCTTCCCTTTTAATCTTTCTTTTACATTTGATGTTTTAAAAAAACAAATCTTAGTTTTTTATTTTAATAGTGTCAAATATATGTGTGTATTTTGCAGAAATACTATAGTGCTAATTTATATTAAATGGTATTTCATGTTGTCCAGGCTAGCCTTTTATCAACTTGGTTAAACTTACCTGGGAAGAGGAACCTTGACTGAGATGTCTCTATCAGATTTGACTGTAGGCAAGTCTGGATTAATGATTGATGTGGGCAGGTCTAGGCTACAGGAGGGCAGTTCCAGCCCTCGGTTGGTAGTTATACATGGGATAAGAAAGCAGTCTGAGCCAGACATGGGGCACCAGCCAATAAGCTTCTTTCCTCCATGGCTTCTGTTCCAGTTCCTGCCTCCAAGTTCCTGTACTGGCCTGTAAGCTGTAAGATCAGTGGTCCTCAACCTTCCTAATGTGGAGACCCTTTAATACAGTTCCTCATGTTGTGATTACCCCCAACCATAAAAGTATTCTGTTCCTAATTGTAGTCTAGTGAAGATGGAGTTTCTGTTCCACCTGGTCCCACAGCTGTTTAGCCCCAAATGAACACACAGAGGCATCTATTAATTATAACCTGTTGGCTGATGGCTCAGGCTTCTTACTGACTAGTTCTCTCTTAATTATAACCCATAACTACTAACTAAACTAATCTATGTATTTCTACACGGCCTTGTCTTACCAGAGAACACCTAGTACATTCTATCTTCCCAGTATCTACAATCTTGCTACAGTTAAGAATTATAGTGTAAATGTCTGATATGCGACCCCAGAACTGCTGTGTAAGATGAAGTAACCCTTTCTCCTGATAGATGCCTTTGGTCGTGGCATTTATCACAGCAACAGCAACTAAACTAAGACACATGTGTGAATGTTCAGCTTTCTTGTTAGTTCTACTATGTTTTTACTGGTTTCTCTCTGTAGATGAGTCTTCCACCTGCCAATCATACTGTTTTCATATCATCCCTATTTCACATATTTTTTCTTGCCTTATTTCTATCATCAGTATTTTTTTTACATAAATGGAGCGCCCAATCCCAAAATATGAAATCTGAAGTTATCCAAAATCCAAGGTAATTAAGTGCTAATATGACTCCATAGGCTTGATGGTCCAGAGTATACCAATTATTATTTGAATTACCTTCAGGCTGTGCATACAGGCTATATAAAACATAAATTAATATTGTGTTTAGACTCCAAATCTGAAAAAGTTCTGAAGTTCTAATACTTTTAGTTCTAAACATTTCCAGTAAGGGACACTCAACTTATATCATGTTAAAAGTAACAATGATAATGAATATATTTTGTACTGAGACTTAATTAAACAAAATATAGCTAAAGCATCTCTCCCTCTTGAAAATAGTATTTGTTATGGCACCTTGATATATATTTTAATCAAGTAAAGATATTTATATCTCTAGTTGTTATAGGTAATTGCAGAGGTAGACCTGACACAACCTAGACTCTAGGTCCTAGAATCACCTGGAAAGAGAGCAATCTCAGTTGATGAATTGCCTCAATCAGATTGACATGCATGCCTGTGGGGCCTTTTCTTAATTGCTAATTGGTGTAGGACTGTGGACAGTGCCATCCTAGGCCAGTGAGCCTGGGTTGTAAAAAAGCAAGCTGAGGCCAGTGATGGTGGCACATGCTTTTAATCCCGGCACTCGGGAGGCAGAGGCAAGTGGATCTCTGTGAGTTCCAAGCCAGCCTGGTCTACAGAGTGAGTTTCAGGACAGCCAGGACTGTTACATAGAGAAACCCTGTCTGGAAAAACAAAACAAACTTGACACTAGGGGAAACAAGCTGGATAAGCAGCATTCCCCCCAACTTCTGCTTCAGTTCCTTCTTCCAAGTTTGAGCTTCTGCCCTGACTTCCGTCATGCTGGACTGCCACTGTCAGCTGAAGTAAACTTTTTCCTCTGGGGTTGGTTTTGGTCGTGGAGTTTGTACTGGCAACAGCAAGCAAACTAAGGTACTATAGTATTTCCTGGGAAGTGTTACTGTTTTAATTTCTATCCACAAACTCTGCTGCAGGTTGTTGAATGCTTTTTTCATATTATTCAATGCTTCTTTGCATCTATCAAGAAAATCTATTCACTTTATGATTTATGTATTGATTTATTAATTTACCCCAATGTTTTCTAAGAACGGATTCCACTGCTGATCCATCTGCCAGTAGCAGCAGGGTTCAAAAATAGACAATTGTATTTTTATTAACAAGTAGTGTGCAGAGGTGATCGTACACATGCACTCAGAAATGAAAGGAGCCTCTGAGCTGTCACTGACGACTTTGAAACTATGATCACAGCAACCTCAGTAAAAGATGAAGAGACTTTCCTTATTTTTGACCTAGAAAAACTTATGTATGAGAGATATTTTGCGTATTGTTTAAAATTTAATAGATTTCCACTTTAAGTTCTTTTAAGGCTTTAGGCTTTGGAGAGTATATATGGATTTGGGGAAGCATTTACTATTCTAATTTAAAAATAATCACTGGTTTATTCAGCTTTTCTTCTATCCATTTTGCTTGGTCAGAATTCTGTTAATCATACCTGTTTTCATATTTATCTGTAATAGACTATCATAGATCTATTGTGTAGTTTCAATTTTTCCCATTCATTTTTTTCTCCTTTCTTTAGTATTCTCTGCCCTTAAAGTTTGAATGTCTTGTTGCCGACTTATCCGAAGTATAAAACAAGCCCTTTCACAACCTGCAATGCTTTGAATGTGGAATGCCCTCCACAGCCTCATGCATTTGAACATTCAGGCCCCCAGATTCTGGTGCTGTTTTGGGACACCGTAGAACCTTTGGCTGGGGCGGGGGTAGGGGGTGGGCAGGTAGCTGAAAGAAGTGGGATTCTAGGAGGTATGCATTTGGGTTTGTAGCTGTCCTGCATCCTGTATTTCTCTGCTTCCTGGTTCACTGGGATGTGAGCACATAGCAGCCTCCTCAGGTTCCCCCTGCCAGGGAACCACACACCACCATGCCTAATCACCATGATGGACTGCGCCCACAAAGCAAATCAGCCAAGTGCATCCCTCCCCACCCAAGTCACATTGTGTCACGGATCCTTCGCAGCAATGACAAACACAACCAGTGTGCCAGCTTCATGTCACCAATTTCCGTACTCTCTAATTCTCTTTTTCGTTGGTGTTTTTCAGCCTCCATTTTAGCTTTCTTTTCCCTTCTTAGTTCTTCGGATTTGCTGAAGTACAGTTGCTCTTTCTCTCACTTTTTAAGTTGAAAGCTTAGCTCATTTGTTTTTGCTCTCTTGCTTTTTGATAGATGGGTTTAAAGCAGTAAATCTCTCTAACAGAAGTGCTTTAGTTAGGTTTCACAAATGCTGACCTCCAATGCTTTCATTTTGTTCATTTCTAAGTATTTCACACTTTCCCTATAATTTCTCCTCTTACAGAGGGGTTATTCGTTGTTTTCCCTTTTAGTCTCTGGCATATGGCATTTAAAAAAAAATAAATTCTCTCTTTGTTATTGGCTCCTAATTGTGGAGCATTGTGGTTGGAGAGCATGTACTGTGTGGTGACGTGGTTTCCTTGGAATTCAGTGAAATTTTCCCAGTCACCCAAGTTCAGTGTTGAGTTTTGTGACTGTCCCATATGCTCCTTAAAAGAATATGCAACCTGTATTTATTGGGTGAGAAATATGTACATTCAGGCTTATTAATTATGTAATTCAAATCTGCCATCTCACCCCTTCCCTTTCTTCCCAGCTTATTGATTGGTTTCAAAGAAAAGTGAACTGAAATTGCCAGCTACAAAAATTGATTTATCTACTTATTTCCATAACCGAGTCTCAGCTCTTTCTTGGTTTGCACCTTTGTAAGCTTTAATGTTGGATGTGTGTGTAAGTGATCCTTGTATTGGCTTCGCCTAATGTGTAGTGACTCTCTTCCTTTTGAAGAAATTTATCCTAAAATAAGTTTTATCTGATAAAATGGGCACCCTTAATATATTCTTAGTACATAATTATTTAATACTTACTTTCCAAACTTTAATTCTATATACTGAGGCTGTGCCAGGATACTTCTAACATAATGAGAAAGATATAAAAAATCAGTTAAATACTCTCCCCAAGCCACTAGACAGCTCAGGGGCAAGAATGTTAGCTCTTTGTGTGCTCCCTCCTCCTCCCATCTCAACATCTCCCTCAGCCCTAGAGGGACTGAATTTTCCTGTATCATTTACTCACGTTTTTCTACACTGTTCACCTATTTGATTATCTCTAACTAACTTTTCGTTCTTCGTATAGTGTGTGTATTTTTATGTGACTTGATGACTAAAGGCTATTACTAACAGTATATTCTCCTCTACTGTTTCTTTCCATGGTTAATGTGTCACCTTTACCTCCAGAATGGGATAAGAGATAAAACTTCATTTATCACTGCACCCCCAGGGATAAGGATAATACATGCTTGTGATAAATCTGTATTTTTATTGCTTGCTCCCTGTGTCTTTGGCTAAGCCACTCACTATAAAGGAACTCTCCATGCTCTAGGAGCTCCATAGAGTTCTGAATGTTGTAGGCCACTGTCTTTGTCTCTTATCTCACTGACCTCATCCATAAGCTTAAGGTGAAGAAATAGCAGAAGCAGTTTCACAAGTGTTTTCAGGCCCAGGAATTAGCCAGTGCATCCAGAGAAATAACACGGTAAAGCATCAGCCAGGTTCCCTGAGTTCTTCTGTATAGCAGGCTTTCTTTTGGGCCACCAACCAGGTTCCAAATCATGACATAGAGACTTACTATCAGTTATGAATGCTTGGTCTTAGCTTATGCTTGTCCCACTAGCTCCTATAACTTAACCTGTTTCTCTTCATCTATGTTTTGCCTCAGGGCTTTTTACCTTTCTTTCATTCTGTATGTCCTACTCCATGTCTGGCTGGCTGGTGACTGCCTGGCTGGGCCTCTCTTTTTCCCTCATTCTCTTCTCCTGAGCCTAGACTCCTCCTCCTACTTATTCTCTCTGCCCACCAGTCCAGCCTACACTTATTTTGCCTAGCTAGTGGCCATTTAGCTTTTAATTAGACCAATCAAGTGCCTTAGGCCGGGAAGGTGAAAGAGCAACACATCTTTAAACACATAATTAAACAAATGCAGCATAAACAAATGCAACACACCTTTACATAGTTAAAGTAATAGCCCACAACACTTCTGAAGGTCCTGTCTCTCTACACAGAGGCCTATCGAATTACTAATTCTGAGCTGTGGGTGCCATGTTTTGTTTGTTCAAATATAGTGACACTTTTGGAAATAAAATGGTCGAATTTTTATTGATAGGAGGTGATGAAAGATAAGGATGCACAGGGGACATGCTATACTCTAGTTAGAAGTCAATGAAGAGGCACCTTTGTCCCTACTGCATTCTTGGGTGTAATGGTTAATCTTGGTTATCAACATGATGGGATCTGGATCACTAGGAAACACACCACTGGACATGTCCGTGAAAGTATTTCCAGAAAAGTTTAGCTGGGAAGGCAGAGCTTTGTGCAGAGCTTCCAGTGCTGGCCTAGATAGAAAGCCGTCCAAGGAAACAGTGCTTACCATCTGCCTTCGCTTCTTGCTGTGTGTGGTGTGTGTGTGTGTGTGTGTGTGTGTGTGTGTGTGTGTGTGTATCCCTGCTGCCACTGCTGCTGTCCTCTGCTGCCATCAGACCTTTGGCCTTCCACCATGGATCCCAGTGACTCTCTAGGAGTATTCTAGGTCTTCAGCTCCAGAATGGGACTGCTGAGATATCCAGCTTTGTGTGTTAACTGACTACCTTGCTTGCCATCATTGGATTACCAACCCCTTTCTACTGTAAACCAATTTAATAAATCCTGTCTCCTAGTTCTGTTCCTCTTGAGAACTCTGCTGAATTATTTGGCTACCTGAACTCTGCTTAAGATCAATAGGAAAGCATACATTCTGGATGACAGTTCATAGTTTAAATGTCTGGGGAGATGGATCAGTTGGAAAAGCACTTGCTGAGCAAGCATGGGGACCCACCCAAGTTCAGATCCCCAACACCAATGTAAAGAGCCAAGTTTGGCTGCACACATCTGTAACCCTAGCAATGGAGGACAGAGACAGGCAGGAACCTGGAGCTTCCTGGCCAAGCACAAGTTGGTGAATTTCACATTCATTTGTGAGACACTATCACAAAAACTGAGCCACACACACATTACATACACCTATACATGAACACATGCATACATACATATATTAAAATTCCAGATTTAGAGATAACCCGCCTGCACTCAAAAATAAAAATAATAAAAAGATGCAGCATCTTCTCAAGACTTCTACATGCCATATCAGTTCAGACCAAATGGTCGGGTTACTCAGAGCTTGGTGTCTTGTTAGGAGTTGCCATGGTCATGGTTTCTCTTCACAGCAATGAAAAAAATCTAAACAATAAACAACATAACAAGTATTTGCATAGCACTTATATCATGACAACCTTATAGCTATATCCCAGAGCCAACTTAAAGTGTATTGGTGGCAAAGTAAGTAGGAAGTGGACAGATTATAGATATTTTGAAAGTAGTACTGATGGTGCTTGCTGATCCACAAATATGAGGACCAAAAAAGAGAAGAAGGAAGAATGATGCTAAGGGTTTTGATCTGAGAACAGGAAGAACAGAGTTTCCTTCACTAGAGATGAGGAGATGAGGAGATGAGGAGATGATGGGTGGCCTGTCAATCTTGTCCTGGCATATAGATGGAAGACAATCCTTTTGGATGGAGTACAATGCTGGATTAAGATAGTAAAAGGTGTTTAATCCGAATCACTGGAAAGCAGAGTTTCTGCCTACTATGATGGCAATTCTGCAGCAGGATTCTGGTTTGGGATATATTGAGTGAAATAAAATTAGATATTCTTAGGATGTTCCATGAGCAATTTGATATTCAAACCTGGAGCTTATGCTTAAAATTCTTGACATTAGATCAGAGGTAATGAACATAAAGCATGGAAAGAAAGGATCAAGTTAAAAGCCCTGAAGCAGAGGCAGAAAGAACTAGGAGAAAAGACAGAATGGGAAGAGTCAAGGGGCTGGAGAGCTGACTCAGTGATTAAGAGCATATAATGCTCTCACAGGGGGCCAGGTTTGTTTCCCAATGCCCTGTAAGTCCAGGTCCAGACAAATATGGTTTTTGTAGGAACCTGTACTCATGCATGTGTACATTGCACATGGAGAGAAAGAGAGATAGAGAGACAGAGCAGAGAGACAGAGAGAATGAAGAAGGAGAAGTGAGAGAGTTGCTCCTGAAGCCAGAAGCCAGATTGAGAAAGTGCACCAGCGGTTGCCGACTTTTAACTAAGATGGAGATGGGCGGGCCGGTCACTGGAAGGAGCAACACAGCACTCTTGATAATCATCGTAATCTCTGTTCAAGTGAAACAGAGAGGACAAAGCCCGGTGGTTGGAAATCTGGGAGAAAATTAAAGAATATTTTTCCCCAGTGTGGACAATAAAGCTTTAAAATTTCCTTGGTGGGATTTTGCTCTGAAGAGGAACAAATTATGTGATATTTGAAAGGAATTGCCTTTTTGTTTTGTTTGTAAATTTTCATGTGGCTAGGAGAAAGCTTGTCTATCTGCAGGAGGGAATGATCTGAGAGAGGAGAAACTGGTGGCACAGGAGAAGTGGTGACTACCAACCAGAAATTTGGAGGTAGGATCTGGTGTCGGAGGTGGCTCCAGTGAGAACACTGGGACTCAGAGACAGTCCGGTGGGGGATGTGTCTCAGCAGAAGTGGCAAATTAGGGAGAAGCACCACAGAAGGAAGGATGGCAGGACGGAAGAGCGAGTGCAGTGGTTATTTACTGTCTTAGTTAGACTTTCTATTGCTGTGGTGAAACACTGTCACCAAAAGCAACTTGAGGAGGAAAGGGTTTATTTTACTTGCACTTCTGCGTAGCAGTTCATCACGGAAGGCAGTCAGATCAGGAGCTCCGACAGGGCATGGACCAGGAGGCAGGAGCCTATGCAGAGGGATCCAGAGGCCATGGAGGGGTGTTGCTTACCGGCTAGCTCCTCATGGCTTGTCCAGCCTGCTTCTAATAGAACCCAGGTATGACATTGCCCAGCATGGACTGGAGCCCTCCCACATCCATTACTAATTTCAAAAGATGCCCTGCAAGCTTGCCTATAGCCTGCTCTTCTGGAGGTCTTTTTGCAACTGAGGTTCCCTCCTCTCATCTGATTCCAGCTTGTGTAAAGTTGACATAAAAACCAGCCAGCCCAGTTATTTAGGGCAGCAGAGTGTGAATGAGCTGGGGAACACACCAGGAGAGCACTGTGCAAACAGCACAGCCACCTGCATAGGACTGAGTGGGCCGGGGCAGTCCCACCTCTGAGAAGTTCCAGTTATCTCCTTTGGAGTCTGTTTCTGGGGAGAAGGGATGATGGTTAAGAGAGCTTCCTATGTAAATGTGAGCAAAAACAGTGTCCCCTTCCTCCTGTCTTTAGACACAGAGGTGCTGTGCTCCTGGTTTTCTGGCTCTTTGAACTCCTGAGCATATGCCATTATATGGTCTCCTCTTGGCCCTTCATGTTGGGCAACTCCTTGGGACCCCAGCTTTCAGACAGAAGGCTGTGGCACTTCTCAGCTTCCAAATTGTGTGAGGCAATTGCTTCAAAAAACCCCATTCTGCAATCGGAAGTATCTAATGGTCCTGCAGTTCCCTGGAGAACCATAACTCACACAGAACTCACACGACCCTTTGGCTCAGACTTCACTCAGGGGAGGAACTGGGTCTTCCTGCCCCTCCTCGGCAGCTCCCTCCAGGTCCCCAGTGCTGCTCCTGGGGCCTCTGGGATTTGACTGGGTGAAAGGAAAGACTGTTCCACATGTTCCACATGTCTTAGCTCTGTGGACTACTCTAACAGAAAGCAGAGGCCTGCTCTAAGGAGCACGAGACAGGAAGAGGGCAGTGGGGAGAGGAAAGGGAGGGACCTGTAGAAAAGGGTCGAGATCTAGGAGCCAGTCTTGTTCATCATACAGGTGACCAGAGGCTGCTTCCTCATTGGTGGTAGTGTGATCTGTAGCCATTGACAAGACACTAGAGACAGCCTTGATTTCTCTATCAACAAAATGGAGAGCAAAAACTTATCTTGTGGTGTTGTTTTCATATCACATGGAATTGTGCATGCAAAAGCCCTTAACATAGGAGCTCATGGTGGAAGAAACCATCTAGAGTCTCAGGAGACCAGGCTCTCAGTGAGGCTGTTTGTGTTCTGGACTCTCCTGAATACATACCCCATACTAGCCTTCTCTCACCTTCAACTTTTCAAGGTTGCCCCATTTCCTCCTGTTTAAAGGCCCTAGATGAAGACCTGTGTGCAGTAGGGTGTGAACAGAACCATGGCTTGTGGAAAGGGTAGAAGCCATGCTCCCAGCAAAGAAAGCTACTTTTCTGGGCTTGTTTTCAGGTAGAGGTATCCATTAGGGATTTCCAAGACAATCATGTGTGTAATGACTTAGATCAGAAATGTCCACCCAAGACTCAAGTGTTACAGATTTAATCCCAATGCAGTAATGTTCAGAGATGGGACTTTGAGGCCATGGTCAGATCATAAGCTCTAATACATTGTCAGTGGATTTTTCTTTCCTTCATAATTTTATGGGTTATTAGAAGGCAATAGGAACTCAGGCAGGGGCTGGTCACAGGGAAGGTGTCTTTGGAGTTGTCCTCTTGGGGGTTTATCATGGCCTTACAGCACCCCCATTCCCTGATGCCATGAGCCAAGCAGCTTTGCTCCAACACCTTGTCCTCACCAAGATTCCCTGCTTCATCACCACTCTAAAAAGAATTAGGACAAGGACTGAAGCCCTGCATTAGGATTGGTATTTTCTCCCTTCAAGTTGTTTATCTCCACAATGGAAAGCTAACTCACAGAGCATGTAAGCCAACTCAGCTTCAGCTGGTAGAGCACTGTGTCTTAGTTTTATTTGGTGTTTTTCGTGCACTCAACCTGGGAACCTCACTGATTCAGTGAGCCTGGCTGGCCAGGAAGTCACAGGGGTTCACCTGTCTCTGCCTCTCCAGCATTGGGTTTACAGCTTTTTATTTGCATGAGGGAGAGCTGAAGTGCTTAGAAGTTCTTTAGTGAGAGATATTGTCTCCCTAGGCCCCAGTCTCTCTCTTTTTTTTAACCTCCACCTTACTCTTTCTTCTCTGTGGAGGAAAATGATGTCTATCTAGCACCAACACCTTCTTGTACCTGTGGAATGGCTTTCATGAGAGGGCCAGCTCTGTGCTTACCCTTGCTCCTGCAAGATGGGCCATGGGTTTGTCCCAAGTGCCTTCCAGCCATTCCCTTTCTACTCCTCTAGACCACTTGGCATACTCTCAGGACTCTAAATCCCAAAGCCCATGGCCAGGGCTGTGTATTCTTCCTTCCTGTCTCTTCCCTGCCATGATGGACCGTGTCTTCACTGTATGTATCTCTGGCTGTCAGTGTGTGCCTGAGGTCAGAAAGACAGGCATCTTCAGGGAACTACAATGTTCTGCAGTCTTGGGCCCAGAACCTACCCACCTTGTTCCTACTCAACAATGCCATAGCACCATGCCTACTTCATAATTTCCAGAGAATTCTAGTTCCAAATATCAATTTTGAATTAGATATATTCTGAATTTAAACAACCTGTCTTACTTCCCTCAAATAGTGTCAGTACCATTTTCATCATTTCTCAGGTCACCTGGCCACTTTGGCCTGGGCAGGACACAGTCAGCCTGTTAATGATAATAGCATTTCTCTTACCTGAAACATGATTTTCTTCCATCTCAGACTAGTTCATCCCAATCTTGGGCTCACTCGCCCATTTGCAATTTGACTGCTGTTGACAAAGGACCTGGTCTGGAGGTAGGGGTATTGATAAGGTGGTCTCCAGAAGAATCTAAGAATCACTGAAGTTAGCGGCACGTTTCTGAGTCGTATCTCTACCAGACAGAAAAGAGTCTGGTACCTGTTGGCATCTTGAGATCTTTGCTCAGAAAGAGGGATGCATTTGTGGCTGAGATTGGAGATAGATCTCTCCAGGTTCTTGGCCTCTGTTCAAGAATGAAAGAAAAGCCCACACAGTTTAGAAAGCAGTGAGAAATCTTTAGTCAAGAGCAATACTGTGGATCATAAAAGAACCACACACCGTGGATCATAAAGGAATCAACACTGTGGACCATAAAAGAACCATACACTGTGGATCATAAAGGAAGCAATCAATACTGTCGATCATAAAGGAATACACTCACTGCAAGGGAGCCTGAGCCATACAAGTGAGAGGAAGAAAGTGCTCAAGGGCCCCAATTATTGCTTGGAGCCTTTTATGGGGTTCAAGAGAAGGAGAGGTTTGGTTGCTTACAGACATAGTTTAGGAGGTACTCTGTTTTGATCGACAGATAACCATTCCTATACGACACATGTTTCTTCCCATAATGCATCTAATTTTAATCATTTTCATATCCAATTGTGCTTAGTCATGAGATGGTAAATAGGGGGTTCTCTCTAAAAGTTCACTTTGAGGACACAGTCTACCTTATTGTACACATACTCAAAACCAGTTCATGCTGGATTGACGCACTATGTTTCATACCTGAATGTATTGGGAATATATTTGAATAGAAACTGTAAGGGTTGGGTTTTTATTTTTAAATCATTATTTATTTTTGGTTTATATGTGTGAGTGTTTTTACTGCATGTACAGATGTGCACCAGGGACATGCAGTACTCATGAGAGGAAGGCATCAGATCCTCCAAAACTGGAGTTACAGATGTTTGTGGGCCACCATGTGGGTGCTGGGAACTGAACCTGGGTCTTTGGAAGATCAACCAGTGCTCTTAACCGCTGAAACAGCTCTGCAGCCAAGAAACCACAAGTTTGATGACATCTCAAGGAGAGATGGAACTCACCCTGCTGTTCACAGGGCGAGTTCATTCATCCTATGCAGGTGTCAGCCCTATGTTATCAGCGGGTTGTGAGGCACATTGTTTGGAGTGCAGTCTTTGTACACAGTACTTACAGCTAAGAATCTCAGGCTTCCAAGAGCATTATTATCGGAAAAGGAATGGGTATCACCTAAACCCAGTGGAGTTCCCAGTTACTAAACTCTTCCCTATGCTTGCCTGCTTCACACTGGCTAAGGTTAGAGAAATAAAACACGCTTTGTCCTCTTGTTCCTGGAGGAGACTCATTTTGTAAAGTAGCAGGTGTTGATGAAAATGGACTTATTAGCATCTAATCTATCATGTAGTATTGAGTAATTGTGGTGATTTGAAAGAAAATGGCCCCCAAAGGGAGTGGCACTATTAGGAGGTGTGGCCTTGTCAGAGGGAGTATGTCACTCTGGGGGCGGGATTTGAGGTTTCCTAGGTTCAGGATACTGCTCAGTGTCTCAGTTCATTTCCTGTTGCCTGCATATCAAGATGTAGCCAGCAGCATGTCTGTCTGCCTGCACGCCACCATGCTCCTCGCCATGCTGATAATGGACTGAACCTCTGAAACTGTAAAGGAGTCACCCCAATTAAACGTTTTCCTTAGAAGACTCACCGTGGTCATGGGGGTCTCTTCACAACAATGAAACCCTAATTCAGACAGTATCCATCCCTCGCCTTGAGTGTAGATGCAGCTTGGCCTCGGTTACTTGTGGGAAACATTCTGATGTGCTCAGTCCAAATTCACCAGAACCTAATTAAAAGCAGAGGATCTATCTCTGGAGCTCACAGGAGGAGATGAAGGGCCAGCTGTGATCAGTGCATTCCTCTGAGCCTATCAGAAGCGATAATCAGCCCTTCCTTTAGGAAGAGATAAAGCTGGGGGAGGCACTGCAGGGAAGAAGGGGCACCTGACAAAAATCCTTTGAAAAGATTTCCACAAGGCCAACTTGATATTCACCAAAGATGGCTACATCTTGGCTACTACCTAGGTTTTACAGCCAGGGCAAAGGTAGATAGCAACTCTGCTTGTTTCTTTTGGACCACACTTAGGCAGATTCCTCCGGGTTTGTTTATGTTGGCTGCCTACAGTGACTTAGGAGCCTGGAGGAGAGAGCCAACTGTCCAATTATTGTAAGCTACTGAAGGCAGGGCAGGAAGGTGGGAATTGATGACACAGCCAGGATTCAGATTCAGCAGTCAGGAATTGGTGATTTTTTTCTTTAATGCCAAGGTATTTTAAAATACTGCTCCTGGTTCCACCTGATACCTACAAATAGATTTCAGTGTTCTGAGGCCACCCGTGGCCTATCTGTCCACATGCCTCCCAACCTAACCCTATGCCTTCGTTCTCTTTCTTTAGAAAATACAAATAAAAAACTCAGAAATAAAAACATAAAATCAGAAACCATAATATACAAGCAAAAGACCAGTCAGAAAAAAAGTATGCCTAAACCAAGTAACACTGAGACAAAAAAAAAAAAATACCATTGAGTTTGTTTTGTGTTGGCCATCTACTGTTGGCATGGTGCTTATCCTTAAATGTGTTTTATATACCCAATGAAACACCATAGAGAAAAACAGTTTTTCTTTTGCAAGAGTTTGTTGATTGGAGATGGTGTCTTGGTTAGGGATTGATGGGGGAAGTACTTCTGTGTATGTTTATCTTATTGATTGTTTAATAAAGTTCTATTTGGCCAATAAAACAGCAAGTTAGACAGGACTAGGAGTCAAACAGGATTCTGGGAAATGTACTAGCGAAGTTGTGATCCAGGCCAGAAGTGACATAGCAAGGAGACTCATATTTGAGCAAGGAGAAACAGGAAGTTCTCTTTTTTCCCTTCCTCCTCCAGCGGCGGGAATGTGAGCCACCGGCAAGGAGGGACTCCAATAAGGCATCCGATAAGTCTTATAAAATATATAGATTTATGATAATTAAGACTGAGCTAACAGATGAGAATCCTAGTCATTGGCCAAGCAGCTTTGAACCTAATACAAGTTTCTGTGTATTCATTTGGGCCCTAACTCAGGCAGGCGACTGGCGTAAAGCACACACATGGCGGTGGGGCTCCGTGGATTTTGGCGGAAAGGATTATTGTAACAAGGGATGGGTATTGTTCTTTTGTTTAAGATAAAAGTGCGCTAGGTGGGACACAAACACGAGAGATACATTAATCAGTTTATTAAAGGTGGAGAGCAAGAGAGAAGGGAGGAGGGAGGGTGGGAGAGAGAGAGAGAGAGAGAGAGAGAGAGAGAGAGAGAGAGAGAGAGAGAGAGAGAGAGCGTAAGTGGGAAGGGGTCTGTCTTTTAAAGGGGTCCTTTACACCTGCATGCAGACAGTACTCATGGAACCCTGGGCTGATCAGAGCACTGCCTGAGTGCATTTTGCCAGGTAACAGGGGCAGGCCAGCATGATGCCTGAACCTTTCACTGGGGGCTTGTTTCCAGGTCCCCTGTCAGTGGTAGACTCCATTTAGCTTGAACCTGTGCTGGCCCTGCACACACTGCCACAGCATCTGTGGGATCATATTTGCATCAGTCCTGCTATATCTGGAAGACTGCTTCCTTGGTGTCATCCATCCTTTCTGGCTCTTAAAATCTTTCTGTCTGCTCTTCCACATAAATTCCTGAGCTCTGAGGGGAGAGCCTTAATGAAGACATCCTTTTTGTACCGAGTGTTCCAAAGTCTCTCACTCTGCTCATTGTTCAGTTGCAGGTCTCTCTCTTACTCCCATATACTGCAAGAGGAAGTTCTCTGATGATGGCTGAGTGAAACATTTATCTATGGGTATAGCAGAATATCATTAGGAGTCATTTTATTGCTATGTTGCTTTGGCAAAACAATAGTATTTGGTTTTTCCCTAGGCTCTTGGTCTATCTAGTGTCAGGTTCTTGCCCACCTGAGCAATGTCAGGCAACAGTGCCAACTTGTGGCGTGGGCCTTAAATCATATTGGATTGGTTACTCCCAGAACATCTGTGCCAACATTGCACCAGCCTATCATTGCAGATATCAGGGTTTGTAGTTGGGTAGCTATTTACCTTTTTCCTCTAGTAATGTACAGATACTTTCCCATACAATGAACACTGGTCAGTTGGGGGGGAGGCTCTCGTTAGGCACTGGTTTGTGTATCTAATGGATTATGTAAGGGCTTCACCATCAGTTTGTGGAGAGCAACCAATAGCTTGGCAATATCATGAGTTGTCTGGGGGTTTCCATAGTACCCCTTTAGCCAACAACTCAATTAGCTGTAACTCATCCCTGGCACTGGCACTGGAAGTTTCACTTGCTGGCAAAAGATGCTTAGTTGGAGCATTGTTTCCCTAATTATTTGGTGGCTTCATTTAGACTTCTTTCATATATGTGTGTATGCATACCTATGTGTTTATAATATATATATATATATATATATATGTTTAGATAGATATAAGTTTATGCTGTTGTAGGTTTCTGTATGACCCCTCAGATGATCCTTAGCGTTAGTTGCCCCCCTACATTCCTCCCTTACCCCCTTTCCCTCTCTCTCTCCATTTAATCCTTCCATTCCAGTCCCCTCCCTCCAGTTTCTTTCTAAATATATATTCTATTTCCCCTCCATATTCCCCCATTAGTACTTTATTTTATACCTAACCTCTATGGTTATAGAGATCATAGCAAGCCTATCAAAGGCTTAAAAGCTAACATCCACATATAAGAGACAGAAGCTCCTGCTTCTAAATTATATGCTTTTATTCGACTTTGCTTTGCAAACCACTCCCCGCCACAAACCTTCTACCAATAAAAGGCGAAGAAATGTCTACATCATTTATTTCCAGAAACAAGTTGTCTTTGGAGTGGTCGTTCTTCATTATGATCTGACCCTTTGTTTCTTCCCTTCTTGGTAATAGAATTGAGCCTGCAGATCTTCACTCATAGATAGAAGACACTTTGTGAGAAAGCCGAGACACTTTATCTGTGTTGACAACTGTCTAAAGTTCCATTGGCATTTTCTGACTTGGTAACTTGGACTGTAATTGCTTCCATGTGACGTCTCTAGCAAGCAGTATGTCGGAGCCGTCACTGTGGATTCTAGACCTATCATACTGCTATGCAGAAGTCATTGAGAGATCAAGAGAAAAGCCAGCTCTCCTCTGCAGGGATTTTCATCTTGATGATGAATCATTTCAGATCATGAGTCTATCCTCTTCATAAATAAACTCCTTTCTTTGGTGGATATTTATAAGGAGCCACTCAAGGAAACCACAAAAACCATGGAAAATTAGTTTAGATTAATGTTCTTTCTGAAACTCTTGGTCTAGTGTCTGCAATGCATACATGGTCATCACTTGATATGCATTTAATGGAGTCAGGGCAATGTATTCAAGAAACCACGATGTACTTCCTGGACATCAAGGCAAGACATTTGTTTCAAAAGCCAAAGATTGCTAACAGACATAGGGGAGCCGGGGTAGATGGTAACTCTTCTATAAGCCCTGGGCACAGCACTGCATTTGAGATATTCCTCTATCGCTTACTCATCTGGAAGCCCAGTTCCAAACTGGAGCTGAGCAAACACAGTCAAGAATATGAACCAGACACAGCCTGCCCTCTGCAGAGCTCATTCCAGCATCCAGAGGTTATTTCCTAGCAGACTCCCTGTGCTCTTGGGAGGGTGCCACTTATACTTCCGGACCATCAGTAACTGTAGTAATCTCTATTCAGGGTGCTTACATGAGACATACATTTCTGATCATTGATGATAACCTGCTTCTCTGAGCTCTGTGTGTGCTGATTACAGTACCAGTCCAGTGCTCGGAGACTTACCGATAACAGACCCATGAAGAAGTAAGGGAGGGAGCCATCCTCCAGATAGAAGAAGCAGCTCACAGAAGACAGAATGTGCTTCAGTGGTGCAAGAGGAACTAGTGTCCAGCTCAGCCTGGTTCCAGTATGGGATGTGTTCTCATTGTTAGATCATGGACCAGCTAGCGGCTCTCTCCCTCTCCCCTAAAGCATGCCACACACTCCCCCTCTCTCAAAGCTGCCTACAGAGTGCTCCTGTAGACTCAAAACTCTCACCAAGAGCTGAATTCTCTCCTTCCACCTTGTAGCTGTGAGACAACCTTGAATCATAACTTAATTTCACTACTGATTTCCGCCTTCTAGCACAGAGGTTAAGTCACATGGAACCTTCCTCCAATGTCTCTGAAACCCCTTTTGTCTGATGGCACTGAAGAGTCTGTCGCCCTTCATGATTTCTTTGCTCTATCTTCAGTGCAAAGGCTTAACTCCTCTAATATTCCAAAACTGAAGATTCTTTTCCTTCAGGGCCCCCATCCTGCTATACACAGCACCGGCCCCCTGTTAATGTGCTCCTGCTCCACAGCCTTGATGGCTGCCTGTGGCTGCAAGCTTTGCATGCTCCTAATAAAGCTCACTAGAAGGGTGATTTTGTCTCAGAGTCCTAGTCTCTCTCTCTCTCTCCCTCTCTCTCTCTCTCTCTCTCTCTCTCTCTCTCTCTCTCTCTCTCTCTCTCTCTCTCTCTCTCTCGTGAGTAGTGAGGTGCACAGACTCCAGGCTGTGACCAACTAAAGTCTGATGTTTAGTTCCATTGTTCACTCACACTGGGCCCTGGAGCAGAGTCTCGGTTTCCTTACCTGCCCATGCCAGGGTTGGAATTTTCTGCTGCCACAATTCTTGCCACCCAAAGAGAAGTTCTAGTTCTAGGAGGGATGGATGATACCAGAGATTTCCCTTTCTATACATGTGGGAGTGAGGAGGAACCACTCCTCCGGTGGTTTGATTTGAGGCCTGACTGCTGGGAAGAAAGGAATACACCCCTACTCTAAAGTCCAAATAATGTTTCTCACAGAGGACATCCTCCCTTGGAAAGGGAGTCCAGGCTGGCAAGCATGACTTAACAGAAAGTTCTAGGAGTTTCAAGAAAAAGAGCTAGGTTGGTCAAAGGACCCTTTAAGAATCTACTCATCTGTCACAAATGTCATGTTTCTAAAATTTCAAAGACTCTTCCTTCTTTCCAAGTCATCTTTTACTCATCATATTCTGATTCCAGTACTGGGAACCCTTGGAAAAACTCCTGAAGCCAACCTCCACTGGTTTGACCATTGAGCCTGAGTGTGGGTCATAGCCTTATGATCAACAATCTGTTGACCATTGCTGTAGAATGGGCAAATCCCTTCCATGGTGCATTCACTAAAAGGGACAGAGGACTCTTCTCTAACCCTTTGTGTGTGTCAATGGCTTAGATTTCTTCAGAACACCACCACACCCCCTTACATAGAATAAGACAGATGTAATGCTTGAGCCTGGGGAGGGAGCTATGAATGGCATCTTGATTGATCTCTTTTGAACTATGGGAGTGAGAAAGATGAATAGGAAAAAGGGGTTGGCATCCAAGTTCATGACATGAAGCATCCTGGAAAAAATGAGATGGGGTAAAACCCTTCATAGGAATCTGTGAAGATCAAACAAGGTGACAGATGTTCAGTTCTCATCCCAGAAGGTGACGCCTGTGGAGTTCTCTATAGGTGGTGATAATCCTGTGCACTGTTCCCTGTCACTGGAGTTCCCCACTGGGCTCCAGCAGAGCACACAGGGCCTAAGCAGCAAGTCCAAGGCAGGTAGCTTCAGCCCAGTAAAGGAGGCTACAATCTGAGCCAGGAGAAGTCATTGTAGGTGTGAGTGAAGTAACTGGCTAAGCCTCTCCAGGCTTCTGTCTAGTGATTACTGAAGTGAGGTCAGTGCAGACAAGTAAAATTATGTCAAACTAGTATAGGTTAACCTCGGGGAATCCGAAGGGCTCCCAGCACTATAGAAAGAGCAGAGGGGCACTTTGCAAATAGGAAGGAAAATTCTTTGAATCTTAGAAACATGATAGAATAGTAGGAGTTTCCCCAAATTTGATGATGCTCTTAAGACTCCTATGAGATGACTGAGCTGAAAGAAACTTTTCTATGAGTATTTTTAATTAGAAATAGGAAACAAATTTTGATGAGACCTCTGCATTACCTCTGTCCTCGTTATTACGGCATTGCTCTGAGAAGGCAAAGGGCATCCAGCCAAAGGTGTGAAGGAGAACATTTTCAAGTATTATGAAGATGTCTGAGTCAGATGATGGAAATGAAGGGATTGGCTACAGTCTGTGAGGTTTGTAACACTAGCCTAAATTTTGTTGTGATTTCTATTGTCATGCAACACAAAAATTCACTTTCGTACCTAGTTATATTTTATAATTTTGGCTACTTTTTCTTAGGTGCCTAAGACTGTAAAATCTCTAGTTTCCATGGTGCCAAGACCGGCACATCATTGACTCCCTTTTGATACAGTGTGTGTGGAAAGGAGCTTTACGTATGCAGCTTACGTTAAGTTCCCTTTGTGTTATATTCAAGTGCAGGAGTGTTTATCTCCGTTCATGGCTTCAGAGGGCTCAGTCTATTGGCAGCTGGCCGCATGTGCCTGGGCAGAGGGAGTATGTGGTAGAAGACAACTATTCACATCAGGGTAGACAGGAAGCAGCAGAAGACAGCAAGAAGGAGTCGTGGATAATAGACTCAAGTGAGCTACTTCTCAAAGTAGGCAGAGTCCCTCCACCAGCTAGGGAGCAACCACTCAACACACAAGTCTCTTCAGAAGATGCTTCATACCAGAAGCCCAGCATTGGCCAAGGGTAAGGAAAGACATTCAGAAGGAGAAACCAGGAGCCAATGGCGAGACAGATGAAAGGAAGAAGCCCTGCCTTGTTAAAGACTGAGGCAATCAATTGAGGCAAGGACAAGAGAAGCTGAGGAGACAGGTGGGTACAGTGAAGCCAGGTGTCGGCAATTAAGGAGAGCAAGCAGGAAGATGACGTGGCAGAAGAGAAGAGAGTAAGAATTCGGCAAGAATGAGGCCCTGGGAAAGGACAGAGAGGCCTATTTGAGGGGCCTCATCTCAACCAGCAGCCTCCCTCAAAACAAGCAACTGTGGTTCCTGATAGAAGCTGACACATGCTCTCTGCAGAGCGGATGCAGGCCAAGCTGAGTCCATCATGCTGGGAGCAAACTAGGAGCAGGTTCTGGTGGGGGATCCACGTCAAAAGGATGTCTTTCTCCCTTAGGATCCAGGGCTTCATCCCCTCTAATTGAGCAAGACAACCTGGCTCAGAAGCCTCTGTCCTCTGTCTCCATCAGACTAACAGGAAGTGAGAGGAAGCCAGGGCCTTCAAGCAGAAGGGTCCTGAACTGACAAGCCCTGTCTCTTTGAATTTCCACCTGGATGTTGCCTTGTTCTTTCTTTCTAGAGAAAGCAGCTGTACAAATCATGACTCAGTCAGCTCCACTGTGTCTTCCAGCCTGCTTCTGCAAGGATTCATCCCTGGTGGAACTGCCATTCCCTACCCTGATAGACAAGAAAAGGGAAGGTGTGTGTGTTGGGTTGGGGGGGGGGGCAAGAGGCTAGCCAACTGTGCAAATAGGGCTGCCTGCTGAGGCTGCCTGCCTTCAGAATGTATGCGGGCTGTGCATGAAGGGCGGGGTCTGCTCTCTGGCGCCCTCTGCTGTAGCTAAGAGATTTAGATATTAGAGTGGGCGGGTGCAAGAGTGGAAATTGCAGGCAAGGGCCATATGGGTCGCAGATGGCCAGGGTGCAGGTTGAGAAGATGAGTCAAATGGGAAGGTGGAAGGTAAAACTGAGTCATCACCAATGAGCCACACCTTCCATGTGCCCCATGCTATAGGGAACCTAGAACTGTGCGTGTCAGAACAGAAGGAGATGTCAGGGCTTACCCCGTCCCACCCCTTGGCTTGTTGGATGAGCAACAAACACATCTTGGAAAACACACTGTTGGTAAAGTTGAGGAACCCCTGATACAGGCAATGCAGGACAGCAGTTGACTGGTGGGTGGCCAGGGGAGTTGTCACATCCTCTTGCTTTATATAATCAAGTGTTTAGATGGGACTTAGAATGGACTGAGTAGGGGAAGACGATGGGGAAAGGGCATCACGGTACTCTAGGAAGGGCGTAGTACCGGAGTAGAGGTGGCTACGACAGAGCCCTAAACGGTTGCAAAAGCAGGTGGTGGACACGGAGATCACACCCTAGACAGTCAGCCTAGAGCCTCAGTGTTTCCCTGAAGTTTTCAAAGCAGTTGGAATGCGTTATTGGAACTCACTGTCAACCTGGAAGAACACCCTCCAGAGATGAAAAAGTGAAGAAGCAGGCCTTTGCATTCCAGGCACGTTAAATGAAAGAAAGTCACATAGAGACATCCTAGTCAGATTGTTGAATTGTGAGAATCTATTTTAAAATCTCTCATGCACCGAAGCAGTAGAAACAAAGGACTTGAAAAGGAATATCCATCAAGCCAGTTCCAGAGGCCGGTACTCCGAAACCCTGTAAGAACGTGGATTAATTGCATAGCCACGATGTTTTGAAAGAGAAGATGAGGACCTGAGAATGGCAAATCCAGCCAAGTCCATCATTCCAAAGTGAAAGCAGTCCAGAAATGCATCTGCTGAGGGAATACAGCACTCACATACCCCATGTCTTAGGTCAGGTTCTCTGGAAAGCAGTCCCAAGATGAAGGGCTGGGAGCTTAACAGAGAATGTGTTCCAGAACAATGGGGGAGGGCAGGATGGAGGACAAGAGAGTTGAGTAGAAGGAAAACCTGGGCTACAGGAAGCACCAGGAGATCCTCAACCACCCATCAGTACAGGGAGCTCAGTAACTGGAGGAAATCCTCAAGGGTGATGCTGGACAAGACAGGAAGAACCTTAGCCCCACTGTGCCTGTCCTTGAGAGGAGGCTAGCCCAAAGCAAGGATGTGATCTTGCCCTGGGAAGCTCCCTTATACTTCCCGAAATTCTGAGAGGGTCTGACTTGTGACCATCACTAGATAGGGCTGTAAGCACTGGAACTAAAGGGATGCAGCAGTATCTTTAACTAAGTGTGTACTTTGGCCAGCTAGTGAATGAATATGCTAATATAAAAATGCTATGGTTTTCTTATTCTTTCTTTTAAAAAGATTGATTCATTATTTTATGAACAGGAGTGTTTTGCCTGCATGCATATGTGTGTACTACATACATGCAGTGCCCAAGGAGGCCAGGAGAAGGCATCATATGCCTGGGAACTAAAGTTGCAAATGGTTGTGCTGGAAACCAAACCAGGATCCTCTGCAAGAGCAACAAATGCTCTTAACTGTGGAACCATCTCTCCAGCCCCTTCCAAATCTTTCTTAACACCAGACTTTGCCGGTTTATAGATTTTAAAGACGTTGCAAAACAAATTTGACCCTTTGGATTCTCCATCTAATTCTCAGTTTCAGAAACACCTCCCACAGGCCAGTGGCATCTCACACAGCCATTTAAAGAAGACCCCCCACCCCCATCTCATTTTGTAACCAATGACAAATGCATTAATAAGATTATAAGGTTGTGTTGGCAGGATTTACAACAGTCAGACTTCCATTTGTCTCGCAGAAACACAAACTTAAGTATGACGAAACCATGGCCGCTATTTTGAGACGGGGACTTAGCAAAGAGTTTCTGGATCCTTGAGAGCCTTGCTGAGAAGATAATTTCATTTCCACAAATGGACTAATCAGTATGGAAGGGCTGTGAGGAGAGACAGCATGAAGGCTTTGCTTCTATTTGTTACACTTACATTTTTTTACATAAAGAAAATGCCACCACATGTGGTGATGCATACCCACCAGCACTCTCAGGAGGTAGAGATTGGCGGGTCTCTGGGAGTTCAAGCCCAGCTTGGTCTACATAGAGAGTTCTAGGCCAGCTGGGGCTATATACTAAAACCATGTCTAAACACACACTATACACCCAAATAAAAATAGATCTTTAAATCTTCCTCAATGAACACACAAAATTTTAAAAATTAAATATTATTTCAAATCAACTCATGTGACAGCCTATATTGTAAGAACACAAACTTTCACAAAGATATTACTATATCTAGAAAAGGGGAATAAGAAATGAGCAGCATTATCTTCCTTTTCTTCCTTCATTATTTCAAAGTTTTATCCACAACATTTTCCTCATGCAACATAATATAACAACAACAAAATATTTCTCAGACACTCAGAGAAGAAATTTTAATGTTTGTTCTGTTTTTAAGATCCCTGCCACCCTCTCTCTACCAAGGAGAGTTCTAAAAAGTGTTCTAGAAAGTCCTGTGTGAACCTATTGGCACAGTCCAGATGGAGGACAGCCAGGTGGTAACAACTCAATGCTTAAGTTTCTCCTGTGAACTGTGACCTATTATATCATTGTAGTGGCATCTTGCTTTGCCAGTGAACTTGTGATGGTGGCCACACCATATGGGCATGGCTTCAGGTGTTCAGATGTGATCCCTTATAAATTAGAGGGGCTGGCTCGCTCTCTTGGATTTCGGTGAGAGCATCTTCTGGAGCAGGAAGACCATGGTGGTTATTTACTATTATTTGTGTAGGTGCTTCCCTAATAAATACCTATTTATCATTAAAAATAAAAAAGAAAGTCCTCCTTCTTAGGTACCCTAACAACATCCCCCATAGCTACTGAGCTAAAGCATGGGCACGATTGGTCTATCTGGTATCAAGTATGCTTCTGAGATCATTAGAGCCCAGGATGAGGGTGAGTCATTAAATCCCTCATGCCTGGTGGTGCAACAGAGGGCAATGTTCAGTTTTTCCACAGCAGGAATCCACATAGGGTCAGATTAGCTTACCCTTTGTGTGCTGTGTACACCTCCTCGACTCCATCACACCTGATACTGAGGATGTGTGCCTAGGCCACCACAGTCTGAAGATTAAAGCAAATCCCCACCTGTAGGATGGGAAAAGGTAGATTCCCCACCTCCACCCCCTATTCCCACCCCCCACCCCATCCCCACCCCCCACCCCCGCCTCTAACCCTTTACCTTACTTGACTTTCCCATTTTGCCATAACAAATGAAAGGTCAGGCTCCTGTTTGCTTATTGTCTCTTTGCTCAGTAGGGTGGGGCTGGGGGTTCTTTTATTGGATAACATTTCCCAAGTGCCTTTACACACTAAGCAGATGCTAGGTGAATCAGTAGTTCCTGCGATAAAAGAGTTGATGAACTTTCCCGGACAGGGATGAAGATCTCCTTACCAGGACATGCCTCTCATGAAAGATCTCCTCATCCCTCTCCAGAAGAGAGGAGGAACCAACAAAAAGTTGCCTGAAACAGGGCCCCAATTCTTATTTCATTGGTGTCCAATGCCCAGGATGCCATTAGAAAAATCCTGGTCTTCAGCTATGTGCAAACGGTAGTCTTGTGCATTGTCGGCACCAGACATCCTCTGCTGGCTTACAGGCAGATGCTCTTAGGGAGGACACAGAAGTAAATCACCTTAAAACAAGTTAAGTGGGAAACAAGCCCAATAAACACATTTTGGATTAAGAAAAGAGATAATTTGATGAACTACATGAAATGAAAATACATAAAAAAGACATTGATTAAAATTGTCATTAGAAAAAGATACAAGTGGAATGAGTCTGGAAGCCACTATAATTATCAATGTTGATTACACTTTTGGAAACTGCCAGTGAGTTTCTTGTCTTCATTGTCATTTTTGGACCATTTGACTCTCTCTTGATGTGCAAATTTTACCTTTGCACTCATATTCAAAAATGTTTCCTGTGATTTAAGATGGGAAGAAGTGGACCTAAACTGTAGGCAGCTCATGGACGTGGTTCAGTCAGTGTTAAGTGAGCATCTTAGAGATGGCCACAAGACTTGACCATTGATTCTCATGGGTTCTGGAAAGAGGAATACCACCAACACTGGATCTCTGGATACCCCCTCTTGTTTCACACTTGGAATATCCATGCCATTAATTCTCCTTGAAGTGACACTTTCCTCTCATTACCCACCCACCGACCGCACTGTCTGCAAGAGAGCTACATCTGTGGTCAGCTGTTGTCATGTTTCTATGTTACTCTACTTAGTACCCAGGCTCCAGGAGTAGTTATGGCTATAATTATGGTTGGCTGAAGGATTACTTGTACAGAAGCCATCTGGAACATAGTGATCTGGGACATGTTATCTGGGATTCTAAGAGGCATATGTGTACCTTTACCACAAAAGAACGGGCTACATTCTGGGGTAAGGGTTGGTGATTGGTATAATCCTGCATGTGCCCAGGAGGGATCTAGAAAATGAAGGAGGCCCAATTCTAGATACATCCATCCGTCTGCTCTCCTCTGGAGCAAGGCCTACTTTGTATCTGCTAATCAGGCATTAACTAGTCAGACTGGCCTGCATGGAACTGGAAACATGTCTAGGTGGTTTGGCAGCTAGTCCCTGGGCAGCAGGAGGGGCTGAGAAACATGATTGGCAGTGATGAATGAGACATGACCTTTGCATCCAACTCTTCATGAACATCTCCCCCAGACAGCCCTGGAGAGCTGCTACCAATTGACTATGTTGGTATTTCAATATGCTCCTCTTGATACTCTATAATGAATATAAAATTGAGTCCCTACTCCTCTCTTTAACACCCCTTACCTGTCTCAACTGTTCCTTTCTTCCTTAACAAAGGAGAAGCAAAGTTACCACCACCTGTTTATTCCCATTGTTTATAGTCTTTCTGACCACCTCGAGAGATAAGCTGAGTGTACCCACACTTCCTGTGCCCCCGCCCTTCCTGTGCGCCCATGCTTCCTGTGCCCCGCCCCCACGCTACCTGTGCCCCGCCCCCACGCTTCCTGTGCGCTTTATTCTACCTAGCGTTTCTTCACTGCATTTACCATTATCTAAAATGCTACACAACTGTGGGTTCATCATCTGTCCCCAGACTGGAAGCTCTGTCAGACAGGAACTTTCTCTTTTATCGCCTGCTTTATAAGAACAAAGTTTGCCATACAGGAGGAGGAGAAAAGAAGAGAGAGAGAGAGAGAGAGAGAGAGAGAGAGAGAGAGAGAGAGAGAGAGAGAGAGAGAGAGAGAGAGAGAGAGAGAAAAGCAGAAGAGAAAAGAAAGACAAGGAGAGAGAAGAGGGAGAGGGAGGGAGAGGAAGGGAGGGAGGGAGGGAGGGAGGGAGGGAGGGAGGGAGGAGGGGAGAAGAGAGAAACAAGACATCAAAGACAAGAGATGCATTTAAAAAAAAAAGAATTTTTCCATTGATTTTATTTTAAATTTGAACTTCCATAAAAGGTGGTTAGTTGCATTGCATCCAAGCATAGTTGTCACATGAACTTCAGATGAGCCCAGAGAGGACCTTTGTCCCTACCATCAGGTCCAGTGGCCAGAGAAATCAGTCCTGTAACTGAATTTGCAATTGCTCAGCCTTGTAGTGGTCCCAGTCACAAGTGTCTCCAAGAGGTTATTTTAGGAAGTGGGTAGTGACAGTGATAGTGGGCGCTAGAACGGATGGGGCCATGACTGGACTTCTTCCACCTAAAATGATGGTGACGTACAAGAAGGGACCCCAGGGTATCCTAGGGTTGAGAAGCCCCAATGGGGTACCAACTCCCCGCAAGGACACAGCTCAAAAGAGGACCTAAAAGAGAAGTAAACTTCCAGTTTCTGAGAAGCAGTACTGTTCCCTTCCCTCCTGCAGGCTTTCACTTTCATTTTCCTTTCTGTTTCTCTCTCTCTCTTGGAGACACCCACAAGCCAGTTCCCAGCAGAAGAGGAGCCATTGTGCTACGGGAACACGTGGCGTGCGCATGCGCGTTGCATGCCTCTTCCGCTGCCAACTGAGGGCTCACACGTTGGTGTGCTGGGACCCTGAGGATGCTATGCTGCCTGGCTGGCTACGGCCTGAAGGTGCAGAGCTGGCTGCACGGCTCCTCCTGCTCCGATCCCCACCACCCTGGCTCCTCTGGGTGGGCTCATCGGCCAGCTTGACCTTCTCATGCTCCTCCTTCAGGAAGAAGTCCACCAACAAGCTCTTCTCTTTCTTGATCTGGTCGCTGATGTCCGTGGGGATGTCAGGAATCATCCAGTCCACGAGGACACTCAGGAACATCACCAGGTTCTGCCGAATCAAGGAAGAGATATGAATGGTGAGGCTTGGCTGGGTGGTGTGATACATGAGGTCACAGGTGGACACTAGCTCACCACTGTCCACCCTCTCCCCTTCAGAGTGACCATCCTGGTGCTGAAGACGTGGTGAGAAGGGAAGAAACCGAGCAGAATGCTAGGCATTCTTTACCGGTGAGCCTGCGTCCTTTGATGTCCTTACTGATAATGGTGCCCCATTAGTAAAATTCAACCTACCCCTGGAGCAGCTTTGAGTAGGGATGAGTTAATAATACATGTCAAATACTGGCAATGACAAGACATGGTAAGTAACAGCTAGCCAGTGGGCCTTCCTTTCAGGAGGACCCAGAGTGCACCGTTACACCATCCACAGAGTGTCTTGTCATGCCCTTTGTCCTAACACTTCCAGGCTTGCTCTAGACTGGGGTCTCCAAGGAAGTGACCACAAAGCTTTCTACTGGAGCCTCCAGAGAAGTGACCACAGAGCACAGTGGCCTCTGTAGGGCTGCCACTGTGGCAGTTGCCCCCAATCATCTCCCCAGCTGTCTCTCTGTCTTCAATATTAGGGACCTTAGTTGTTTTCACTGATATGGCTTTAGCCCAGCCCACCAACGTCTCATAGTCTCCTCATTCTGGCACTATCAGGGACTCTCTGCTGGCAATTCTCTTTGGTCGATGCCAGGCTTTTGTATACACTTGCATGCAGTCCCCTGCTGCGCCACACCCCTGGGATATACAGGTGGGCTAGGAAAGCCTTTCCTGGGAGCATTTGCTCTCTGAGTGAATGAATATCAGGCTATGGTGCCTGGCATGGACCAATACAAGCCCGCATGTTCTGATTGCTGCTCATTTCTCAAGTCTATGCTCCCCACACATTCACCCAACACATCCCTCAACTTGTGATCATTTTCTGTCTGCAGAATACATACTTGGGTGTCTCCTCATTCCCCTTTGGGGAACCAAGACAGTCACAACCCTGGAACTCTACATCATGGTCCTGGGAGCTCAAGGAAAGACCTTGGGAACAACTGCTTCCAGAGGCTCCCAGTTATTTAGACTCTTCCTCTACCCACTGCCAACGACGTGAGAGGCCTGTGACATGTGACATATGGGTAAGTCAGGAGATGGAGTAGGTGAAGGGGGCAGCAGGGGTTGTCTAGGCAAGTTTGCAAGCATATCACCCCATCTCTACAGAGGAAGAATAGCGTCTTCTTTGGGTGAAAGACTAGCTGGTGGGCTTCTCTACATCCTGGACTGGAGTCTGAGGGGCAGGACACCCTAGAGCCCCCCAGAGACCTGCCTTCAGGGAATACAAAAGCCAAGGGAGCTGAAGAGAAAAGGATTGGCTTTGTGCTCTGGCCCCTGCTCAAAGATCAACAGGACCCTGAGTGGGAACTCGGAGCCCTGGAGCCCAAAGAAGCTCAGGGACCACGCAATTGGAGCTGTTGCTATTGTCAAAGATAGGAATCATGAGCTCAAGTTTGCTATTCATTCCAGGGTTGGCTAGATGACTCTGCCAGCCCCTCCAACCAGATGTCTCCATGGTAAACAATGCTAACAAAGGAGAGACCCAAGAGCTCAGAAAGAAAGTTGCCGAACTTGAGCCCTTTCTCAGGCTGACAGAAGGGATGTGCTGTTTGTCTGTCCTGGGGCTGAGACTCTGGTTTCAATAGCTCCTCATTTTCTTTTCTTCTCCAGTTTAAGTATCGCCACTCTGCAACTTACTCTACATCTGCCTGATAACTCTGCTCCCGGTCTTATTTATCTTTTGGCCAAGTCCACCCATTCAAAGAAGCTCTCTCTGGGGACTCCTCCTGCTTTACATTTATTGCTGCCTGCCACATGTGAACTCCCCTATGTTGCAGCACACAAATGGGCCTCTATCCCTTGCCCTCCACACTCAGATTCAACCAACCGTGAATCAAAAATAACAGAAAACAAAATCACACCGGCGGGGACATGTGCAGGCTTGTGCTGCTCAGTGTTTCTTAGACAAGACAGTTCAACACGTTCATGTGGAGTTTGCATCGCATTAGTTATCGTGTCATCTAGCAATGATCCAGAGGGTACTGGTGGGTTACACGCAAATGTGATGTCGTTTGTTACAAAGGACTTTAGCACCCTTAGGTTTTGGTATCCCAGAGAGGTATTAACACTCGAGCCCATGTAAAAAGATGACTGCACCATAAGCATATGGCTACGAAGGGCAGGCAGAACACTTTCGCAGTCTTCCCCAGGCATCCTGCATCCTGTCTAACCGTCACCTGAACAACTCACCTGGAAGATGATCACGAAGGCCAGACGGGCAGACAGAACAGACCAGTACTGCTTGGAAAACTCATATGGGTTTGGTGCCCAGGGTGGCTCTCGGTAATCCTTGAACCTGCGCAAAGAAAGATGGAATGCTCAGAATGGGTGGGGACTGAGAGGTCGGGGCAGACGGCTCAGCTGGTGAAGTTCTTGCTGCAAAAGCATGTAGGCCTGAGTTTGGCCCGAGAAAGGTGGGGGTGGTGGCATGTGATTGTCATCCCAGAACTGAGGAGGGACAGACAGGCAGATTCCTGGGACTTGTCAACCAGCCTAGCCTACTTGGAGAGTTTCAGGACCCAATGAAAGACTCTATCTTTAAAGATGGATGGCTCCTGAGGACCAACCTGAGGCTGACCTCTGCCATCCATATCATGTGTATAATGTGCAGCCACACACACATGCATCTGCACACAGACACACAGACACAGACACAGACACAGACACACACACACACACACACACACACACACACACACACACACATATACGCACACATACACATACACACACACATGCACACACATGCACACACATAAACACACACACACACACACACATACACACACACACACCCTACACACACAGCTGTGAACCGCATGAACATAAATGCACTAAATAAATAGTTAAAATGAAAATATAAATAAATAGTATAGACCAAAGGCAAGGAGATATGTTTATGGGTGAAATCTCAAGATTTGAACAACGGATGAGCTCTTGGCTGTGGAAGTTGGGAAATAGGAGACAGGGGGGAAATCCATAGCCCAACTAACAATTGTCTGTGGGATAAGAGAATCCAAGTCCACAAAAAGTCAGCCTGGGGTTGCATTATTCCATTTCTCTCTCCCAGTCACCTTCTAAAGCTTCCTTTGGTGTCAGGATGTAGTTTCCAGAGGAGCCCACAGATAATGAGAGTGACCTAGGTCTGTGTAGCCATCGTATCTTCCCATTATTCTGATAGGGGCTTCCAGATGCCTCATCCGGTGCTATGATCAGTCTCTTCATCCCATGTAGATATGACCACCAGTGGGTCACCCCGGGGTCTTTAGCCAGCAGCTTTGGAGGTAATCTTGCTTCCCAGCTGTACCACTGAAGCCAAAAGAAAGCTGACCCAGCCCAAGAAGGAGGTTGCATGAATTGGGGGAGGGTTATAAATAACGAAGCTTGGCCAACACTCTTTCTCGTCAATTATTTTCATGGTCTATCCATGTGCTTTATCAGACATCAATGCCTAACATGAGCATCTGCCTCCTCAGGCCCACACAGAAACCCCATGTTTTGTTTCCTGTCTCGGCCTTTTCACCCCTATTTTGTAATGAAGGATGCTATAGATATCTCATTTGCCAACCCTGGAAAAAATGTCAAAGCTTGGTATCAGCCCAATGACATTCACACACCCATTTTCATTGTGAAATTCAACAAGCCTTTTCAATGGAAGGATGACAACCCCTATGGCAGAGGAAGAGTTGGGATGGCATCAGGCCACCCAGTAGTGTCTGTGACTTCTGAGGAAGCAGAGTAGAGACCTTACCCAGGGAGAGACATCATACATAGGGCACATAGCATGCATCCAGCCATGAGTAAGAGAAAGCACTTTCCTGCATGTTTTGACTTGTAATCCTCCCAGGAAACTCATGCAGGTATCCCACATAGCATGGCAGGAACCTGGTGGGCTCAGAATTCAAGGATGTGGTCAGAGATTTAAAAGCAGGAAGAGATAGTGGCAAGGTGAGTTTCTAAGTCTGGCTGGATCCAGGCTTGTCCCTATTACCACAGAGCACTTCATCTGCAGGTGAAGTTAGAGGTGGGTTCATAAGTGGAAGTTCTCTGGTTCCCTTCCCTGGGCATGAAGGAACCAATGCTGTAAGAGGTCCACAGTTAAGTACAATGGCTTCTAGTTTCCAAGGCGAGGCTAGAACATTTGAGGCAGAGGAAAAGCAATATATGCACAAAGAAAAGACCAGAGCAACGGAGGCAGCAACAGAAGGAGACAAGCTGCATGGCAGACACTGGTCTTTCCACTAGGCCTTGGCCAGAATCCTCACTGCCTGGCTCCCCCACTTCCAACAGCTGATCGCAGCTGTCGCAAGCTTGAGTTGACATCTGGCTGTAAAGCAAAGCTAACTGCAGCCCAGCAGAACAAGGTATTCAGATCATCCCTGGCTGAGGACGGGAGCATGGAAAGCTACACAGAATGCTTGCTATTAGGGAAAGGGAGAGAGACAACAGGAATGGGGAGGGGAAGGAGGGAGAGGGAAGGAGACAGAGAGAGGGGAGTGAAAGCATGGGTCCCAAGTGAATGAGATGTCTTGGGAGCTGAGAAAAACCTTTCTAGACTTGCCCAGTCTTCTTCTGTACGCAGATCAGGGGCTGCTCCTTTCCAGTCTTCTAGAGGAGGGGTTCCACCCCTGCCAGGGCTTGCCGTGGGGGACATCCCTCCCCAGGCACAACCCAGTCCCTCCCGGCTGCAATGGAAGTCCATTTCTCCCATTTCCTAGCTCCGGCTGTGAGGGAACAGCTGCTCACTGAGCTTGGTATGAGAGCCACTGCATACTCCTCCCCTTCCCGTCTAAAAAGAATCCATAAATAATCAAATTCGGCTTCCAACTCTGCTACTAACTTAGCACATCTTTTAGGACTGTCGCTTTGCCCTCCCCTGGTGTCCAAAACATGTTTTGAATCTAACAGGCACATTCATATGATGGAGGATGAGGGGTGGTGGGAATGGTGGGTCCTGCACAGAGATCTGTCCAGAAAGATTGCCCTGAAGACAGCGCTGTGCTGACGAGCAAAGGGTGTCTCTGTTGTTTGGTACTGAAGCCACAGCACAGGAAACAGTGGCAAGGAAGTGCCACTGTTTCACACGCTTGGCGTCTGTTCACATTGCTCTTTCTAAAGTAGCTTTCTGACCTGTAGAAAACAACAACAACAAAACCCCTCTTGTTTAACATTAATGAGTGGACATACACTATCGAGGGGAAGGTGACACCAAATGTGAACTTTACTGTCTGCAGTGAATTGATAGATTGCTTTAGCCTACCTAGCATATCCTCATCCGTTCATCCATCCATTCCTTCCTATTCTGTCCCATTCCTCCAAAGCCTGTTTGCGACCCACTGAAGAGATTTCACAATCTGCTAATGAACCGTGATTCATCATCTGAAGAGCACAGATTCCAGTAAGCTTGTGCCACTGGATACGTAATTGGTTGTTTACATGCCAATGTAAGTTCGGGTTACATAATTTTCTTGTTTGAAATTTGATCCTAAGCAGTCAGGCTTATCAAATGTTTTCTCTAAGTAACTAGAAGACACTCGCTAAACAAAGAGACAATATGCTTTAAGAATAGAAGAATCTTCAAAAGGCAGGTGGCTAATGGGCCTCATTGTTCCCACTGTTGTGGTAGCAATCTGTGGTGCCCATTTTGTTTTTTAAAATCCAGTGCTCAGCACTGAGTGAGTCAGGTGCATTGTATCTCTGAACTCAGTACTCCAATTCAGAAAAAGGAACCAAGGTAGTGTGAACCACAGGGCTGAGGACACAGAAGGGGCACACTTGCTCTCCAGGCCCAAGAATGAAAAATATGTCTACAGGTGTGCATGTATACTCAACGTTAAAGGAAGACACAGCGAGAACTGAATAAGACAATGTAGGTAAATATGATTTCTAGAAGCTTCTGAAAAAAAAAAAAAGGACACAGAGGTGTCTCCTGGGAGATAAAGTCTAGGGTGGAGATGTGAAGAGAGGTTTTTTTTTTTCCTTTCATACACAGATATGTGCACACAGAAATATTTTCATAAGAAAAGTTCACCAAGTTCTCTGCAGGGATAGGGATGGTATCCAAGGTCTCAGTGCACTCCAGACAATTCCATCAATTCCACTGATTTATAACCCTGCCATAGAGGTGCAATATTTTAAAAAGATGTAATTACGAGCAACACTCAGTTGACTCCAATGATTTTATACTGAAATTTCAAGAGCAAAATTATAGTGTTAATCGGGACAGACTTCCATATAACAAGTGAAACTGATTTTTTTAAAGTCAACTTTTTATTTTAGTTTTAAAATTATATTAGTACTATTGTGTGAAAAAAATCACATGGATGGAGTTAAATTTGAACATTACCTAAAGAAATAAGTTTCCCTTTAACTCAAATTATGTTTCATTGTTATAAAACAAACCTATGAAACTGTAACTTCAAGGTTCTGTAATCCCAACTATGTTGGAGAAATAGAAAGGTGGGGGGAAAGGCTGGAGGAGGTCTGGGTTTGCACAGGGGTTCAGGTGCAGGCAGGACAGAGATGGAGCAGTGACCTGTAGGGTTTGTAATTTTTATAGGACTATATTCTTATATTACATGAACCGTTAGATTTTTTTTTTGAAAAGCCCTTCTTTTTACAAACATAGAAACCAAGGCTCTGTTATTTTGCTTTCTCACCACTGGGATGGACTACCTGATGGAAGCCACTTGAAAAAAGGAGGGTCCACTGTGGTTCACAGTGTGAGAGAAGACAGTCCACTGTGGTGGGAAGGATGACTGTAGGAACTTGTTCATGCCTCATCCCATCAGTACATAGAGCCTGGCAGGAAGTAGGGCAGGGCTGTCAACCTCAAAGCTGATTTACTTCCACCAGAGAACACCCCACCCACCTCTCAGGAGTTTCAGAACCTTCCAGATCAGCACTGGCGGCCAGGTACCAAATATTCAAGCACATCCATGGGGGCACATCCCACATTCAAACCATATCAAATGCATAGATGGAGAGGAAAGAGAGACTCCCACTCAGAGGTTACATCCTCATCCCATCCTCATCTAGAGGGTAACCAGTGACTGTGAGATCTGCCACAACCATGAAAACACAGAATTGCTAACAGGGAAGAGGCAGCCAAAGCAACACCAAGGGGCTGGTCAGCTGCCATCAAAAAAACTTGTTCTTAGATGAAGTGTTAGCTCCATAATGAATCAGTTAGTGTATGCCTCTCTTGACTCCAAAGAGTGGTGTGAAATGTTTTTAAATAGCCCCACTAGAATTAAATTTCATATTAATACTGAAACAGTTATGCATGATACTTTCAGACCATCTGAGCTGCCTTAAAAATGCCGCCTGAAACCAGCTTTTAGCAGAGAACAGTAGAGGCAATTAGGAGCTAATGAGAACCGTGTCAATCCAACAGTTGGTAAAGATCAGGAAGCCAGCCGACACCTGGGAAAGCCGACTACCTCTGGTGTCACCATGAGACAGATGTGAAGCAGCCACAGGCTGGAAGGAAAAGCACCTCTTCAAAGGCTTTTCACAGGATCTTGGGAATATGGAAGTGCTTATGCCCAGCAGAACCTAGCAGGAGCCAACTGAGGGTGCCTGCTTCTGCATCTTCAACACCTCCAAGCAGTCCAGCTGGGGTGATGGTGCCCATGTGTGTTCTTGCCCCGTGAACTCCCTACTTCCTTCCTGCTGAGCCAGGAACTGAGGTACTATTCAGACCCCAGGGCATGGTGGCTACTTGACCTTGTCAAATAGTCACTAATCATGTCTGATGCCTGACATCTTGGGACTGCTTGAGAAGCAGCCCTGCTGGAGCAGTTCAATAGCCGAAGCCAGAATGTCTCCAGAAATGTTGGGTTTGCCTCTCAAAGTTGCAGATGGGCAGTCAAAGACATGTCTTAATGTCTAGTACAATTTTTAAGACCACTATCCCTGATAAACTTAGGTCAGAGACCAAGACCTCAGTTTTATGTGACCATATTTCAGAGATTGTTGATGGCTGGGAATAAGAAAGACCATCAAGTTCCCAAGGCTATTTGCCAGAAAATCAATGTAAACTTCATTTCCTGATGCAGAAGCAATCACAAAGCTGGGCTCTAGGGCTAGTCACTTGCATCTGACCCTCACAGTATTTATCTCACTCCATCTGCCATGTTCATATTCTCTCTCCTCTCTCCCCTCTCTCTCTCTCTCTCTCTGTCTCTCTCTCTCTGTGTGTGTGTGTGTCTCTCTCTGTCTCTCTGTCTCTCTCTCTCTCTCTCTCTCTCTCTCTCAGGCCTACATTATATAGATATTTCCATCAACAATTCTTAATATGTTTGACATACTATATACATGCTGACCTGTTTCCTAGACATCCGCTTACATTTGAGTAAGCATCTCATCTCTTCACCATAACCCAGTCACCTTAACTATCCACAGAGAGACAACACCCTGAAGACTCCACACACATCCCTGTGACCAGTAAGTTCTGAATCTGAGCTCTACTTGTCCTTCTCATTCTAGCCTCTGTCTTGGACACAGTCTTCTTCATGCACCTCTTCACCACCCAACATCCTATTGGCAGTCCACCCTCCACTCTTGTGGCCCTCATCCTGTTCGCTGGCCAGACTGGCTTTGCCACATGAATGTGACATTCCAACAAAACTATTTGTAAGCCAGATACAGTAGCCCATGCCTGCAATTCAAACTTTAAGTTTTTTTCTTAAAATGTATTAGCACTTCATTATAAAGGACTTACAAGTAAATAGCATCGTGCAACAAAATTAACCACACATAAAGTCTGTGCATCTCAATAAACTTCTACACAGAACAGCTATTCTGAGGCTGTGGTGCTTCACATAGGATTTCACAATTTCACTATTAAATATATCTGTATGCACTTATCTACTACTCAAAGGTGAAAGATTCCTGACTAAGTTAAAACTCAGAAAATAATTAGCTTTATGTCCTATTTTGTGACTTAAAATACCAATGCTCTCTTTTTGGGGGGAGGTGAGTTCAAAGCCAGCCTAGGCTACATAGTGATTTGGCCAGCCTGAGCTACACGAGAAGACCCAACCTCAAGTAAACAAACAAACAAATCAAAAACATAAAATACATGATTCCTGTGGCCACTGAATTCCTCATCCTTCATGTTTCATCCCCTTTGAATGCTTACCCCAAATGTTTAACTCTGAGTGAGATGCAGGGCTGCCCCTGCAGTGACTCCATTGGACGTTTCTAGAGTGGCATTTTAATCACCTGTCCACAGACTCACCTGCTCCATCTGGACCTTGAGACAGAAGCACTGTGGTGTTCTGGACTGCAGAACCCGCATCAGGGTTTCAAACGCATCTGTACAATGACCCACCATCCTCACTGGTACTGAAACTAGCTGCTCCAAAGGTCATTCCAGATTGATGCTAGGATGATTTGTTTCTGCAGATGCGTTTTCTTGGCAGAAGCATAGAATTAAAGTATACCTCCTATACATGTCCCTACTGGTAATTCTGTCATTTGTTGGCAGCAGGCTTCTTTTACTAAATCTTTCTTTCCATCTCCCCCACACTGTGTGTGTGTGTGTGTGTGTGTGTGTGTGTGTGTGTGTGTGTGTGTGTGTGTGTGTGTCTGTGCGCGCGCGCGCGCGCGCGCGCGCGTGCGCACAGATGTGTATTTGTTCACAGGAGTACAGAGGACAGCCTGTGCTGGCAGTCCTTGACTTCCATCATCTTTGAGATGGAGTCTTTGTTCAGCACCTGGCCATCTGGCCAGTCCACAGGCTTCAGGGGATTCTCTGGTCTTTGCCTACCATCTTCCTGTAGGAGCACTGGGATTACAGATGAGCAGTACTGTATCGGGCCTTGTGTGGGTTTCGGGGATTTGAACTCAGATCCTCACACTTGCATGGCAACAGCTTTACCCTCTAAACCATTTCCCCATCCTCAGAATAATTTTGCACAGGTAATGTAACACCATACTTTCATCTACTTGTATAGAAACTATGAAGAAACTATCAGAGCTTTGTACATAATTGGCTGGGGAACCCAAAGACTTTAAGGCAAATGCAGGAAGCTCACCCCTGCAGGTGCTGACATGTGCCCAAACAATGATTTGGGGTCCTGAGCCTTTGCAGTATGGAATGAATAGAAGAAAGTCTGCCTGATTTGTCATGACAGTTGATACCAATCACATGGAGCTTGAAAACACAGTTGCATTGAATAGAGCAGAGTTGGGAAAGACAGGATTTAGATTTGTTCAATTGAATTAGGCCTTGTTCAAAATGAGACCTACCCCTAGCTTCCAATGTGGATCCATTAAAGTCAATGTGTTTAGGAAACATAACTGTTACTGGGTGATCTTGAGGCATGGGGAGGAAAGACCCATGGTGCTCTATGACAGACAGGTGCTTCTAGACCTGCCGAAGAGACAGGTGGCGTTAGCCTTGGCTCCAACTGCTAAGAGTGGGCAGCTGCACTCTTGGAGAAACACGATTTGAGCTTTAGTCTATAATCTTAGAGAAATCCCAGCCTTCCCAGCTTCCCAAGTCTTATCAGTTTCTTTTGATCCCATTTTTCCTCTTTCCTTTTTTTGATAGACTGAATATTAAAAAAGATTATTTCCATGACCACTTTCAGCTATTAAAATAACTTTGTGCTTCTTACTTTCCAGGGCCTGTTTGTTTAGTACAAATCTATTGAGTGACTTCACAGGCAACACTAGAGCAGACCCAGATCTTACTAGAAGAGTCTTGCAGCTTTGGCACAGACCCTCCACACTAAAGAACTTGGCTGTTGGAGCAGAACACCAAAATCCAGGACCATGGGCAGACAGTCTAGCAAACCAGACAGAAATAGTGGCCTGGGCAGTGCCTGGTCTAAGAATAAATCCACATTCAAGAGGACTTCTGAGGGTTGGGCACTTTGTAGGCCCAGCTGTAAAACCCCTTGAAACATCTATTTTCATATAAGCTAATGGGTAAGTCCACTTGTCTGCTGGGGGCCTGGTCTCTGTTGTTTCATCTTTTCTTGGTTGGCTACAGTTAGTGTCTTGAGTTGAGGATGAGGATGCCATCTGTTTAAATCAGAGGTCATCAAGCTTCCTGGCTTGGGATGACCCAATCATCTCATCTCACGGTTTCAGACTGCAGAGCTGAGCTTAAACAATTCTCTTAGGAGAGTCTGACTTTGAGTCCCAAGGTGAAAGCATGAGTGCATGCTCACTGCTTTGACTACACTGAGATTACATTCTCACCTGAGTCAGAATGTCCACCCTCAAAACAACCAAACAATGCTGGTGGCGGCAATGCAAATTAGTGTAGTCTCCATGAAAATCAGTATGCAGTATCTCAAAAAAATAAAATAAAACTACTGAGCCATCCAGTTTTGTCACCCATGTGTACATTTCCAAAGCAACCTAAGTAAGCACACCATAGAGACAGATGTGTATCCATATGTTTTTGAGACAGAAACTCATTATGTAGACCAAGATGGCTTTGAATTCCCAGAAATCCACTTGCCTCTTCTGGGATTAAAGGCATGTGCCACCATGTCTAGCCCTGAATATCCATGTTTACCACCGCTCTATTCACAATAACTAAGAAATGGAATCAGCTTAGATGTCCATCAGTAGATGGATAAAGAAAATGTGAACTCTCTCTCTCTCACACCACACACACACACACACACACACACACACACACACACACGCACACGCACACGCACACGCACACGCACATGCACACGCACACAGAGAAGGATCATTTGCTTCCACCATAAAGAAGATTGAAGCCATGCCATTTGTAGAAAAAAATGATTAGAAATGGAGACCATCAGGCTGAAGGAAACAAGTCAGTCTCAACAAGCTAAGTACCACATGTTTTTCTCACATGCAGATTCTAGAATTTTTTTAAAGGATATGAAACTAGAAAGGAGACTACTTAGAAGAGGGGGACCAATGGGAGGGGGAGAAGAACTAACTAAGGAAGTAAGAGGATAGGATGGTCAAAGTATATGTTTGTGTGTATGAAAATAATATAATGAGACATTGTTTTATCTAACTCATATATTTAAGAAAAAATAAGAAGGAAGCTACTGCTTTGATGGGGACACTGGTAGCTTTTCCTAAGACACAACTGGAGGGTAGCCTGAGCAACCCCTGCCAGCTCCACAGCATCTGCCCCTGGTTTCTTATTCTGAAAGTTATTCTGTGTTTTCAATATCTGAGGTGTGGTCTTTAAGGATTGACTAGGATTGTCTTGTAACCAGCATAAAGAAGGGTCAAACAAGGCATTCCCTTCTGCTCCTCTGTTGTTAGCTTTCCCAGAGAAGTCACATTCCATCCCTTGGCTTCAGGGATTCCTGGAGTGGTGTCTTTCAGCCACCTTAGGATATATCTGGGAGGCAGGTGAAAACCACTGCTTGGGTTTCCAAACATCGTTGACAAATGTAACGTGACTGACGTCTGACTCAGCATATGCAGATGTTGGATGGCAGAAAGGGAGATTACTCTAGTGTAGAGCTATATTGACAATGGAGTTGGGGGTAATTAAGGAGGACATTTGAGAAGATAGCAATTACAACTAATATAAGGTGTGTCACAACTCCTGGAGTGGTATAGTCAAACGCTGGGTTTGGATAGCATGAAGAATACATGAGAAGCTGTGAAATCTGGCAACATCTTTAGAATGATATGATCTTCCCAGGATCATATCATATTGATCTTTTACTGTTTTGGCTGCACTGAGATTCTAATCTCTCCATAGTCAGAATCCCACTGTATCTTATAAAATCAGGTCCTAGAACCTTCCTTGACATGTCAAAAGAGCCACAGTTTCCCAGCCATGTCCAGACTCAGCCTCCCTCCTATGTCTATCACCAACTCTACCACATATCTTGAAAAAAAAAAAAACAAAACTCATCTCTGTGACTCTAGTCCATGCCCACCACAGTTCACATCTCAGTGATGCAGCAGCCCAGATGCCTCCCTGGTCTCTCCAAACCCCAGGTCATCTACCTCTCTGAAATAATACCCATTACCTAAACATACACTGTGTGTGTGATTTGATTCTCTGGTGGCTAAAAGGCCATATTGAAGATGCTGGAGGATTTCACAGCTTCTAGTGTGTTCTTCATGCTGTCCGAATTCAGCATCCTGGCTTATATGATCCTGGGAGTTCTGACACACCTCATATTGTTTTCCAGTACTTTCTTCTCAAATGCCCTCCTTAACTGAAACTCTACTGTTGGGCTCCATGCTGGAACGCTTTCCCTTTCTGATATTCAACTCCTTGCAGCTCATCCAGGAAGCTTATCTTTTCCACTCTAGACCCTTGTCATCTCCACGTCATTCTTTGAATACCCACTGTGCACATGGGCCTACATGATGTTTGAATTTGTTATTTCCTATCCTTGACAACAAGTTCAAAGTTAGACAGCACTTGATCTACGTTGTAGCATCTAGCACAGGCACTTGCTAATATTTGCTGGTTCAATTAAGTGAATCCATAACAACTGGGACCAATAGGAGATGGAGGGAAAAAAGAATGAGCCCCCCACCCTCCAGGTCCTCTATGTAACCCTTTGGATCTACTGCCTCCGCCCTCCTCCCCCACACTATTTTACCTGCAAAACTGAACCTCCTGGTCAAACTGCGAGTTTTCTGGCTGTGTTCCCTCCTTCAGCTGGCTGACATTGAAGAAGGAGAGGGTGTGGTTCACAAAGCCGTGTAGAGTCCCATTGTGACTATAGGAGTACTGGTACACAAGACGGGGGATAAAGTCGGAGGTGACAGCGATGACAAAAGCCTAGGGGACAGAATCACAGACAGAATCACTGGTCTGAATGGGTGGTGTCTAGAAGGCACAGAGGCGATGCGAATGAGGGACTGACTGTCCACTTCGTGGCACACCATCAAGAGGAGCTACAAGGGTCAACAGGGAAACTATCTATAGTATGCTCAAGTGCCTGCCCCTAAGTTCATATGGCTCACAGTTCTGGACAAAGGAAGTGACAACAGTGAGTGTTGGAAGCTTCAATCCACCTCTCAGATACTTGGACTGACACTGCTGCTGGCTGAGCCAAAACAGAGTTCAAGGTGCTCTGAGAAAATCCCTTGTGATGGGAGGGGCACTGGTGGATTGGGGAAGAGAGCTGGAAGCTGTGTACATCTGCCCCAGGGGTACAGAGAGCTGGAGGCTGTGTACATCTGCCCCAAGGACACAGAGAGTTAGAGGCTGTGTACATCTGCCCCAAGGGCACAGAGAATTGGAGGCTGTGTACATCTGCCCCAGGGTTACAGAGAACTGGAGGCTGTGTACATCTGCCCCGAGGGGCAAGAGAGTTGGAGGCTGTGTACATCTGCCCCAGGGGTACAGAGAACCAGAAACATAGTTCTACCATTTCCTCAATCAGATCACCATCAGTGCCTCATGCAATAGAAGCTGTTCCTTTAGTCATCTTACGAAAGGAGAGAGGCAGAAGGGTAGCAGGCCATACCCAGCCCACACAGCATACGGGATGTCTAAGTGCTCTACAAACGGCCAAGAGTAATCTGAATGCAGGTGAGTGATTGCATGTTTGGATTTGGAGTTACTTTCTGCAAAGAGAACCTTAAATCTTTCTGGCAGCTGTTTATACTATATTCTGCACCAACAATTAAAGCCCCTTAAAATCTGGTTTCGGTATTTTTTTTCTAAATGTGCGTATGTAAGTGGGCCGTGCCCATATTTGAAAATTAATAACACACTTGTAATTGTCACGACTGTGATTTACTGAGCACTTGTTTGTCCCTCCATTATCCTACTTCATCTCTAGAATGATCCTAGGGGGTGGCTGTGATTTCTATGTCCTCTTGTTTTGATGAGTCAGCAAGACTTAGAGAGGCCGGGGAAGCAAAATGCGCTGTCACTCTGCAGTACAGATAGACAGTAACCAACACTGGGGGTCCCTATTAGACATGGCTCCAAGTAATAGCTGACCCCTTTCTAATTGTGCATTATTTCTAAGCATGAAAATAGGTGCCTCCTACATCAAAATATTCAACCTGCATCAGACTGACTCTGCCTCTCCTCACACCTCTTGATCATTTATGGGCAGGTGTCAAGGAACCAGGTGAGAGCCAGAATTAGTGTTCTCCTTTGAGGGAACATGATCTATGGCTTTCTAAATGTACACCTAGCTGGCTGGTGCCTTCTGATTGGGAAGACCAAGAGGGAGGCCCTGTCTGGCTCCATCCTTCCAGGGTATAAAAGCAAAGGAATGAGAGTCCCAACAGATAAGATCCCCTTTATTCCTTATCCTAGATTAACTTACAGGGTACCCAAGTCCTCGAAGGTGATCAAGACTTTGCACTGAGGGTATAGAGGAAGCATAACTAGAAATTGAAATCCAGGCAAGATTCCAGGCTCTGTTTAACTAATGGGTAGATACAGAATGGGAAGAAAATGGCAGATAGGTCAATTTCTTCTGCATTTTTCTTGGCTCCAAGGAAAAATCTGCTTTTGCCTCATAAGGCCAAGGCATACAGTCAAATGGATAATTGCCTTTCTCTTAATGAAATGAAAAGTGAAATTGCACTGCCGGGCAGCAACATGAGCTACAATGCCTGCATGTGCCAGGAAACAGGAGGCTGTCTGAAACAAAGCTCCAGACAGGAAAAGCTGGGAGGTAACAGGATTGGTTCCTGCTTTGAAGGCCGGGCTCTCTAGAAGCACGGCCCATATAGCTAAGGCATTCTGAATGCAAGCACTTACGTTGATGATGACAGAGAACTTGCCAATTCCAGAGAGAATGTCAAACCAAATTCCTGTAAGACAGAAGTGTGGCCATCTCTGGTTAGTCCTGCCCTGGGCTCAGAGACAACAGGACCACAGAACAGGATGACATTCTGTAGGCAGGTTACCTGGGGAGACTTTCTGCCCTCTTCCCAGAACTGAGCTTGCATAGAAAAGCTTAAGCTTAGGGGACAACTGGGGGTACGTAATATGACTTCCACAGGTCTTCCCACATCCAAAGATGGGAACAGGAGAAATTTCAAGAGGTGAAAGAAGGAGGGCTGTGCTAGCCTCCTGAGTTCTGAGGTGCTGGTGGTGGGAGGAGCCTCAGGGTTTGGGGTGGAAGCATGCCAGGTCTCTAAAGGGGTGCATACCAATGTCTTTGGTCCTCACAGCATCCGGGCGTCTCAACTCTGTAACAAACTTTTTTGCATCCAGCCGCACTTCGATGACATTGTTGAGGAGGGCAAACACTGGTGCCAGTGGAAAGGAGGCCACAAAAAGGGTGACAAAACCAAACTGGATGACTAGGAGAGAGCATGCAGGAGAATCGTCAGCAGGGAGCTGCAGGAGTGGAGTCCATTTCTGTTCTGTGGTCCTTAGTCCTCCATGTCAGGCTCCCCTTCCTGCCTGCCTGCCTGCACTTCTAGGCTTCCTTCTCAACTTCTGCAGCCAGAGCCAGGGCTGGCCCTCTGAGTCAAAGCTCTACATTAGACACAGAAGGCAGAGAAGGAAGAGATGCATGACAAGGACACCCTTCCACAACCCTTCACCACTATAAACTAATCATTTGTGGCTCACTTAGGGGTTGGTAAATGTAAATGACTAAAGAGGAAATATATTGGGATCTGTGGTCTGTCTTGTCTTGTCACAGCAACTTACTTCTGCCATTGCTCCCAGGCATGGCTGTGCTCCCAATAAAGCTTTATTTACAAAAGCAGTTTACAGAGTAGGCTGATATTGACCCTTGAGCTATAGGTTGTCAGTCCTTAACATAGTTTCAAAAACTACCCCTAAAGTTAGACCCTTCCATTTTTTGAGTCAAGAGTCTTACTATGTAGACCAGGCTGACCTTGAACTCTTGAACCTCCTGCCTCAGCACACCTACCCTGCCCCAAATACTGGGATTATCGATGTTCAGCAGGCCAGCTCTAGGTTCTCCTTTCCCATAGATAGAGCTGTTGCTTTTATTTGGAAATAATTCATTCATCACACATTTATTGAGAGCTGGAAAAATGTGGGGCATTATGCCAAGTATTTTAGGGAGGCAAAGGCCTGGTCCTGTTGTGGAGGAGCTGGGTTTAGAGGGGGAGAGATAAGTATATGTAAAGAGGTTGAACAGGATTTTTGCAAATGCGTTCCAAGACAGAAAGAACAATATGCCAGAGTCAGGGAACAGAAGGAGACAAGAGCTAAAGTCCATCTACTCAGGGCGGGGACTAAACAAAGTCTCCATGTGGATGACCTTAGCACCAGCTAGGAAATGGCAATGTGGCAACTAAGAACCAGACAGCATTCTAAGCTATGGGAACAGTGAGCAAAGGAACTCGGTAGGCATTTGCAGCTGCAAGGTGTCTTCCTCTGCCCGGACCCTTGCCACAACCTCCCAACCACCTTCCTTGTCACTAATCTGCCCAGGCTTTCAGCACACAGACCTTGTAAACTGACCCTGTCACCTTGCTACTCATAAAACCTTCCATGTAACCCCCTTATTTACTGAACAGAATCCAGATTCCTTGTTTTGGCACATGGGTGATTCAATCTATTCTAATCTGCCCCTCTAACCTCAGCTCCAAAAGGCCCCCACATAACACCCTGCTCCTGCCTCCAGGACAAACTTGTCACTCTCAGACTATCCACATAACATACCCACTTCCTTTCTCCTGTGCACAGTAACTGTTCTCCAGCTGGTGAATTTCTGTGGGTCCCCAAGAACAGACCACTCCAGTGCCTCCTGCTCTGAACACCCCTTTCTGTGCTCAGGCCTCTGTAGCAGCCAGTGCTGGTTACTGCTGGGACTACCTCCTCGGGTGTCTTTCTCTGCTGTAAAGCAAAGGTTTCTTCTACTCTGGGAGCTCTTTGCAAATTTGCTCCCAGAAGCAGCCCACACACTGTTAGATTCCCCACACACTGACAGCAGCAGGTACCAACTGTTTGCTCAGTTTGCTCAGTGACAGCAAGTGAAATTAAGAATTAGAAAACAATGCTCACATGCTTGGCATCTCAGAAAGTGCATGAAGTGCTCAGAACACATATAATGTCTGATTCCTAATAATTACTCAATAAGTGTTACCAGTGGGGGCTGGGGAGATGGCATCCCCAGGTACCCTGCCCAGCACCTACATGAAATTCAGGTATAGTAGCACATGTCTATAATCCCAGTGCTGGTCAAGGGAGACAGGTGGACCCCTGGGATTTGCTGGCTACCCAGTCTAGCCTAAATGCCAAGCTCTAGGTCCAAGGAAAAAACATATCTCAATAAATAATAAATAAAAAGGTGGAGAACAATAAAGGGAGATACCTAAAGCCAATCTCTGCCTTTCCTACACATACATATGCAAATACCAAGACAGGAATAGTAAGTTATTTATGTAAGTAATAAGTGAGTTATGCATTGTATATACTGTTATTCTTAGTGAAAGACATATCAGCATACAGAAATGATTGCAATGTATACTGTATAGCTACATGCTAAACAGACAGGAACGCACAGTTTAGAGACTGCGGGAGTCTGAGGAGATCCAGATCTGATGTTCAGATGTGTTCCTAACCTGACTCAGTCCTTTGTCTCTACTTGTGTTTACACGACTGCTCAAGGGAGCTGCTTTAAATTCCCTAGGGTGAGATGCTGTAAATGCTGTTATTGTGGTACCCTTAGACATGCTTCACCATTCCAGGATAGTCTTACAAAGAATGAAAAGACAGGACCCAAACTCGGGAATAAGTGTCTGTCATACACAAAGAACATAAGCCAACTTCCGGCAAAGCTTCCAGAAAAAACACACGGAACTCTTCCTAGCCAAAATGCTTCTGATTTGGCAAGTTTGCAGGCTCACAGGTGTGGCCCCTGCTCTTGCTTGTACAACTCTGACTTACACCTTATCCTAGATGTCCAGTGGGCTCTAGGAGACCAGCAGGTGTCATTAATGGCTCAGATGCATGGTTGTGCTCCTGGAAAGGCTAGGGGCTAATGGAGGTGGAGGGGCTAATGGAGAGCTTGAAGCGGCTGCATAGAGATTTTATAGGGCAGCGTAAGGGGAGTGTCTAGGGGTACTCACAGGCTCAGGATTGTTGTGCCTCCAGGCTTGGAGGGCTTTCCCTGTGTTAATTGGCCAACTGGTTGTTATGGCCCATAGGCTCTCCCAGGGTGGTTGCTATGCTCTTCACGTCATTGCTGTGCACTTGTCCGTAAAGCACACCCAGAGCCATAAAGCAGAGCGCCACCAGCTAACTTTTGGTTCCTTGCCACGAGGCAGGCATCTGACCTCCTAGTGACTAAGGCAAGATCAAACAAGCATGTGTTCAGTTGTTATGGCTGCCAAAATGGGGAGCTGGTCCCTTCAATACAAGTCTTCACAAACTCTCTCAGATAGTCAATGACAAATACAGAATCTTAGGGCTTCAAAGATGGCTCCTTAGGTAATAATAGCACTTGCCACTCAATCCTGATCGCCCAAACTCAACCTTCAAAACCCACATTAAAAAAAAAAATGGATGCAGAGGAATGCATGATTATCCCAGCACTGCAATAGCAAATTGGAAAGCTGAAACAGAACTGCAAAGAAGCTCATGGACCAGGCGCTCTGGGTTGCTCAGTGCAGAACAAGAGGGACTCTGTCTCAGAAACAAGAAGGATGAAGAGAGTTGACTCTCCCAATCGGTTTTCAGATCCCCACATGCTCTCTCTCTCTCACACACACGGGGTACCTTTGCCCCTTCTCTAAGTTACTCCAGGGTATCCAGAGCCACAGAAAGCCCTTTTCTACACATGGTCTGATGTCACAGGTGTTTCCAGCTTGGACTGGGTACCCTTGAGCATTTCCAAGAGGCCATCCAAAGAGGTGGAAACAAACAACAAGTCTTTATTTAATCTTGGGGAGAAAAAAAAAAACCATAACCCTCTAGCATGCAGATGCCAAATCCAAGACTTGCTCTTTTCAAGGGAAAGTCTGGAGGGCTGAGTCTGATGGGAGCCCTGCTGGGTTCACTTCAGAGGATACAAGGATGCTGGCCTTCACCAACACCAAGATTTGTTTCTAAAAACAGCCAGCCTCCCTTAAGACAAGAGCAACACCGGAAATCCTCAGTGTGGCTGCATAATAGAAGCCAGCTTGGCTGGGCCAGTGACAGATTAACCCTGGCCAAGCCAATTAGGGAAGAATCTATAAGTTGATTTTCAACTAAATCTTTCGAAAGCCCACTGTAAAGTGCTCCAGAGACACTGGTTGGAAGCATGAAGCCTGGATACATGTCTAGGCACAAACTCCATGCGTTTCCTCTGCTCTCACTCCAGCAGCCAAGAGCCTTCCTAAATAACCACCAGCTTTGCACTGCTTGATGCTAGAGACAGTTAAAATCATGAGTGATTACCTGGGCTTGGGCTAAAATAACAGGGAAGAGTGGAAGATGCTAAATGACACAGCAGCCAGCAAGGACATTCCGGGGCAATCTACTTAAAGAAAAAATAAATGGTGTAGTACAGAAAATAGAACACACTTGCAAGGGTATGTGGAAAGATAACAGTGGAACACAACTCTGATTTTCATTCATTTATTTAAGAGTCTTCAGTGGAAACATCCACCTTTCCATTTGTGTGTGCACAGACACATAAAGCCCAGACCCTTCCACTGTGTGTGCACAGACATAAAGTCCAGAATCTTCCATTGTGTGTGCATAGACACATAAAGTCCAGAACCTTCTATTGTGGGTGTATATACACAGAAAGTTGAGACACTTCCATTGTGTGTGCACAGACACAGAAAGTCCAGACCCTTCCAGTGTGTGTGCACAGACACAGGCATGCACAGAAAGTCCAGACCCTTCCAGTGTGTGTGCACAGACACAGACATGCACAGAAAGTCCAGACCCTTGGCTAGGCCTAGCATTCAAAGCCCATTTCATTCTGACCCAGACCTACTCATTTCTTCCTGTCTAGCCCATACTTTGTCCTTAGGGCTGGTTGCAGTTGGAATGCTTGAGGTCAGTTCAACCTGCTTTCCAACCATTTCAAGCCATCAGTGCACTTTGGAGCCTCTCTGCACACCACTGGCCTCTCTGCACACCACTGGCCTCTCTGCACACCACTGGCCTCTCCACACACCACTGGCCTCTCTGCCCATCACTGGCCTCTCTGCACACCACTGGCCTCTCTGCACACCACTGGCCTCTCTGCACACCACTGGCCTCTCTGCCCATCACTGGCCTCTCTGCACACCACTGGCCTCTCCGCACACCACTGGCCTCTCTGCACATCACTACTCTAATTTCCTCGGTGTTCTGCTGAGTGGATTGTTATTCATTGTTCAGACTCAACTCAGGCTCCCCCCCACCTCATCCCACCCCATGACTCTCTCCTTTCTCACTCCCCAACTTCCCCAGCTAAGGTGTAGCAGGCATTCCTCATTCCTCTCACCAAGTCTTATACACACTACTCCATTTATTTGACCTACACCTTGGGGGAGGGCAAGCCCTGAGAACAGAGACTATATTTCCATATTGGACCTTTACTGAATCTGTATTGCCCTCTGTGGTACTTGTCACATAAACAGATATTTAAATGTTATCTGTTTTATAAGTGAAACTCTCTCCCTCTCTCCTTGTCTCTGTCTCTCTGTCTCTTTGTCTCTCTCTCTCTCCCCCTCTCTCTCTTACACACACACACACACACACACACACACACACACACACACACACACACACGCCCGGCAGAAAGCAAAATTATATGAACTGAAATAATTATTCTGCATCCAAGTGAGGGGATTTGCGGAAGTGAAAAGTCTGAATGGCCACACAGTGATTCTCATTGCTTCCTGTGACAGGCACAGGACACTTTGGGCAAGGTCAGAGGAATGTCCCAATTCTAATGTCACTCCCCCTGCAGTTTAGTAAAGCAGAGCCTCCCATTTAGGCAGACTGAGAACTGGAGCCTTCACAAGAACTTACTGCTAAAAACACCACTGACTGGTTGCAAAAGACAAGAATCAAGCTGGAACAGAGCTAGGAACTGCTCTGCTGGAAGCTTTTAGTGTGTCAGAGGATGCTTTGGGCTGACAAAAGGCATCAATAATCATACCCAGCTCTGAACCTTATAAACTATGACACCAACCTGCCAGGCATGACAAGCCCACCTGAACAACCATGATCAACGGCTCTTCTGATTGGATTTGAGCTTGGCTCAACAATCAGGAACCCATGTCTGGTACTGTAAATGCAGCCAAATGCTGTGCCTGGGGAAGCCATCGTCCCCAGTGGATAACTTCCTCCTGGTGTTTTGCTAAATGATGGTAAACTGCTTTCTAAATGTCAATGCTTGTGCCTACAGACAAACACCACTCAAGGTTCCAGTCAGGGAAGCCTCTCTTTGTAGTGAACAGTGGTGAATGCAGACATAGAGCTGCCCAAGATACTGAGAATGAGTGATACATGAGGGTTCAGTCCTAGAAAAGACATTTATACCACCCCTTTAAGGCTCAGGGAACATAGCAGGAGATGCCATAAAAGGAGTAAGAGCCAGAAGATAGAGAGAAAGGCTGTGAAATGCCAACCACTAGATATGACACAGCCTTTAGTAATTATGAAGTCATAGCAGTCATGGGCTCTGGGCTTGAACAGAACCGGCCCTGCTAACAGTCAGTCATGCATGGGAGAGTTTACTGGACCTTTCCCGTTAATTCTGAATGACTGATTGCTAATGGATTCTGAGAGAAAGGGAAACGCTATCTTCGGTTATGTACCCACTGATGAGCCCACTGTGCCCCAGTGCACAGTTTGGGACCCCTGGTCACACATGCAGCCCTGGTCAAACTCAGTAGGTCCCAAAACAAAACAAAGGGATACAAGTGGGGGGGATGTGTGTGGGAAGGAGAGGGAAAGGGAGTGAGACAATCAGAATGCATTAGATACCTACATGAAATTATCAATGAACCAATTTAATTAACAAAAATAAAAACTCATTAGTATTGATACTAAGAATAAGATTATAAAAGAAAACAGGGAAATGACCGATTATGGCTGATAAGTTTATCAAGCAATGTCTAACTGATTGCTAATTAAAACAGTTAAGATCCACTAAAAAAAATAAAAGGGAATGGAGAGTGGTGAGGGCTATTGGTTGTCAATTGGGTAACACGGAGTAAAGGCTCTCAGGCAGGCCCAATACAGAAACACGTGGGAACTGCATTTTCTGGTGTGAGTGAGATTCTGGGGCTTCTGTGTTGCCAATGTCCCACTGAGAAACAGAAGCACTCTTCTAGGTGTCTTGGCTGGAAAAGGAGTGGCTCAGTTACATCAGTGATTCTCAATCTTCCAAATGCTGTGACCCTTTAATACACTTCCTCATGTTGTGGTGACCCCCAGCCATAAAATTATTTTTGTTGGTACTTCATAACTGTAATTTTGCTGCTGTTATGAATCATAATGTAAATATCTGATATGTCGTGACCCACAAGTTGAGAACTACTGAGTTAGATTATAATAAACTCAGAAAGTCATACATGTTATATTTCATGTTTTTGGATGTCACAGGAGAACACTAAAATGCTATTTGAAGCACTGTGCATAAAGAATTTGATTTCATTATTTCTTGATACATTTGTCTAGTGTTACTCTCTACCGTATGTTTTTTTCTCTCTATTTTTTTCTTAAGAAGATAGAAATTAAACTGATCCTTAAGGGTCTTCCTTTTGTGACCCAGTGGTGAGCCAGGCAGGGGAGCAGGATATATGGTGTGTTTATCTTCTCAGGAATGAGGTGGTTTCTTCTGCTGAACACTTTGGAAAAGGCCACAGCACTACTTAAATACTGTTTCATAAGCAGGCATTTTAAAGCTATGCCCCACCATCCCTGTGGTTGTTTGAAGAAAAATAGCCCTCAAAGGGAGTGGCACTATTAGGAGGTATGGCTTTGTTGGAGTGGGTGTGGTCTTGTTGGAGGAAGTGTGTCATTGTGGAGGCGGGCTTTGAGGTCTGATATATTATGCTCAAGCCATGCCCAGTGTCTCAGTGCATTTCCTGTTGCCTGTAAGATGTAGAACTCTCAGCTCCTTCTCCAGCATCGTATCTGCCTGAACACCACCATAGCCCACCATGACAAAAATGGACTAAACCTTTGGAACTGTAAGCCACTCCAATTAAGTGTTTTTCCTTTAGAAGAGTCATGGTGTCTCTTTACAGCAATAGAAACCCTCACTAAGACATTGGCTTCTCCTAAGAGTGTCTGATGACAAACAAAAAAGAATTGGGACTGTTGTTGGACTCAGACTTGAAGGGCAGTGGGAAGCAGAGTGTACATGCTACATGCTCAGACTGGGCCTCTGATGCTGGGAAAAGCAGTAGCATGTGTGACAAAAGTATGACCTCTCAATATCTACCACCCACCATTCACTCCCTCCCTTGAGCTGTCATTCATTCAACAAGCATTTATTGAGCAGTTCACCCAGTGGAGTTCATTCTCATGGCTAGCAAACAAAGATCCGCTGTGCTGTGATTTGAAAGTATTCCCTTCCCTGCTCAATTCATGTGTTAGACTAGGATCTTTGAGAGGCGATTTGACCACGAGATCTCTGTCGTTGTGGATGTGTTAATGTCATTATAGGATGAAGTTTCATTGTTAGGAAGATGATTTTATTATAAAAGTAAGTTTGTCCCCTCTTGTTCTATATTCTCCTGTGCTCTCTTGACCTTCTGCCTTCCAAAGTGGGACCCACACAGCAAAGAGGATCTCAGGAGTTGCTTAGACTTCTGAGACTCCAGAACCATGACACAAATAACTTTTTATTGGTTATAAGTTAGCCAGTCTGTGGCATTCTACTATAGCCACACAAAGCAGACTAAGATAAACAGATAGCTGTTCTCCTTTTAAGAGCTCAGAGAAAGCATTGAGGACAAGGGACACACAAACATCCTCCGCGGTATCACAGAGCTCCGGCACTGGCGGATGCATTCACGCGCTGCGGGGAAGTGTTAGGCACTGTCGTAGTTCGGGCTTCCATTGCTGAGATAAAACACCATGACCAAACAGCAAGGTAGGGAGGAAAGGGTTCATTTGACTTATACTTCCAGATCACAGTCAATCACTGGAGGAAGTCAGAATAGGAATTCAAGCAACAGGAATCTGGAAGCAGGAGCTGATGCAGAGGCCATGGAGGGGAGCTGCTTCCTGACTTGCTGCCCATGGTTTGCTCAGCCTGCTTTCTTACAGAACTCAGGACCAGCAGCCCAGGGATGCCAACACCCAAAATGGGCTGTGCCCTCCCCCCATTGATCTCTAATTGAGAAAATGCCTTACAGCTGGAACTCATGGAGGCATTTCCCCAACTGAGGCTCCTTCCTCTCTGATGACTCTCTAGCTTGTGTCAAGTTGACGCACAAACCAAGCCAATACCGGCAGGAATAACTTGCTCCCACAGCAGATGCCTCCACCCCAGAAAGTGCCATACAACTAGAAATCACTGTATTTGACCTGAAGACCAAGTAGAAGGTCTGCCCAATGCTGAGAGTTCAGCTTTTTCCTGCCTGGATGACTGAAATTCACAAGCTACCTCAAAAACAAAGCAGCAAATAAAACCCAACTCTATTATGTATAGGGTTTACACAATGGACCAGGCTCCACTCAGAATCATCAGGAAGCCGAGACCGGAAGGAACATGCTTATAGTATCAATTTAAGCATTAAGCGTTTGCCACATGAAAAATCAGTGCAACTCTCGGACAAACCTCTAAGGTACATTTGGCTCTGAATGTCTTCATTTCTTTGTCCCTAAGGGAGACTCAGTTACCACTCCCCTCCTGACTCCCCAGCACTGCAGCACAACTAGAGAGAAATGAGCTGTTAAGATCTACTGACTCACTTCTGAAAGCCAGCTGGTGAACACACACACACACGGAGTGATCTACTCACTCTTGTCCTCTCTCTCTCTCTCTCTCTCTCTCTCTCTCTCTCTCTCTCTCTCACACACACACACACACACACACACACACACACACACACACACACACGATCAGGGAGTATGGCGGGCAGCCATGAGCTCACCCTTCCTTCTGTCTACCCATATCCCATCTCTATGGCAAAGTAACTGAGAGCCAAGAGTCAGGAAGCCAGTGAGACCCGAATGTCGCTTCCAAGAGGCATTAATGCTATGAGGACCCATGGGTGTTTGATTCCTATTTCTCTAAAAGGCTGTAGAAAAGTGAACAAAATGAAAATAAAATTAGATTTGAAAATACAATAAAACTTATGGAAAATTTTATTGAAAAGGAAATAAGAACTTAGAAAACATGGAAAACACAAATAGGCACACTCTGGGGACTCATAATGTGGCTGACGGGATGACAAAGTTTCCTTCTAAGTTCCTTGGTTGTATGAGGAGAAATGGAAAGGCAGAATAGTTCCCAATATGTTTTAAACCAAGAGCATCTCCCACCTGCTCATTCCCTCGTCCTCCATTCATCTATTTCCTCACTCATTCCTTACCCCAGCACTGGCCAGGCACCTTCTGCGTGGCAGGGCCAGTCAAAGAGCTGGCATAGGAATATGGTATCCACGTATGGCGCTGCTGTTTCTAAGTACACAGGGGAGGAGGGATACACAGTACAGACAATGGCAAGCAACTTCTGCCTCAGAAGTAAGAGGAGATAAATGGCCTGGGGCTCACCCTATTTCCCAGAAACCCTGGAACAGGGCCCTCTGTGCTGCCTGTACTGTGGTTAAGTGCCATTTAGAGAAGGGGGCAGGTACCCAATTATCCAGTGGGATGACTCAGTTCCTATAAACAGGACAGCTCAGAGAAAGGAATTTCCCAGTGCTTTTAGCCACTGGTTTGGAACACACACTCAAGAGTTTTTTCCACCAACTTTGTGCCTTGCTTGGGGGCAGGAACTGAAGGGGGGAAGACCCACCCTGAGTGGGGTTGCACCTTCCAACAAATGTAAGTCTGTGTGGCTTTGTCCACACCCCAGCATCCATTTTCTGCATTTGTTACATTTGCATTGCTCATGCCGTCAGGAGCATAGGACAAAGGTTACTCAGGTCACATGACAGCTGACCCAGAAGCAGAGAGTGAGGTTGGAACCAGAGGCCTGGATCTAACCTTCAACAGTACCCTCTGATGCCTGACTTCTAACAGGTAAGCCATTGCTCCAAAATGTAGCACAGCCTCCCAAAATAGGGGCTTGACATTCAAAATATGAGGGTGTCGGGGGTAAGTTCCAGATTAAAGCCACAACTGCCAGGGCATCTGTCCTCAGGAAGACAGCATCCTGATCACAGCACATCATTGGATAAGGAGACTCTGCACCTCTGGGTGTGATGGGCCATCCCAACTCAGTGCACGGCAAGGGGGCTCCAGAGCCTCAGTGGAAGGTGATGCCTGCAGGTCTGAGTACCATGTGGCTTCCATTCAGTATCTTTTCCCTTCAGCAGCAAACACTCATGGAATGTCTACTATGTCTATTCCATCTCCCAAGAAGCCTCCCCATAGATGAGTGAATATTACAAATATAGGCCTTGTCTCTGGGAGGGAAAAACTCACAGTGCTACCACTTATTTATCAAGATAAAATGACAACGAAATTTTATCAAGAATTTCATCTGGACCTTGTCACTAAACATCATTTACAAGACTAAATTTGGGGCTACATTTTTCTTTCCCCTGCCAAGTTCTGCTCTCGAGGATAAGTCTAATAGCGACAAGTGTTTGGAGAACTTCTCTTGCAGCTCTGAGAGCAGGGAGGAATTTCTCCTCCTTGAGTCCTTAGGGAAAGTCCATAACTGGGCTGTGCAAGGCCTGTGGCAAAAGAGTTTTGAAGCCTCCTTCTGGGGTTGGGGACAGTGATGATTAATGCTGTGGCCTGCTCCTGGGTCAGCTTTCTTTCTCCCCCCAGAGATGGGGGAAGGGCAGCTACCCTTGAAGTCTTTCTTAGTAAGCTCTTCAGGAAGAGGGTTTGATATTGGAGATTCCCTTGAAAGCATGCTGCTCCCCTCACAGTTTTTCCAGTAATCCCTCACTCTCAGGTTTCCCTTTGTCTGGAGCCAGCCCATCCCCACATCCATGCTGCCCAAAGGAAGCTCCCTCCTCCTCAGAAGGACTTCCAGCCTTCCCACTCCAGCTTCCCCTTCACCTCAGACCCCTCCCCCAGATCTCCCCCCCCTTCGAGCTCAATTTAGAAAAATGTAAATATAATACATCTCTCCCTGCTGCCGCCCCCCACTGATGACCTGCCCTGCCATTACAACAGAGGGGCTGTAGTGGGCTCAGCATACTTCCTGTCTGCATGGGTGGTCCTGGGGATCTTGGGAAGGAAGCTGACAGCTGAGAGCAAGGCCTAGGATCACCATGTCAGGCACACCAGTGGGAGTGGGCAGCTTTGGTTTCATTGCTCTCATTTTTGTTCAAAGTCCAAGACAAGTGGCCTTCTGGAATTGGAGAGGTCTAGCCAGTTGAAAAGGAAGGAAGAAAGCTCACTCCCCTCTGTCCCTCCACTTCTTTACCAGGCCTCATCCAAACCTCTTGTAGACCTGTCAGGAGAGAGGACTCCAGTCTCAGTTCCACCAGGGAGCCATTATGGTGACCTTAAGCAGTTGACACAACCTTCGGCTTCTTGGGTTTGAGGTGCACTGGTTAGCAGTTATATATAAAGGAAGACACCAGAATCAGAAAGGAACTTGGAGTTCCAGCCCTGTTGCTTGAAGCTGTTAACGGTACTTAGTGTGTTCCCTCACGCAATGAGAAGCAGCATTCGCTTCCGCTGAGGAATCCAAAAACTTCTCTTGCTGTCACAGCTTCACATGACAATCATAGGAAGCAAGAGCACACTGACTCCCAAAATGTTAGCTATGCACCAACCACTTCTGACTCATTGCCCCATCAGCTTTGACCTCAGACAACAGGTGGGTTGTGTCACATCCGGCCAATGCATCCTCTGGTTTAACTCCCCTTATTACAGTGGAAGAAAGGCCAAGAGAGATGGCAGGCCCAAGGCTACACTCCCAGCTACAGGCAGGGCTAGACCCTCACCCCAGACACACACAACACTCTGGGAATGCACAAAGGAGGAAGGTTGCTCACCAGGCCTTACATTGATCAGAGAAAGACACAAGAGGTGACAGTCTTTGCTTCAAGGACAAGGGTGAGGAGAAATTAGAGGTAGAAGAATGGTGACTGTCACTGGGTTTATTAGGCATCCAGAGGAATGGCAGAAACTATTATTCCCTAGGCAGTTGAGATGTCTGCTCACTTTAGCCTTCTAGTTGTTTCCCAGGGTTGCCATGTAGGAGTGCATGGATGGGCTCATGTTACACCTTCTCTTATTTCCCTGGCCTACTCTGGGAAGGAGGGAATAATAGCCTCAATTGGGTGAGGGGAGCAGGCAGAAGTGAAGGGGAGGGGAGGCATGCAAGGAGAAGGGGGTGGAAAAGGAGAAACAAGGATAATACATTCTTGATAATCCACCCACTGGATTATCAGCTCATAAATGTTTGAGGATTGACCCACAGTGAGGTGCCTGCAGCCCAGAGGAGGGGACAGGGACATAAACAGATACCCTCATTTATGCAGAGATTCATTTATGGGTTGTCTAGAATGTTCTTAGTAATCACTCTGGGAGAGGCTCTCAGCAACACTCTGTAAATCCGGGAAGCCCTGTTCTTGTGAAGTCTTGTGAGTGTCTTACCACTGGGAACCTCTACTTTAGGAAGCAGTGTCTCTGAAATCTTATAGGGTAAGGACCTAAAATATGAAAGGAAAGGACACTTCATGGAGCCAGAAACATAAAACTGGCTTTGCAGGTATGACTGAAAAGACTCAGAGAATTGCAGAGCAAAAGAAATGTGCAAAGCTGGCCAGGGAAAGGAGTGAGAAGCTAGACTGCTCTTGAGCAACAGAGTGACAGGATCAAAGAACAAAAACACAACCAGCAATGGTAAGCCAAGCTGGTGTAGGATAAAAGGCCCCAGCCATAGGAGACCAAGACGATGCACAGTAGTAGTGACTTCCAAAGATACTCCAGAGGAAAGGACAATGTAACACTATAAACATGCCAGCTCAGAGAAAGCAGGTGGGGACCTGAAGGTCAAAGACACTAGATGACAGTGAGGTAGGGGACTTGAGAGCTCAAGGGAACTAGCTTAGAAATGCTTCTTCTGGCGTTCCTTTGGGATTCTTCCCTGCCTCGTAGGAAGTCTCAAAACACGTAGGGTGGTATCGGGAGATGAGCCACCCGAGTTGGGTCAAGTAGGTGGTTCTTATAACCAAAGGATGGTTGATGATTGGGCAACAAATTATAAGAGGAAGGCAAGAGGAGAGAGTGTAACCAATCTGGAAAGGGAGGAGGTTCTAAGGGATACACTTGGGTGCCAGACTATTGAGACAATAGACCCCAAAGGAATACAGTATCGTCAGAAATCACATTCTAGGGGGAAAAGGAATATCTGAATAAGTCCATGTGAAAGAAGGAGGCCAATGTATCCTGTGATAAAGAGGAACAGGGCTCTATTTCTCTGCCACAGCAGGAAGGAAGGATGCAGAGCTCTTCATTCAAGATTCTGTTGAGTCTTTTTGTTGTTGTTATTAGGGTGTGTGTGTGTGTGTGTGTGTGTGTGTGTGTGTGTGTGTGTGTGTGTGTTGTCTACCTTCCAGGACCTGTGCTGAGGGGTATGAGTTAGAAGACTAAGACACAGTCCTTGCTGACAGAAGGCACAGGTGAAGATAAGCAGGAGAGGAACTGGGGGTGGGGGAGCAGAAAATGCTTCCAAGAGCAAACATGTCTGAAGCTAAACAACTCTGCAAGATCCTGTGGACAGGTAGGCTAGGCTACTACAAGCAGATGCAGATGTGGTGTGTGTGTGTGACCCTAACATTCAGGCATACCCCTAAGAAAGGACAGTGAACTCATGCATGCCCTTGCATGCTACACTAGGGGAAGTCAGTAGCCCTGGTGGAACTTAAGAAAAGCTGCGCTGCTGGCATCTTAGAAGAGCTGTTCTAGAAAGTGAAAAGGAAACTAGGAGAAAGAGTGGGAAAGAACATGGACAGACAAGGTAGGCTGTGTGTGCAATATCACAAAAGAGAAAGGACAAAGGCTTAAGCCTTCTTCTGGGATTCCAAATCCCTAGCAAAGGCAAAGCCAGTAAGGGACAAGTTACCTAATAAGAAAGGTTCCAGGATAGTGTTGAGTTGCCTCTCTCTTGATAACACTGGTGAAAAAAAATTTTGTTGGGGGTTGGGGGATAGCCTGAGAAGCAGACATGAAATGGTTTTTGCTAAAAAGCATTGACTCCTCACTTGGGCCAGGAGGGAACTAAAAGCAGGCCTGAAATCCTTGCATCTCCACCTTCATTTTGAGTCTGTACTTTGGCTGAAATTACAGAGTTGAGATATTGTCCTTAAGCATTCTTCTTGAGTCACCCTGAACTCTAGGACGAGCAAAGTCTGGTAAGACAGACCATCCTTTTAGATGAGACAATTATCCATGAGGACAAGGCTGTACCTTCAAGTAGTAACAGATTAACAACTGAACAATGCATCCCACCATCTTGAAGGACAGGAGCCAAGGACAATAAGGGACAGGTCATGCCTTGATCATGTTGGCTTGATCATGCATACCTCTTTGCCATCTATTTAAACTAAACTCATGTTAATCCTCCTAAAGATGGATGTGGGGTCACTGTGTAACCTTCCTGATGAGAATGAAGATATTCTAAAGAGACACTAGTGTCCCTCATTTTGGTTATAAGATTATTGAGAAACACACACACACACACATACACACACTTGTGCTTACGCATGTGCGTACATGCCTGCACACTGAAATTTATCCAAGTCTTATGCTAGGAAAAGCAAAAAGCTTGGAGCCTGGTACTAAACAAACGGAGAGCATGTCTCCTGGAAAGAAATTCCACACAGTTCTGATGATTATTTTAGGTCACATGATGGGAGAAACTAAAGTCAGACAGGAAGATGGGTGGGTGGGACCATACCTTGACCAAGACTACTTAGCTACGTAGTCTTGTTCTCTATTGAAAACTAAGCTTTGCACCAGGATCTCAATGGGCTAGGGATAGTCATGTGTCATTGGAGAGATGGTCTGGGGATGGTCATGTGTCATTGGAGAGATGGGCTGGGAATGGTCATGTGTCATTGGAGACATCATCTAGGGATGGTTATGTGTCCTTGGATCTCTTTGTTCTTTTCTCCTTGTGATCACTTTGAATAAATCCTTTTCTGCTTTTCACTGCCACTGTGCATTTCACTAAATGAGCAGTTAAGCCTAGTTTGTTAAGTGTTGAGAGCAAGACTGCTCCCTGCTCTAACTCACACCATACTGTGTAAAAGTGGTTTCCAAACTGTGTTCCGCACCGAGACTCTATTTTTTACAAACAGCTTTTGATCCAACTTGAGTATGGAGGATGACACTGCACTCAAGTGGACACGTGGATGGCACCATCTGTGCAATACCATCCGTGAAGTATAGATGATGAAGACTTACTCTTGGGAGTAGAAACAGTGCCACACTAAACATGTATCACTGTAAGTGCTAAGACTGTAGGAGAACATGGGTCTTTTAAGTCATATCTGGGAAAAAATCTACTGGACACAACAGACCAAAGTAATTCTCTCACCTGGACCCGAGAAAAAAGTAGACACCCAGCAATATGATATCATCAGCACCCACTCATCTATTACCTTATCACCAGTACTTGTAGGCAGAGAACTCCTACCTCCCCCAGGAGCCCTAGCTGGGCTAGGTCCCCGATGATGTGGCTCACTGAACTGCCACCTGCCATTATCATGGTCTTCCATCTGAAACTGGTCCTGCCTCTGCAACTGGATTCCACTACACAGCTTAGCGTTCAGTCCTGTGACCGATAATTACCTGACTCACAGCCACTGAGACTACTCCAGCTTCTTCCCTGCAGCTGGGGTTGGTTTATTTTCTTATAAATACAGAATTTACTTATAATTCTGTCAACTACCTTACCTCTTGGAGCTTCTGAAACCTCCTATACCCTGCTGTGGCCTTTTAGCCTTTTATAGCCATTCTGCAAAACACACACACACACACACACACACACACACACACACACACACACACACACCACATTCATAAATATTTTAACTGTGCTGTGTAATACATGTTAACATTCACAATTAAGATTAGATTAAGGGATAGGGATATGACTCAGTGGGTAAGAGTGGTTGCTGAGCAAGCTTGTTGATCTGAGTTTAGATCCCCAGAACCCATGTCAAGCCAGTGCTGGTGACACATGCCTATAATCTAAGTACTCTTGTGACAGTGAGATGAGAGGTAGACAGGTCAATCCCCTAAAGCCCATGGGTAAGTCAACCTGAAATATCTGGCATAGCAGCATACAGTAAAAGAGCCTCTGCCTCATAACAGCAAGGAGAAAGAGCAGGACCCAAAACTGAGGTTGCCCGTTGACCTCACATACATGCCACAGTACATGTATACCCTCACACACAAACACATAAACAAAATACACTAAAATAAACACTTCTTAAAATGTTGGAATAAAAGAACCTATGTTTCCCCTGGCCAGGGTTACCAAAGAAAGTGGGACAATCTGCAAGTTGCTGCTATGGAAACCGCTGTAGTTTGTGAATTTATTATTGTTCAGTAAAATCAAACCTGACATTATGGAAGGACACAGATGTGTTTGTCTATGTTTCTGTCACGGTGTACTCCCAACAGGGCTGCCAAGGTCGAGACTCTGACCCTAATAACGCCAGCACCTGGAACTTTTCTGTTTCTCTTCTCAGTGTGGCCACACTGAGTAAGCCTCCCAAGTAACCTCTTCACTGACACTGTGTTTTTAGTTGACATCTAGGGATGGGAGGTGAAGTCTAGCTTATTGAGACAGCCTGAGTTTTGCCTCTGAATGCTACTAATGGGTATGGAGTAAAGACCACTCCCCCTAAGCCCAGGAATCCAAACTTTGCCTTGTCATAAGACAACTTGGATGTAGCTGCAGAGGTGCTCAGCAAACCCTGCATTTCCTCTAAGCTAGGTGATTCCTGAAGGCATTGGTGGGCATTTCCAGAGCGCAAGAGAGACTGGTGGCTGGTGGCTTTTCAAGATACCTTCTGAATTTCACTCCAAGTAGAAAATTAATATAACCCCCAACACCTTTCTCCTTTTTAGGATTTAACAGATTGTAAGCTTGTGACTAAGAAAAGTGAGATTTCCTCTAATGGCCCATGTGAATGATGAAGGAATCCATCCTAGGGCCTCAGGACTTCAACGTTTGAATTGCAGTTGGAGAAGATGGGGCAAAGCCAGGGGACAGGTAATTGAGTCCCTGATTGCAAGAGAATAGTGAGCATGTGACTCGAGGAACAGGAGCTGTGGTGTGGGATGTAGAGAAACATGACAGGAAGAGCAGCGAGCTATGGGAGATTCCAGACTTACCAATCATTGCTGTTCAAATACTTGGTACGCCTCACCTAGTTCTTAGGTAAGGCAGGAGAGCAAGGCGAGTGTGTGTGTGTGTGTGTGTGTGTGTGTGTGTGTTGCAAATAAGAGGCTGCAAAATTAGCATTCAAGGAAAACTTGCAGGTGAAGAGAAAAGCTGGGACACTGCCCCAGCTGAGACCTGCTAGAACTATCATCCCCTGGCTCAGAGGCAAAGTCACTCCAGAGGACCTGAAAGTGACCTCTGATCATTTTAACACTAACATAAACATAGCCTGGGTGAAGATTTAAGATGCTAAGGACACATGTAATGCATGAAATTGCATCATGCAGAAGTGTCCGTCACAGAACACAGCACCAAAGGCAAAGCCACACTATGCAGATGAGCCCTAAAATCTTTTCTATGCAAATGACTCCTCCCCATCCTTGGTGCTGCTCCTGTAGCAGCTGCAACCATTTGAGTGACTAAATCCTTTCTCTGTTCTGGCCTCCTGCCTCCCTTGGAAGCTTATCTTTTAAAAATAATTATCTCTGTTTCGGCTTGGTCTGTGCTCATCTCTTTGTTCCAGGACACAAGAACTAGGACATCTGCATCACCAGGAGGTAGATGTCACCAAACCCACTTTTTGGATAGGAAAGTTAGGCCTGACTGATATTAAGCATTGAGCCCAGAGTCATATATGTAATTAGCAGGCTGTTCAGTTAAGATTGGAAGGCCCATGACTTGACTCCAGGGCGTTATCTATGTTGCTTGATAAGGTTTGGTGGAGTTCATTTTGCAGTCCTGTTTTTGATTGTGTATAGAACAGGCCTCCTTATAAGGGTGAAGAGAATAAAAAAAGGACACAACCCAGATACCACTGTCCTTCTACTTACATATAATTATACATTGCAATGCCTCTGACATGATTGACTTGGTCAGAAAATGGAATAAAGAGGCTTGGCATACTCTTCCAAGCAAGACTATTTTAGTATCAATAGAGTTGTTGATCCAGTCCAATGCCAATCTGAACTGGTGAAGAGGTTGTCCTGGTTTCTGTACTTCTTATTCCTCCTGCTACAAGTTCAGTAAAAGTTGGGTGTTCCACAAAATGAGTGAATGATTAACTATGTCCATTTGCGTTTCCCCACTCTCTCCCTAACCTTATGACCCTTGTGATCCATTTCTTCAAGGGAAGGAAAGAGTTCAGCCACTTTGATGACCAGGGTTTTACAGTTACTCCTCTCCATCCTCGTGGAGATGTGGATGTGGGAACTTGTCTATCTTCAGAATTCTCCACTAATCCCAAGTCTGTAATAGAAATCTCCCCATCTCCAATCTATTAACACCATTTGCTCTCCTTTGTCAACATCAGTCACTTGCCACCATGAGGCTGCTAGTATTTGCCAACCTGCTTCCTTGGAGTGTGTTCTTTGCTGTTGCTGCTGCTGAGGCCAGAGGAGAACTGGCAGGTCTATATTTCAACCTTTTATCTAAAAAAGAAAACTGTAGCAAAGAGGACTCGTCCACCTGCCACCAAGCCCACCTTTGAAAATGGGCTTTCATACAACAAAGTTATTTATGTTAACAAAAATTCCTCAATAATTAGCAAGAAAGCTCACCAAGTCACTCATCCATGCACTCATCTGCTTATGATATACATTGAGTGCCTGTTACACCAGGAAATATGCTGGGCTCTGGGGGATGTGGAGATGAATGGGCCATGGTCCTTCCCCACTGCTCTTTAGAACCCAGTAGGCTGGATCTGCTGAGGAGCAGATCTGTGAGCAATAACTCGGTAGATCCCACTAGTATGGGTACCAAACACAGACATAATGAGCTGCCCAGGAGGAAGGGGAATTGGCCTGGATGACTTCCCTAAAGAAACAGTGACTAAAGCAAAGCTAAGACTGAACCTGGAACATTCGACTCCAGAGGTTGGAAGGACAGTGCACAAGAGGGCTGGGAATCTCAAGCTTACTGTGATAATTCTTTTATATTACATGACTTCAGAGTACTGAGGGGTTTGTACGTACCTCCTGTAGCTTGGGAGATTGGTCTACTCCTTTCAGAAAGTGAGTTGTCAAAATGAACTAATAATCAGATAATGAACATATTTTTGATCAACTATTCATACTTGACCAAATGTACCTTGATAAAACAAGACTTCATGAGGGCACAGGGAATTGAATACTGCATAGAACATTAAAATAGAGGGTGAACTGGGAGACCAGATTCTATGGCCATCTTCTCTTGTCTTGTGGTCTGTGGTATCCTATGTTATTAATTTGTTAGTTCCTAGTGATACAAAGAGACTACCAAATATCTATGCCAGTAGAAAATTGGGGTTGTCATGGCATGGCCAGTTGAGGGCAGCTGATGTAAGTTAGAAAACACACAATGGGAAACTCCTGGCTTCTAAGCCCTATGTAAAACGATTAGCTTTAATCAGCCTGCTCTGACCCATGCTTCTGCACCCCTCAATTAAGGAAAGCAATCAAATGCTTCATTGCTGGGCTGCTTCCTTGCTGGTCAGTGTGGGGCTTTTCCTGTGTCTTTTTTTTTTTTAAAGAAGTCTATAGATCCACAGTCTGCATGTCACAGGATAACTTTGATCTTCCTGTGTGGAAACTGTGTTCTTAAACTGCAGATTTCACTCTTGCCCTTTTAGCTTGGAAGGACAAGCATTTTATTTACAGAAGAGCCCAGGAGACCCAGAAGAAAAGACCACCATCCCAGGACTGTGAATGCTAAGAGGGCAGTGAGTATCTGAGGCTGTCCAATCGTTCCCTAACTCCTCCCCACAGGCCCTCATCTGAACCTGCCTCCCCACCCAGGGAAGGAAGATGGGCTCTTACTCATTTCCATGTACTCAGGAGTCAGCCCAGTGTATGGTTCTAGACTGTAGTCCAGGTCCCACTGCTCTGGACGTTTTGAGTGGTCAGGGTCACTTTCTCCAGGTTCTGTCTCATCTTTCAGCTTCCGAAAGAGTTTCTTTAGCTTCCTACAAAACAAATGCAGTTGTCATTAAAAGCCTTGGGGGGGGGCAAAATTATTGCAGCTGAAGAAAAAGAGGATGAGACAAAATATGTATAGGCACTAAAGTCATCCCTGAACCAACCAAGGAGGTGTTTTATTAAGATAATTAAAAAAAACCCACCCTCAGGAAAATATCAGAGGAAGAAGGTTACCATCAACACCACCCAGCTATGAACACTGCGGCCTACAACAGCCACCTGACTGCAAGACATACCGCTGCAACAGCTCTAAACCTTGCAGATCTTGTGCAGGTAATCAAAGCTGTTGAGTGCAATGCCATGATATGCCTGAAGTCAGAATCTTGGGTGTTAGTGGGAACAGAAGTTTCACAGACTGGGGACAGTGATGGGTCACAGCTGGGTTTAAGGAACAGTGAACACTAATGACTGCACCTAGGTGGCCCAGGTAGTCCATTGACCACCTCCTAATACCAGAACAAGGTGACATTCTTCTGACAAGGAAATGGACTGGAGAGACTCAGCATCTAAAAGAAAAGAAGAGGGACCTGTGGAGCCATTGTGTAGGCAGCTCTATTGTACCCAGAGTCTAAAACTTGTCTGTGCTCTAGGCAGAGAGAGAGCCAAGGATGTCTCCTCATGGAAAGAGCAAGAGATGACCTGGTGATGGCTGTGACTGTGAGCAGGCACGGGGGTAGCAAAAAGGTCCAGGAGCTTCAGAACTTAAGGGCTGGGGATGGGGTGGGAACAGAGACCTTAAAAGCACAAGGAAAGAGCAGGCCGGGGAGCAGAAGGCCAATGATGAGACTTAGCACAGGAAGCAAAGCAAGTAGACGGAGGGGCTTCCAAGTCTTATCAGTGTGGATTGATTCAGAAAAGGGGTGGGGTGTTGTATAAATCTACACAGAGCTCCCAAGAGCTGGTCATGCCCAGAAGTTTCCTCTGGGTATCAGTGACCAGTAACAAAATGAATGAAGTCTCTCCAGTCCCAGATTTAAAAGGAATCCTTCAAGTTGTATAACATATAGACGGGGCTTTGGGAAACCCCAAACTATGATGCTGAACCTACAATGCATTCTCTTGTTAAAATGATTGCTTTGATGTCATCCCCACCCTGTCCTTTGCATCTGTGGGGGGTTGTTTTGTTTTTTCTCCCCCCCCCCATGTCCTCCTTTAATGACAAGTTTCAGGAAGCCTCTGGAAGCTTTTGAAAGCCTCTGAGTTTTTTCCATAGTCAATGCTTCATGGACTTGCACCCAAACCATGTGATCTGTGGGGCCTTCTGATTCAGGGCCCTGGGCTTCAGGTGGTTCTACAGATGGTTCCTGGGTGTTGGCCTCACAGGGGAAAAAGGCAGAGCCTAGCTCTACATGGTTCAAAGATGACGACACAGCCACTGTGTGGCTATTTCTTTCCTGATTCCTTACGAAGTTCAAGTTTGTTCTTCAGACTTACGTTCCTCGTAAGACTTCACTGTTTTTGAGGAAGTAGCCCTCCTGTGATATCTCTAAAGATAAATAGTGTTTATCAATCTATACAGAAAAGTGAAAGTTTATAGATTCTTACAAGCTGCGTCTAAGAGTATATGACAGTTACTTGGGGACACGATCTGGCAAGTTAGTAAGGATAATGATGGGGAGAAGTATTACTGTGGAGGGATTCATTTGTCTGCTCTTTCCATCTCAAAGTATATTCAGGAGAGGTTCTAAAAGTGGAGGAGTTGGTGCTTTCTCTGAGTACACATGTCACCCCAATACCTGGAGACGAAGGTAAAGTATGCTAAGTTCCAGGACAGCCTGGGATATACAGTGAGACTCTGCATTTAAGGAAAGAAGGGAGGGAGGGAAAGAGGAAGGACAAAGGAGAGGAGAGAATGGTAAAAGAACAGGAAAAGAAAAGGAAAAGAGGGCAGAGTGTTTGTGTCATTTTTAAGGCCTGGGGTTCAATTCCCAAAACAGCACAAACAAGGCATGGAGAGAAACAGGCATTTCTCTTTTCACACAAAAGCAAAAGAACACACACACGTACACAGACACACAGACACACAGACACACAGACACAGACACACACAGACACACACACACACACACACACACACACACACACACACACACAAAATCTACCTGAATGATTAAAGTCCCATTCATAGTTTTGCTTTAGTGTTCACCAAAGCTAAATTCAAAATGAAAGTGTCAGAGTAGTGATGGGCGTGCCATTTCAGGGGCACAACAGAGTTACATCCAAAGTCTGTTTTTGCATAGGGCACCTATTGGAAAGATGAGACAATCACAGGTGAGGGAAACCCAAACGAATGAACACAGCAAACAAACAGCATGGCGTGACACGCACCATGTATGAAGCTCTCTTGGAAAGAACTGTTTGTAAGCAGTGGGCAGTGATGTAAGAAACCACCTGTCTTCTCCCTCAAAAGCCTCTGTCCCAAGCACATTTTTCTGTTTTTCAAAGTTAAATCTGGCCTGTCAGATTCTTATTTAACTCCTATGGGGAACAGGTAGATACGGGCTCTGGAGGTAAGGAACTGATAAGATGTGAACCGAAAGCCAGCAGGCCTAGAAAGCAGGAGAAAGGCAGCATTCCTGAGCCAGGACCTGTCAGTCACATTCGTGAACTTTCTCAAAAGACATGGAAGCCCGTGACACAGTAATATCCAGAAATGGATCTTCCTTCTTCTGGTGTCCATTTTCTAGACAGCCAAGCATTTATTCCAAGCTGTTTTCATTACACAACATATTGGATGCAAATCTTTGTACAATAACTTTCTGAAGGTTGTACATTGAGTATAAGACGAAGCCTTGATACAAACCGAGATCTGTTAGCCGTTATATTTCTGCTCCACAAAAGGGACTTAATACCGTTGGATATGATTTTTAATTCACATGATTCCTCCCTCACTGTCAGACTCCACTGTCATTTTTCTTTTGACTAGGAAAGATTCCTCTTAAAAATGCTTATTTCATATTTCATACCTATGTCCTATATATGGTCACTGCCAGAAATTTGGGTTCTAATTTTGGCTTACCAAGTAAGATCTTGAGTAGTAAATGAAACATTTATTGATCATAAATATAGAGATTTAGTCTGACCAAGTTCAAAACACAACCTGTAGGATGATCAAAAGAATATTGAGAATGGTGGCAGAACCTCTGATCTACATTCCTGAAATTGCCTAAATGCCAGGTGTCCGTGTGTAGTCTTTAGCAGACTGGAAACTAAAATAAGAGGGCTGGATGTAGCCCTTAGCTTCACTCAGCAGGAGAGGGGTTTGTGGGGTCCCAGCCTTGCAAAGTTCCTACCTCACAGATGACTATAATGACACCACATTCATCAAAAGACATAGACAGTGAGACTTAGAGAAGGAACTTGTATGCAACTTTGTGATTTATTAAAGTGTGGTATACTTTTAAACACATATGCAGTAAGTATAAATAAGAAAATTAAAATTTCAAGGCAAGCCAGCATGTGTTTTTTTCATCTGTCAGGAAGCTGATGGACAGAGAACATGCCAACACACTGTCACACATATGCCTGAGCTGTTGTTTCTCTTAAATTGCGAAAGGCTTTGGAACCCAGAAATAATATACTAAGTGGTAGATAAGATGTTCAGGAATGGAAACACAGCCATCTCATGCCTGTAAGCTATCTACCATTCCATCCACAAGAAAACGGCAATGCCCTAGAAAGACAGGTGTCTTCTCCAGATGTTTGATTGGCATGAAGGCTTTTCTTGGCAGCTGTACTGGAGAACTTGGTTGCATAGCTTCAAAGGGACCAGCTGTGGCTTTAGCATCATCTGTGTATACTCTGGATGTTGGCCTACAACAAATGCTGTCTCTAAGATACTGTGTGCCTACAGAACAAAATACATCTGTTTCTCTAGCTTTAATTGACTATCACTGAATGACTGTTGGTCAGAAAACAGAGAGAAAATAAAACTTCAAGACCCCAATTTATCAAGCTTGCTGGTCTTACTGATAACTGTAAGCTTGTTTGAGAGGTGGTATGCAACGCGTCAGGTGCCATGAGAGATACAGCAGGTGATAACTATGGTTCACCCTAGCAGATGAGTGATTCTCTGATAGGGAGCCCCACATGGTAAGGCTGTGGAGTTACTGGCTGGGGAAACCAGATGCTCCTGTCTGTAATTTCTCTCATGAGTCACTTCATTTCTTCCCTAAGAACTTCATTTCTTCCCTAAGAATAGCTTTGGGTGTTTTCCCACTGCTTGTGTGTTTATTTCATGAAAATATTCCATCTACTGGGCACATATATCTGCAGATAGTCAGAAAGAAGACTTTCATTTGGCTATATAATTTTGATAGACAATATACTGGGACATGCTTCATAACTGGATTTATTTGTCCCACGAGCACTGTGGACACTTAACAGCCTGCCTTGTTCTTTTGTTCAGACTAACTGCACACAGTTCACTTCCACCTCAAAGCAAATTCAAACTAGACTAAAGACTTTTTGTAAATAGATCATAAGTTTAAAGCTACAGCTTGTGCAAGGTCAGAGTCGCAGATATCTGGCCAGGTTGGGCATGCTAGTTCTTTGATTGCCAAGTCTGTTAACCATAAACCTATATCTCAAAGTTGTCACTGGCCACTGTTCTCCCCATCTGGTTGTAGTCTTGCCCCTATGACCTTGGAACCCTTGCATTGCCATGGCAATGACTCAACTCTCTATCACACTAGGAATATGCTTTTGACCAATGAGAAGTAAATCTTGTAATTTTCTTAGTCACTTCAAGACTCCTGAAGGACAAGAGTTTTAGAATAGAAGAAGAAGCCTGGAGAAGAATCTAGGAGGCATTAGAAGTATGACAGGATTATTAGACAATGGCAGAAGAATAAAAAAAAATCTGATTTGGAAAAGCACATGTGGAGAATTCATTTGCCCTCAGATTTTCTAAGTCTCTCACTTGCTATAGCATCCTCTCTGAACCCTGAGGGGCCATTGAGGCTGGACCGCAAAGGCTCCTGTTAGTGACACTCAGATACTGGTATTCCCACCAAATCCTCCTCTAAGAAAAAGCACTTAAAAGGGCCATGTAATGCTGTCTCAGTATGTCAGCAGAAAAATGCTTTTGAGTGCTCTCCCTAATGAAATGTTTTCCTAGTTAGGGTTTCTGTGACAAAGCAACATGTCTAAAGAGCAAGTCCAGGAGGAAAGGGTTTGATTGGCTCACACTCCCATAACCCTGTTCTTCATCTAAGGAAGTCAGGACAGGAACTCAAGCAGGACAGGAACCTGGAGGCAGGAGCTGATGCAGAGGCCATGGAGGGGTGCTGCTTACTGACTTGCTCCTCATGGCTTGCTCAGCCTTATTTCTTACAGAAACCTGAACCACCAGTCCAGGGATGGCGTCACCCACAAAACACTGGACCCTTCCCCATCAATCACTAATTAAGAAAATGCCCTACAGGCTGGCCCACAACCTGATGTTATGGAGGCATTTTCTTAGTCAAGGTTTCCTCCTCTCAGATGACTGTATTTTGTGTCTATGAGGTGCTTGAGGTAAGAAAAGAGTGATTGTGGTGGCACATGCCTTTAATTCCAGCACTCAAGAGGCAGAGGCCGATCTCTATGAGTTCAAAGCCAGCCTGGTCTACAGAGCTGGTTCCAGGATAGCCAGGGCTACACAGAGAAACCATGTCTCAAAAAACAAATAACAAACAAACAAAAAATAAAACAAAAGAAGGAGGAGGAGGAGAAGAGAAGAAGAAATAGAAGAGTCATCATCACCTTGGGCAGTGAATGTACAAATTCAGCTGGAAAGAGATTATTAACCAGCTCTTCTTTCCCAGAAGATTTCTTGGAAGCAGAATGTACATAATAAAACTCCAGCAGGGAGACGGACTCACAGGATCTTCAACTACCCCTGCGAGGACTGTCTGACCACTATAGGAGCACTGTTTCCAGTAGAATAGTCAGTCTTGTAAGTGTTCAAAACGCCTGGCCCAGCCTCCTGGAGTTACCCTTGCACTCCCTAGCTCTGTGACACTGTGCTAGCTAAAAGTAGCCCTGAAACGGATTCCTCTTTGAAATCACAGAGAACTAAAAAGAAAGGTTGGGCTCATCTGCTTAAGTATGAGGACCAGAGTTCAATCCCCAGATCTGCCATTAAAAGGCAAGCGTGGTAGCTTCCACTAACAGCCCTGGGAAAGAAGAGACAGGCAGATTCTTACCACTTGCTGGCAAACCATCCTCTCCTGTTAGGGAGGTCCAGGCCAGTGAGAGACCCTGTCTCAAAAAACAAGGCGGAGAGCTTCTGAGAAAAAGGTTTCCTCTGACCTCCACATATACTCAAATATGTGAGTGTACAACTGTACACCATCTACACCTGCACAAACACAACATATACATACATACATACATACATACATACATACATACATACATACACACATACATACACACACACACAAAACAAGGAAATAAAAATCCGAGGGACCAGAAAGGAAAGACAAAGGATATACAATTTTGGATGTCTAGATCGATTTTTTGCTTGTTTGCTTGTTTTGTTTTGTCCCTGTTTTAGTAGCTGTCAGTTACATTTCATGACCATTTCCATCTATAAAATTTATATAATGCCCCTGGTGCTTTACCAGATATTCATTTTAAGATCCTGTATCCCACATTTTATCATCAGAGTTTCTTAAATGACTTCCTCAGACTTTCCTATTCCTCTTCCCAGCAGAACCACCCTGCTTACTCAATGGCGGAGGACAAATACATCAAAAACTTTATGCACTTTGGGGTCTGGGTTATGTCTTAGCTCTGCCCTTTATTTTTATGTATATTTGAGCAAGTGGTAAATTACTCTGAGCTCAAACATCTCAGCTTTGATTAGGAAACAAAGCAAGCAGAAGACAGTTACTGGCTCACAGAAAGGGGAGAATGACTAAGTTATACGCAAAGGGGAGAGGCTGTGAAAACTGAGCTGAAAGTCTGGCACTTCTCCAAGGAGAGACAGTGAATTGGTCATTACGTACGGGACTCCAATCTCAAAGATGTTGTTCTGGATGAGCTGCTTCCCCAACATGATGATGCTGAGCTGGATACACAGCTCCATGAGACAGCCTCCGGGAGCACACTGCAGGAGGGGGAGCACAGAGACATCAGACCATGCAGGCTCTAGAGAAACGAGGAACACTGTGATGAGGGAAGAATGGAGCTAAGCTGGGGGCACCCTACAAACTGCTAGCCAGGCACAAATGCTAGAGAGTGTACTTGCCTCTTCCATGCGGTAACCATCGAACACATAGACATAGCTTCCAGGTCTGCCCACAAACCTGAAAGAAAAATATGTGTGCAGAGTCAGAAGAAGCAAGGCCACCGAAGCATTCACCCTTTGTGTGAAAGAGCTGCCACTCAGTGTCCTCTTTGAATGAACTGGCTGGTGTGTGTAGGGGGTCCCAAATCACCAAAGAACAGGAGTTCAGACCCGTTATCTGCTAGTGAAGATCTGTAATACTTATGGTCCAGTTCTCATCACAACCAGTTTCTGGGCAGAGGGGGAGAGCTGGGCAGGGCACCAGACTGAATATGATGAGGGGATAGGATGGTGTGTGTGTGTGTGTGTGTGTGTGTGTGTGTGTGTGTGTGTGTGCAAGTGTATGTGTGTGTGTGTGCATGTGTATGTGCATGTGTGTGTGTGTGTGTGTGTGTGTGTGTAAGAGAGAGAGAGAGAGACAGACAGACAGACAGACAGACAGACAGACAGAACAGAGACAGAACAGAGAACAGTGCCTTTCCCCCTCTACCAGTGTCAAAGACTGAATTTGCATTGCTGTTCTTTGGTAAGGGCTATGACTTTTCAAGAAACTGAGGGTGAGCCTGACCAAAGGTGTAGGCATCTTTCCTTCAGAAAAGGGGGCATCTTGCTTTTTTACTGAAAATATTCCAAGAAGGGGAAGTAGCCTGCCCCATTTCTCTTCTGAAGAGAATCTATTATATTGAAGGAGAAGGAGACTGGGCAAGTGATGGAAGTAGTGAGGCAGAAACCAATCACAGAGCCAGGCAGCCTGTCACAGGAGTCTGCTTCCTTCAAATGTGAGCCACTTGAAACTCTTCCATTGAGTGCCTCTGAGATTGTTTTCTATGCAGTCTTCCTGTGGTTCCCGAGGATAACGAATCCTTTTCCCTTCCCTTCCCTTCCCTTCCCTTCCCTTCCCTTCCCTTCCCTTCCCTTCCCTTCCCTTCCCTTCCCTTCCCTTCCCTTCCCTTCCCTTCCCTTCCCTTCTCTTCCCTTCCCTTCCCTTCCTTTCTCTTCCCTTCTTTCTTTTCAATGTTATGGATTGAACCTAGGACTTTACATGAGCTAGGCAGCTATTGCATTGCTCAATTTCATGCCCCATCACCCATTATTTTTCCTATGTCTCTTATTGTGTCATTCATCACAGATTACAGAAGTGCTGTTTCACAGACTATCCCTTCAGGGTACCACAAATCTAAGTATCAGGATCATTCTGTATGCAATGCCATGTGTATGTAATTTGCCTTGGCTTTGAATCTGGATAGAAATATCACTATTGTCTCTTCAATTTGGGCAGCATCTTTGCTACTATCATTTCATCAGAGCTAAAAGCAGAGGTCTTAGAAGGAATTTGTGTTTTGGGGTTACAGACACATCTACAAAAAAGGTCACACATGGATAACAAACATTCTTGGTGGTACCACACAAGCTTTGGGCTCCAAGGAAACCAACAAGTGTTTATTAGAAGCAACTTTTCACCTAAATCTACTGTATAATAAAACATTTTAACCAGTGTGTGTGCTCAAGTACTTGTGATCCTAGCTCTAGGGAGGCTGAGGCCTGTAGACCACCAAGTAAAGTCAAGCCTGAGCTACACAGTGAGTTTGAGGATAGCCGAGGCTTCACAGTGAGATGCTGTCTCAAGAAAAAGAAATCAACATCAAACAGAAAGAATCCTTGTTCTTTGTCATTAGTTCTTGAGAGGAGCCCCTAAATTCTTAGAATTTCTATGGTCATAGGGGCATCTTCGCTGTTTGTTATGGGCTCTTGGGACTATTACCTAAATTTAAGCTAGTGTGTGTGTGTGTGTGTGTGTGTGTGTGTGTGTGTGTGTGTGTGTGTGTGTGTGTGACATACCTTTAATCCCAGCACTCAGAGGCAGAGGCAGGTGGATAACTCAGTTGGAAACCAGCCTGGTCTACGCAGCCAGTTCCAGGACAGACAGAAGAGCTGCCACACAGAGAAACCCTGTCTCAAATATTTGAGTGTGTGTGTGTGTGTGTGTGTTATGTATGTATGCATGCATGTATGCACATACGTTAGTGCGATTACTCAGGATGAAGACAGGTAATGCCAGGGACCAACCATATAACTGGGACTTTGAGCCACCCAACAGCAATCTGCCCTCAGTGGGGGAAGGAGACAGGAGTCTGAGTTCAATCTCATGGTATAACCACATGATTGAATAAAGAATGCCTAAGTAAAGAGATCTTGGGTGAGCATGGTTGAAGCACATGGATGTTCCAGGAGGGTCTCAAGTCCCCAGGACATGGCCACTTTGGGATCAGGACCCTGTGAGATGTCAGTCTGGGAACTGTTTTGGATTACTCCCCTTTACTATAAGACTGTGACTGTGAGTGTTGTGCATTCTTGGATCCTGTGTGTTAATCTAGGGAATTATAGAATTTGAGGAGGCAGTGAGAACTCTGGAATTCCTAGCTGCAGGAATTCAGAACTGCAAATGTCCTGAGTACCCAGAACTTTCGGCTGTTATATGAAGTGAGGCAGTCAATGAAGAATAGTGCCCTTCATCTGAGAAGCCTGTATCAACTCCAGTTAAACAGCACCAAACTTCACTGTGCAGCCATAGAACCTCTGGCTAAACATGCAGTCCTCTTCTGCCTTGTTCTCTAGGGCAATACCTACTAAGAGGTTCCCTTCAGGGTCTTGGCTCAAATTCTTGTGTAGTTGCCAGGGATATTTGATTCTGAGGATGCAAATTCACTTCTTCATGAACAGCCAGTCGGGTAATAGTTTATCCAGCCGAGGGGGAAGAACAGGGTGAGAATGGGAGCTGACAATGGAGACAAAATAACTACTTGTCCTGATAACGGAGGACCTGGGTAGCAGTGCATTGGGCAAATTGCTTTTGCATGATTCTACTCACCTCCCCTTGAAAAATGCCACATAGAAGATGGGGGAATAGGCATTGACAAACTTTAGCAAGAAAGCTTTGAGGATCAAGCGTTCTTCAAAGGTCTGCTCAGTTTTCGGGACCTCTGCAAAGGAAGAACACAGTCAGTGAGGCTGCGGCGAGGGGGTTTTCTTTACCTTTAATCTTCAGTGTGTGTGTGTGTGTGTGTGTGTGTGTGTGTGTATCTGTGTTTACATCTGTGTGTGCAGGTACCCTCAGAGGACAGGAGAGCACATCATAGCCCTTGGAGCTGGAGTTACAAGAGGCTATAAGCCTCATGATGGGGGTGCTGGAGAGCAAACTCCAGTTCTTTGCAAGAGCAATATGTACTCTTAACTGTTGAGCCATCTCTTCAGTCCAGAGTAACTGTTTTGACCTAAACATGAGTCACTGTCTCCCAAGTTACAACTTTGGAGTAGAATCCAGGGGCCCTGCCTCTCTGGCACGTGAGAAATGGACAGGTTCATCTGGGAGACACCAAACAGTTTGCTGGATAATCTGAGGTTACTCAGGTAAAGTGTACATAAAATCTTCACCCCACACTTTCTGCTGCTCCCTCCTGACCTCCTAAGCAGTGAAGTCATTCTGAACTTCACAAAGAAGAGCTTGTGGCCCCCACCCTTACTTGGTCCCAGGGAAGTCAGCCAGCATATGTAACTCTCATAACTGCACTTGAACAAAAGTTTCAGGCCAAAAGGCCTTAGAGTTGGTAGGCATCTGAATCAATTTCTTTATCTCCTCCTCTATTTTTACCAGGAAGATGATCATCTGTAAGATCTAGGGAAGGCTGAGACGCCTCTTGATCATCCACACAAATCATGAAAGGTCACCAAAGAAGGCAAAGAGAGAAACACAGCTAAGCCTATGTCTCAAACCCGTATGTCACAACCCCAGGACATGTATTCTGTCATGTCCCAGCAGAGAAGTTAGTACACATCTTTAGCAGGGCCCTGAGGAGATTGGGCAAAAACCCCTTCAGGTGCCTTCAGAAGACTGAAGATGGTGGGAGGCTCCTGTGAGAAGGGTGTGGCAAGTTTGTAGAAACGCCTCGGACTGGGATCAATGAACAACTTGGTGAAAGAGGACATGGGGTGCTGTTAATTCATTTGTGTTGTTGAATAAAATTTCATGAACTAGTTAAGTTACAAAACAACCAGAAAACTACTTACAATGCCGGAGGCTTGGAAGGCAAGACCACGGTAGACTCGGTTCCTTTCCCTGACCCTCTCCTCATCTACACACCCCTGAATTCTTCAACACTCGGGTTCAATCTCCTCCCAGAAGAGCCTGCTTTCTGCTCCATGGAAAGCACCTCACTGCTACGTCCCACTGTGCTGGGAGAGCTAGTCATCTCCTGGGACCTCTTTTATAAGTTCACTTACAGAGGCACTGCTTCGTGACCTAAACCATCTCTTCTCAAATGTCCTGCAACACTGTCACGTTGGTGATTAGGATTTATGCTGGATGGTCTTATGTCAACTTAACACAAGTTAAGTCATCTGAGAAGAGGGGAACCTCAATTAAAATTTCTCTATTAGATAGGGAGGTAGGCAGGACTTTCTTAATTTGTGATTGATGGGGGAGGGCCCAGCTCATGATGGGTGGTGCCATCCCTGGGCTGAGCAAGCCACGATGAGCAACCTGGTAAGCAGCACTCCTCCATGGCCTCTGCACCAGTTCCTGCCTGCAGGTTCCTGCCCTGCTTGAGTTCCTGTTCTGACTTCCTTTGGTAATGAACAGTGATGCTGAAGCATAATGAACCCTCTCCTCCCCAACTTGCTTTTTGGTCCTGGTGTTTCATTTCAGCCATAGAAGCCCCAACTAAGACGGAATTTCAGTAGATGAATTTGGAGTGTGTGTGTGTGTGTGTGTGTGTGTGTGTGTGTGTGTGTGTGTGTGTGTGTGGCAAATAATAGAATCATATCACATGGTCATATGCTTTAGGACTCCCCTCGAATCATGTAAAGTGGTAAGTATAAAAGTATGTTGAGCCCAGGGCACAGTGCCAGGACCACACAGGATACATCCAATTTGTGTATATACAGCCTGCATAGGAAGAGTTGAACTGTGACCCTGCTCTCTCCTCTGGTGTGTGCCCTTCCCTGACCTTCTCCTCATGTACAAGTGCTTGCATTCTTCAACACTCAGGCTAAATCTCCTCCGAGAAGTTTTTCCAGATGTCTTGAGTTGGTGCCATTTTTCCTGTTTTCTTATATGGACTCGATGCCTTCCTATATTACCTATATATGTGCTCTATAAAGTTGAACAATAGCATTGTTATCACTGATTGTCCATGCATACTTAGCAGAGCTCCAAACATCAAAAGATGGGAACAGGTAGTTTGTGAGGACGCATGGTAAGATGGGATGGTGGGAAAGAAAAAGGAGGAAAGATTTATGAATAATTTTGTCCCTAACAGGTTGATGTCCATAGCGGTTTGAATGAGAATAGCTCCATAGACTCCTAAGAGTGAACGTATGGTCCCCAGTCAGTGAAATTGTGGAAGGACTAGGGGGTGTGACCTTGTTGGAGGAGGTGCATCACTGGGAGAGTGCTTTGGGGTTTCAAAAGCCCACATGAGGCTCAGCCTCCCTTTCTCTCTCTTGACTGCTAGCTGTGGATCAGGATGTAAAATACCCAGTTACTGCCAGGCAGTGTTGGCAAATGCCTTTAACCCCAGCACTTGGGAGGCAAAGGCAGGTGGATTTCTGTGAGTTCAAGGCCACACTGGTCTACAGAGTGAGTACCAGGATAGCCAAGGCTACACGGAGAAATTGTCTTGAAAAAAAAATCAAAACAGAAACCAAATAACCCCAAAAACAAGCAAACGAAAAACCCCAAACCTCCCAGTTATTGCTCCAGTGCCAGGCCTGTCTGCTTCCCTCTATGATGACCACGGACTAACCCTTTAAAATTGTAAGCAAGCTCCCAATTCAATGTTTTGTTTTATAAGTTGATTTGGCCATGATGTCTCCTCTAGCATTAGGGCAGTGACTAAGACCATATTGTAGGCCATAGAGGCACTGATGTCTTCTATAGAACTGTACCCAACCAGAGGCAACCAGAGGATATCCAGGAAAAGAGCTGTCACATGCCATCAGTATGAATAGGAACTATGTGATGGTCAGCTAGAAGGTGGCTCAAACAGATATACATGGCACACAAGAATGTCTGTTCCATTTCGCCAAGACACGGTCTCTGTGGGGGAAGTTAGGCTGCTAGGAAAACTCAATGGAATAGAGAATAGCATTAGTTTTTTGTTGTCGTTTTGTTTGTTTTTTTATACCTTTGATTGCTTAAGGCTTTGTTTAGAACATAATTGCATTTGGTATTTTGTTGTTTGCTCTTTGGGACAGGATCTCACTTTTTAGCTCAGGATGGCATGGAACTCAAGATACACTTTAGGATAGCATTAAACTCATGAACCCCCACCCCAGCTATCTAAATACTGAAGTTTTAGGCCTGTACTACCGTGCCCATCCCCTTCCTTCTCTTTCAAATATGGTGGTGGCAATACTTGCCTCACTGAGGAGACAGAGAGAGGTGAGTCACATGAGTAAATGTATAGCATACACATTATATATATGCATGGTAGCTCACACCTTTAATGCTATCACTCAGGAGGCAGAGGCAAATGAATCTCTCTGAGTTCAAGATCAACCTGATCTATATAGTGAGTTCCAGGGCTATGTAGTGAGACTCTGATTCAAAAACAAAACAGAAGAGTGACAGTTGGGAAGAGCCACCGATTACAAGAGTGTACCTCCAGGAATGGAATCCTATTTTGCCTGGGGAGGCCACATTCCTGTGTAAGATGAGACAGACATTGGCTGGATCCTCATCAAATGATTTTCCTCTTCCTGGATAGACATTAGCTGTAAATGAATCATGGCCTGTCATAGTTCTTTTCACTGTTCTGTGATAAAATATTATGACGTTAAGAACTTAAGGGAAAAATTGTTTATTTTTTGCTCAAGTTCAAGGGTACAGTTCATCATGACAGGGAAGTAGATCCAGCATGTCACATTTCCAGTCAGAGAGCAGGGCAATGCATCCAAGCTGCTTCTCAGTGCATGTTCTCTACAGTCCCATATCCTATCCAGGAAATGGTGCCACCCACAGTGGGCGGCTCTTCACATTTCAATGACCACAACCAAGATCATCCCTCGTGGGCTTATTCAGAAGCCTCTCTCCTGGGTGACTCTAGATTCTGTCAAGTTGGCAATTAACTGTCACATGACCCATGAGTTGGAAGCCTTTGCCTTTGACATCATTTGCTCCTAAAGTCTCTTCTTAGTCTCACGTCCCTCAACTCCAAGGAAGATCTCAAGCCCACAGAGTATAGCAACTGCACCTAGAGGAGAAATTCCAGAACTCTAAATCCCCAAGCAGAAGGCTGCCCACCGAACACCTGGTAGAACAGCTATGGGAGCATGCTATAACTCATGGAGGTTTATAACATCTTAATGGAATATGCAACCTGAGAAATGCAGCTGAGGTGCAACTATGAGAATAAGAAGTCCTGAGATATTGGTTTGCTGTTGTTTGTAGATGGTGGGTCCCCCAATGGTTCTTGAGTTGAAAGTATGTCCTCTGGATGGCGGGTCCAGTCATTAAGAGGTCATTGGTTCTAGAGGGCACAAGCTTCATTCAAGGCCCGATTCATACTGGATGGGCTGTTGTGGGGAGGGCCTAGTTGAAGGTGGACACTGGAGGCATGTCTTAAAGGACACATCCCACTCAAGCCCTTTCTTGTCTGTCTGTCTCTGTCCTTGCTCAGTTTGGCGCCTCAGTACCCATGTCAAAAATTGGAGTTTAGTGCCAAATTTCAATAATCCTAGTACAGGGAGGTGGATCCTAGGAGTTTACTGACCAGCCAGTCTAGCAAATCAGGGAGCTGCAGGTTCACTGAGAAACCTTACCTCAAAATACAAGGTTTAATTTAATGACTTCAAAATATAAGAGTAATCAGGGAACATATGATACCCCTCCCCATACCCACTCTATGGATACCCAATTTCACTGCACACAGACTAGGAGGGCAGAGGGGGAAAAAAAAACATGGATTTGCCCTCAGGACTGGTGTGCTAAGTAACTGAATCCAGACATAGAGACATACAGACAGAGTGTCCATAGTGTCTATATCCAGTGTTCAAAAAAAAGAGACTGAGGCAAAGCACACATAGTGGAGAGGAAAGGGGGGGAGGAAAAAGAAGGAAAAGGGAAGGGAGGGGAAGAGGAGAGAGAAAGGGATGGAAGGGAGGAAAGACAAGGGGTGGAGAAAAGGAAGAAAAAACTTTTTGACACAGTGGATTTTTCTCTTAAAAGAATAAAAAGGTACTTGAACCCTTGCCCAGTGTGCCTGCAGCATCCAATTCAAAGGTAACTTACCCTCAGCTCCTCTCTTTGAAATAGTTTTGGGTAAGAAAATTAAAACAAATGTCACCTAAAAAAAAAAAAAAACCTAATGAGAGCAGAGGGTCTAAATATTCGGAATGCTTATCTTGTGGCTGTGTAGAAGAGGGTTAGGATGAGGTAAAGGAGGGACACATGTCTTTAATTTCCTTTTATAATCCCCTTTGAACTGACTACACTCAGATCTCTCCATCCCTACAGGAATTTCCTCTATGTTCTCTGGGAAAAGAATTAAAAAAAAAAGGAATCTGGTGTTTTCAGAGCTCTTTGCTCCAGCTAGGAATGAGTGGCCTTCTCTCTCCACACTGACAAATCATGAGCTTGGCGGTTATTTATTAGTTTTATTTTTAAAAGCAGCCTGCACTAGGCTTTTAGGGCTGTGCACCATCATAAATAATGGGCATTTTCAATAAACAGTTCAAATCTACTCGATGGGCCACTAAATCACTTGGGTCCCCCACCTTGGGAAGCCCTGTGGCCACGGGGAGCATTTGTGTGAGCTTTCTAGGGAGGGAGCAACCCAGGAAAGCTCAGAGCAAGGGAGACAATGGGGCTGGGGCAGGGCTAGGGGATGATACTGGGGACTGTGGTTGGGCTTTTGAATCTTTCAGAAACCCACACAGGGAGCTTCACCTGCCTGTCACAAAGACGACTGCGTGCCAGAAAATAGAAAACTCACATTCTCAGAGTTCACACTGGTGGGTAATGTGTAAGGGGACTCGCCACGGCTATCTGTGTGTCAGGCCCCTGAGCAGGACCCACTCATAAGATTCTGCTGTGGTCTGAACCTGGGCCTCGTGAGAAAACAGTCCAAATGAAGTTCCCTTAGATCCTGTTGCTATGGGGACTTAAAGGACCATCCAATGATGACAGGGCAAGGAGGAAGGCTAGCCATAATGCCACCCCCTTGAGAGGGCTGTTGAAGGTGGATTGGAGGCCATCCAAGGGGGTCACCTGTTCTCAATCCATGGGAGCAGAGAACTACAGGACTTCATCTAGAACCAGGAGGGGACATTCTGAGAGCATGCAAACACAATGCCCTTACCTGCCCCTCCCCCTCTTTCTTAAGTGTCAACCTCTGCTGCCTTGTGTCACTAAAACACATGAGTGCTAATGACCCAGCTGTAAGCTGCCTTGGAAGATAATTAGTGTGAAAGCCCAAGTTAGTCCCAGGGGGCCAACTTAGGCCTCTGAGTCCCCAGAGCTCCCTCCTAATCATATGGAAACATCACAGCCGGCAAGAAGATGTCTGGCAAACAGTCTTGGGAAAGCTGCTTCTTGTAGCTGGTTTCCCCAGCAGCCCAGCCAGCAGAGGCATCACGATAGCAATAAAACAAAAACAGGAAGATGCCTCCGTATGTTTCAGCTGGGCCAGCCCTGGCACTGGGGGTTCAGAAGCGTGGATGGTCTAAACGTTGTGTGGCTGGATCTAGAAGTGCCTCTCTCTGCCTCTCCCCCAGGGTGGTTGAGCTTTTCTGATAGCCTAAGCAGCCCATCTGCCCTCTGTATGCGTAGGTAGTGGGTGTAGTGGGGAACTGGCTGAATCTCAGTGTACAGCAGTGTTTGTTGCCTTGCCATAGGAAGAGAATCACCTCCGGGGAAGCCGCCAGCTGGGTAATCAGGCAGCCAACAGACTGGCAAAGGGAGCTGAGAATGCCTGCAGTGGTGTTCCCTGCTGCTCCTGGTTCACGGAACCCTCATGGTGACAACCTCTCACCTGAGGTCCAGTGAAGGAGAAGGAGAAGGGCACCCTCAAAAAGTATAACACCTCACCTGTCCCACAGCATGGAGGGGCTTCTCTGTTATGCTAACTTGCACTTTGGAGAGGCCAGGCCACTGTCTAACTGTCTATGTGGTATAGCAGGGAGACTGGGAGCAAGGACTGTCACACCCTAGGAGCCCCTTGCTTAAGTACTGACACTTTCTCCTACCCGGCCAGAGCCAGAACAACTCAGGTAGGTCAAAGGGCATGACTCTAATAAAGATGTTACTGGCAATGAAGAGGTGTGGAGGGAACATGGTATCACAGGACCTATCCTGGGTGGGCTGTTAATTATGAAGGGGTGTAAATCTCCAGACATGTGGGGAGACTAGGGGAAGGCAAGGAGTCAGTTTAGAACTCCCTGCTGCTCTGGTGCCAGGAACCAAACCTAGGGTGACTTGTGTACCAACCAGGTCTATCATCAAGCTGCATCCTCAACACTCTTTTCACTTTTCTTTTTTTAATTTGTTTTGTTTTTTTCAAGACAGGATTTCTCCGAGTAGCCCTGGCTGTCCTAGAACCCACTCTGTAAACCAGGCTGGCCTCGAATCCACCTGCCTCTGCCTCCCGAGTGCTGGGATCCAAGTATGCACACCACTACCACTGTGCTTTTTTCACTTTTCACTTGAGAGAAGGTGTCGCTAAGTTGCCCATCTTGTCCTTGAACTCATGATCCTCCTGCCTCAGCCTCCCAAGTAGCTAGGATTACAGGCTTGTGTTGCCTGGCCCAGGGGTGGGGTGGGGTGGGGTATCATTGGCTAATAGGAGAGACTTGGGCTTCAGTGGTTAAGTGGAAAAATGAAGAAGATGGTTTGTTGATGGGGGAGGTCCTTCTGTGTATATGATTGTGTTATTGGTTGATAAATAAAGTACTGTTGGCCAATAGGAAAACAAGATAGGTGGGGCTAGGAGTCAAAGAGGATTCTGGGAAAGGTAGGAGAAAGGGCAGAGTCACCACGTGAGCCCGGGAAGACAGGACGTTTGCCACTGTTGTCCGATAAGTCTTATAAAATATATAGATTTATGATAATTAAGACTGAGCTAGCAGATGAGAAATCCTAGTCATTGGCCAAGCAGCATTTGTACCTAATATAAGTCTCTGTATGTTACTTGGGATCTTAACGTGGCGGTGGGCAGAACTCGGGCAGCCTGGCGGAAATCGCCCGCGTGGCGGCAGGGCTCGGGTGGCTTCTGGGCATAAAGACTTATTGTTACAGTTGGTGGCCTAGCTCCACTTGTAGGGAGTAACTGTGGAGTTTTGTGTCAGGCAGTCACAGAAGAAAACACCACAAAATAAAATGAATGTAGGAAGGGGATTTGCAGAAAGGGGTTGACAGGGGATAGAGGGTGAAAAAAAATCACCAAGTGTTTCAAACGTACACACACGTATGAAATCATCAAATAACAAATTTAATTATTAATTATTAAAAAGAAACCCAAAGGCACAAATGAGACTGTCATTCTGGCTGCCATTTATCTCTGCACACACACCTAAACTCCTGAGACTCCCAAGCAATGGCCCAACATCTATCTGCTTTCACAAGATAAAGGCAATGACAAGAACCCAGAAAGGCTCCCCAGACTGCATGGCAGGTGCATTCTTGGGAAGGAGCTGGCCATATAAAGAAGGTGGATCATAAAACAACTACAGTGGAGAAAAGGTGTTTCAAAAGAACTGAGGAGTGATGGTATCTGAACTACTGTATGGGTAGACACACCCCAGCAAGGAGCTGTGACCCTAGAGCTCACACATATCCAGCTGCAAATGCTGTCAGTGAGGCTGGGCACACAGAGACAAGGAAGCTGCAGAGCAATGTGCTAAGATAGGCTCCAGCCATCTTGACGCACACAGTGTGACAGTACCAGCAGCAGCTCAGCCCACACTTAATCCATCACTTCTAGAGAGGCTGGTGGTGAAGACTTGTGGAGAGTTTAAATGAGATTCCTAAGAACACAAAATGAACCGAATCAGCTTCCTAAGAGGAAGAATTTAGCTGTTCAGTGTGTGTGTATGTGTGTCTGTGTATGCGTGTATGTGTGTGTGTGTGTGTGTGCATATGTGTGTGTGTGTGTGGTGTGTGGTGTGTGTGTGTGTGTGTGTGTGTATGCGTGTATGTGTGTGTGTGTGTGTATGTGTGTATGTGTGTATGTGTGTGTGTGTGTGTATGCATGTATGTGTGTGTGTGTATGTGTGTCTGTGTATGCGTGTATGTGTGTGTGTGTATGTGTGTGTGTGTGTGTATTCGTGTATGTGTGTGTGTGTGTGTGTATGTGTGTGTATGTGTGTATGTGTGTCTGTGTATGCGTGTATGTGTGTGTGTATGTGTGTATGTGTGGTGTGTGTGTGTGTGTGTGTATGTGTGTATGTGTGTGTATGTGTATATGTGTGTGTATGTGTGTATATGTGTGTGTGTGTGTGTATGTGTGGTGTGTGTATGGGTGTGTGTATATACAAATGCTAGAAGAGGGCATGGGATCCCTGGATCTGGAGTTACAGAAGGTTGTGAGCCACTTGGCGCAAGTGCCCAGAACCAAACTTTGGTCCTCTGGAAGAGAAGCAAGCAGTTTTAACTGTGGAGCCATCTCTCCAGACCCGTCTTTTAATTTTAAATTCTTTTCTGTGTATCCATGTATGTGTTACATGTGGGCTTGTGGATACATGCATCCATGTGCATGCATGTGGAAGCCAGAGGAGGAAGTCAGATGTCCTCCTCTGTTGTTCTTTCCCTTATTCCCTTGAGAGAAGATCCCTCACTGAACCAGGAGCTTACTGTTCCAGATAACGTGGTGTGACAGTTTGAACGATAATGGCCCCAATAGGTTCATATATTTGGATTCTTAGTCACCAGGGAATGGAACAGCTTGGGAAGGATTAGGAGGTGTGCCCTTGTTGGAGGCGGTGTGTCACTGGCTTTGAGGTTTCAGAAGCCCACACCAGCCCCTGCTCCCCTCTCTTTGCCTGCTGCCTACAGATAGGATGTAAAACTCTCAGCTGCTGCTCCGGCAGCTTCTCCCCTAAATTGACCCTCAGATATTTTTGCTACTTCAAGATGTTATGTGAATCTAATAAAATTTGGATTTCTAATATGACTAAGCCTAAGCCCCTTAGACAATCAAGTTTTTCTACAGTTTTACTTACACACAATTCATTCTTTAAAGCTAATTAAGCTGAAGAGTAAAGTTTGAAACAAAGGTCAACAAGGCTCTTTGTCTAGTAAGAGTAGTATAAATAAATAAAAGGGGGAAATTAAGGCTCCCTACACTGTTGGGGCGGAATTGAGGTTAAATATACACATGTTCTCCGTTTGGGAAGGTCCATCTGGTGATATTTAATCTTCACAATTGGTAAAAGCCATACTCAGAAGCAACTGTACTTTGGATTTCGACCTTCTCCTGGGCTAAGGATTTACAGTCAGTGAGGCCACGGGCCCTGAGAAGGGAGAAAGGAGAGAAGGGCCACCCTCCTTTTCCTTCCACTAAGTTTCCATTTTCCCCAAAGTAGGCCATTTGCCTTCCCCCTGCAGGAGCTTCTCTTTCCCCATTTCCCCACTAAGAAAATGGGGCTCAGGATCCACCTACCCCAACCAGCACTGTCTGAATCTTATGGCCCGAGACCGAGGAACCTGTTTCTGTACCCATGCACCAAGACAGGGGATCCTAAGAGCAGCTGTTTCCGTACTTGTAGACCCAATCCCAGGACCAGAAAGTGCACATTGATGCCTTGGGACTAACAAAGGAGAGGTAGGGTGTCACTGGTAGGAACCTAAAAAAAACCCAGACCCTGTTAGAGTCAGGCTCCTGGCTCCAGGGTTCCATCTCTACCCAGGGATCTAACATTTGCTAACAAACTTCTCTGTCACGTTCTCCTAGTTATTTTCCTGTCTTTTAATTCTTTACTTGGAGGGAGAAAAGAACCACCACGAAGCTATCATCAGAAGATGCTGGGCAATGGTGGTGAGCCACAGCTTCTAGTCAACCACAGAATCATGAGGGAAGCCAACTGACATTGCTTGGCATGCTATGTTTGATGCCCTTTAGGTTAGGTACATTAAATTCCTTTTCAACTCATGGTGTTTTCAACATATAATGAGTTTACTGAGCTACAGGCCCACCATAAATTGAGAACATCTGTTCTGCTATAATGAAAATGCTTACAACTGCAGTACAGGGTAAGCTCTGTGGTAGGTGGGTGTGCACACATGCACATAGGCATGACTACACATTAACTGCTTTGCCCACTCCAACAACTAAACTTCTTCAGCAGCTCCTTAAAGTCAAAGAAAGAACCAGTTTGAAAGTGTGGGAAGCTGTTAGCTAACAACTTCCTCGAATTCGATCATTCCCTCTCAGGAAGCTCCTGAAACTTACAAGATTCACAAAGCCCTTCCTCAAGGTTACTCACACACACCCCCACACCCCCACCCCCCCACACACACCACATGCACACACACTCCACTCATATGCACACACAGACACACACACACATTAACAATTCCTGGGAGGAGAACAGAAGTGACTGCCATCCTGCTGCTCACAGAGCTCTAGGGATACGGCTTTCATGAGTCATCACCCATGCTAAGATGGCCTTTATGGTCATGTGACTGCCTTTGGGTCACTCATACTCTTATAAGCAATCCCTCACAAGTATCTTGTAAATAGCTCCAATAAGCTTACTAGATCATGAAACTAGACACGGGTGAATAATCCCTTTGGTCTGTGCCATATATGGTATAAGTGAACATTTGTTGGTGTCTCCTCAAGAAATAAAGAACAGAAGACAGACATGGCGATGCATGCCTATGTTCTTGGGAGGCTGAGGCAAGAGGATTTTGAGTTGGAAGCCACCATGTGCTACATACAGTGAGTTCATGTCCAGCCCAGGCTACATAGTGAGACCCTGACTTAAAGAACCAAAACGAAAGCCAAAAGCACAGCCATCAGCACCACCAACAAAAGGCTGTGTGGGGCAAAGTGTGCACAACGCTTTCTAGTGGCTAGAATGGGGTGTGGAAGGCAGTACACTATGAGACTTGGCCTTTTCTCCTTTCCTTTTGTCCCATCTGAGCCCTACCCTATCTAGGATCACTAGGACAGTGACACTCTGGTGCAGGCCACAACAACATTTGCTCAAACAACTTGTAAGCATAGTTCCTTTCTTAAGAATTGGAGACATGGATCTGACTGGATTATGCTGTGTTTCCTGTGTCCAAAATAAGACCAGCTTTGCAACTTGAAAAGGTACAAGGGAGACAGGTGAAGGACTTAAAATGCTTTGTACACTAGCAGTTTGCATGTGGTTTTGAAAAGAAGAGAAAGAAATAAAGGAACAGAGCTGAAGTCAGGGACAAGTTATAAAGCCAGTGGAGGCCATCATTATTGGTCTAGAACCTGAAACAAGCCTGCCTCTCCCCCTTGCCTCTGATCAGCAGATTTTCCAAAACTGGCCTAAGGACAGCAGGCCACCTTCTAGGCCAAGCCAGACCTGTGCCTATGCTGATGTCAAGAGTTACAGTGTTCAAGAACACTAGACATCTTTACTATGAAATGCACAGGCTTAGAAGTGCCTTTGCCTCAAAGACCCTGGGTCCTTAGTCCAGAGAGAAGCAAGCCTGGAGCTGGACAACTGGGCTTCCCTTGCTTCCAAGCCTCTTACCATGGCTGAACCACGTGCTGTTTCTGTGTGTGGCAAGTGACAAGAGTCTGGATGTCCTGGCCAGTTCTTATTTGCTTCTTCCCCTAGGATCCAGACCCTTTCCACATAGCTATCACCTATTGTCCCTCTAAGGAAGAATACATCACTGAAGATTAAGACAGACCTCATTCCCCTTCTCACCTGAACCCCATCGTTCATATATGCCAAACCTGGATATGCTTGTGGTCCAGAGAGCCTTGAATGGACAAGTGCACTCTCAGACCAGGCTCCCAAGCCCCAGACAGTCTCTACATACTCTTAGATTCAGCTCAGCGCTTGCTTCACCAGCAGCATGAGATCTTCAGAGTATGCTTTTTTTTGGCACACAAGCCATTATCATTATTGGTATTGCAGCTGGAGAGGCAACTACAGCTTTTATCTACCACCTCTGAGTTGGTCACTTTCAACAAAATTTGTCTTTTGTCATAAATATTATGGTAAGCGTGGTCTTCAGACAGGCCTATTGGTCTTCCATCACACAGGCTGTAGGGAATTCCCAGGAACTTGTTAGGGTTGTTTGTACCAGCTGTTTGCACCTGGCAAGCAAAGTGCACAGTCACAACCTCTCCAACTATGAGGAGATCCGGGGCAGGAAGCCAGATGGGACACTAAACCCAGCATAATAATGGCTGGGCAAGCCCCTAAGCTTGTCACACTTGTCATGTCATTAAAATGGCACTATTGATAGCTCTGTGTCCCCACAGAGTCTGGGGAAAGCTCTGAAGCCGCACCTCTGGCTGTGGGTATACTAGGTACCTACATTGTGTGAGCATCTCTGTTAGTAACCCTGAAGTCTTGACTTCCTTGTTGCATATGTCCATCTATATCCTTTTGGGACAACTTTATGTTTTGCATACCCCCTCAGCACTTATTGGAAGCCTTTCTAGGTAGGCAGAGTTGAGACCATGGATATATATGAGCACACAGCAGCCTCTGTTGTGGCGGGCAGTATGCTTAGCCTGTCGGTGAGCTGGGAAATTTTTATTTGTGAATGATAGATGCAGGAGGGGATGCAGATGTGCGCTGAGATCACCATGAGCAGACACTGGGAAAAAAAATCCCAAGAACCACTGCCCTCAAGGGCCTTGCAGCCCACATGGAGCAAGTAGAACAGACCTGTCCTAACAGAAGGGCTTCCAATGCTAATCAATAGAATGGTGGGGATGGGGTAGGGGTGAGGCTGTCAATATGGCATAATACCTGGCAGAAGCAATTTAAAATGAGACAAGGGTTTATTTTGGCTTATAGTTCTGGAGCTTTCAGTTGGACCCCAGAACAATGTCTCACATCGTGGTAGCCAGGTAGCAAAGAGAAAGCCTGTGTTAGCTGCCTTTCTGTTTTCCCCTTCTTCATTCCACCCACACCCCTGTATGAAGCAAAGAGCCATCTCTAACTACATTGAGCAAGTTATGTGAGCCAAAATACATGAAATATGTTAAACAATTAGAATGTAAAGCTGACTGTGTTGCCTCAGCATAGCTCAGTCTAATGTAACTTCATCAGATACAAGCATCAAGGTTCATGATCGATATATAAGGAACTTTGACTTTACAGTTATTCACAATTGGAGCCATGGCTTTTTCTGTAGCATCTTTCCATCCCTCCTACCTAGATCCTTGTGGGTAGTTGTTCCCTTCTCATTCTTGTCATAGTTACAGCACGATAAGCTGGATAGGGATGTTCCTGACCACGTAGGTCCAAAGTGCATGGCCAGGGCCTCAAGCCACTCGGTACCACAATGCATATTTCTTACACTCCAAGCAGTGTTTTATTTATTGTCTATTGTCCCCCTGTTTCATGGGGGCATAATGACATCAGGAATATACAAGAGACTTGTCAACTGCTGTGTTTTCAGAATTGTGACTAGTACAAAGTTCCACAAAGAGTTGGTGGATCAACAGGTGAGTCAAAGATTAAGAAAGTGGGAAAATCACTGCGGGCATGTCCAAGCGAGGGTCTGGGAGGAGGTGGTCTTTTGAGGCCAGGGCAAGGGTGGGAACACATAGGGTAGCCTGGGGTGACCATGAGCTGAGTGAATTGGCTGATGTAGAAGAATACAAATGAGAAGAAGGTGGGTGAGAATCTCAAACATTGTTCCACGTGTTACCTAAGGGCAAAGGGCAGCTCTTCAAGACAAACGACCAGGAATAAAACTTCAGGGTCTGAGACAGGATTCCCGGGAAGCACTGATAAGCTACAGACTGATAGAAGGAAAGGAAAGCCAAGGACACAATCATAAGACTGAAAACAGTTCAGCAGGGTGAGGATCCAGGAATCAAAGTGGAATGGTGGGTTGATACAACTTTGTCTAGCAAAGTTCCCTGCTGCTCAATGGTCTAGGATAGGAGGAAGAGGAAGCCAAGGGCAGAACTCAAAAGTTCTGTCTTCTGGAGCCCCAAACTCAGTGTTGTCCTCTGCGCAGCAGTGCCTCTCTGAGTCTCCTGGGAACATCCAGTCTAAGACAGTCGAGAACAACAACCAGGCCAATATCCAAGTAAACTCATTCCTGAGTGGAGACTCAGCAAACCATTGCATGATGCAGATGGTGACAAGCTTAGACCAAAACAGCATAGGTGTCTGCATCTGCATGGTAGAATGTGAGTTCCAACCTTAGCAAAGAGAAAATACACTTTCCTGTTGACCATACATGCTCATGAACATTATATGGGCTAAAAGGAATTTTGTGTGTGTGTGTGTGTGTGTGTGTGTGTGTGTGTGTGTGTGTGTATGCATGCATGTGTATTTATGAATAAATTAAGAGCATTGCTGTCTTTTATGGGACACTGGATAGTGGCTTAGCCAACTGGTGGAGGCTGGGATTTCTGGATAAGGAAGAGAGTTAGAAACAGCAGGTATAGGTTCACAATATGGAAATGTGGATGTGTACAATCTTGTGTGTGCATGTGGTACTAATGATTGAATCTAGAATCCCCTGCATGCTAGGCAAGTGATCTTCTATTGAGCCCTGCCCCTAGCTCTATGGTTCATGTTGTTCATGACCTTAAACAACAGATTATGTACAGCCTTGCACATGGGAAGACATTTATTAATAAGTCTTTATAAATTATGATTATTGGCCACTTTTTCTTCTGTCTTGTATAAGAAAAATAAAATATCCACAGGACCAGGAAGAAATTTCTACACCATCATTGGCTTCCTGTTTCCCTCATCTTCACTTCTGCACACACAGACTCACTAATCTTTACAGGAGCAACTGCCTCCTGCCTCTATTCTGTGGCATCCTAGCATCCCATGATCCTTCCTGAGGAAGTTTGTAAATCTCCATCATGCCACTCTTCAAAAACTCCACTATGGTACTGGGCTGGGATCATCAGGGGTAGGAACATTCCTTTCCACTTCTGCTGTTTCCTTCTTTCTGCTCCACAGCTCTCTTCCAGTCAAGAGAAGGGGAGTTACTTGTTTTGTGGGGCAGCCTGAAGACAATCCCAGCATCCCTTGCGTGCCTTCTGGTAAGAGCAGGGTGCCTGTGGTGAAGGTATTCTATGCCCTTCCAGGTCCCAACCCCAACCCTTACAGAGCTCTTCCATGCACGGTGAGAGTGCCGATCTGTGAATAGCTCACTAGTAAGGAACATTTATTGGCTCCCCTGTTGTGTTATCTCTAGCAGGGGAGCAGCTTTCAGTTTTAAAGCTCACATGCTGACTTTTGTCCACCCCTGCCTTGATCTTACTTTTCATTTGACTCAGTAATCAGGATAGACTGACCATACTGTTCACTGCAGCCCATACGAAAGCAACACATTCCACTGTCTATGAAAGTAAGCAGAGTCCTCAGTCTGACATATAAGGTCCTCCACCAAAAGATGAAGGTATGTCAGTCAACTCCCTAGACTCAGCTTCCCATTCCACTGTGCCCTGGATCTGCCATGGGCCCTGGTACAGCCACCAAACAAGGGTTCTCTGGTCTCCTATAAATGTGTCATGCCATATCTGCCCCATATATCCAGCTTGGGTCTTTCTACTATGCTGGCATTTACACCCACCAAAATTCTTTCAAGTGCCGGGTGTTGAGGGCACATGCCTTTAATCCCAGCACTGGGGAGGCAGAGGCAGGCGGATCTCTGTGAGTTCGAGGCCAGCCTGGTCTCCAGAGTGAGTGCCAGGATAGGCTCCAAAGCTACACAGAGAAACCCTGTCTCGAAAAAAAAAAAATTCTTTCAAGCAGTCCAAGTGACCCATAAGCCACTTCTCCCTGTGCCATTCTGACCCCTCTCCATTTCCTTGGCATTTCCTCATTTTGTTTCTTTGCCAGGAACTTTCCCTTTGCTTGCTATTCTTCCCTTCATGCATGCCGCTGGGCACCAGTTTACTCTCCCACGATGTGCCCACCTCCAAGCCTCCCTAAGTGCCCTGCAGAATGGGATGCTTCTCCTAACTGTTCCACAGAACATGGCACAGCATATTACCAAAGACACTACGTTAAAAGCACCCTCTGATTTTTCTCAAGAAGCCTATGAAGGAACTCAAGCAATACCACATAGTTAGATGCTCCCAGGGAACAATGTTGTTACTCTCTTTCAGAGGGTAAGCTCCTAGACCAGCAAGGACAACAAAGGTGGGTGCCACTGTGTGAACCTCGTGATAGAGGCTGTGCTGCAGGGAGGGAGCTACAGAGGAGCCTCCATAACCTCACGGTCTCGCAGGATGCTGTCTGAATTGGCTGTCACCCTAACCAGGCAGTGAATGGACCATCATGCCACTGACTCAACTTCCCTAGGAGGTTAGGGAGAACCTGCGCTGCCCAGTCCCTAGAATAAAAAAGGAAACCCCCCAATTTGAAAAGGAAGGGGTGCATCCAGGCCACCCAGATTAAGCAAAACATGGAAGGGTCTCCGTGATGGCCCTCCCCCATCTAATGAGAAGGAATGCCAGAATGTGTCTCAGGCAACAGCAGGTCCCAGCTCAAATGACATGACTGAATGTGGAGGCCATAACATTTTCCTCACTGGCTTGAAGCTTGGGAAGTCTGATAGGCCTCTTTGAAGTCTGCTTAGAGACTGGGGAATGTGCGGGCTTGAGAGGCCAGATAAGACCCTCTTGGGTTCAAGTATCAAGATGCTTTCTTCGCTTTATACATGCTGCTGGGAAAATGAGGAGGGCTGGAGTTCTGTAATTTCTCACAGGAAATGTTGAATCTGCCCTGCTCCTTTATTGGGGTAAAAAAGAAATAGACCTCATATATTAAACAAGAGGGCGAATGAGTCTCAGTCATGCAAGGCAGTCAATATAGGCCCTTGGTCTTCTGACATGCACGGTACAGGAAGGATTACTACTAAAGGGAAGCCCTTTGGCTCACCCTGGAAGAACACAGCCATCATCCTTCTTCATTCTTACAACTCAAATGTACAAAATCCTGTTCCATCTCATCTGTCATTCTGGGTCATTCCTATCAAACACCTTGCACATACCGAACCGACCACATTCAATACGACCCAAGACAAAGTGGCACAGTACCTATTTTTGTGAGCCACTTGGCCACAGCACCATAGATCTCATCCAAGATGAGGATAACCACAAGGTTGATGATGACTGCTGTCGCAGTCACTGTCGCCCGGACATTGGAGCGTGTGGCCTTGCTGAGAGAGAGCGCAGCTGCAGTTGTGATCCGATACACAATGACCCCAAAGACAATGGAGAACGTCAGGGCAATCTGTGCAAATAAGACAGGAGAAGGAGGCAATTACTGAGCAGAAAAACACAACCGCAGTCAACTGTTGAGCGCCTACTGTTTGTTAACATCAGCTGCTAGTAAGCTCTAGTTACTGAGTGAGCAACAAAGGACCTGCAAAGCCACCTGAATTCTGATGTAGCACTCTGAGTGTTAATGCATTTTCAAGGTAGAGCATCTTCACTTTTTATCAGATCTCAATAGTCTAAAGCACACAGCACAAATAAAAATGAGAATTCTGAACACTGTGGAGTGTAAAAGATATCCTGATTCCCTTCATTCTAGAACTTTCTACCAACTATGAAGATAAGATGAACTCCTTTTATACCACGGTAACAGGTGTGAAATTATTACATGCTAAATGGAGACAGCTGATGCGGGACCACAACATGGAGATCCTCTGGGACAGGGAATAGCTGGGTCAGGAAGTAAACTTCAAGTTGGACCATCCATTAAAGAACATAGGAAGCACTGAAGATGCTGGAACTTTGAAGGCATGAATTACAGATGAGAGGAAAAGGTTGAGAGCACAGAACAGAAAAATAAGAGATCAATTTGAGTCATGTTGGCACAGAATGAGGTGAATGAAAGCACCGAGTTCCCTTCCAGGCACCTTGGAATGCAAAGTCACAGATTCTACCTTGGTATACAAATCTCTCGTTCCTTTGTCCCAAGGACGTCTTCCGGCCCCTAGATCTCCAAGGTCCACATTACCTCCTCTAGAACATAAGAACAAGGATTCCTCTAGACCTACAGTGCCAACCCTCCAGTGTCCCCACTCCTGTCCAGCTAAGGAAGGGCAGTGTGGGGAATCACTAGGATGCCACGAGCAAGAGTACCCAATCAAGGCTCAGCAAGGGGTGGATAGAGGGAGGCCTCTGTCAGGGACAAGTCTCATTCAGCCCTGCTTCAGTCAAGGGAAGCCATGTTTCATCCTTGCTGCCAATGAGACTCTTCAGGTACTGGTTGGTCTCTGGGGCAGAAGGGGTGGGGCACTGGCTGTTTAAACTGTGGGGTGAGAAGAGGACAGGTAGAAGTTTCCCCTAGAGTACAAAAGAATGATGGAGGAGACATTCTGAAGGAGAGGGGAGTGGGTGGGAGGGGCAAGGAGGAGAGTGGAGGCTGGGAAGGGCTTTGAACAGTCTGTTGCAGGCAGTGTGAATGTACTCTGGTGAGCTTGGAATGAGTTACAGATGTGTCAGCATATAGACCCATGCAGACCTCTGGGGTGCCAGCATGCTGAAGCCTGGGGTGCTAGTAAGAGACTGGGCTGCCTAGCCTGGTATGCTTTATAAGTGTTAGCATTTGCCCTGTGGGCCATGGTGTAAGAAAGGCAGGGAGGAGGTCTTTTATGGTCAAGGGAGAGTGTTTCAATGTGTGCAAGCATGTGTGTGTGTGTGTGTGTGTGTGTGTGTGTGTGTGTGTGTTTGCAAGGATAACAGAAGGGAAAACACTCTACTGGAGGCCTCTCTTTGGATGGGGATGCAGCAGCAACAGCAGCCTGCAGGACAAGGGAGGGATAACTCTTTCAAGTGGGAAACTACACATGACAACATGTTGCTCCAACAATGTAGATGTTTGGCTTCCTGGTTCTCTGGGACAATCACAGCCTGACAGTGAGAGCCTAAAAAATGTGCTGTGAGATTCTCTTCCTCCCCTACCTCAGATCACTTCTACAGTGATGGAAGTACTGATGGGGTGGCAAAGGCTGGGCATGGAGGAGCAATCCAGTGTGCGTGTGTGTGTGTGTGTGCATGCATATGAGTGTGTGCTTGCAATTGGTTTGGTGTTAGGAGAAGAACAGAGAAAATGCCTAGGGTCATTGGGGAGGGAGACGGGGAAGAGATCTCTCCTGGGCTTCCCTGAGTGGGAAAGGAGTAAGTGTGGTGCAGTTCATGGCCCTAGAGGCTTCATCACCTGGGAGCTTGGTTGACATGCAGAACCTAAGCACAACTCCAGATCCTGGCTTACAATCCATATAGTGAAGCGAGTCCTACCAAAGCCAGAGACACCATTCTTCTCACTCGCTCTCTGCTCTTCCCCCAGTATCACCCCCAACACCATCTCTAGCCTCTACTTACTCTTTGCAAACGTCTACTTCTCTGGTATTAATTTTTCTAACCCATGGTAGAAACCAGGATTGAAAGCCTCCCCTCTGGCTTTTCCAGAACATCTCTAGATCCACAGAGCTCCCAGGCTTAGAGAACCCCAACCTGACCCCATGATTGACTATTTTGTAGACAAAGAAACAGGTGTGGAAAAAAGAAGTCATTTGCTCTTGGCCACCGGGTCATCTGGATCATAGTGGGAATATTTAGGGCTCATCTATCTACCTACAACCTTCAGTTCTATGCATAAAGAAACTTAGGCCCACACAGCAGCAATCTGATTGTCCCAAGGTTTGAAGGGTACAAGGCAGAACTGAGGTGTTACTGGATAATGGTGACGTCATCATCATCACTTCCCCACTGTATCTTCTCCACTTGAGCTAATCCTTATAACTACCATGCCTTCTGTAAATGAAATCTCATGATGCTCCATGACTGGACCCTGCCATGAGGAACAAAGTCCACATTCCCGTCCTGACATTTGATCTCAGGTCTCTTGCTGTGAACTCCAATGCCATTCCCACCACTTGCGGTTGAATTATTGCTTTTTAAAGGCATTCAATAATATTTCTGATAAGTTACCCTCTAAGCCGCTGCACTGGGACACATCGTGCTTTGGGTCTGTCTCCTACAACTAGGGTAAAGGAGCTTGGTCACATGCCACATTCTATGGATAACACTATTCCATAACAGTGCTCCATAAATGAAAGCGGCTTGGTAAAGACTGAATTTTTCAGCCACAAATGACTTATCCACACTACACAAGGACGCATTATCTAAGCCCTTACGGCTTTTGCATTTTGGGCCTATATTTTCACCTTTGGGGTATAGAAAAATATTGCAAAATGTTAGGCTGTAGATAGGAAATGTCCCCACGGGCTCACATGTTTGAATACTTGGACTGCTGTGACATTTAGGAAGGTAGAGCCTTGCAGAAGAAAGTCAATGACTGGAGGTGGGCTTTAAAGAATGCTAGTAAGGCACTACTTCCTGTGCTCTGTCTGTTTCCTGGCTGTAGATACAACACTATCATAGACTGTATCCTAACTGTGAAGGGGAAAACAGGCAAAACCGAACAAAATTATTACCTTTGTCCTAGTTATGTTCAATTCTCTACTTAATATAGCCTAGAACCACCTGAGAAGAAAGCCTTGACTGAGGATTTTCTTAGATCAGACTGACCTGTGGATATATCTTTAAGGGATGGTTTTGATTGTTAATGTAGGATGACCAAGCCCACTCTGGAAGGTACCATTCCTAGGCAGGTGTTTCTAGGATGGCATAAGAAAGTTAACTTAGCATATGTTGAAGTGAGCAAAGCAGCACCATTTCTCCATGGTTTTTCCTTCAAGTTCCTGTTTGTAGCTTTGAGCTGACTGTCATCAACGATGGGCTGTGACCTGGAAATGCAAGCTAAATAAATCTTCCACCACCCCCCAGTTGCTTCTCATCAGTGATTTAATGCAGCAACACAGAGGAGCCTGGAGCACTCTTCCCCCTTTAAATTGCTGTTTAGTCAGACACTTGGTCAGAGCCATTAAGAAAATATTTAATAGACAGTGTAAACCTGGACATAGAGTTTGAGATTATGAAAGAGCTACGAAGGAGAGACTACAGGGTCCCCACACTCCTTGCATTCTAAATGGATGTTATGAAAATCACCGTACACGTGTAACAAGGATGAACTGGGAAGCAGTCGGTCTGAGTCCCAGGCTTCAGGCCATGAGCGTCTGGGATGGTGTTATGGAGAGCAGGGGAGAGGGCAAGAAAACCCTGCAGATTTTTGGAGAGTTTGCTGGGGGAAAAGCTTGGGAAAAGACTATGGGGGAGGAAGACCTTTCCAGAAATAGAGGAAACTGCTCAAGGCAGCGGCGACCTCTACTTATCCAGCGGAACAGGGCTCAGCCTGGGGCACAGAGTGTGACGGTAGCGCCAGTCAACAAACAGCTTTGTCACTGTGTCCCAGCTGCCTCTGACATCCATCTGTAATTTGTTTACTGCTGGGCCCTAACAGCTGTCTAAAGGGTAGGTGTCCAGGAGACAGCGCAGAGGAAAATACAAACAAAGTAACTAACTAAAAAACGACCTCCCTTGTGGAGTTGGTCTTGTTATAAAGCAATAAATAGGTAAAACACATGGTATCTCAATCTTCCAGCCTCAGCCCCTTGGGTAGTAGGACACACAAGCATGCACCTCCGTGCTTGGCAACGTTCTTCAGTTCTACATGGCATGACCAAATTCTTTCTGATCCACTCTTGGGACACTTTTTGAATGACCACTGCAGCCACCTGCTTGACTGACCCTCTCCCACACACTTGCCGTCTTCACCAGTATTTCCAGTATTTCTCAGAGCACCCAGAGTCCCTTCTGAACTGTGTGTCAGATCGTGTGTCTCCTCTGCAAGCCTTTCTCTAGGGAGTTTCCCAGCAGAGTGAGCCCATTCCTTGCTATACCCCTGTCTCCCTACGGCCTCCCTGGCTGTATTTCAGCCACCGGCACAACCCTCTGTCCTTGTTTGCTACCTTCTTCTCACGGGGACTCCTACCAGGCACCGTATGGCAGAGTCCTTTTCCTCACCCTTCCCTCTGACTCCAAAATGTCAGCCTGGCTGTTTCTTTCTGCTATTACAGATCCTTGCTAAAATCTTAATGAGACTTCCTTATTTGACTTATTTAATAAATGTATTTGTGATTTTAAATTTTGTTTTATTGGGGACATACAAAATATTCAAACACACGTGCACATACACACACACACACACACACACACACACACACACACAGAGAGAGAGAGAGAGAGAGAGAGAGAGAGAGAGAGAGAGAGAGAGAGATGTACAAACAAACTCTAGTGTATCCTGCCTGCCTCACATCAAAACAAAAGATCTCTTATCCAGGCTCTTCCTTTAGTTAGTTGGGTGACAGTCATTTCTTTCTTTACCTTTACTACTCTGTTACTTAACATGTCATCTAGGCTTGCCCCTTTCTGAGCATTGCCCGATAACAATCAAACCATATATATACTTTTTCCTTTTTGTTTTTGTTTTTGTTTGTCACCCATGCTGCCCTGTATCGTGATTAGCTTGTTCATTTTCATGGCTATGTGGTCCTTAACTGTGTAAATAGACTTCGTTTTATTTATCCATTCTTGTGGGGATAGGCATATGGACTGTTAGCAGTTTGGGGCTATTATAAACAGTGTTTCACAGATTTTCCCCTACGTGTACTTGCTGTGTGTGCACACGTAAGGTTTTCGAGGGCATGCACCTAGGCGTGGAATTTCAGGACTCTGGGCTTTAAGTCTCAGTTTTACTAAGCAATGCCAGAATGTTTCTAAAGGCATCTTTAAATAATTTCTTAAATGAACTCCTACCAGCGTTGTACAAGTTTCTTTTGATCTAGATCTTTCCCAACACTTGTTATTGACAGACTTCTTAATGACAAGATGTCTGTTGAGTGCATATGGTGTTTCATCATGGTTTAAATTAGAATTTCCATGAATACTAATGTAGGCTTGTTGGTCACTGGTGTTTCTCTTTTATGAAGTGCCTATGGGGGTAGTTTTTTGAGTTTCTATCGAGTTATCTATTTTCTTGAGTTTGCAATTCTTTGTGTATTTTGAGAGCAGCTTTTGGTGGGTTACAGTTTTAACGAATTTAATAAACTTTGAGCTCACCACGGTCCTTATTTTCACCCTTCCTGCTTCCCATAAAACCACCCCAGACAAGGCCTTTCCTACATGGGGGAAATGTCCTTAAAGTGAGAGCATCCCTAGTACAAAGATGTCTGCTCAATTGTTTTACACCTCCTCTAGAATTTAGTCCAGGGCTGTTACTATCCTGGCAGCCTTTGGAGGCTTTAATGAGGCTAGAAATATACTTACCCAGTATTTCCCACTAAATTCAGCAAATGGGTGTTACAAAATCCTACCGTACCACTGCCAAAGATGGAAGTTGATTTTACTATTTACTTATCACACGTACAATGTTTTAGGATATCTTTATTTCCAGTCCAGGCTGGTCTTGAACTCAAAATCCTCCTGTCTCAACTTTCCCCAGCACCAGGGTTACAGGTGTGCCCCATCATTCTCACCTTGTCTATAAAGTCTTTTTCATTATCATTGTCTTTCATTCTCTGCATTGTCTGGTCCCTGAGAATAGTATTAAGCCCACAGCTGTATCCATTAAGTACTTATTGAGTGAAGAAACTTTCCCACAGCAAAATGCACCTTGCGGGAGGCTCAGAAGCACTGAATTGGTTAAACTTTCTACCATCACACTTTTACCGACTGCAGCTCACTGCACTCTTAAATAACCCCTCCAAGCCTTGGGCCTGTTTGGCAATGAGAGGAAAACAAATTTAGACTGCTAAGCTTTGACAACTTGGCACTTTGTCTGCAGAAGAAGGTCTTGAGTTTGATGATGTCTAAGCTAAGAGCATTTATGTTTTGGACAGGGTCTCACTACATAGCCCAGGCTGGCCTCAAATTTGAAACCCCCTGCCTCTGCCTCTGGGATGCTGGCATTATAGGAATGTGACACCAGGCCAGGCATGTTTTAAATTTCTGAGACTACATGTTTCCTGTTCCTGTTAGTTATGATGCCAATATTAATAAAAACAATGAGCTCAAGCCAGGCCAGAATTAAGTCTTGCCAGTGGGCTCAGAAAATGAGGATGCTTCTTGCAGTCTTTAAAACTCAAGTAATCCCCTTCTTTTCTGCACTGCATATTTAGTCTGGTCTAGACACACTGAGCTACTATGCTCACAGTCTGCATTGTGAAGCCAAGCATCTACCCTTGAAACCTAATGCAAGGGAAACTCCCAGGAATCTACAAGGATGATGCCAGCTAAGACTCCTAGAAATTGCTGGTAGGTAGCCTGAACTGTTTGCCATTGTTTGTGATCAGGCAACACTTCCAGTGGAGGGAGTGGGACACCAACCAGCCACATAACCTTTGACCTACAGTAGTCTGTCCTGCCTATGGGATATGCTGGTGTAAGGAGATTGTGGGAGTGGCCAATCAATGACTGGTCCATCCTGAGATCCATGCCATGAAAGTGAGCCCACCCCTAACAATGCCTAATATGCCCAGACCTAGGGGTTAGATGGCCCAGAGACCCAAGATAGAACCAAGCACAACTGGAGGAAAAAAGTCAATGCAATGATGTCTAACAATATTCTGCTATACTCATAGATTGGTGCCTAGCCCCATTGTCATCAGACAGCCTTCATCTAGAAACTGATGGAAGCAGATGCAATGACCCATAGTCAAACAGTAGGCTGCGCTCAGAAGAGATAGAAGAAGGACTGTAGGAGCTGGCGTGGGGGGGGGTGTAGGGGAAGCTGTAGCCAGCCCCTAAGAAGGCGTGGCTACAGCTTCCCCTACAGGGGGGGCGGGTTGATCAAAGACATCACAAGAAAACTCACAGAAACAACTCACCTGGGTTCACAGGAGTTCAAAGCAACTGAACCAACAACCAGGGAGCCTGCATGGGACTGACCTAGGCACTCCACATATATGCGACAGGTGTGTAGCTTGGTCTTCTTGTGGAACTTCTAACAGTGGGAGCAGGGGCTGTCTCTGGCTTTTGGGACTCTACTCCTCACACTGGGTTGCTTTACCCAGCCTTAATACAAGGTGAGGTTCTTAGTCTTACTGCAACTTGATATGCCATGTTTGTTGATATCCATGGGAGGCCTGCCCTTTTCTGAATAGAAACTGAGGAGGAGTGGATTAGAGGGGACAGAGGGGAGGTGGGGGGAGGGACTGAGAAGAGAGAAGGAAAGGGTAACTATGGTCATGATGTTAAATTAATTAATTAATTACACACAAAAAGAAAGCTACACAGGGTTTCCCACTGTGGACAGTCAGATGTTAGTGACCCAACAAGGTCCTTTTCTGAGGTCTTCTAGCATAAATTGTTACTCTGACTCTACCATGAATCAATCTCAGGCTCTTCCCTCAGCTTTTCCCAACATTGCCAACAGCCTTAAGTCTCAAAATAAACAAACATAAATAAAAAGCTCTCACAATCACAGGGAAATAAAAGAAAAAACAAATGCAGCATCCACGGAGACACTGAAGACTTTGAGACCAGCCCGCTCTCTTCTATGTCTTCCAGACACTGTTAGCGTCAGAGCTACTCGAGACCCAAAAGGGTCACAATTATGCAGCCAGATCCTCTGTATTATTCCTTCAAGTTCTTGATCTGGCCAAGAATACATCCACTCCAAGGACACTGCAACTTTATCCATATATAGTCAGTGCCCTCAACATTGGAAAGCTCTTGCTCTGCCATTCAGGACTGCAGCCTCACCTTTGTTAGCCCCTTCTTTTTTCTTTTTTCTTTTTTTTTAATCAGTATCAGTTTTAAATTTCAATTTTACTTTGAACAAAATGAAGTTGGGTTAAGTTAGCAACTTTAGTTTACATAAGCATTTATTTGCATACCAACTTGGCACTAAGTACACGATGGGAAAAAACTAGACAAACCATAATCACATGTGGAAAGATAGTCTAAATAGACACAATTATTTATAAGATATATCTTAATTAGCCAAGATTTTGTACAGTATAGCTTGTTGGGATTATATATTTATAATTTTCATTGTGACGGGGAACTAGCATTGAGATCCTTGGTAAACATATTGTTAGGTTGGGCAGAAGTAAAAAGCAGACACGTGTGGAACAAATAAATATTGAAGGGCAAAAGAACAACTTTTTAAATCTGGTCTAGGAGAATGAGTCAGCCCCTTCTTATTCCACAGCATAAAAAACATAATTACCCACATCACGCACACACTCACATTAGGATCAACACACATACAGTCCCAGACAGGTGGTCCCTCAAAGAAATTACCATGAACAAGATGGAGGCGAAGTTCATCAAGTATCCTGGGAAACGGTCTTTCCAGGTCAGTTTATCTTCATCGTCCTGGGATGAAACAGAGACAATCAGAAGGCACAAAGAACGGATATTGATTTACTCCTATTTTACATATGTTTGCATGTCAACCATTTGTTGCTTTATGGATATTTCTGTAGTAATTCTTCCTCTCAATATCAACAATAGCCCTCTAGTTTTGATGGACAGCTCCCACCTGAAGTCTCAGGACTCAGGGTGCTGAGGCAAGAGGATCATAACTTTGATGCCAGCTTGGGATGTATGTCTCATAGCCCAGAAAATGTTTAGAATGGAGACAGCCGTTCTGACAACCACAAAAGGCTGTAAAGAGTGTCTGAAGCCATGTTTGTGAAGTGCAGAGAAAATGGAAAAGTACATTGGGTTAGCCAGCAGCGCTAACTCATCACTGTAAGCAACAAGTCAGAATCAAACTCAGCAAGGCAGGACCCCTGGCTTCCCCTCCCTTTCCTCTCCATCTCAGAACAGACCTGGTTTGGCTCTAGCAACAGTGCCATCTAGCCTCGGAAAGCTTGTACTGTAAGATGAGCACTTCTGGGCCTAAAGCTTCTTAACAGCATCCTTTGTGTGGCCATGTCAGTGCCAGGAACAATGAAGAGACCGAAGAAAGTCCTTATGACTGCTTTCCTGGGGAGTTCACAGCCTGGAGAACCAGACACTCCCGAAAAGTGAAGAATCATCTGCCAGCTTGGGAGTGAGGGCATGAGCTGTGAGGACTGTAGAGAAGGAAGGAATTGCCTTGTGTGTCTGGAACAAGTATAGGGTTGAGCTGACTTGATGGATGACAATGGCAATTATACTGTGATGGAGGTCATTAAGTTCTTAGCACTTTCACTTATAGGTGAGGTTTTCATAACAACCAAAGAATCTGGTCTCCGACTCCCAGTCTACCCAGCTTTTCTTCACACCAGGAGAACACACTAAATGCTAGATACTGAGCATTCTGGAGATATAGAAGCCCAGAAACCTGTTTCCAATCAGACTGAACCAAGTTTCCTTCACTCAAGTGAAGCCAAACAGAGAGTGGGACTTCTTGTTTCCCCCCACACTCTGGGTCCACTAGCACACTACTGCCTTCCAAGCCTGAAAATATTCTCCTCTAAGACGTTGAAAAGGAAACCCAAAGATGGGCTGAGGACATAGCTCCAAAGAGAAAACTGGATTCATTCAGGGGCTCTTCCTGTGGCCTTCCAAGGCTACAGCTAAGATCTTGATGGATGCATCTGGGTTGAGTCCATTCATCAGACCCAGTCGGAGCACTGTGGTTGGTGCAGCCTCTGGGTGGATGCTGAGGACACAGAGTGGAGAAAGCTCAGAGGGACTAGTATAGAGACCTCCAGGGCCATGGAGACAAGGAAGCAGATATAAGATGGACCAGGAAAATGGTTTTCACCGTTTTTGCATGAAAGAAGACAGCTAAGGAGTGTTGAGTTAGATGCTGTCAGGAGAAAAGCATTTGTTTATGATATAAATATTCTGTGTTTGTTGGAAGATCACCCCTTTCATGTTTACGCTGATGGGGTTTTGTTAGGAAGGCACACATCCTAACATACACACAGTTCTCGTGCCTCCAGACACTATCCAAATACAGGAAGCAGAGAGAAAAGTCAGTGTTATACACTGCCTTCCAAACTACCTTACTCGTAAAGAGAACAGTGAAACAAGTAGTTCGTTTGTTTTGTGTTTTAGTTTTAGAGACAGGATAGTCTTATGCAACACAGGTTGGCCTTGAATTCATAATCCTCCTGCCTCAGTCACCTGACTTCAGGGATCTCAGACATGCACCATTTACCTGGCATGAAGCAGTTTTTAATGACAAGAGTATGGCACTAATAAAGGAAGCCAACTAAAGCCTTCCATTCACTGGTCCATGCAAGATGCGAAGAGTCAGTGTAAAGTCTATTAGCTTGAGTACCCTCTTCCTAAAAGACACATTGCCAGTGTGTGGAACAGCAGAAAGGTAAGTTGAATTTGGACCAGAACATATCAATTCTGAATTTGGGGCTCTGAAATACTTATGTCAGCAACCTTAGTAACTTAGGTGTGTGTGTGTGTGTGTGTGTGTGTGTGTGTGTGTGTGTGTGTGTGTGTGTGTGTGTAGGCCAGGGAACAACTTCTGGTGCTGTCCAGCTTTTCATTGAGATAGAGTCTGTCACTGACCTAGAACTTGCCATGTAGGTTAAGCTGGCTGGCTAGCAATCCCTTCCAGCATTGGTTGTTGTTTTAAATATAGGTTCTGGGATCAAACTCAGATTCCCATACTTATAGAGCAAGCACTTTGCAGACTGAGCCATCTCAGACAGCCCCACAGCAGTTTCTCTATTGTAAACTAATCCTATTTCTGATTTGTAAAACAATTCTAGACATCACACTAAATTAGCATGCCTTTTAAATAAAGCCCATGTAAGCAGAGGGCCAGGAGGACTGCAGGAATATAGGAGGAACTCTTAGACTCTCTGGCTTTTAATGATGATAACAAAGCCAGTCTCACTGAAATGGCAGAGGTATTGTGTGGGTCACATGAGTGAATGCACATGACAAAGCTTTAGAAACTGTGTGACACACACAATGTGAGCTCTAATCAGCTCTGATTGCATCAAAAGCAGGTGATTATGGGGCACTTAGCTAATGTCACCATTGTTCAGACACCAGCCTAGCTGTCGTCTGCTCTTATTTCTTTGTCCCTGCTGTCTATGTTTGTGTCCCTAGACTACTGTTCCCATTTACAGCTATCTGTTCAACAAACAGGACAATAACATCTACATAGGCCCTTACAGATCCCCTTCTGGCTAACTGGGTATTTAGAAATGAAACCAGTAAGAAAGCAATAGGTGAGAACACTATTTCAATAAACTCCTGGAAGGAAAGTGACGTTGACAAAGTGGCAATTGTTCCTGAGAGGTTTTTCACGTTAATATAGTAAAATTCATCCTTATTAGAACGCAATTCTGCGTGTTTTGATGTCTCTTTGCAGTCATGTATCTACAACCCCAATGCAAATCAAAACAGAAATAATTTTTATCACTTTCCAACATTTCCTTCCTCTCTCTTTGTCCCCAGTACTAGCAAAGTCTGTTTAATGTTTAATGTCCCTCTAGTTTCAGGTCTTTGAAATGTCACTAGGTATACTGCAGTGTGCAGCTCCTTTCTAGTTTGTTGTCGCTGACTCAGCGAAGCTCACCTGCGATCTATCCCTGCTGTTGCGTAGCTCAGTAGCTTCCCCCTTCCCCAAGGTGTGGCCTATATTTCATCATATGGTTGGATTTCAGTCCACTCACCATTCACTGCCTTGGGGGATGTTTGGATTGTTTCCAGCTCATAACAATTAGGAATGAAGCCCTTCTAAAATTTGTATACAAACATAAAATTTCATGTCACTTGGGCAAGTATCAAAGTAATGGACTTGCTTGGTCACATTTGTAGGTCTGTGTTTGACATTATAAGAAGAAGCCACCAAACTGCTTCCTGAAGTGCCCAATATACCTCTATCAATAGCATGTGATAGTTCCTTCCTTTCTTTAAATACATTCCTTTAGAATAGTTTTTTTTAAATAAAAACTTAAAAGACAATGTAGAGAATTGCTATATGCCTTGCATCCAGTTTCTCATGTAAGTTCAGTACATTTCTCACAGCTCACAAACTGATATCACACAATAGGATGAACTGAAACTTCACACTCCATTTATATTGTCTTAGTTCAATGCCTGCCTTCTGGGTCAGAACTGCAGCCGAGGTACCACGTTCTATTTGGTCATTCCCTCCCCTTAGGTGCTTTGAGACATAAAAGCCTCTCAGACTTGGCTTGCTGTTGATGGCTTTGTCAGCTTGGAAAGGTACTGGTCAAGTGCTTTGTAGAAGGACTCATAACATGATCTTGATTTGAGGTTCATCTGAGGTTATGTGTTTGAGGGAGAAAGACCAGAGATCAAGGGCCATTCTTATCACTTCCTCTCAAGGGTATAGACTATGATGTTCCCTGTCACTAATGATGGTAACCCTGATTCCCTGGGGTGTGTTTAATTTCTCTGAGATGCCCCCAATTCTGTACTTTGCTCTTTAGAAGGAGGCACCCACCTCCATATATGAAGTTGTATATCCATCTTCAGGGGAGCAATATCCACAGGTGTGTGTGTGTGTGTGTGTGTGTGTGTGTGTGTGTGTGTGTGTGTGTGTGTTTAGTATATATTTTTAATGTATTGAATGTCAGGAAAAAAATGGCTATAGGAAGATAGACTCAACCTTTCTCCAAACTCTAAAAACCTAATAAAACACAAAAGAATGACAATGATAAATGCCAAGCCATCAATAAGCATCATGCTCAGCTTAGAATTGGCTTTGGGCTTCAAAGAAAGCAGGATGTTGGCTTCTTCCATTCTCTTCCTTCCAGGACGCCTACAATGAACAGAGGCCAGGCAGCAGCAACATCTGGACTCATCTGCCTCCTCACCTGCAGGATACGAACAAGAGCCGCTGTAATGGGAATGGAATGCTCTTGTTAGAATAATCATATACCAAGCCTGTGTTCCTGCAAGTATTGGGGACAGTATCCAAAAGAAGGAAAGAATCCAATAGATTTAGAAATCCAATACCTGGCTCTCATCCTTGTGCCCACCTCGGATTAGCCAAGCATCTTTGGGTGTTGTTATTGTTTGGTTTCTCTGAACAATATTACAGTATCCTCTAGAATAAGGCAAGTGGAAAATTTGTCCTACTGAGCACTAGAGGAGAATATGGTGGGTGAGGCAGTCCTTGGAGAATGGCAAGTTCTCTGTAGACAGACTTGTGAGTTGTGTCACTTCTATTCAGGATAATGACTGAATACCAGGCTGCACCAAGTACTGCACTAGTGTGAGGCACTGGGGATACAAAGAAGAACTCACAGATTTTGTCCCCAAGAAACCTTGACTGTGGGGGAAACAAATGAGAAAGATTAACACAAATTATAGCATGGCATAATACATGCAGAATGCCATGGAAACAGAGGACTGGGTCGTTTCTTATTTGTTATTAAAGGTGATGTTTTCTCAGACAAAAATGATGGCGATATTCCAGAGAAAGCATCAAACCATGTATTCTAGTTTGCCTTCTGTTGCTGCGATAGAACTCCATGACCAAAAGCAACCTGGGGAGTAAAGGGTCCATTCCAGCTTACAGCCTATAGTCCATCATAGAGTAGTCCAGGCAGGAACTGAAGCGGAGGCCATCTGCTTCTCTGCTTGCTCTCTATGGTTTGCTCATTTTACTTTCTTATAAACCCCAGGACCACCTGACCAAGAGTAGCACCACTCCTAGTGAGCTGGGCCCTCTCATATCAATCATTAATGAAGAAAATATCCTATCGACCAATCTGATGGAGACATTTTCTCAATTGAGGATCTGTCTTCTGAGATGGCTCTGGCTTGTGCCAGGCTGAGAAAAGAATAGCCAGCACCCTATGTTCAGAAGCCCTGACAAGCCAGTGCCCTGTATTCAGAAGCCCTGACAAATCAGTGCCCTGTATTCAGAAGCCCTGGCAAGCCAGCACCCCATGTTCAGAAGCCCTGACGAGCCAGCACCCCATGTTCAGAAGCCCTGACGAGCCAACACCCCATGTTCAGAAGCCCTGGCATATTACAGTGTTCACAACCCTCAGACAGGTCAGAGTGATAAGAGGTAGGGTATGTAGACAGAGTCAGGTCTTAGGAAGAGGAAGATTAACTCAAGAGCTGGAGCCCAGTGCATCTCTCACCACCACCTAGAGACCCAGAACTCAGAACAGAGTGCTACTTGCAAGTAGCGGCTAGTCTGAGCTCTAAGGCTGATCTGGTGAAGATTTTATGGAGAAGTCAATCTCTTTCTTTCTCAGAGCAGCCTGTGGTTCAAGGAAAGAGGTACTGCCCCCATGGCAGCCAGATCTCTTGGCCCTATCTCTCTGCTCAGATGTTTAGAAGACTTTTGCTGGCTGTCCCTTCCATAATGAAGGGTTGCTTCTAAATTGTTAACTCTAAATAGTGTTTAGGGGCCTTTAAATTGTAATTCTGTTTTAATATCACACAAAATCTGTTCTGATGGTGGTCAGTATTAAAGGCAACTCTCTCTGTGTTCACTTTCACGTGTTAGAAGAGAGGAGTGGAGGAAGTCTCTATTATCTTTAAGCCATTTCTCTGTCTATAAAATCCGCCTTTATGTTTTTACATTTTTAACTTATATTTTACATTCCAATCCCAGTTCCCCCTCCCTCCTCTCCTCCTGCTCCCCCCATTGCCCCCCTCCTCCCATCGGCTCCATGGAGAGGGAATGGCCTCCCCTAGGAAGTCTACTAAGTCTGTCCCATCATCTAGTTGAGGCAAGACCAAGGCAACTCACCACCCCCACACTCCTGTGCCTAGGCTGGGCAAGGTATCTCTCCATATAGAATGGGGTCCACTAAGTCAGTTTGTGCATTAGTGTTAGATTTTGGACCCACTGCCAGTGGCCTCATATATTGTCCCAGTCACTCACTGTCACTTATATTAAGAGAGTCTAGTTCAGTCTTATGCAGGTTCCCCATTTGTCAGACCTGAGTCAGTGTTCTCTCACGAGCTCAGGTCAGCTGATTCTGTGGGTTTCCCCATCGTGGTTTTGACTCCTTTGTTCATATTGTGGGTCCTTCCTCACTTTGATTGTACTCCAGGAGCTTGGCCCATTGGTTAGTTGTGGATTTCTGCATCTGCTTCCATCTATATCTGGAAGAGGGTTCAAGCTTCTCTGGGGTTATGCATTGTAGGCTGGGTATCCTTTGCTTTCTGTTGGGTATCTACTTATGAGTGAATACATACTATATTTGTCTTTCTGTTTTGGGTTACCTCACTTAGGATGATTTTTTCCTAGTTCAATCCATCTGCCTGTGAATTTTAGGATGTCATTGTTTCTTACTGCTGAGTAGTACTCTATTGTGTAAATATACCACATTTTCTTTATCCATTTTTCATTTGAGGAGCATCTAGGCTGTTTCCAAGATCTGGCTATTACAAATAATGTTGCTATGACATTAGCAAGTAGATGTCCTTGTGGTATGAATGTGTCTCCTTTGGGTATTTGCCCAACAGTGGTATTGGAGGGTCTTGAGGTAGGTTGATCCCTATTTTTTTCTTCTTGTTTACAAACTTTTATTGAGATACAATTCTTTTTTTCTTCCGATGTTTTTTTTATTTGAATTAGAAACAAGATTGTTTTATATGTCAATCCCAGTTCCCTCTCCTTCCCCTCCTCCCCTACCACCTCTCCCAACTAAAAACCTACCTATCACATATCCTTTCTGCTCCCCAGGGAGGGTGAGGCCTTCCATAGGGGATCTTAAAAGTCCATCATATCCTTTGGGATAGGGCCTAGGCCCATCCCCATGTGTCTTGGCTCAGGGAGTATCCCTCTATGTGGAATGGGTTCCCAAAGTCCATACCTTTGATAGGGATAAGTACTGAACTAATACAAGAGGTCCTGTAGATTTCCAAGGTCTCCTCACTGAAACCCACATTCATGGTGTCTGGATCAGTCCCATGCTGGTATCCCAACTATCAGTCTGGGAACCAAGAGTTCCCCATTGTTCAGGTCAGCTGTTTCTGTGGGTTTTACCAGCCTGCTCTGGACCCCTTTGCTTATCACTCATCCTTCTCTGCAACTGGATTCCAGTTCAGTTCAGTGATTAGTTGTGGGTGTCTGCTTCTACTTCCACCAGCTGCTGGATGAAGGCTACAGGATGGCATATAAGTCAGTCATCAATCTTATTATCAGAGGAGGGCATTTAAGGTAGCCTCTCCTCTGTTGCTTAGATTGTTAGCAGGTGTCATCTTTGTAGATCTCCAGACCTAGTGCCTGATTTCTCGTAAACCTAAAATGTCTCCCTTTATTATGGTATCTCTTTTCTTGTTTTCTTCTATTCTTCCCCCAACTCAACCTTTCTGCTCCCTCATGTCCTCCACCCCTCCTCTTCTCCCCTTCTCATTCTCCTAGCTCCCTCCCCCCTCCTCCCATGCTCCCAATTTGCTCAGGAGATCTTGTCCCTTTCCCCTTCTCCAGGGGACCATGTCTTTCTTAGGGTCCTCCTTGTTTACTAGCTTCTCTGGCAGTGTGGATTGTAGGCTGGTAATCCTTTGCTCTATGTCTAAAATCCACATATGAGTGAGTACATACAATGTTTTTGGGTTACCTCACTCAGAATGGTTTAGGTCATGATGAAGAGGCAGGGGCAGGTGGATCTGAGTTTGATCCCTAATTTTATGAGAAATCACCATACTGATTTCCACAGTGGCTGTACAAGTGGTTGGCACTCCCACCAGCAATTGAGGAGTGTTCCCCTTTCTCCACATCCTCTCCAGCATAAGCTGTCATTGGTGTTTTTGATCTTAGCCATTCTGATTGGTGTAAGATGGAATCTCAGAGTGGTTTTAATTTGCATTTCCCTGATGACTAAGGATATTGAGCATCTCCTTAAGTGTTTTTCTGCCATTTGAGATTGTTCTGTTGAGAATTCTCTATTTAGATCTGTATCCCATTTTTTAATTGGATTATTTGGTAGTTTGATTTTGAGTTTCTTGAACTCTTTGTATATTTTGGAGATCAGCCCTTGGTCAGATGTGGGGTTGGTGAAGATCTTTTCCCATTCTGTAGGGAACTGTTTTGTCTTGTTGACCATATTCTTTGCTTTACAGAAGCTTCTCAGTTTCAGGAGGTCCCATTTATTAATTGCTCTCAGAATCTGTGCTACTGGTGTCCTATTTAGGAATCATATCCTGCGCCTATGAATTCAAATGTATTTCCCACTTTCTCTTCTATGGGGTTCAGTGTGGGTGAATTTATATTGAGGTCTTTGATCCAATTGGACCTGAGTTTTGTGCATGGCTATAGATATGGATCTATTTGCATTCTTCTACATGTTGACAGCCTTTTATACCAGCACCATTTGTTGAATATATTTTCTTTTCTCCATTCTATATTTTTAGCTTCTTTGTTAAAAATTAGATGTTCATAGGTGTGGGGGTTGACATCAGGTTCTTTGATTTGATTCCATTGGTCCACCTGTCTGTTTTTTATTCAAATCCAAGTTGTTTTCATGATTATAACTCTATAGTAGAGGTTCAAGTCAGGGATGGTGATGCCTCCAGATCCTTTATTATACAGGATTGTTTTGGCTATCCTGGGTTTTTTGTTTTTCCATATGAAGTTAAGTATTTTCTCTTTTGAGGTCTGTGAAGAATTGTGCTGGGATTTTGTTGGGAATTACATTGAATCTGTAGATTACTCTTGGGGCCAATACAGGTATTGTATTGTATTGGCCCTTACCTTCATAGATTACCCCCAAATTAAACCCAAAAGCCTTGTAGAGGCAGAAGCTTTTATGGACAGGGTCTTAGTTTCTTTGGGGACTCTTTGGCAAAGGGACTAGAAACAGTCAGATGGCACAGCACCTAAGTCCACAGGCATGCCTAAAGCCCAGGACAAAACACAGTGTAATTTGTGGCTAAAGTGGAAAACATTATCTGTTGCTCTCACTGCTCAGTTTTCCCAGAAGACACAGAAAACCACTCCCCGAGGTCCTGCTCATTTCCTCTGGCTCCCCAGAGAGCTTGCTGTTTCAGTTTCTGTCTCTCAAGCTAGCTGCCTGCTCCCCCAGCAGTAGGATGAGCTCTTTCTCTCTGCTTCCCCAATGCCAGCTGCTCTGTTAGGTACCCTGCCTAGATTCCAGTAAGTGACAGCTTCTCCCCACTCCCTCTCTTAAGGGGAGATAGTTTTCAACAGTGGCCACACCAGTCTTGAAAGAGTCCCAATAAAGGGCAAGGGACAGGAAAGTTTTTGTTCCTCTCCAGGACTTGTCTACACTCAGTGCCTTTTATTCAATAACCAAGGTGCCAGGTTTTGTAGAATGGAAAACAATAAACGGACATTTTCAACTATTGTGAATTTTTATGTAAAGGTTGTGCCCTTTGAAATCAATTTCATGTGTAAATGAATAAATCATGAGTCTTGCCGCCACCCATGTGTTCTTGTCAGAAGCCTAAATGAGCATTGTTCACTGTTGTGTTCACAGTGTCAGTCAGTTTCAGCCTTAGCCTACAAATAGAGCCATCACTGTTATTCCAGGATACAGTCCACACTCATCTCAAATAGTGCTTATTCTTAACTAGGACAGCAGACAGAACTATTTTCAGCAACAACCCAGCAATAGTTAACCAGCACAAGAGGCCCTGCAATTAGACTTCATCCTGGTATCCGATAGCATGAGCTACGCTGCAATGCTCCTTTCAGATTCTGCTAAGAGTGGTTAGCTGTTCTCCTACATTAACAGCTAGGTGTGTGAGCAGATGGAATAGGACTCCGACCTGGAAATTAGGTACAACATGAGGAAGCACATCGGAGACCTTCACCAAACCTAGGAGCACCAGCCAAGGGAGGAATCTCCCCCACGGTGCACAGAGAGCAACATATTCCCTAAGCTAGTTCTGGTACCACCTGGAAACACATACAGAGCTACTGTAATATAAGCCGATCAAGCCAGCTTTGATATCAACATGGGTGCTAATCAATAAATGTCTCCCTCCCTCCAACATGGACTGCAGGCAAAACATGGTCAGCCCAGACCCTTATGCCCTTTCTCTGAGTCCAAATTCTCCATGACCAGGTATCTTCTCTATGTGGATAAGCTGAAGGCATCCTCGAAGATTCCCATGGGGTAATGGAAGAAGTCCGTTTCCAGTTTCACAAAGAACAGAAGTCCAAATGGGGAAGAAATGGAGGAGAATGAGGTGTCTGCTCTGTGGAATATCCAGGAAATCTCTGCCCAACTTCCTCTTCCTCACCCTTGCTCACTGAGGACCGAGGATGAGGCGGAACATGGGAAGGCAGGTTGTATGAACTCTCAACAGTCTCTGTATGTGTTTACTCACCATACCCTGTGGGAAGGAAAAGGTCCAGACCTCTACCTGCACTGATGACTGCAGAGCCCCCTGAACTGCTGAAGCTCCATTCATTCCGCACACCCATGAGCACCAGTCCCCATCCAGAGCCCTAGATAGTGCCAGTGAAAATGAATTAGTTTTGGCCCCCAGAATGATCAAGAAAAGCTAGCCACATCCAGCCTTCCGATGCCTCCAGTGCAGTGGCACCTGCCTGGGCAATGGTAAGTGGCTTAACAATGATTTTTCTAAGCACTTTCTGTGCACTGTGGACTTGAGGGACCGTGTGTTAGCCTTTGTGCCCAAGATTCTCAGTTGTGAAAGAAACACATCTCACTAGACAGTTCCAGTGCAGTGGGGCAGTTGTTATGGTATTCTTTTTTTTTAAGTTTTGTTCATTTGTTTGGTGTTTTAAGACAGGGTTTCTCTGTGTCACAGTCCCAGCTGTCCTGAAACTCACTTTGTAGACCATGCTGGCCTTGAATTCTCTGAGATCTGCCTGCCTCTGCCTCCCAAGTTCTGGGATTAAAGGTGGGTGCCACCAAAGTCAGGCTTTCACCCTCCCTTCCTGTGGTATTAAAGAACTAAGAAGAACTCCTAATTTTTATGTCTTCAGAAAAGATCTAGGATCATACATGAGTGCTCTCGAACTTGTGTGGTAAACAAACCCATGCTGGGAGAGCCAAGTGTAACCAGGACAATTACTCTGTCTCCAGAGGCTAGTGGACCATGGCTGATTACACTACCATCCATCCACCCCCACACACACCCATCCATCCACCCACCCATCCATCCATCCACCTACCCATCCATCCACCCATCATCCATCCACCCATCATCCATCCACCCACACATCCATCCATCCATCCATCCACCCATCATCCATCCATCCACCCATTCATCCATCCATCCACCCACCCACCCATCCATCCACCCATCCATCTACCCACCAACCCATCCACCCATCCACCCATCCATCTGTGCCTCTATGCATCATTCACTGTGTACTTCCTAATTTAGAGCAATTGTTCAGGATTCTTAACCCTGATTCCCAATGGTAGCTTTCTGAAGCAGGAATTATTAATTTTATTTTATACAGAAGGAAATTAAAACCCACAAAGATTCATGACTTGGCCAGTAATAAACTGGAAATAGCTGGCCTCAGACTTAATCCCAGTCTAAATAATCTCAATTAAAAAATTATTCTTATTCTCCACATTTTGTTCTTCAGTAAATTGGATTCTCTAAATACCAACAAACATTTCACACAATAGCCTCTCTTAGATGTTTATAGTGTTAATTCAGATTGAAGCCCCTCTGAGGTTCAGCCCTGTTCTCACTGCAACCCAGCATTCACAGACTTTTAAAATCGTGATTTTTTTTTTTTTTTTGCTAGAAATGGTCCATTTTCATGGCAGCTTGAAGAAAGCTGCTCTGTCACCTTTTGTGGCCTGGGAGAATCCACGGTTTCTGTCCCTGAGAGAGGGATTGCTTTTTTATTTCATAAGCCAACCATTAACCCATTCCCTATACTTTCGTGATGTCCTCTCTCTTCCTTCTCTGAATCACAACATGTCTCTACAAGGAACACCAGGCATGTGTGTTACTAGACCCCAAGAAGTGATGATTTGACATGCAAGTGTTCTTTAAGACAGAGTGTCACTTTCTACCACAGAGTCCACATGGTGGCTTCTTCTCATTCTGTTTCTTGCTGGGCCTTACACTGCTATTAGTTGAGGGGTGGGGATCATCTCCATAGTTACTTTGGAGTAACTATGTTACACCCAGTCACACTATGTTGTGAACTATCACATCAGTGGTCTTCCTTTCTAAATCTTTCAACTGGCAGCTCAGAGAGGGCATTGCTCTGTCCCTATTCCTCTATTCTCTTCCTCTCTCTCAGGGTTCTTCCTAAAGAGGCATATTTATAGAACACACACAAAGATGGGTACCCTGTGCCCAGAAGGACTTTACTGGTTGCACCTAGAAAATAAATCTGGTTACTGTCTACCCATACCTGGAACTAAGGACCAGGGGCCAATGTTCACCTGAGAGACTTTCTGCCTGAAGTCTGCTCTACATCCCAATCCTGCCACCCGGGGAGCCAGCACACACCATCTCCTCACTCTGCAGCCCTGATTCACCACATTGTTGGAGAGTGACAACCAGGGAATCTGCCACCGCAGCTGCTCCAGCCAGGCCCCTGATCTATACCACAGGCTACAGAGCCACCTCCTCATGTTGCCAGCTGGAGGATTTTTTCCCAGTGATCTCAAGTCATCTCAAGCATTTAATATCCAAGAGTAGTTATTGTTGGGCCCAAAAGCATACACAGAACAGTTCTTTACTTAGGGAAAAATTATGTAGCTTAACTGAGTTAAGCTTCCTTGTCTCCACCTTTAGGTCCTGGGCAGAGGGCAGCCAGGGGTCTCTGGGATGCCATGAGTTTGATCAGAATTTATGGGTGATAATGGCTGCTTCTTGATTATCTTCTGAAACAGGATCTGTGGTGATATCTTGTTTGTACAAATAAAACTGAAAGATCGAAGAGACAAAGGAGCAAGCCACAGCCAGACCTTACCAGCTTCCCAGCTGAAAAGAGAGTAACTTCCTGCTTCCTCCTGCCTATGTTCCTTTCTCTCCACCCAGCCATCTCACTTCCTGTCTCCACCTCCCTAGTGCTGGTTTTAAAGACGGTACCACCATTGCCTGGACTCTATGGTTAGCTAGCAACAAGCTTCACCCTTTGAGCTTCAGACACACTTTATTTGTTATCACCACAAGAATCAGAACAATGAAGCCTGAGGTTGGGAAGGGGAGGGTAAAACTACCCCACCAAAATGATTAGACAACCTGGAATAATGCTACCCAAACAAGTACTGCCAAAAAGGACAGTCTCTCCTCCCCTCCTTCTATCCTTATTCACCACACAGCCAATAAATAGGGATGCTGGGAAGGAGGGGGCAGAAAGGTGGGGAAATAAGGCTCACATTTTTCTGTCTCCAATGAAGTCACCTTACTGTTCTCCAATTTTACCCTTTCTTGAGTCTGGCAATGAAAAGATGAGGCAGTTTCCTCATGATACATTAGAAGCAAGTCTCACCTCCAATGGTCTGTGTTAAGGATGCATCTTGTATAAAAGAGTTACCTTTAGCCCTGAAATGACTTACTTTTATGACTAGTATATGGTTTGCAGGTACCCCCAGGGGTCCCTGTATTGGGACTTGATATTCACCATAAAGTATTTAGAACAGAGGGCAGGGAGGAAACCTACAGAAACAACTATCCTGTTTGTGGGAGCTCACCAACCATGGACCAATGGCTAGAGAGCCTGGATGGGACCATCCCAGGCCCTCTACATATGTGTGACAGTTGTGTGGCTTAGTTTATTGGTGGGACTCCTGGCAGTGGAGTGGTGCCTGTCCCTAAGGCTTTGGCTGGTTTTGGGGAACCTCTTCCTAATGTTGGGTTGCCTCACCCAGCCTTAATACAAGGAGAGGAGCTTAGTCCTACCTTAATGTGATATGTCATGCTTTGCTGGCACCCAAGGGAGGCCTACCCTTTTCTGAGCACAGATGAAGGAGGGGTAGATACGGGGCTGGCAAAGGGAAGGTGGAGTAAGGAAAGAAGAGGGTGAAGGGAAGCTGTGGTGTTTAGGAGTATGGCCTTTGGAACATCATAGTATTAGTTAGGTTTCTCAAGAGAGTTTAATTCTGAGTAATGGATTCATGGATAGTATCTACTTCTCTGGTGTGGCCATTCTACATTTTTTTAAAAAAAGATTATGTTATCTGTATGAATATTTTGCCTGCATTTATGTACCATATGCATGTCTGGCTCCCACAAAGAGAGTATCTAAGTCTTTGGAATTGGGGTTATGAATGGTTTTAAACCACCATGTAAGTGCTGGGAAGTAAACCTGGGCCCTCTGCAACAGCAACATGTGTTCTAAACCATTGAGCCATCTCTCCAGCTTTGGTATGGTCACTCTTAACTTAGTCATTTGTTAAACTGACCCAACAAGTACTTAGTACTTGTGTCAGGATGCCAATTTTAGGGAATGTTAATTCTTACTGGAGGAGAAACTAGGAGGTACACAGCCCTCCTGCATATACCCTCAGCATTTGGTTCAGGCTGTCCGTATGCACGGTCTATTCCATTCTGTTACTCCCGTGTCTCAATGCAGAGAAGACTGTGAACTCCCTAAGAGCAGCAAGTGTGCCTTCTTCACCTCCCACATTCTGGCAATCAGCACATAAAGAAGCACATGAAGTATTTGATGAACTGAGAGAATTTGCTGGTCCTTCATAGAAGTTGTGTCCCCTAAATATATGGCTATTACAGCCCTATAAAGAGCCAGTGAGCCCACATAAAACTTTACAAGTCTGCTGTGCCTCCCCCTGAAGACACTCAAAAGAAAGCTTCTATACAGGGACAACAGATAATAGAATAAAAACAAGTACTGGGAAGTGAGAGGCAGGTTTTGAGGGATGGCCCTATTGCTTAGTAGCTGCATGGCATTAGATATGTTTCATGAAATAGGTCTTCTCATCACTAAGAAATGGAGAAATACTGTCTCCTTTGTCACCTCCACACATGTGCTAGAAGGTAAACACCACCGAATTCATGCTATTATAAGTGTAGATTGTACCAACATTGACAGAGTAGCTCCAGTCTGTCAGAGGCTCTGGGAATCACTTCCTTGCCATTATTTCATCCCATGAGGTCTTCATACTTTGCTGTGAAGATCAGTGATGAGCAAAGAGAGATGAGAGATGTAGATGAGAAAGACTGGCCCTGAACTGATAGTTATTGAAGCTGCACTCCAACTAGACTCTTTCCTGTGTTTCCATGTGTGTTTGACATGCTCCCAAGGAAACACATATTTAAAACAATCCTCTCAGCAGTGATGAGAGATGGGACTTCCCAGTCCCATCTTATTCCCAGGAAATTGAGGCTCAAGGCTAGAGGAACCTACAGGTTCCACTGGAGGCTAGAGGCAGAGTTGGTCTAGGAGGCGGCTTCTTACTGCCATACAGTTTCTTTCCACCTAGCCCTGGGAAGATGACTACCTTGTGTGGCTTGTACCTGCCCACTCAGAATCACACTTTCTCTCTGAAAAGGTCCCTTCCAATGTCTAGGTTTGTTCCCAGATATGGTGGATCATGGTAAAAATGTGTAGTCCAGGAAAATGGATCTCTACCTCTTCTCTGTGCCATGGACACCATTCTTCCCATCATTCTTTAACATTTAAGGCTAGTGTACCTCCCCAATTCACCATTACCATCCATAACCTTCTACTAAAGTCCCAAAGGGTACTCGATGAGCATTGCTAGAGGTACAAAAGTATCTTCAAAGCACAGTGCTACCAAAATGTTTTTCTTTTAAACTTCATTAACAAGTGGTAAAAAGAGAGAGAAAGATGAAGTCTTTGCCTTCAAGAAATTGCTCAAGAGTTGTGAAACTGCCTTCTTAAGCTCATTTTCTTTCTGGTCAAGTTTGTGTGTACATTTGAGGACACCTGGGAATTGTTATATGCTTCAAAGGAGTTGGCTCACTTCAGTGTACAGCATGTATGTGCAACACGTGTGTGCGCATGCCTGCATGTACATACAAAAACCTTTAGGAGTAAGAAAGTAGAAAAAAAGACAAAACACATTAAAAATCTCTTCTCAAATACACTACCCACAGAGGCAAGAGCATAGAAATGGGCAATTTAAGAGAGCTTGGCAACACCATGAAAACACAGTGTCAATCAAAGAGTCAATACCAGAGCATTAGAACAGGTAAATGCCACAGGAACTTCTTTTCCTTGGAAGACTCACATGGTACAATCCTGTCTTAATTTCAGAAAGTCTTTCCTATAAACTTAATTTTTAAATAGGTAATGTATTATTATGTTTCAAATCCATATTCATTGTGAAAAAAATTTTTCCTACCACCTGTGCTCCACCTTCTCATTTCTCTCTCTCACCTCTTCCTTCCCCTAGGTTGATTACTAATATTTTAGATAGTCTTACAGAATAGCTTATTAATATGCAAATAACTACATGTATCTAGTTTTCCCTCCCTCCTTACACAGAAAGGGACACACTATACACCTTGCTGAGAAAGGTAGCTGCTTCTCCTCCTCCTCTTCCTTCTCCTCTTGATTTTGATTCTGGGCCTTAGACCCAAAGTCTGACAATTACTAGACAGGCATTCTGTTATAAATCGATATCCCTAACCCTAACCCTTTTCTATGCTTCTTAATTTGATACAGAGTCTTGTTAGGTCCTTGAACTCATTCTAGGCACAACTTAGACTTACAAGCATCCTACCTCTGTCTCCCGAGGAGCTGGGATGAATGGATGCACCACCAGGCTCATCTTCAGCAAGGATTATGCTATCTTTAGCCCCAAGATAAAGAGATGGGGATTAGCCCATTTGCAATGATAGGGACACAGTGAAATCATGTCAAAGCAGAAGTGGAGTGGAGTGACACCAGCCTTTTGTTTGGAGTTGTTCCTGCTGCATGGCCTTGTGTCCTGGCCACATAAAGCTGTTGTGGGAAGCACAGGCAGGCTTCTGGGGAGCAAGCAGCCTGTCATCTTAAGTGGTTTCCAATCTCTCCTGGCAATCTTGCCCAAGCACATATTGCTTAGTAACCCTGCTCCCTCATAGATCATGCAAAGATAAACTTGAGCCCTCTGCTCTTCAGATGGCTCATGTGCCATCCATCCCTGCAGAAGCCTTTGCCCAGGGCTCTGTTCCGAGTAGCCCCTTCATAAGATAAACATCAGCTGAGCCTGAACGATCACTAACTTTCAGTTTAGTAGTACCCCATTAAAGGAATTCCTGACATCGTGACAGAGAACTGGCACATTTCAGAGACAGCCCAGTGGCAGCTTTGGTAGCACAAGCATTTCTTAAACCAGTGACCACCTCACGCTCTCCTGCCAGAGAATTAGCAGTCTCAGGCTTCTGGTGTTGGAGCATCTTCAGATCTGTGGGTTCTGTTGATGGAGCCTGACAAAGTCCACTGAGAGGGCTAAACAGGAAGACAGGGGTCACATAGGGGTCAAGCTGCAGCAAAGTTTAGGAAAGGAATGAGAAAGCCACCTTTTGAAGTCCTCTTCTGGAACAATCCCCTCTCCCTTTGTCAGCCTTGAGGAGTCCTTACCAATCAGAGACCCTCTGATTTGAGAGTCCTCAAGGCATGCCTGGGTCACATGCACATAGAAGGGCAAACAAAACAAAAACAAGATCCCCCAAATAGAAGACCTCGTTAAGAATTTGTTTGATTTTCATTTATTTACGTATTTTTGAAACAACCTTTTTCTAGGATAACAGCCTAGGATAGCCTGGAACTCACTATGTATCCCAGGTTGACTTGAAACCCCTGGTGATCAGCCTGCCTCAGCCTCCAGAGCTGAGGTATGGGCCACCACTCCCTCTCTTGGAATTTGAGATAGGGACTATTTTTACTACCTACTCCACTATCATAGCTCATATTCAGTTTGTGGTAGCTGATAGGCAAGGGAAAGAAGAATTAAGCAAATCTGTATAGAATAGTAACTTTCTAAACAGACTGTCAAGGTACACATGCTTTCCAGGGTTCCCCGAGTATCTCAGTTCAAGTCCCCAAACAGTGAACTGGGCTTCCATCCTAATCTTTCTGTAGGGAGCCAACACAGTCATTACCTCCACATAAACATGTCAGCCCTACCCACATGGATCCTGGGAAATCTCTCCCAGCCGGCCAGCATTGAAACAACTTAACTGCTTTTGGCAAGCAGCTCCGTCTCAAACACAGAATGGCTGGCATGAGACTCCCTCCCGGGTCACACAGCCTTCTGTTGGCAGTGGGGGCCATATCTTCTAAGAAGACACAGTCCCCGAGAACAGTGCAGGGATCTGGCTAGTCACGGAGTCTCACTTCCTTGCCCCTAGAGAAGTTCCACAGAATCGGTGAAATTAGCCTTACAGAAAGTTTAGCAGGCTGATAGGTTGTTAGTGTTGGATAAATATTTCATAACTTGGCATCGTTGTTATGGCTCTTGGGAACTCACACAGCCTGTGATGTGGGGTCAGTACTTGAAAGTGGAGGCATGGATGGCTGAGTTGGCCAAAGTCTAATTTGTAGCCTTACCAGAATGTAGTCTCGGGTTGCCTGGTGTTTCTGTTTTATTTCAAACCTAGGCTAGTTCCTGGCCCTTAATAAATACCAATCTCTCCCACCCCTCCCGCAGCCATGAATTCCTTGTCGATCTTCATCTAAGGGTAGGATCTAGTGAGATGTCCCATATCCATATTGACATGCCTACCGCTGTTGTCATTTTCATAGGGTGCCATATTGTTGTAATTCCATGGGTGCAGCTTCCTTGCCATACACAGAAGATGCTATCTCAGCAGACTTCCTGGTTCTCTGGATCTTATAATCTTTCCTTCCCCTCTTCTACGGTGTTCCCTGAGGGTTAGCTGGAGAAGCTGTTTTGTAGATGTATCAAGTGGGACTGGATACCCTACAGTCAAATATGTTCTCTGCAGTTTTAAACAGTGGTGGATTTCTGTAATGGACTCTGTCTACTGCAAAAAGAAACTTGTCTGATGAGGGATGATGAGAGCTACACTTTTTTTTGCATAAGAATAAGTATAATACTGGTAGAAATTATGCTGGTTTAGGAAAGTGGCCGGAGGTAACAGGTTCTTCTCTAGGGTCTGTGGCCTCACCGGCCATAGGCAGTAGGCCAGGCTTACAGTACCAGGCACAAATTCTCTCCCACTAAGCAGGCTTTAAGTCCAACTAGTTGGCTATTGGTTACCCCTAGGATATAGGGCCACTGTTGCACCTGGTAGGATACCTTGACATTGTCATTGCTGTGGTTCATAAGCATTATATTTGGGTAGGACTCTTGATTGCCTTCTCCTTTGACAGCTTGCATAGCTCCTTCTGGTACTATGAGAGCTAACTCTTAGGGAAAAGTCTTCAAGGTCAGACCCAGGTCACTTTCTCCAAGATCGGTGCCTGACACGTGTGGTGTCTCCAGCAATCTTACCTTTACTTTCTGGGAGGCAACAAGGCAGTAGCAATAGTCTATATTGTTTGGGGACCCTCCTTACCAACATCTCAAAAACAAGTTTTTCCATGCCTGGCAGTGGGATTTTTGTTAACCCCAATAGGTGATCTAGCCCTAAATGTCCTACGTGTGTGTGTGTGGGTGTGTGTGTGTGTGTGTGTGTGTGTGTGTGTGTGTGTGTGTGTGTGAATGTGTATATATGTATGTATTGTATGAATATGTATATGTGTTTATGTGTGTAGAGAGTGTGAGTGTGTGTATATGTATGTGAATGACAACAATAATTAAAGAATAAGAGTCAATAAATTTGTAAGAGTCTGTAGGAGACATGGGAGGATTTGGAGGAGTGGAGAGGGAAATGATAATATAAATACAGTACTCATGTGAAATTCTCCATAAGACTTAAATTTAAGCCGGGCGTTGGTGGCGCACGCCTTTAATCCCAGCACTCGGAAGGCAGAGGCAGGCGGATCTCTGTGAGTTCGAGGCCAGCCTGGTCTCCAGAGCAAGTGCCAGGATAGGCTCCAAAGCTACACAAAGAAACCCTGTCTCGAAAAACCAAAAAACAAACAAACAAACAAACAAAACACTTAAATTTAAAACACTTACCAGTATAGCTGTCTACGTAGCAATCTACATATATATCTAAGAAAATTGGGAAAACGTATACCAAAAATTAATAAAAATAAATATTAAATGAATGTAATAAAACAAAGAAGGTAGTTTTGAGCCTACATAAGGCAACTCCAAATCAGATGTCACACTTTCATATATAGAGTTGGCCCTCCCTGTCTGTAGATTCTCCATTCACAAATTCAACTAACCAGGGATCATACGTATGTATGTGCACATATATGGATGTGGACATGTGTACCACAATGCACACGTGGAAGTCAGAGGACAACTTGTAGGAGTCAGTTCTCTCCTTTGATCTTATGGTTCTCAGGGATAGAACTCAGGTTATCAGACTTGGTGGCAAGCACCTTTACCTGTTGAACTGTCCAACTGGCCAAACTATATGTTTAAAAATGCATCTGTCACCAGGCAATGGTGGTGCACACCTTTAATCCCAGCTCTCAGGAGGCAGAGGCAGGTGGATCTCCATGAGTTCAAGGCCAGCCTAGTCTGCAGAGTGAGTTCCAGGACAGCCACGGCATTTACACAGAGAAACCGTGTCTCACAAAACTATAAAAGGAAAAAACTGCATCTGTATTGAATATACTCAGATTCTTTTCCTGTCACCATCCCCTGGATAATTTGGTGGAGCAGCTATTTGCCTGGCACTCACATTATCATAGGTATTATATGCAATTTAAAATATACAAGGAGATGTGGGTGGGTTTATGAAAATACCATGCCAATTTACACAAGGGATGTCTGTGGATTTTGATATCTTTAGGAATCCTGGTTCCAGCCAGGGCTCATCAGACCCATCTCTTTCCATTGTGACTCTGCGGCTTGCAAAGCCTCTGACACTCAGTATAGCAATGCATTAGCTCTTAAACCACTGGAATTCTTAGATTCGGTCTCAAATCTGGCACTTTAGAGAGACTTTCTGGATGACTGGCTTTTCTGGGGACAGAGGAATACTGGCCATCACTTTCTCTAAGTCCTATAGTTCCAAACCTTCAAGTTTGTAATATGAAAGAGCATGTGAACTAAATGTCACTTTTCACTTTGTGTGTGTGTGTGTGTGTGTGTGTGTGTGTGTGTGTGTGTGTGTGTGTGTGTGTGTGTGTGTGTGTGTTGTGCTCATGGAGGTCAGAAGTCAAGGTCCAGGTATCATTCCTCAGATGTTATCCACCTTGTTTTTTGTTGTTATCATTGCTTGCTATGAGGGGTTTGTTTGTTGTTTGGGGGAGTTGCTATTTTGTTTGTTTGTTTTGAGACAGGGTCTCTCACTGGCCTGGAGTTCACTGAGTAAGTGAGGCTAGCCAGTCAGTGCAAGGGTTCTGCCTCCCCAACACTAGAGCTTGCCTTACATTTTTAACAGGTCTTGGGGATCCCCCTTGTACAGCAAACACCTTACCAGCCGAGCTAGCTCCCCAAGCCCCTTGACATTTTTGTTGTTACTTCTAGTTACCCCAAGTTTGTGTTACAATAATTCTGTTCTAACAATCAAGAGATGAGGCCCCCTGACTACATCTGTCATTATATTACTCGCTCTAAGAACAACCCAGTTCTGGGATTCCCATCGTGATGACCTCTGCATCCACCTGGACCACTTACTTACGCAACTCATTTGCAGGCCCCAATGTAAGGGCATCGAGAATAGGATTTTTTCATTTACTGAAAATAGATTTTTTCATATAGTATATTCTGATTACAGTTTCCTCTGCCCCTACTCCTCCCAGTTCCTTTCCACCTTACCTCCCATCCAGATCCATGCCCATCCTGTCTCTTCATGAGAAATACTTTTACTTGCAATTAAATGACTCTTTGAAGTTTGGGAGATTTGTAGATATATCACTTTAGCTTTCCTTTTCCTTTTGTTAGCACACTCATTTCTCTACATCCTCTCCTGAACACAAGGTGCTTGAGCCAAGAGCCATATTCTTTTGGGATGGCAACTCTATGCAATTCTTTGCCTGCTTCTCATCTGGGTCCGATTCTCACCAAGGAAGAAAGAGGTTGGTCCTCTAAGTTGCAGGATCCAGATAGGACAGGAGGGAAGTAGGGCTGTTAGCAAGAATCTCTAATGAGCTCTGGAAGGGACGGTGACCTCTGGACATCTAGACACCATTGTGGGCAGCATGCTTTAGAAAAGCAAGAAAAATGATCCTATGGAGAGACAAGAAAGCTCCCCCGCCCCCAGGCATGGCTCTGCTAAGAGGGAAACATGAAGGGCAGTTCCTGTGTACTGGTGGGATAAACACATAAGGGCAACACTCTTGTTTTAGAAGCCCCATGCCAAACAGGGAGGCGAAGAATGGCTCATTGTTCACAGTAATTATTGGGTGAAAAACTCAGGCCACAAAATGTACAGCACATCTCACTTCTTCTGCACACACAGACACACAGACGCACACAGAGAGAAGATGGAATTCTACCAGATTGTTAACAGAGATCCAATTAGGAATGGTTGTTGGCTTTGGTTTTTTTTTTTTCCTTAAAAAATTATCTTTACCTTCATTTTTTCCTCCCATGAGGATTGTTTTTTAGGAAAAAAAAAACCTCTATTATTGCTAAATGCCCCAGCAAGATTTTGCAAATGGAAACTCTAAAAGTAAAAAGGGTTTCCCCTTTAAAATGTCATGTCAAGGTAGCACTATGTATGTCAGTTACTTAACCACTGGGACAAAGTATGTGACAGGAACTGCTGAAGATGGAGGGTTATCTTGGAGCACAGTTTCAGAGGTACTGCCTGTCCTGCAGCAGTAGGTTGGGGGCACGAAGTGGCCCAGGGTCAAAGCTGTCTTGTCTACTGTGGAGTTTCTCACGTGGCAGCCAGACCTGGATGCAGGGATCTCAGATGGAACTAGAAACAATTACAATCTTTAAGGCCTGACCTCAGTGACTCACTTCTGCTAGTTAGAGCACATATCCCAAAGATTCCACAGCCTTCCAAAACAGTGGGACCAACTGGGACCAAGTATCCAAACACATGAGCTTGTGGGGTCATTTTACATCCAAACCACAGGAGACATCAACTCAAAGAGGAAACATGAGCTTCAGACACAACGATGTTCTAGGGACTGAGGGAGGTGCGCAGAGTCTCCCTTGGACATTCAGAAGACCTTGGGGTGTGCTGGGGAGGCCTTTGACACCTGCTGGCAAAGGCACAGCAATGAAGAGGACTAATTTGAGACACATGGAAAAAGGAAACCAAGATGCCATTAAAGACAGCAAAATCAAGCTTTCGCTGCTTTAGAATGCAAACATTGCCCTTTCCCTGGAGTCTGGAGATGTGAGAAGGTGAATAGACACCGAGATCCATGTGATACTCAGAAGAAGAAAGTTCACAGCCTCTATCCTCCTCTTCCAGCCTCCCCTCCTCCTCCCACTCAAGTGAGATGCAGCTTTGCAGAAAACAGCAATAGAATCTCAATTCCACCAAGTCCCTTGATGCCTGTGGGTGACTTGGGACACTATTCCATGTCATTTCTTCCTCTGAAGGGCAAAGGTTTGAGAACTACACCTACCCTCATCTCTCACCAAACTACTGTTCCTACCTATGTCCCCCTGAGGCATAAGAGCAGGTGAGAGCTTGGCTACCCAACCCCAAATTGGTGGCTACCTGTGAGGCCACCTTTGAAAGATGTCTCACTCCCAATTAAAGTATGCCCTCCCACCTACTCTTCAGTGGAAGTAGGGTTCTAGTTTCTGATGCTTCATGTGGTACCAAAGTAGCCATTTCTTCGGTGGCTCCCGCCTCTGTCATAATTGATGATAGTACCTTGTGAAGGGGTATAGAAAGGGGTCCCTTGATAGAGCATACCCTTAGCATGTAAGAGGCCCTGGGTTACTAGCATGAAAAGAGAGAGGAGGGTTGAGAGATGAAAAAAAAAAGAGCAGCATTTCAGAATGAATGAAAGGCTTTGAAAACAAGTTGGGCAGATAAGCAAGAGAGAAAATGAGAGTAAAGGGAAGAAACCCCACCTGAGAAGTGAGAATGTAGACAGACAGCCTGCTTCTCTCCAAGGCCATTACACTCCACCAGACAGAACCAGTTCCCTTCTGAACAGATCCTCTTCTCAGTACTAGTTCGGAGACAGTGGCCTCTGAATAATTGAAGCTGGCAGATTTGACAAGTCTTGTCCTGTGGTGGCCTTGGAGATGTCCTGATGATAATTGATAAAGACTCCATTTGGAATACTACCTACATAGCTTGATCACTACAAATCCACCCTCCACTAGATGCGACAGCATCATTTATGAACAGAATTCTGAAGGGCTGTCCAACCAGAGAGCTGGAATGATTCCCAGAAGCTGGCTCCAAGCCTGACCATGCTAGAGCCGCTCAGGGTACCAACTGGATGGCACCAATCAGAACCCATAAAGAAAGGCTGGCACTGAAGAGACCATGTTTTCTGTGTAAAAGGACACGTGAAAGCAGATGCTGCGGACTGGGGTTAAGTTTTCCAAGACATTTTCTGGAGCATGAGGCCCAGGAGGACTGAACACTTCCTATGTGGGGATCTTCCACACTGTGTGGAATGAACCGGATTTGTAACTGGTTGAGTCAATACCCTCTGGACTGCTGACTTCCTAAGTGGGAAAAGAATGTCCTCAGTAGCATCACTCTCCTTGTCTTTTCTCACCAACATTTTCTTATCAATGACTTGGGTCAAGAGAAGAGAAGCTGTAAACTGGCAGATTATCCCAACTTAAAATGAGTAAATGCAGCAATGGTTGACAAACGGAGCATCATGAAGACTTCCTTAGTGGCAAGACTGGCTGAGGTTAGCATGGGGGTTTGAAATGGACACTGGTGAGGACCTACAATCTGCTTTGGAAACCATGTGATGATGTGAGGACAGTCCATGCAATGTCAGCTCACGGGGACAAGACTTAGGGAATAATGTGCCATAGCACAAACCCAGGAGTGAATACAGATCCCTCTTTTTCCACATACTCGCTAACATTCGTTGTTATATTTCTTGGTAATAGCCATTCAGACTAGAGTGAAGGGATCTCTCCAAGTAGTTCTAATTTTCACTTCCCTGAAGACAAAGGATGTTGAAAAATAGACACTGGCTATTTGTGTGTTTCTTTTTCTGAGTGCGTGAGTTTGGGACAAGGAAAGTGTGTGAGTGGCTACTTTAATCTAGCTGTGTGGTGTTTCGATTTGTAAGTTTGTTTCAACAAAGTCATTTTTTTTATTCCTAAAGAAATAATTAAAATAAATAAATTGCTCTGGCAATTGTGAAATCCTTGGGACAAATGAAGTAAGACTCCAGGACAGCCCTTTGGGTTACTTTTATCTGGAACCCTCTTACTAAGAGTGTTGCTGATAGTGACCAAGAGAAGGGTGACTAGGATATATGAGTGTTAAGAAAAGACCCGCTGATGGTGGAAAGGCTTTGTTAGACGTGAAGAACACTCAGATGAGGAAGGCCCACAGCCTTCAAACACCTGCAGGACTTCCTCGTGGAGACAAGTCCTCCACCTGTGTGGGCTCAGAGAGCAGCATTAATGCCAATTGGTGGAAATGATGGGAGTCTTGATCAAAAGGGGGAACCACTGCCATACGGAGCAGGGAGTTTGCTGGTCCAAGAATCATTCAAGAAGTTACAAAATCGTTTGTCAGAGATACAGCAAAAGTGTGACTGGAAGCCCCGAGATGCTGTCTAAATTCAGAATCATGTAAGGGATGTCAACAAAGATGCTGGGGGAGAGGAAATAGATAGGGGGCATGTGTTAGCTAGCCACTTGGCACCATCAAAACACGGATGGAGTGTAAAACAGATCTTTCACAGACTAAAAACATATTGATGAAATGCAACGGACATCCCTTTCCCTCAAGAGACACTAACTCAGTATAAGAGACAGGCTTAGACAAAGGAAGACTTTAAAAGTAAAATGATGGCACACACAGACTGGGAGGAAGCTGTGGTGTAACCGCTGGGCTAACAGCACTCACTGGAGTTTTTGAACAACTTCAGTTCTTACGTCATATGTCCTAATTTCTGAAATTACCATAGTTGTACGTAAGAGGCAAGGAGGAATATGTGTATAAGTACTGGAGAGGATGCAGCTGGGGTTTTGGAAGGGCAGGGGAGGATAGAGAGAATCGGTCTGTGGTGAGTGTGGTAGATGAAGGTGGCGAAGAAGGCAGCCTGGATATTCCAAAGCTCAGCTTCTGAAGAACCTTTCCCCATTCTGACAGTCATCTCTCTCTGGTCCACTTCAAGTGGGTCCTCCCTTTGCTAATACAAGGAAGTGTCCCAGCATCCATAATTCACCACGGCAGATGTGTGCAAGAACAGGAAGGAGTGGCTGAGAAACAATGAAGAAGCCCCTCCCCACAAACACCCCAGTTCTACCCAAAACACGGCGGAGTCCCAGAACACTCCCCAGGCACTCGATGCCAGGTGTCCCTCCCACACCTTTACCAAGCCCTGGGGCTCTTTGGCTTACAATGTGGCACCGAGCTCTGGCAGCAAGCAGTTCTGCCAGAGATGCCAGCTGCACTTCGTTCTCCAGTGGCTTGGGTTACTGCCAGAGGGATCAGGTACCCAATTACCAAACACTAGTTGAGTTGAGACCAGGGAAGGCCTTTGTCACAGATAATGTGGTACATCAGGGAACCACAGATGAGCAACCAGAAATCAGTGTCCTGGGCCTGAATGCTGTGTGAAGACTGTCTCTTCACACTGGACCCATAAGATGCTGGAGGCCCTGGCTGAAAGCAAGCTACTCCCCATCACAGAGTCAGAACAACTCTGTCTTGAGTCAGTCATACAACACTTGCTCAAAAACATTACTTCTAGGAAAGATGCTCTGGCCAGGTGTATTCTACTCTGAGCCCCGGTATGGCTCTGAGCCTGGGAATCTCGGCATGGGACTTCCATCTGCAGGCTCTTTTTGGTACCTCCTCTGTATATGCCACACTAACTCCCATTCTGACGATGGTTTGCTAGAGAATAAGTGTGTGCCATTTACTAGTGGTCACCTTCGGCTGTGGATTCCAGGGAGCCTGGTGATAAAACAGTGTTTTCAAATACAGGTTCAGAACCAAGGACCCTGGGGACAAATGCTGGCTTACTACTTGCTAGTGAAGAGACTTGGGCATGCTACTCAATGATGATGTAGGGGGTTAAATGAGATACTATAAAATAAAAAGTTCCTAGTTCTACATCAAGGTACATAGTATTAATATATTTTCAAAGGGTTCATGTCTGCGAGGACTTCATGCAAAGATTCATGCTTGTGACTACTTCATCTGCCCACCTTCCTTAGCTATGAGGAACTCAAACTTGCACCTGAAAGGGTCAGCAGGAGGAGGAAGGAGCAAAGGAAGCTCTCAGGATCTGCTAAGTTACCCTAGAGAAGAGTCTAGACCTCAGTGCAGTCAAATTCAGGCAACTGAGCTTGCCCACTGAATGTGGACACTGAGTGGAGGACTGGGAAAAAGTGATAGGGCAGCCAGGGATTTGAAAGGTAGCGCCATGACTCTTGACCTAATGTCAAAAGTCTGCACAGACTAGAAAAGAATGGGAGAGACAAGATCAGGTGACAGAACACCCTGCCCTCATATCAAGACCCACCCCCTAGCCCTCCCCTCACAACTCCCTGGCTGAAACAGCAGCCATAAGGAGAACCAAAGGATAGGACACCTGCCTGCATTGTCCTACATAATGACAGTGACAGCCTTCTTCAATGGCCTGGCTTCTAGAAACAGCTTCTTTGCCCACAGAGGAGTTGGCCATGTCTTTCATCCTTTGGCTGAAGCAGCACTGCCCTCAAGGGGCAACTCTATTTGAAGCTGGTATTCTCCCATCCTTAAAGGTGACAGCTGTGGTGTCAGGTAGTAGAGATGAGCCACCCCTCTGGAGAAGTATGACAGTCTCTTCATAGCAAGTAAATGGGCCATTTCTCCCATGGGTGGGTCCCTGGGTATGGGAGATCCCTATCTACTCTCTCTCTCCCAGAACCCCCCACAGTCATCCCCAGGGAATCTTCAAGAAGCACAAGGCATGCATGCTTCTGGTCTCACTGGCCATCAGCCAGATCCTTTGTCCTTTACAGACCCACTACTAACATCGTCATCCTCTGGGATGTTACCCATTCTTGGGGATTCTCTGAATGGGAATTTCCAGAGCTTTTGGAAATTTATATGGGCCACAATATACAAAATGACTGTTTTTCTCTTTTTCAAATATTGGTAATCACACACCATGTGCTGGATAAACATAGACCAACTGGATGGACATGGGACCTTCTTTTGGAAAGGAGAAATAGATCCATTCCCTTAAGCAGCACCACAAACTATAGTCTACTTTTTACAGTAATAAAAGTGCATTCAAGCATCATGAAAGCATGGGGAAGGACATACTGATCACACTGAAGACCCAGAGACACCTTAAAGAAAAGCCGTGTGTCTATGATAATTAACCATGGTCAATGTGCTTTAACTTAAAATCACCTAGGAAACCGAGTGTGTCTGTCTTTTTTAGAGACGACTGACTGAGAGGAATGTAGCCATTCTGAATATAGCTGTCCCATGACCTGGGTGGGACTTGGATGGAATGAAAAAAATGAAAAAGGAGGAAGAGAGCAGGTCCACAGCACCCATCTTTCTTCCTGCTTCCTGTGCTGTGACTGTCTGAGCAGGCAACCTCACTCTTGTCACCATGGCTTTGAGATATTCTCACTAACATGTCTTCCCCACCATGAAAGACTGGGTTCCTTAAAACTGTTATCCTAGAGGACCCCCACCCCAAGCTGCTTCTTGACAGGCAAGGGATCAGGACCCTTACACAAAAGCTTATCTTTGCCCTCCCCAACTCCAAGCCCTCTTGGAAGCTGATCTCTGGCACCAAAACTGGGCAGCAGGTAGCTCTCCAACTGCATGAGGCTGGTTACCTGGCTTTCTGGCAGGCTGGAGGGTCATCAGCGATGGGAACACAGTTTCCCTGGGAATTTAGAACATCAATACTATATAAAAAAAAAAAAAACTGCTGGCCTTTTCCCTGAGCAAACATTAGAAATAGTTATCATTGTTGCTTTGGCTCTATGTGTGGCCACCAGGTTCCACCTAGCCAGAAAGGGGGAAGGACCCAAACTGTAGTAAAGGGGGGTCATGAAATATGATGTGCACACACCCAACACGGATGCAGGAAAGGGTGATGAGAGCACCTCTGCTGAAAGGAGAAAGTGAAGCAAAAGAAGGAACCTGAGAACTGCTTTAACCAACAGGCTGGGCTTGAGCTCCTCAGCTCTGAGAAATTGCTTTTAGCCAACTGTGTGTAGCCAATAAAGGACCGGACTGTCTTCTCCAATTACACTAACGATTTCTATTGCACACTCGGCTAGCTCCCCTGTTCCATGAACCCACAGTTCCATGAGGGTCTTCCTTGCTCACCGCTGCATCCTGTGACTGGCTTGGAACAGTTGCCAATAAACATAAAGGAATGTCCTCCAGTCCTTTCACCCCATCAAGCAGGGGACACCAGGAAGTGAGAGCCTAGCTTCACACTGCGAAGACCACCCCAAAGGGAGGATTTTTGAGACCTTGAGATAAACTTCAAATAAAGCACATGTCATTTCCCTTCTTAAGACACTCTGGGTTGACATCCATCAGTCTGGCCTGGACAGGTGAGGCCTTGCATGGAGGCCAGGGACACCCAGTCCCTCTTGCAGGCTACGGATGGATATCGTGGCTCTATGCCAAAGGCAAGCAGTGTGCAAGGTGTTCTATACACCGGATCCTGTTTTACGGGAACTCGGAGTACTTTACAAATACCCAACATCTGTGACTTTCCACAGTAACCTTCTCTGAGGAATTGAACACACTTACAGACATGATCTCATTCATCCTCTCATTCCCTCAGAGGCAGGGAGGGGACCAGCATGATTACTTCCATTAAACATATGGAGGAGTGAGGCACAGAGATGGAGGAAACTTCTCTGGGGTTACACAGCAAATATCAGACCCCTGAAAAGGAAAGCAGAAGGCCACACCCAATGTCACATATAGGTTCCCTCTTATGACTTTGCTTAACAATGCATGGAGAGTTAAAAGTACCAAGGACAGCCTAAGTCATAAGAACATTGTATTGTCATTAAGGGTATCTGGTAAAGTCCAAGACCACTAAAAACAGTATTAGTAGACACTCCAAACTCTCTTCTTCTTTTATAAAAAATGCTTTATTTTATTCTCTCTCTCTCTCTCTCTCTCTCTCTCTCTCTCTCTCTCTCTCTCTTTGTTGTGTGTGTGTGTGCCTAGGTGTATGTATGTGTATTACATGAGTGTAGGAGCCTTCAGACATCAGTGGAGGTGTTAGAGTCTCTGTCATTATTGTTACAGATAGTTGTGAGTGGCCCTGTGGGTTCTGAGAGTCAAACCCATGTCTTCTGGGAGAACAACCAGTGGACTTCTCAGCTATCTCTCCAGGCCCCAAATTCTCTTCTACTTCTAAGTCCCTATTCCAAAAATAAAGACCTGGTTGGAGGAACAGAAAAGAAGAACTGTAACAGCTATGGTAGGGAAAATGTCAAAAAGATGACTCAATCAGGTGGCCTGGACTGTTAGTTTTCTTGGGAGTGGGAATGGCATAATGCTTTGGAGAAGATGCCTGGCCTGAATGGGAGCCCAAAGGTCAAAGGCCAGTTAAGTGCTATAAGAGGCTTAGAGCAAGGACAACCACACAAGGAGGTTTAATCAAATAGACATTAATTAAAAACTAGGACATGAATTTAAAAGAGAACAAAGAAGAGTGTTGAGCACACAGCTATGGCTATAACTGTCGAAGATGATATTCTGTCACTTCTTTTGCTGTCCAGCCATCTGCAAGCAAAGTCTGCACACCTGAGTGCTCTCTGGAGAGAAGCTTAAAAGACTGACTGATCGCTAGGTGTGGTGGCACAGGCCTTTAGGCCCAGCACTTGGGAAGCAGAGGCAGAAGGATCTCTGTGACTTCAAGCCTACCCTGATATACATAGCAAATTCTGGGCCTACCAGGGTTACAGCGAAACCTTGTCTGAAAAATAAAACTGGTGCAACATTTGAAAGAAAAATACCCCCCAAAGGGAGTGGCACTATTAGGAAGAGTGGCTTTGTTTGAGTGGGTGTGGCCTTATTGCACAAAGTGTGTTGTGTGGAGGCAGGCTTTGAGGTCTCATATATGCTCGAGATACTGCCCAGTGTCCTAGACCACTTCCTGTTGCCTGCAAGCCAAGATGTGGGACACTTGGCTACTTCTATAGCACCATGTCTGCTTGCAGGCCTCCAAGTACCACCATGATTATAATGGGATGAACGTCTGAACTGTAAGCCACCCATTTAAATGCTTTTCTTTGTAAGAAAACCCTAACCAAGACAACTAGCTAATCATATCTCTTCTACTCAAATTATTGGGACCAGGATAAAAAGGGCTTTGGCCTAAAATGCAGAAACCTCTTAAGGCATGCTGCTTTATCAAGCAAAGGACAATGGTTCGGTTCATTCAAATTTGCCTGTGAGTGCAAAGTGTGAGTTTGGGTGGCCCTCTGCTGTCAAAAGTTTCCTCCACCACATCCCAGGATGGATGCTCAATGCACAAGTCACCTGGATCTTTCCCCTCTGCTCTATGTGACAAATGCAATCTGTCTCTACTCAAAGCCTCAAGCAGGTGCTCTGGTCACTTTAGATGCAAAAAGAGGTGGGGAGAGAGGAAGGGAGGGACAGTAAAAGCCACTGTGAACTAGTTGGAACAATGACTAATGGTGTCTACAGAACTCACTTGGAAAGACATGGAGAGGAAAACCAATTGCAAGGTTATTGAAAAGGAAGACAATCAAGTGTGAGTTTGAAGCCTGGTGGAGGGGGAAAGGGAACTAATGGAGTCAAAAGCAGCGGGGCTTGAGCTCGGTGCACATACATCAAGAAAGCAGAATATCTGAGACAAAAAAAAATGCCAAAGACCCCAGAAGATGACAAGAACAGGTGAGATGCGGCACACAGCAACAGGCCCTTCCTGGGAAGCGTGAACTGGCTTCATTTCAGTGCCTTCTTGATGGAACCGGATACTAGCTGTTCTCTAGGCTCCTACTTAACTGTAACTGTGTTCTCACCCACGTGAAACGTCCTGTTTCTGAGCCTTTACTGCTGCTGGCTCATGCCCATGACTTACTTCTCTGCCAAAAATCACTTCGTCACCTTGAAAACCTTTTGATGCCCACATAATATGCCAGTGAGAAGAGGAGGTGGCTTCTTAGGGACTCCCCCAGGACATGGTGGGAAAGCCCATGTGGTGGCTTTGATGGGATCAGAGGGTGACGTGATAAGATTAATACTTCAGAAAACTCACTCAGCCTAACGTGGAGAAACTATACTGTAAGGAATGAGGCCCCTAGACAGCAGGCAGCCGGTTCTTACAGTCACCCAAGTAGGTAGTGATGGGTGTCTAGACTAGGTCTCCATTTCTGGATTGAGTGTATGGTGTTCTGATTGGGTATGTATTTTAGTAGCAGAGCCAGATTCTTCTACTGGTGGGGTCATCATGGAGTTTGAGGAAACAAAAATAATTGAGACCCATCCCTAGGTTTTGGTTGTAAAACCCTGAAGAGAGTCTGATTCTGGAAGCCGGTATTGAGGGAGGGGCTGTGCTTCTGGTCAATTTGTTTGTTTTTTTGTTTTGTTTTAGGTGTGAGTGGGTGTGCTTTTGAAACAGAGTCTTGCCCTGTCCTGGATAACCTGGAACTTACCATATCAACCAGGCTGTCCTTGACCTAGCAGCAATCTTCATCCTTCTGCCTCTCCAGGGCTGGGGTTAAAGATACGTATCACCATAGCTTGCTGATGCCATCGTTTTAACGAGAAATGAGTGTCATATATGAAAGAACTTCACCGAGCAGTTGACAGCACATTTCCTGGAGCCAGAGATGCTGGAGCCCCACCCTGACCCTGCCACTCAGTTTGTGAGCCTTTCGTATGTCGTATCTCTGTGGTGCAATTTCCTCATTGGAGAAGCAGGGATAATCAGACTAACTTTATCCAGGACTCATCTGACAGGCAGGGAGTGTGTATAAAAACACTCAGGGCTGCATCAGCATCTTGCTAAACACAGTTCCAGCAGTTATGCGGCTGCTGGCTGTGGATGATGGGGAACAGACTTTTCTATAAACCATGTTTCCCTACTGTTCCTCAGCAGAACAAGGAACAGTCCTCATTAAGTGGCACTTGAGAGTGGCCAGCACTCCAAACACCGCTCCTGGCTGACAGTGGACTGGGGCCTTTTAACTACAGCTTTGACAGCGTGCCAGCTCAGGCATGGCTATTTGACTTTGACCATGGAAGCCATAAATCACCAACTTGAAGGTATCAGGATCACTGGATGGCATTCTTTTCAAGAACACATGGACCTTTTATAAACTATAATTTCTAAATTTGACTGTAGTGGGTGTGTGGGTGCTCACTTGGAAAGTGGAAAGGGAGAAGAGGAAGTTCAGTCACCTGCCACCACATAGCGAGTTCAAGGCCAGTACAACCTACATGAGACTCTGTTTCAAAACAAATTCTGACTACACACTTCAGTTGTTTTGCTCACTGATGATCGCACAGCACCTAGAAGAATGACTGGCTTTCAAATATTGAGCTAAGTGAGAGGAAGAGTGAACAAACAAACTAATGTTGGGACATTTGAATGCCCTCATTAGGAAAAAAAGAAGACTGAAGAAACAAAGACCAGAAAGCGGCCGGGCATTGGTGGTGCACACCTTTAATCCCAGCACTCGGGAGGCAGAGGCAGGAGGATCTCTGTGAGTTCGAGGCCAGCCTGGTCTACAGAGTAAGTGCCAGGATAGGCTCCAAAGCTACACAGAGAAACCCTGTCTTGAAACCCCCCCCCAAAAAAAAAGAAAGAAAGAAAGAAAGAAAGAAAGAAAAGGAAGCGGAGGGGGAATATAAAATTATGAACATGAGAAAAAAATGGATAAAATAAAATAACAGCAAAATCTGTTGTGTTAAAGGCCTGAAAAACAGATAAATATCTGACAATCCTTATTAGGTTTTACACAAGAAAATATGAAGTCACAAAGGCAAAACAAAACAAAGCAAAACGAAAAGACCAGCCCTGCAGCTAAGGCAAAGATTCATAACTTGAAAGGACAATTCTAGGAGGAATTTCATATCACTAAGCTAAAAATATATACAAAGGGAGAATTTCCTAGGAAAACAGAAGTTAACAATATGGAAACAAGTTGAAAATTAAAACACAAAGAACACAAAACCACAGGGAAAAAAGTCTCAAGTTAAAAAGCTGCCCACAAACCCCAGCAGTTGGCTTGGACATTTTGAAATTGGGTTTTATCAAGCTCTAGAGAAATAATAATCCCATCCTGCTGTAATGTGTTCCAGAAAACAACAGAAGAAGAAGTGCTCCAAATTCATGCTGGGCAGCTTGTACACCTTGGCACCAGAACCAGACACACAGCACAAGAAGGGAAAACTGCAGGCCAACTCCACTGATCGATGTAGACACAAAGATCCTGAATAAATCATAAGCTGAGCAAACGAAGCAATTCACTAAATGAAGGGTGTGATAGCCAATGTCAAGTTTGTTGGGAACACTTATGTAACTTAATTAGGGTTTATTAATAAAGTTAGTCCAGTACATTCAGAGGCTAAAGGTAAAAGCTGTACAAATGTTTCACTTCTTCTGAAAAAAATTTTATTGGACTGTTTCACTTAAATTATCCGAATAAAACAAGAACTAATGGGAACTGCCTCTAATCTGATAAATGTAGCAACAAAGAAAAGGCAGCAAACATCCAACTATAGACAGAATATTCTGGGCATTTCCTTACAAACCTGTGCACACACTCCACACATGCACACAGACTCCCACAATAGGAGTAAGGATATATCTGTGTCCTGCATGCACATACACGCACATATGTAAAAATGTCCCTGGTGGGCTATTTTTTAAATAAAAAGCTCAGATGAAATGCCACTTCAAATTCTTCAGTAAGCAAAATCCAGTTAGCTGATACGGATTCGGAAAAACCTGGGGGTTCTCAAACACTGCAGGTTGGAGTACAAGTTAGCTCACTTGTTTCCAGGACGGTTTGATGATCGCCTGTAAGGCCCTGGGGAGCATCTTACTTCAATGCTTCCAATGCATGGCTGAGTGCTTTAGCTGCACCTAGGAGAAGAAAACAAGGAGGCGACTCCAGTGCTCCTAAAGAGGAAAAGGAATAGCGTGTTGACCTGTGGAATCCGGTAGTTCAGCTGAGATCAAGGCACTTGAGCTACATATATAAAAGCAAGCTACCAAATGTGTACTGAGAGGAACTTTGAAAACCTCATAATATTTAGGTGTGTGGATGGATAATACAACACAACACAAAACCCACAGATATGGGGGCACAGAATCAGAGGTGGTAATCAGAGCAGATGATGAGAAAATAAAGGCTACACACATGCCTTAACTATATTTAGAATGGCATTTTAAAATGATCAGCTGTAACCCTAATACAGTGTTCTTCCTCAATCTCCCAGTGTGTGTGTGTGTGTGTGTGTGTGTGTGTGTGTGTGTGTGTGTGTGTGTGCACGCACACGCGTGTGCAAGAGTGCATCCCCAAGTGTCATGGGATATATGTGGATATCGGAGGCCAACCTCAGCCCAATCTTCAACTTCTACCTTGTTAGCAACAGGGACTGTTGGTCACAGAGATATATATGCCGGATTATCTGGCCTGCAAGCTTCCGGAAATTCTCCCAATAGAGGCACTAGCATCCCAGACACCTGCACTACTGCTTCTTGATTTTGTGTGAGTTCTTGGAATCCAGCCTCGGGTGGTCAGGCTTGTGCTGTAAACACCTCCACTGAGCCCTCTCCTTAGCCCACGGAATGCTCTTTGTGTCAAGGGTTACTCGAGTGCGCATCGGCTTTTTCTTCTGCTTTTTCTGTGTGCACAAACTATGTCACAACATCCGACCACTTCATCAGTTTGCCCTTCTGCCTCATGTAGACATCATTCATTTAATGCCTCTGGCAATAGTCACTCATCTATGTGACAACTACTGAGCCATTTGATCTCCTCCAGCACTGTTGGGGTTCATTCCAATAAAGGATTACTTATTTAGAATGCCCAGGGTCTGACCTGAAATGGACGAGTGCTATTTTAGGATTTTTTTTCAGTCTTTGACCACTACTCAAAAGCAAAGTGATTGGCTAGGTGGCAGGGAAGAGGTCCTTTCTAGAATGCAGTGCATTGTGGGATTGCAATTAACTATCTCAGAGAAGAAGCTGCCTGCCCCAATCCACCGTGGCTCTAGGCCCTTACAACATGGGCATTGCAAGATTGCCACCGTCACCAGTCACAGTCTGCACCCTCTCCCAACTGTGCAGCTTGTGTGACATCGCCAACTAGTCATTCACAGCTCAGCAGGTCACAAGTCCCCATGTGCCAGGAGAGCAACTTGTTCTTTCCATGTTACAATAGTACAGCTTTTAAATGGGCACACATGAAAGGATGCTGTTTTTAGAGCAATTCTGTCACTGGAAGCTTCTGGTATTTACAGAGACCTGGAAAAAACCAACCTTTTGCTGAACTTTATGATGCAGCCAATTCTGTCGGTGGGCAGATTTGACAGCAAAAAAAGAATCTGAAATCTGTTGTCCCTGGAATTCCTGTCACTTAGATGTGATTCTGCCCCTTGGAAACCCCAGGATGAGCTTTTCTAGCAAGAGAACGTGTGTGTGTGTGTGTGTGTGTGTGTGTGTGTGTGTGTGTGTGCCTGTGTGGTGTGGTGTATGGGGTGTGTGGTGCATGTATATGTGGGGTGTGTTTGTTAGGGGTGTGTTATGTGTATGTCTGTGTGTATAGGTGTGGTGTGTGGGTGTGTGTATGCATGAGCAGTGTCTGTGTATGTGGTGTGTATGGTATATGTGTGGTGTGTGATGTGTGTGTGTGTGTGTGTGTGTGTGTGTGTGTAGTATGTGTGCATGTGGGGTATGTGTGTGTGTATGTAGTATGGTGTGTGTGTGGTGTATGTATATGTAGGGTGTGTTATGGGTATGGTGTCTGTCTGTGTATATATGTGGGGTGTGTTATTTGGTGTGGTGTATATATATGTGTGTGTGTGCATGTGTGTGTGTGTTAGGGATGTGGCATGTGTGTGAAGAGTGTGGTGTGTGGTGTGTGTGTGTGTGTGTGTGTGTGTGTGTGTGTGTGTGTGTGTGTGGTATATGCATATGTGATGGGGGTATATGTTCACACAAGGCATATCTCCTATCCACTATGTCCAATCATCTGTATTTACTTAGAAAACTTGTTCTAATTTCCAAGTCTGCCAAGATTCCAATACAGAGAAAGTGAAGATAAACTTTTTAACACAAATTATTTTATAAATACATAGGCTTAATGATGTTCTTGAAATCAGTCTATTTTGGGTAACTGAGGTTGGGATGTCAATCACCTGTCATTTCTGACAAACTGTGTACCTTGTAGTAGTGACAATTTTATAAACAGATTGCACATTATTATGTTTGTTTTTTTTTTGCATTTGGAGTCTCAAAAGAGTTTAATTGAAAAAAATGACTTAGTTTCCTTAAGAGACTATGGTTTATGATTTGGTAGACACAGAGGGCACATTTTCTAATAGAGATTCCATGAGGATATTTTCTTACTGGGGCTATAATATGGACAGTGATCTTAGTTATAATTATAAATCTAACTGGAAACAAAGAAAGTTAATGTCTTCTACTTGCTGCAAGAAGAAAAGGAGAGAAAAAGAAACAGAAAGAAAGAGAAGAGAACAGAGAGAAAAAGAAAGCAGAGAACAAAAGCACAGGGGCCAGCCTCCATGCCTGGACTCTCCAGCGAGAACCACAGACCCTCTCTGCCTCCTCACCCAGATTTCATGAGGAGGTTCAGGGCCAGATACTCCCATCTGTAGGAGCTCATCCACCAGGGGTACTCAGTACAAGGCCAGCTTGATACCCTAATTCATGCATGGTCATATGTTCTTCATCCATGCCTAATCCTACATAAACAACTCTGGATTCTTTTAAATCACAGCTCTATTGCTCTTGGCCACACTCTAGCTTCCCAACTAGATATTAATGGACTCCTCCAAAAACCCATTGCAACTGTTGACTTTTGTCTCTTAATTCCTGGTGGCTTAGCTTTTCCAGTTCAGCTCCAAGCAAACAGTCTGTGTTTAATTTATGACTATTTCTACTGCCCAGGATCAGATGGCCTCAGAATGTTCCAGCATCCTCCATCCAGCTATTTACAGTTCCAAGCTCTTGAAGATCCTTTCAGAAGACCAAGGCTACCAGGCCAGTGACATCACAAAGCCCCATAGCTGGGGAGGGGGAAGTGGCTTTGACACTGAATTCATCGCAAATCTAAAGCAATACTTATTTACTTAGGTAAGACACTGGGCAGGCAACAGTTTCCCCACCACTCAGCAATGCTTTTCCCACCAATGGATGTTCAATCAGTCCATTCTCTAAGGCATCATATGTCCCCAGGCCACACATCTTCAGGGCTTAGCTCAGAAATAGTTCCAGTCTTTTCAGGCTTCCCAGAGTCGTCCGCGTCTTTTCACCCTCTGAACACCTAGTCTCCAAGGACTTCCCATCATCCTACTTGACACTAGTCACCTGCCCTGTATTCATTTCATTCTTAAATATATTTGATGATATAACATCCTAATTTTGTCTGCTCCTAAGTTTCAGTAATATTCTGAATACCAAGTTTATAGCTCTGGTCCAGACTTCTGCGCTTTGGACCCAACTGCCTAAACAACATTTCCACACAGATGTTTTGTAACATTAGAGTTAACATGTCCAAAGTGGAATTCACCATCTTCCCCAAAACTGTTGCCTTTGCAGCGTGCTATCTAAGTAAATAAAGTGACCATCCACCAGCTGTTCCAAACAGAAGACACTGGAAGATACTATCATGGTTGGCTAAAGGACTCCCCATCATTTCCCTAAATACGCTCCTGCACCCTCCTCAGAGCATTTTCAAATAGAAATACGACCCTGCAGGGTCCCTGTTTTTCAAACCCTCTAGTAACTTTCTAGTGACCTTAAGAAAAAAAGATCGAGAAAAAGCCAGGCTACCAGCCCTATGTCACACGGCTTTCCTTGACCCTTTGGATACCCCTGGAGCCACTCTCACAGTTCTCTCTGCAACATGACAGCACCCTATCACTTTCTTCCTTCAGAATGACACAGCAGAGTGGCTCAGCTGGATGGCCTGGAGGTCAAGCTGGTCTTGATTATCAGTGTCTGGTGACCTGTTATGTAGGTCCACATTAACCTATTTCCTCACCTATGAGAAAGAGACTTGTAGAAGCGTGCCATTTAAGTCTGATGCTGTAAAGATTAAAAATGCTTCCAACGGGGCCTGACATTTACCAAGGTGAATGACCACAGGTCTCAATCTTCTATCTACCTCTGTAATTTTTACTAAGCCTTCAAGTTTTATTTGAACATCTATTCATTAGCAATGCCCTCCTCACCTCCTTAGGCTCATCTCTCCTATTACCAAATGGGTCACTGAATAAAATAATTAAAAAAATAATCATTCTTCACTTAACCTGTTTTTTTTAATATGGACTCTAAACTTCACAAATGCAGAAGGCAATTCTGTCTTATTAATTTTGCATCCACAATTTCTCATAAGGAATTTGGCACGTTTTAATTATGCAACCAAGTATCACTTGAAAACGTTTTCCAATCTTCTGTTTCGCTTTTCTAGAAGTCTCCACTTAGGTACAGCACTTGGAACACGACCAACTGAGTCAATGACATTAATTATCTGACCATCAAAGGTTGCTGATGTTTTCCAAGTATCCTTTTTCCCTTCCGACAGTATTACAGTATTGGCACTCCTGGATTCAGCAGGGTCCCTAGTTTTCCAGAAAAAAAAAAGCCTCACTCTCCAACATCCCTGCCTGGGCACATTCCTGTCCCTAGCATTGCCTAAGCTCTGGCTTCTGAGACATGAGTGAAAGATAGACTGACAAATTGCAGACCATGCTTCTGAAAGGAGGGAAGGTGGTTTTCTCTTCATCTCCCTCCAGAAAGCAGTGTTTCTCAACCTGTGGTGTAACCCCTTTGGAGGTTAAACAACCATAACAGAGAAGGTATCTACATCAGACTGGTCTGTAGAGAAGTCCTTGGAGTGCTTTCTTGGTTGATTGATGTGGGAGGACCCACCAAATTGTGGGCAGTGCTACCTCTGGGAAGGTGGTCCTGGGTTCTATAGAAAGCAGGCTGAAGGAGCCATGAGAAGCAAGCCAGCAAGCAGCATTCCTCCATGGTGTTTGCTTCAGTTGCTGCCTCTAGGTTCCTGCCTTGAGTTCCTGCACTGATGGACTTGCCCTATGGATGGACTATAAGCTGTAAGGCAGAAAGACCTCTTTCTTCTCCCAGGTTGTTTCTGGTTAATGTTTCATCACAACAACAGGAACCTAACTAATACTGTCACCTTCCAAAGGCCCTGCTCCTAAACACCACAGTTGAGTTGAGTTTCTGTCTTCTAAATCAGTGGTTCTCGACCTGAGGGTCTCAATCCCTTGGGGGGGGGTCAAACATGTTTTCAGATGGTCACATATCAGATATTTACATTATGATTCATAACAGTAGCAAAATTGCAGTTATGAAGTAGCAATGCAATAATTTTATGGTTGTGAAGTCACCACAACATGAGAAACTATATTAGGAAGGTTCAGAACCACCGCCTTAAAGGAAATTTCTCCTAAATACTTTTAATTCCAAACCTTTCTGGCATACTTAAACATCACTTCTACAGCCAAATGGGGAACAAATCTTGGGCAAGACTGAAATTCCATTTGTTTCGGGATTTGGCAAGCAACCAGAGGCCTTCCAGATAAGCCATGAGCATGTATGAGGCTCCCCACTATCTTCCCTCACTGGGCAGAACTCAGATTTTTTTATTTGCCATTTGACTGGTCTCTTTAAAAATTTGTATCTTCTGACAAATTTGACTTTGAGGGCAAATAAGTGATCCCACTATTATCATCACGTCCCTCCTTCCGTGTGTGCTGTACTCTGTAGGGGGTATCTGATTATGAGATATGCTCAAGCCTCTATGGGTAAGTGCCTATGCTTAGTAAGCAGAATTCATGATCCAGCCCAAATGCTCTATAGCAGATTCCCAACCTGTGTGTTGCAACCCTTGGGGGGGTCATATATCAAATATCCTGCATATCAGGTATTTACATTATGACTTATAAAGTAGCAAAATTCCAGCTACAAAGTAGCAATGAAAATAATTTTATGGTTGGGGTCACTACAACATGAAGAACTGTATTGAGTGTCACAGCCTCAGGAAGGTTGAGAACCATTGATCTATAAGAATGGGCAGTATCGCTGGGGGTTGATGGTACACGCCTTTAATCCCAGCACTTGGGAGGCAGAGGCAGGCGGATCTCTGTAAGTTCGAGGCCAGCCTGGTCTCCAGAGTAATTGCCAGGATAGGCTCCAAAGCTACACAGAGAAACCCTGTCTCGAAAAACAAAAAAAAAAAAAAAAAAAAAGAATGGGCAGTACCCTGTGCTTGAAGCCTTGGGATCATGAATGAAACTATAAAAAAAAATGGCAGGGACTGGATGAGCATCGAGGGCTCAAGATAGAAGTAGAAAACCTAAACATTACACAATGAGAGTGAGGATGGAGCCAGGAGGCAGAGACCTGACCATCCTTCGGGTTGAGTAAGCTGACTGGGTAGCTAGAATTCAGCATCCCATGAAAAAGGTGAAATAAAGAGCAGGAGACTTGTGAGTGCATACAACCATGAAGAAAGGCTGAGAATGTGAGTGAAATTAGTGAGAGGACTTTTCTGTGCAAATGGGCAGATGTCTACCAAACCAAAGAATACAAAGAGTTGGTTTTGAAAATACAAGGCCGATTGGTAAAAGGTGATTGCCACAGAGAAAAAGGACAGGTCTTAAGCATTGAATTAGAGACACCAGAGGTATATGTAGTCAGCTGCCAAAAGAGAAAGAGGTATCCAGGGCTACCGGTGTTGGTGAGGCATGGCAGACACCATTTCATACTTCTGCCTTTTGTAGCTAGCTTGCCTAGCATTAAAAACTAGTTTGCTCCTTCTTTCTTCCCAAAGAACGTTTGATGTTACAGGTTGTCTCACATCAATAGAGTTGCTCATGTAGGTAGGGAGACAAAGGCTTGGAGAATAGAAGTCATGGATAAACGGGAGCTGGAAGTTTTTTGACAAATACTTTCCACTCTGCCTTCTTACAATAAAGATGAATAACTTCCTAATATGTAATATGCAAGCATCATGTTCCAATGCTCAATGACATCTTCAGAAGACAGACTTGTTTATCCAGGCCTATGGGAAAGTGTATGGCATGTAGTTGAGTTGTGTTCATCATTTGTGAAATTATTGGTACATAGGAGTTGTGATGCCAAGAACAAAAGATAAACAGTGGATTTTAAAAAAATAGTGAATCCCCATCAAAATCCCAACACAATTCTTCACTGACCTTGAAAGAACAATCTTCAACTTTATATGGAGAAACAAAAGACCCAGGATAGCCAAAACAACCCTGTACAATAGAGGAACTTCTGGAGGCATCACCATCCCTGACTTCAAGCTCTATTACAGAGCTATAGTCCTGAAAACAGCTTGGTATTGGCACAAAAATAGACAGGTAGACCAATGGAATAGAGTTGAAAACACTGATATTAACCCACACACCTACAAACACCTGATTTTTGACAAACAACCCAAATACATACACTGGAACAAAGAGAACATCTTCAACAAATGGTGCTGAAATAACTGGATGCAAACATGTAGAAGACTACAGATAGAACAAGCCTTTCGCCCTGCACAAAACTTAAGTCAAAATGGATCAAAGACTTCAACATAAACCCAGCCACACTGAACCTATTAGAAGATAAAGTGGGAAATAACCTTGAATTAATTGGTACAGGAGTCCGCTTTCTGAACATAACTCCAGTAGCACAGACACTGAGATCAACAATTAATAAATGGGACCTCCTGAAACTGAGAAGTTTCTATAAGGCAAAGGACACAGTCAGCAAGACAAAACGGCAGCCCACAGACTGGGAAAAGATAGTCACCAACCCCACATCTGACAGAGAGAGGGCTGATCTCCAAAATATACAAAGAACTCAAGAAACTAGTCTCCAAAACACCAAACAGTCCAATTAAAAAGTGGGATACAGAACTAATCAGACAATTCTCAATAGAGGAATCTAAAATGGCTGAAAGACACATAAGAAAGTGTTCAACATCCTTAGCCATCAGGGAAATGCAAATCAAAACAACTGAGATACCATCTTACTCCTGTCAGAATGGCTAAAATCAAAAACACCAATGACAGTTCATGCTGGAGAGGATGTGGAGAAAGGGGAACACTTCTCCACTGCTGGTGGGAGTGCCAACTTGTACAACCACTTTGGAAATCAGTATGACGACTCAAGAAAATGGGAATCAGTCTACCACAAGATCCAGCAATTCCACTCCTAGGCATATACCCAAAAGAAGTACATTCATACAACAAAGACACCTGTTCTACAATGTTCATAGGAGCACTATTTGTAATAGCCAGAAACTGGAAGCAGCCTAGATGCCCCTCAACCAAAGAATGGATAGAGAAAATGTGGTACATTTACACAATGGAGTACTACTCAGCAGAAAAAAAAAAAAAAAAAACAATGGAATCTTGAAATTTGCAGGAAAATGGATGGAACTCGAAGAAACCATCCTGAGCGAGGTAACCCAATCATAAAAAGTCAAACATGATATGTACTCACTCATATGTGGATTTTAAACATAGAGTAAGGGATTAGCATCCTACAATCCACACTGCCAGAGAAACTAGTAAACAAGGAGGACCCTAAAAGAGACAAACTTTGTCCCCTGGAGAAGGGGAAAGGGTCACGATCCCCTGAGCAAATTGAGAGCATGGGAAGAGAGCAAAGGGAGCTATGAGAATGAGAAGGGAAGACAAGGAAGGATGCAGAGGTCATGAGGGAGCAGAAAGGCAGAGTCAGGTATAGACTAGAAGAAAGGACATGCGATAGGTAGGGTTTTAGTTGGAGGGGGTGGTAGGGAAGGAGGGGAGGGAGAAGGGAACTGGGATTTTCATGTAATTCAATCATGTTTGTTACTCAAATAAAAAAAAAGAAAAGAAAAAATAGGGAAGTTGGGGTCATGTTCTCATCAATTTTATGTACAGAAAACATTAACTAAGACCCATGGAATATGCTGGGCGTTGGTGGCACACATCCTTAATCCCAGCACTCGGGAGGCAGAGGCAGAGGCAGGTGGATCTCTGTGAGTTCAAGGCCAGCCTGGTCTACAGAGCGAGTGCCAGGATAGGCTCCAAAGCTACACAGAGAAACCCTGTCTCAAAGAACCAAAAAAAGACCCATAGAATACAAGTTATTGATCTCATAAATGTGTATTTTAATTTGCCAGCCAGTTTTCCAAGACTCATTGTTCTCTTGAAAGCCAAGTTCTTGTTTGAAATATGAGGAATCAAGGCAATGCATGAGCATGCTCAAAAATGACAAACTCCTTCCTTTCAGCTGTATGGCAACTTTAAAAGAATGACTTAATTATTTTATATTATGTGCATTGGTGATTTGTCACCATATACATCTCTGTGAGGGTGATAAAGCCCCTGGAACTGGAGTTACAGACAACTGTGAACTGTCATGTGGGTGCTAGGAATTGAACCTGGGTCCTTTGGAAGAACAGTCAGCACACTTAACCACTGAGCCATCTCTCCAGCTCTGTATGTAGTAACTTTTAAAAAATATACATAATCATTCTACATTAAATCATATGTATTAGATCTATATGTGAAGGGGCTAAAGAGATGGCTCAGTGGTTGAGAGCCCTGGCTGCTCTTGCAAAAAAAAAAAAAAAACATGGACTCAATTCCCAGCACCTTCATAGAGGCTCACAAACATCTGTAACTCCAATTCCAAGGACTCTAACATCTTCTTCTGGCCTCCATAGATACCTGGTATGTACATGGTACACATATAAACATAGAGGTGACCACTCAGACACATAGAATAAAAATAAATCACTCACATACACATATTAAAATGCAGATGAGACCCCCCCCACCTTATGGTTCATGATATCCCAACACCTTTCTTTGGTAGCCTTTAAAACCAGTTGGCCTAGAAATGGCCAAATAAAATTGCAGGAGAGATTTCCATCTGTCATTTTCAGCTACAGGTTTGTTTTCATTTGTTCTAGGAGCCTTAGGAAATGAACACAAAGGACAACACTTAAGTCTGCCCTGGAGTGCAGGATGGTCTCACAGAGGAGATGGTAGAAGCGTAGGACAGAAAAGGGTAACATACCTTAGGCAGAGACTGTGCTGTGAAAAGTCACAGAGGTTTGGCACAATGAGATGTCCTCAAAGCTATAGGAACTTTGGAAAGGTTTGGCAGAAATTGGCTCTATTTGAGGCAGGGGAGGTAGCCAGGTAAGTGGACAAAGACAGAAAATCGTAAGCTAACTCCCATGACTCTGGGGAGCAAGGAAGCACTATAAATAGATTAAGATGGAGCTCTCTGACACAGTATGGAGACTGGCTATCAAAAGCTTGACAAAGGGTGCAATGGCCAGATAAGGACCACTGAGCAGTGCAGGCTGAAGGTGAGGAGGGTTTGGCCCCTGTGGAACAAGAGGAAGGAAGTAATATAGAAAGCTGTAGTGGAGATACTCCGACAGATCCTGGAGGGTGTGGCATACATGCATACCTCTTGTGTTTCTGTTGGTGTTTTTTATTTATTTGTTTTACAATTTTTTTAACCTGAGGACACAGAAATGAGGTGAACGTCAGTGTTTTAAGTTCTGTTTGAGTCTTAGAGTGCTTTTAACATTTCTTTCCAGAAAACAAGAGGTTAAAGCAGCATTCCTGAAAAAAAAAAAAAAAAAAAAAAAAAAAAAAAAAACAATCACAACACAAAAAAAAAAAAAAAAAAAAAAAAGCAGCATTCCTGTTTGGGGAGACTTGGTAGGAGGCTGAAGAGAATGTCTCATTAAAAAGGGATTCAAATGTTTTTTATAGGAGATGAAACAATAGGTGGTTCACCTTTTTTCTTTGTACATTACTTCCCTTTTAAGACATTTCTATGCTTACTGTATATTGCTCTTAAACCATCAGTGTTGCAACAACACTCAAATACACTGGCCAAGAGTTGATGACACAGAGAGGCTTATGGAGAGAGAAGATAACACAGCGTGGGCTCTGGGAAGTCTTAACATATTTGCAGAACTGCATTTCTAAGTCCTCTATCAAGTGACTCTACTGGGAGCTCAGAAACCTTATAGATTTCCAATCACCAATTACCCTGCTAGACCCCAAACTATAAAAACTCAGAGTGAACCTTGATTCCTTCCTCCACCAAAGATAGGGGCGGAGTGGGCATTCCCATCTCCACCTATCCCCTCTAGACTCAGCTGGCCCACAGATATGAATCTTATTTTTATTGACCCATTTTTGGCCCTCCCTCTGTCTGCCAGCTCTCCAGTTCTCCCAAAGAGAGAAGAGGAGGAGAGATGTTATAATCAGAAGAAACTGGATCCCATATCAGGCTGTGGCCAAGAGCCTGGGATTTGGAGTAACCTCCCAGCTTCTTCAAGGCCTGCCTCATTCTCCTAACACTGCCAGTTAGTTAAACTTCTGGTCCACCCTTTCATTGTCCTATAAGTAGATTATCTGACACTCTTTCATGTCACTCTAGGTGACTTTCTCTTGACAAAGAGTTGTTTTAGACAAGTTCACATTGATCCCTAGTTTCTGCTTATGTGTCTGCTTAAGTGAAGAGTTGAAGCAAAAATGGAAAGGGGGTCTCAGGTGGACTCACTCACTCTGTGTTCCAAACTTGCACTAAACAAGGATGAGTGAAGGAGACACTGCCTCCATGGCTCTATTGGGAGCTAAGAGCATGGAGAGTATGTACCAAGACCAAGAAATGGCAAGCACATCCAGGTCTAACAAGCATGATGCTTGCCAGATTTGCTTCCTGCTTGCATTTCCAGAGAGCCAGATGTAGCCAGAACATCCCATTTCTGAGATAAAGGCTAAAAAGCACTAAGAACTGATCTTTAATGGGGGTACTGGTTGTAACCCAAGAGCAGCAATAATTACTGTCATGGCTTCTGTCCCTCTTCCTCCTTCCTAATTTTTGCCTTCCTTTCAAAGAGGTCTATTTATTTTAGCTCCAGTTAAGAATTCATATATTTTTAGAATTTCAACAGTATCCAGTTAAGAATCATAGTTTGAACTACTCTCCTAAACGATATATATGGCAAGGGGTGGCCTGGTGGAAAGGCCTCAAGTTCACAAAGCCAATCCAGTAAGTTTTAGGTTAACCCTGGATTTTCAGGACTCATCAAAATGGTGTAATGACATGCCCTAGGGACCATGGGAAGTCAGGATGATCATGGGTGAAGAAGTGTTGACTATTAGGTGAAAATGGCACTGTGGGAAGCATACTTTATAAAATATTCCTCTGTGGATTAATAATACTTACCACAGGTCAACAGTGTTCTTTTGTACAGGTTTTAAAGGCACAAAAAAGAAATCTGCAACCCCCAAACCAGAAAAGCTTCTCCTTTCTGGGAAGTCAGGCCGACTGACCCCATTTGGCCTCTAAATTGTTTCCAGAAGTTGAAGTTATCAAAAGGCATTTCATACTTTTTTGGATGACCATTCACCAACCGGGACACATTTCCTTGAAGCTAAAACCACAGTTTACAATGTGTCCCATGGATTCCCCTGCCAAAACCTGGCCTCTATCCAACCGATTAATTCGCATCAATAGAGAAGCACTCATGATCCATCCATTGCCCCAGAATCATTTTTCCATATTAGTGGTGGGGTCAGAAGATGTGGAAAGTCTTAAGATTTGATACAAGTGACCCACCCATTCCCATGGTGAGATAAATGGTTCCTTGGCCAGGACTGGACTCCAGTGCCTATGCGAATGATTCACCTTTGGCCAGAAAACATGCTCTCTCCACCACACAGGCAAAGGCCCCTTGCGTTCCAAGAGGGGCACCTGAGTCCACAGAACAGTTCTAGGACATGGATAAAGTGGTCCACATACATCAATCACTGTTCATAATTGAACAGTAAGAAAAGAAGCAATTACATCAAAGCTGCCTCTACTTATGAGCTATACACTCATGTAGTTCCTTCACCCCAATCACAAAAACATGTGCAATCAAAAACACATTACTGAAAAAGACCTTGACATATCAGGAATCTACCATACCAATATAGCCCTCCTAAAATAGAGTTCAGAATAATGCTGGTGGACCCATCAGGTGTTCAGTCATTGGATAAGTGCCAAGGGCTAGTTATATCCATATAACTGAATATTATATAATTGTTAAAATTATGAGGCTCATAAGTGGTATTAAGTAAGACTGAAATGTCCTTGTGTTCTAAGACAAGATAAGTAATACTTTAGAAAATCATGTATATACTATGATTTCTTTCAACAATGCGTCAACATGAATTAAAATGGGATCTATAGTAGTTTTTCTATGGCATGAAATAATAGAATAGTTATTATTTTTCTTTATACTTTACTTCTTTTTTAGATTTTTTTTCTACAGTCAACATGGATTCTTTTTATGCTCCAAAAACAATGAGTTATTGAATCCCATGAAATTAAAGGTAGTCATGGTCAAGGTGGCAAGTTCCCCAGAGTTACTGTGTTCACTGCTGGCTCTATGCTCATCCTCAAGCACTGGGGATGGGTGGGTCCAGAGTGGCTTCAATCCATCCAGAGAGGCTGGAGTTCAGGCTCTCTAGTTGTAAGCACACTCTTTGATGACTCACCATAGGCCTCTGGGCTGGTCACTTCCCTTAGAATGATCCAGCTGGCTAGAAGCAGAAAGTGGTGTTGGGAGAATTAATTCATTCATGTTTATATACAAGTTCACTAAGATTCTTGGATGGGAGTCATTTCATGCTAAGGAGTGCAAATATTCATCTGAACATTTCCAGGGAAAACTTCCTGCCACAGGCTCTCTAAACTCAATACAGATGCCCAAATGCTGGATAAAATTTATGTAAGTTGGCTGGTAGACCATACAACACTATAATAAAAATGAATTGGATGTCATATCACTACAGCCAACTTAGCATCACTGTGTCTGGATATCCTATGGATCCAATGGACCAGAAGTGGCCAAACTCCAGGCCACTGATGAACAAGATTTTTTGGCCCTAGGTGAATAGTAACATTACGTTCTATCATGTTCACATAAATGCTCCAAGAATGCCATGGAAATCAATTCAGGTCCCCAGACTCTCCTTTCCCCGACAAGAGCATCATAAAGTCTTGTTTCAGAAAATGACAGACATGGCAACAGCTCCAACACTCTAGATGAGGAATTGACCTTGGATGATAAAGCCAAGGCCCTTTGCAGAGGCCAGCACTTTCTTCAGACTTTTTCAGAGACTTGCTGTCAAAGGAAAACAACAGACATGAAGAATACAGGGGAATTTTCCGTGTCCTACATCACTCAAAGGCTAGGATAGTGTTGTTCTTTCCCTCATCTCCTACAAGCCAATATTCACTTGTCACAGAAAATGAAACACACAGATTGACCCAAAGGATATGGAATTGCATTTCAGGGATTGTTTCCTAACCATATTGTAGCAGTTCCAGCTGAAAGCCAAGATAAAAGGTATAAGGAAAACCCCAAAGAAGTTGATTTGGAACCTCATCTGCCAAGGAGGCTTTATTTAAAGTTATTATAGGTGTAGAAGCTAAGTTAAACATCAGATGGTCTCCTTCTCTGAATCACCCTGTCCTGTCCCTCAAATTTGAAGACTATAGAACACCTCTAACTAGCTTAAAATCCTCTACTATCTTCCCCCCCAAAAGAAACCTACTTCAGCTTCTAGAGTTGGTATCTCTACTGATGATGTTTCTATCTATATTTCAACTTGAAATATAGATACAAATTTATTTGAATTGCAATATCTCATAACAGGTAGCAACATAGAACTATGAAATGTATCTATCTGGCATTGAATGTTCAAAGAAAATATATAGGTCACGTGTTCTTGGACATACACAGAATAAGTTAATGCCTTGGCTCTTAACTCCCATGAAGTAATCCAGGAAACTAGAGACTTCCATTAGATTTCTTGTGGTCCTTGTATCAATTTTTCTCTCTTGTCTGTTTCAACTAAGAAACCAAGGAAGATTGGAAGAATAAATATGGAACCCACCGACTACTTCAAAATCCCCAGGAATGGACAAGGAGAACCTATGTTTGGCATTCAGATTGTTATTTTTAATACCGTTGGTATTTTGGCTCATGGGAAACACAATATGTCTAAATGGCAATAACTTCAGAGAAAGAAAATACACAAGTGTGTTGCTGCTACCAAAACATTTTATTCTTCAGACTAGATGGACTCTCATCTCACTGAAACTAAAAAACCCAAACCTCTGATCCTGGAAGATTGCATAAGGAGTGATAGTCAAGGAACATAAATCAAATCACAGATTATGGAATCCAAGGTCCTTCTGCTCAAGCAAAGGGAAGAGGTAATAGGGAGAGCCCCTGGGATATACAGGAGACATTGAGATAAAGAGTTTGTTTCCTATTCTATCTCTCATCACTTGTCAAAATGTATTTCACTCAAATTCCACTGAAACTCCCAGCATCTGCTCAATATTTTGAGAATATGAGCCCAATTCATGATGCATATGAAGAGCAAAAGACTTGAGAGTAGAGTAGACACCAGCCTTGCATCAAGTGAAGGTTTATGACCAGTACCACTTCTTCAGTATGCAACTTCTTCCCTCTAATATCTAATTTCAGAAAGCAATCTCTGATCTCCCTTCCTAACTGACTCCCAATGGTTAGATTCAGCCAATGGGACATACTGATAAAAGGCTGGTGGGTACCAGGGAAGGATACACAAAGCATCACTAATCTCTCCACCTGCTTCACACAGTATCTATAGCTCTTCCATATCCTCTGGACATACTCAATGCATTACTCTTCCTTGTGGTTCCATCTTCCAATGTCTATTTCTGCCTCGGTTGCAGGTAACCAAGATAGCCCTGGTCTGCCCTCAATAATATCATCTTCTTTCTCAGTCCCCATTTTTGCTGTAACTTGTCTCAGATGATTTTGCCATCTTGCCTCATCAGCTTTAACTGTCAACTTAACACAGCCTAGAGTCATCTGAGGGACTCTCAATTGAAGGACTGCCCAGATCAGATCACCCTGTGGCCATGTTTACGAGGAACTGTCTTAAGTGAAGTTTGGTGGTGGATGGTCCAGCCCACTGTGGGTGGCACCATCCTTAGGCAAGCAAAGCATGAACCTGTAAGTGAGCAAGTAAGCAGCATCTCTCCATAGTTTGTGCTTCATTTCCTGCTTGAGTTTCTGTCTTGACTTTCCTTCCTTCCTTTCTTAAGCCAAATAACCCCCTTTCCTCATGTAAATGACTTTGGTCAGAATTACCACACAACAGAAAAGTAAACTACAACAGAAATTATAATGTGGGGTATTGTAGTGGACTTGATCATGTTGACTTGATGAAGGATTCTGTAAGCTTTTGGAACTTTGGGCTGGAAAACCCTTTGAATGCACAGAGATTAACGAGCTATTGTTGTGGAAGCTTGGAATATAGAAACGATGCAGACAATGGAGGCCTGGCTTGTGAAGTTTCAGAGGGAAGCAAAGATTCCATCCAAGCCATTCATGCGCTATTTTGGACTAAGAATTTGGTTTCCGGTCAGCTGGGGCTGAATAATCAACTGTGATTAAGAAGAGACCAGCACTATCGAAGTGAACCCGGCTTTGATTTGCTGAAAACAATGGATGCTGATCAACTGAGACTGGAGAATCAGCTGAGATTAACAACATATTGACATCATTTTGTGGAAAGTATGTCTCAGAGTCAGCACACAGAAACAGTGGTCCAGGAGAACTAGGCTGCCTCTCAAGTTGGAAGTCAAGCTTAGCAATGTGTAAGAGTCACCAGGTGGTACAAGTTTTGAAGGTAATAGAGACAGAAAATTAAGAGGGCCATAGAGAGTGGATGAGGCTTGGCACCATGTGCAGGGGTCAAATTGTTGAAGTGAGAACAGAAGAGGCCATTGGTGAAGGTTCAGTCTCAACTGCAATGGAAACCCCACAGTCTTGGAGGTACCAGAACTATGGAATGTATGCTAAGGACAGAAGCAGGAATGTAGCCAGCATGATCCTAAAACAAATTGTGTGCTACAGAGAGCAGAGCTGGAAAAGCAGGGCTGCACAAATCTTTTGGATTCTTGAAGATGATGAGTGAGTCCCAGGTGCCAGCCATTGAACTATAAAACATGGATTTACAGTACTGATTTTTTATTTTGCTTTGATATGATTATAACTATGCCCATATTCTTACCTCTTAGAATAAGAAAATGTATAACTTGATTTTTTTATTTCACAGGATTCCACAGTTAAGAAACTTTGATTTTTAAAATAGACATGGGGCTTTTAAAGTGTTGAGATATTTTAAAGACCGTGGGACTTTGCTTAAACAGATGTGTTTGTGTGTCAAACTGAGCAGGAGTGGAATTTCCTAGATGGCCTCAGCTGTCAACCTAACAGCCTAGAGTAACCCTATGAGTGACTAAATCAGATAGACCTGTGGTTATGTCTGTGAGGGATTGCCCTATTTTAACATTGGATGAAATGACCAAGCCTACTGTGGGAAGCGCCATCCTTATGCTGATGGATGGACCTGGACTATATCAGAAAGAATGAGCCTATGAGTGAGGCAGTAGCACTATGCATTATGGCTTATGCTTCAGTTCCTGCTTGACGTCAATCAACGATGGATTGTGACCTAAAACTATAATAAGCCAAGTAAACCCTCTCCTCCCCCAAGTTGTTTTGGTCAAGGTGATTCTCACAGCGACAGAAAGCAAACAAGGACACCATCCTTGTTCAACTTGCCAGCCCTTCTGACAATTTCTTAAATAATGGAATGGGAAAAGTTAAGGAGGACGGAGGATTGGAAAGGTAAGGCATGGGAGGGAATATAAAAAAAAGGATAACTATCACTAGACATTTTGGATATATGTGACAATGCCCCCCTAAATGCCATTTAATAACAAATAAAAAGCTCAGTGCCAGAAATGGGTTTCTTCCCTTGAAGTTGTTGGATAGTAGGGTCCCATAGACCTGCAAACACAACAAGCTGAGTGCTGGAATGAAACTCTAGGCAACACGTCAGTCTGATTATGGAACCTGTTAGTCAAAGACACAATGGGTCATGGATTGAGTAGAGAGTTGAAAGATTGTTGAGGAATAGAAATTTAACAGCTGGGTCAGGTGAGGCTTCATAGACCCCCAAATATTACAGGTTATTTCCATTGTTTATGGTTAACTTCCAGAACTAGGTAGTGAGACCCTGCTGCTGAAGATACCAAATACTTGAGCCACAGAACGTTGAAGAACTAAGCTGGTTCAGATATAAGAGCTTCATTCCTACTGGCTAGCTTTTATAGTACTGGAAGGTCCTCCATACACTACCAGAGGAGAAAAATAATTATCAGTACTACCCAGCTGTGAGCTACATTAATAACTGTCCTGGCAAGACACGCCTCCTAGTGGAATAGTAGCATGAATGTTATGCAATTAACCAACCACCATCTCCTTTGGTTTAAAACCTGTTCCACACTATATAACCCATATCAGGGCTAGATGGATCGTAGGCTATAAGAAATAACCCACTATTATTCTGAGGAGCTATCAGAAATGTATAACTGATGAGAGAAGGCAAGTCAGCTTTATTTAAAGGCATGGTTCCTGGTAAGGTCACCATGTTCCTGCCCCATTGGATGGCACTACACCCAAGGGTATATGAACAACACAAATTGGACTTCTTGTTTTAAGAGTATGCAAAGCTGAGTGGGCAGGGGTGGGTCTGGGAGGGGTTAGAAGAGGAGATAAATATGATCAAATACGTTGTATGGGATTGTCAAAGAATTAATAAAAATATTTTTTAAATTAATTTTCAAGCTTCTGGTCTGCTCACTAAATTTTGGCTCATGTTCCTTAGGGCTTGGGAACACTAATACTGTTATTATCAGTCCAAATTCCTGGGTGTTTACCCTTACAATTGGGAATCCAATTGCCAACAGCTAAACATGTACTTTGCTGTCTGTCTGAGGGTCTTTGGTGCCTTGAGACTTCTCTACCTATGTATATGCTCAAGGAACTGATAACACAGAATAGTCTCCCTCCCTTCCCCCATTCTATTCTGTGTGTGTGTGTGTGTGTGTGTGTGTGTGTGTGTGTGTGTGTGTTTCTTTCTTTTTCTTCCTCTCCCTTCCTCCCTCTCTCTCCCTCCCTCCCCCTCTCTTTTTCTCCCTCCATGCCCCTTCTCGCCCTTCTTCCTTCCCTCCCTCCAAACTACACATTGGAACCTTAGCCCCAAGGTTGCAATAGAAAGAGGTAAGTCCTTCTGGAAGTGATTAACTTGTGAGGACACAACCTTTAGGAATATATTAGTATCCCATAAATGAGAGTGAAGGTAGCATTTGGTACCCCTTTGCCCTCCACCATGTGAGGAAAAGGTAATACTGGAAGCAAAAAGCAGACCTCAGGCACTATATCTGCTGGCAATTTGACCGTGGACTTGGCTGCCTCATGTCTGATGAGCAACAGATTTCTGTTACTTATAGATAACCCTAAGTCTTAGTTATTATCACAAGGATAACAGATATGGGCACTTATCCTTGATTAGTACAGCCCTAAAGGGCATGAATTGCAAGTGAAGCCAAGTTCCAGTTGACCAAGGTTATGGGGTTGGCCTAGCTTATGGGGGTTCCTTTTGCTGGCTACCTAGCCATCATTCTCTCATTGCCTTACCCATCTACTGGGGTTTTATCTTCAAGGAAATCATGCACTTAAGTCATGAACTCAGTGCCTTCCTGAATCAGGAAGATTCAAAACCAAAGCAGAGACCTTTTCTATTTTTCCCTAGGTCTGTCTGTCTTTCTTTCTTTCTTTCTTTCTTTCTTTCTTTCTTTCTTTCTTTTTTCCTTCCTTCCTTCCTTCCTTTCTTTCTCTTTCCCTCCTTCCTTCCTCCCTCTCTCCCTCTCTCTTTCTGTCTTTCTTTCTTTCTTTTTCAGGAGAGGGTTTCTCTGAGTTTGTAGTCCTGGAACTCGCTTTGTAAACCAGGCTGGCCTAGAACTCACAGAAATCTACCTGCCCCTGCCTCCCAAGTGCTGGGATTAAAGACATATGCCACCACCACCCGGCTTTCCCTAGATCTTTATTCTTCATGAAAGTGAAAGGAAAGCCCAGAGTCAACAGGAAGTCCAACAAGAAGTCCACTCCATGATGGCACTGTGGAGACTTTGAGCTGCCATGCCTTCTTAACGCTAGAGCAAGCCTGAGCAAGCCTTTGTGCTGGTGAAGAGAAGGCTCCTACAACCTTCTCTAGTGTGGGCGGGCAGCGGCTGTCGGGCTGGTTTCGAAGTCTCTGCCTTCCTGACTGTGAAAGGGCCATCCCAGACATTTTCTCAGAAAGCCTCTTCGGACCACCAGTTCCAAGGAACCAGACCTAAAACACCTTTTGACTCCAGAAGAAACCTCTCACCCAGCACTGTTGAGCTTTTGGCACACTGAGGAAAGGAGAACAAGAGAACTTGAAGGGCTTGTGTTTCCAGTGAATTCTGAGGGAGTGAAATAATAATCTTGGCCCTAACGGCAAAAGACAAATTTAATTTACATGCTCCAGGCCGTATATGGAAAAATCATTTGAACTGAAACAAGAAAAGTCCAAACTGCAAGTCAATAGTGGCTAACATCACACATCCTAGTGGTATGCGCTGGCCTCTGTTACCAGCTACCCTGCTCCAGCATTCTCTGTAATTGAGCATATTTGGCTTTGTGTTTTCTGAGGAGCTGTGAGCGTCTAGTCTCAAGTACCATCCTGAGTGTGCCTTGTCTCAGCTCAGAGGGTGTATTTATCCACAGCTTCTCTCCAACTGTTCTCTCATTTCATGAACGTCCCATCTCTCTCTCTACCTTCTCATAGCCCAGGCCTTGGAGCTGTCCTTATTTGTAACTTCTTAATTTAGACACAACCCAGCAGAAATGTATACAAAGAGCAGAGGAGAAGGTCTTATTTTAGCCAGAACCTCTGAGGCTGAGAATGGGCTGTCAGCTGAAAAGGGCCAGAGTCTCAATCCTGATGGCCTGGGCCACCCGAGGAGTCTCTGCTCAGAATGAATAATTCACATGCTCCTTGCAAGGGGATGTTTATGGACGCACTCTACACTTTGCTGGCATCATTCTCCATGAAACCCCAGCTACCCTGGAGATTGTTAGTAAAGCACTGTCCTAAGGATTTAAAAGGAGGTCCATGACCAGAACCTTGCAGTGCCTTCACACACACACACACACACACACACACACACACACACACACACACACACACACTTGAGCATGCACACAATACCTACACACACATGCACATGAATATACACTCAAGCTTGCACACACACGCATACACACATGAATAGAGGAAGCATTAAAACCTTAAAGGCAGCAAGAGAAAGAACTAGGGCAGATCTACTTGAAGACCTAAGAGACAAGTCAGTGAAAGACCCCAGGAGCAGGTGGAAAGGAAGCCAGCCATCCGGCACTTTCCCACCTCACAGTTTGCTACAGACTATTGCTACCTCCAAATAAATCCCCATGGCTTTGAAATTCAGTGTTTATATTTGTACGCTTTTCTGCTCTTGGCTGTGTGCTTTACTCTTAAATCTCTCTTAAACATAGAAAGTTCTTTGTGCGGCTATTCCCAAGCTTTCTCAGTCCATCACACCCAGAATGTCTCAGTGACTTTTATGCATTACCCCTAGCTTAAAAGAAGTGCTTAGCTGTTGGCTTTATTAAGTAGTTAAGTAGCAAACAACTTCGTAAGTATTTATGTCCTGACAACTTAATGGTCACTGGCGAAAATACACATGAATAGAAATAAATACTATTTTATTTCATCCTTATTTTTTGACTTATAGCATGTGTGCACCTGTTGCATATTCCCTAAGTTCCCCAACCTTGAAATAAAATGGATGCAGCCTGTGCTTCTTGGTCTATGTGGAGCTTGTGCAGGTCTTAATGCTGAACACATGACTTTACTAAAATACTGAGACATTGAGACATTGAGACATTGAGACATTGAGACACTGAGACATTGATGCAGTTGTGTGTACAGTTGTGTGTATCTGTTAAGTATTGTGCCCCCTCAAAGATGATTAAAGATTACTATCATTTCTGGGAGGTCACTGTACACCACTAATTGGAATACAGTTTGGGGACCGTGGTTTGATGGAATCATTTTTCCAAGACTTTCTCACATGTCTGTACATGTATGCGTACACACATGTGTGCTTTATTGCCAAAGCAAATATAAATTCAGTTATGGAAATGCATAAGAGAACTGGAAAGGTTAAATCTAAAAGATAATTATAGTTACTTCTAGGTGACAAATATCAAGAGGATATAAGATCTAGAGAAAATTTTGATTTATTGTAGTTGCTAAAATTTTTCTAGAGAAAAATAGTCTTATGTATTATTTATGCTCCTCTAAGAAATAGTTCAAGAGATTTTGTCCCTTTCCCCTTCTCCAGAGGACCTTGTATGTCTCTCTTAGGATCCTCTTCTCTCAGCCTAGACACAGAGGGGGGAGGGCCTAGGCCCTGCTCCAAATGATATGACAGACTTTGATGGTCCCCCATGGAAGGCCTCACTCTCCCTAGGGAGCAGAAAGGAGATGGGATGGGGGCCAGGGGAGGAAGGAAGGAAGGGGGAACTGGGATTGACATGTAAAACAAGCTTGTTCTAATTTAAATTTTAAAAAGAAGAAAAAATAGTTACAAAGAACAATTTCAATTAGCTCACACAAAAGTCACCTATGACATGAGGCCCAGTTAGGCATGCATCAGGATAGGGAGGCCTTCACCCCATCCCAGCCACCTGTGACCCCTCCCCATTCCTGGAGCCTCCTCCAACCTAACCACCACATGTGTACCTCCCAGAGCAACAAGAAAGTCAGCACCACCCACTATGAACACCTACAGCCATCTCCCACCATGAGAACTAGACCCCTCCAGTTTATCCATCACATGCAACCTTACCCAGAATCACAGACCTCAACAGATGTAAGCGTGTGTGCCCTGGTGTGCACATGAGCACACACACACATACACATACCTGCCTGCAACCCATCCTTTGCCCTGGGTGCCCTCTCCAACCAATCTCCAACCAGAGATACTGCCTAGCAAACCCATAACCTTGACCCAATTCAGCCAGCTCAAGTCTCCCTCCATCTTCCCAGCACACTGTTCACCTCCAGATTCTACCAAGGTAGACTGAAAACACATATTAAGAGACACAACAAATAAGCTAACTTAAGAATCCCAGATCTTATAGACTGAAACAAAAAAAAACCCAAGCTATATGAAAAATCAAGACAATTGTCTCCCTCCCTACAAAAACTAAACCATCAATCCCATAGTAATGATCCCCAATAAGAACAACTTAGATGAAATTCAAGACACACATTTCAAAAGAGCAATTACAGGTATGTTGTAAGAGCACAAAGAATACAAAGAGGACACAAACAAACACTCAAATGAACCAAGAGTACATAGAAATAAACTAACACCCCAAACCACAAACAACTGAACAGAGTAAAGAAGACAATTCAAGATACAAAAATAGAATTTAGTAAAGAGATAGAAATACTGAAGAAACCCTAAAGTTAAATGAAGACAGAAATTAAGATTCCAACTAGACAAATTAAAAATTCCATGGACAACCTTATGTATAACCGATCATGGAATAGACAGAATATCACAGCTGGCTTAAAGATAAGATAGCGGAACTGGATCATTCACACGAAGGAAATATAACCTGAAATATAAATGAGCAAGATATGCAGGATCTTTGGAGCATCATGAGAAAATCAAACATACAAACTGTGGGCACGGGAGAAGGACTCCTGGTTAAAGAAATAGAAAAATTTTTTTCAATAAAATCATTAAAACAGTTCCCTAAATCTTGAGAAAGAGATGCACATACATGCATGGACAATACCTCAAAAGAATTTCTCCATGACATAGTTCAATTAAAACACTAAAGACACAGAATAAAGAAAGGATAGTAAAAGCTGTAAGAGAGAAGAGCCAAGTCTCACACAAAGGCAGGCCCATAGGATAATAGCTGGCTATGTGACAGAAGTTGTTACAGCCAAAAGGGCCAAGACAAATGTATTCCAATCTCACAGAGATCACAAAATTAGAGACAAAAAAGGAGACTCAATTATAGATACCAATGAAACTAAAAAGCACGTAAGTATGTACCTTAAATACTTATAGTCCACTAACCTACTGAAATTAAATCAAGATGCAATAAACAATCTAAATATCCCTAACAATGAAACAAAAACGCCTTCTAAAAAAATAGCCCCAGAAAAAGAGGGATGCATTACAGAATTCTGCAAGGCCTTCAAACAAGACTACCCAAATTATTCCACAAAACAGAAAGGATGGAAAGCTACTGTTAGGTCAGAGAGATGGTCCACAGATGTCTCAGTGATTTAGAGTCCTGGCTATTCTTTTAGAGCAGTGGTTCTCAACCTTCCTAATGGCTGTGACCCTTTAATACAATTCCTCATGTTGGGGGGACCCCAAATCATTATTTTCATTGCTACTTCACAACTGTAATCTTGCTACTGTTATGAATTGTAATGTAAATATCTGTGTTTTCCAATGGTCTTAGGCCACCCCTGTGAAACAGCCATTCCATCCCCAAGGGGGTTTGACCCACAGGTTGAGAACTGCTGTTCTAGAGGACCTAGATTAGACTCCTGGCAGCCACATGATTGATGGCTTATAATCATCTGCAACTCCAGTCCAGGGATCTGACACCCTCTTCTGGCCTCCACAGCAAAATCATACATATATAAAATAAATAAGTAAATATATTGCTCTGATATAAAACTAAACAAAGATAGAACAACAACAAGAAAATTACAGTGCCAATCTCCCCGATGAACATAAATGTGGAAGTGCTCATTGAAATACTTGTAAACAGAATTCAAGAGCACAATAAAAGGACCATTTACCATGGTCAAGTTAGCTCCATTTTAGGGATACAGAGATAGTTTGACATGCATAAATCAATAAATATAATTCATGATATAAATGGACCCAAATATAGAAATCACACAATCATCTCAATAGATACAGAAAAGGCTTTTTGACAAAATCTAACACTGTTTCATAATAAAGTCATGGAGAGGGCTAGGAATGGAGGGACTATATTTCAATATAACAAAGACTATATATCATAAACTATAGCCAACATAACACTAAATCCAAAGCATTATCACTAAGGTGAGGCACAAGACACGAGTGTCCATTCAATTTCTAATCCATACAGTACTTGAAGTTTAGCTAAGAAAAAAAAAGTAAAGAAGAGAAGGAAATAAAAACTACATAAATAAGAAAAGACTTTAAAGCATCCTCTTTTTTTTTCAGATGATATGACCCTAAAGACTCTGCCAAAAAGAAAAAAAAACACAAAACCTCTTAGAGCTGATAAACACTTTGAGCAAAGTACAAAATCAACACATAAAAAGCAGAAGTCTTTCTGTATACCAGTGACTAGCATGCTGAAAATTAAAAACCAAGGAAATGAAAGACATCTACGACAAAGGTCAAGACACCAAAGAAAGAAATTGAGGAAGGAAGGAGAAGGTGGAAAGAGCACCACAGATCAGAAAAGTCAATATTGTGAAAATAGTCATCACACCAAAATTAATCAACAAATCCAATGCATTCCCAAGCTCCAGAGACATTAAACACACACACACACACACACACACACACACACACACACACACACCTTCAAATTTATTTGGAAACACAAAGAAACAAAGCAATCCTAGAAACTATGTACTGAGGGACATATCATCAAACCTGATTCCAAGTTATACTACAGAGCCACAGTAACAAAAACAGTACCATTATGCCACAAAACAGGCACATGGATCATTGAAAAGGAAAAGAATCCTAGATATAAATATAAAGAATTCCAACTTCACTTGAATTAAAAAAAAAATAAGAAAGAAACTAAAAACCATTTTCAACAAATGGAGCTGAGAAACCTGGATATCAACCTGTAGAAGAAAGGAAGGAGATCTCCACCTCTCATCCTTTATAAAACTCAACTCCAGATGGAGCAAAAAGCAAAATATACGACCAAGAACCCGACACTGCTAGAGGAGGAAGAAGGGAATGTGCTCATGTGTGCAGGAATAGGTAAGGATACTCAAAAGACTCAACAGCACAAGAAATAAGACCAGCAATCAACATATGGGATCCCATGAAACTAAAATGCCTCTCGATAGCAGAGAAAACTGTTAATTGAGTGAAGAGGCTGCCAGCAGGATGGAAGAAAATATTTGCCAGCTATACATCTGATAGACAGTAACTAGAATATACAAGGGACTCAAAAAAAAAAAGAACTAAACTTTGAGAAAACAAACAACCCAATTAAAAAAAAAATGGGCTGGGGAACTGAACATCGAGTTCTTCAAAGCAGAAATACAAATGGTTAGGAGACACTTTTAAAAGCATTTAACATCTGAAGCCATCAGGAAAATGCAAATTCAAACTACTTTTAAAATTCTCTCTCACCCAAATCAGAATGGCCATTAGCCAGAATACACATTGTAACACATGCTGACATGGCTATGGGTAAAGAGGGACCCCTACACACTGCTGACAGGAGCATACATGGTTCTATCTACTGTGGAAATCAGTATGGAAGATCCTTTAAAAAAAGTAGACCCCAATAAATAATAATAATAATAATAATAATAATAATAATAATAATAATAGTATTAGTAGTAGTAGTAGTAGTAGAAGAAGAAGAAATAGAACTATCATACAACACAGCCTTGCCACTCCTTAACTATCCCCAATGGCATTTATATCCTCCAGAGACATCTGCCATCCGTGTTCACAATAGCTAGGAAATGGAATCAGCTGAGATGTCCATCAACTGATGGATGGACAATGAAAACATGGTATATGCACACAATGAATTATATCCAGCTATAAAGAAAACTGAAATCTGCAGGTGAATGGACGGAACTGAATGAAATTACATGGAGCAAGTCAGCTTAGGCCCGTAAAGACAAATGCCACATGCTACCTCACACATGTAAGTCCTTCCCTTGACTCTTCAGTTTTGGATATTTGACTTGGATTATCTATGGAAGCCCAGAAACTAGCAAGAGGCAGTGTGGAGATTTCCTTTAAGGGAAGGGGGATATCACGTTGGTTCAATCAGTAGGGTAGGGGGATACTGATTAAGGATAAGTTCAGACAGGAAAGCGAGTAGGGGAATGGGTGGGGGATGAGTGAGGAGGGCAGGGGAGAGTCAAACGAAATAAAGAAGCTATGAAAAAGTCACCTGGAAACCAATCCAGTTACCTAATTAAAAAAAAAACATAAAAAGACTTGGAGGTAAGCACCCCATAAGGCCAGATAGTGTGGACACTAGAAGTAATGAGTCCCTAAACAAAAACCTCAGTGACAGGAAAGGGTACTTCCATAGGAGTTGTTGGTCATCGACACTCCAGGGCACCCCAAACTCTACAGGCTCTTACATTCCACCATCAACACTAGTTGATACAACCTTACTACTGAAAATACCACATACCATGGATGCAAGATACAGAGAGATTAAGCTGAAACTAAGCTGGCAACTACCTGCTGCTGCCTGGCTTGCAGAGTGCCACCTAGTACAGACTGGGGGGGGGTAAGGCATCAAATTTGTCCAGCTCTGAATTCTGTGAACTACAATACCAACTTCCCAGGGTAGATGTGCCCACTGACTCAACAGTGGCATGACCATAGTGGAGGTAACCAATGACTCCATACTTACCTGAGGCCTATTCCACAAGAGAGAACCCATGCCTACCACTACAAACCTGGTAAAAGTCTCCTGACTGGAAGAGTTTGGGGCACCAGAAAGGGAACCTACAATGGCAATTTATTGATTGTCATAGGATCTAATCACCTCCTAAACATCTATGTTTATACCCACAGAGAAAGGCTGCTCTTAAATTTAGAGAATTCCTTTTTCCCCCCTCTTTGTGGTGAACGGAGGTAAAGGTAGAGACCCATGCTGCACGGGGTGCTCAGCCCTAGCCAAGACATATACTACCCCCTTGAGGCTCACAGACATTGCATAAGTGAGGGCAGAAGACAAGGAGAAGGGTTGTAAACTGTCATCTGCTAACCATGACACTGCCATGGCAATCATGAACACTTAGAAGCTGTGCTCACTGGCACTGGGCCTGAACAAATCAAGCTTGCCCAATAATCCGCTATGAGTGGCAAAGACACTCACGGGGTTCTACTGCCCAAGTGCTGAACTATGGCAACTAATACTCTCGGAGAAGGAGAGGCACAGTACCCAGGTGTGTGGCCTCTTTGGTGCCTTCAGGCTCTGACAGGTTTCAAGCCCAGGGTCACACAGATGGCTTTAGTAAACACCATAGGACACAAAACAAAAGACATGAACATGGTCAAGAGACTTGAGGGGAAGAAGAGGGGCTGACGGGTGGGAGGGATACTGGGGGGAGTAACTAAAGTACATTATAAACATCTATGAAATTGTCAAGGAACAAATTTACCAATAAAAATAAAGCTTTGCCTTTAGCAACATGTAAAATTGTGTTGAACTCTCTGCAGAAAGCGTCAGCCAGGAACTGTGGGGACATCACCAGTGAGTGACTCTCACATTCCCTTGCTTCCTTTTCTCATTTCCTACCACAGAAAAGAGGTGGTGTCAGAATCACCTGCTGCCTTTTCAAAACTGAATCATCCTGTCACCTTCCTGACTCATACTCCATTCCCCTCACGATTTCATGCTGAAGCAGAGAATGTCTCTTAGGTGGCTTGTCTCTGTGGCTTGCAGGCTCCCAGCCAAAGACTACACTTCCCAGCCCTCTTTTTACTAGGTGGAGTCTTGTAGCTGGAAACCACCAATGAGTGAATGAGGTGAAGAATTTAACTCCAAGTTCAAATCCTTTATTACTCTTAGAAAGACACACACCTCCTATAATCAAACATGACTGAGACTGAGCACCCTCACTTGTTCCCTTTGTTCATGTCTATTTCTCTGTGTGTGTGTGTGTGTGTGTGTGTGTGTGTGTGTGTGTGTGTGTGTGCAGCCATTTCTTGTGGCTAGAAATTCTTCGTGGAGATGGGCTCAGGGGTAAGAAATGGAAGCTACACCCGATGAGAGATGACAGGAGAGTCACAGAATGAGAAAGCATGAGAAACAAGAGCCAGAACCAAAATCAGTTTGTTAAAAGTGAATAGGAACAAGAAAGAGTAGTCTATAAAATTTCCAGGAAGCAGCCTTTTGCAACGGTTATATTTTGTAAGCTCCATGTCAGCCTGGCAGTGACACTGCTGCCCTGTCCTCCTCACCAACTATGAAGAATCATAAGAGAAGGGGGATAATTGCCCTAGGGTCACAAGACTTCAGAGCTTATCCACTGAGCTCAAGGGTAGATCTGAGAAACATGGGTACCAATCCTATCACAAAGGTCCTTCAAGTTAGGTGCCCATCATCCTTCAGTGCTTAAGGATGCAGATGAAAGCTACAGCTCAGAACTCTCTCAATACTAAAAAGTATCCACAAGATACTCAGATCTGAAAGGTGAGGGAAGACATTAGGCTTGGGTGCAAACGAAAAGATCTCAAAGAATATCCAGCCTCAAACTCCATCTTCTCTATGGAAATCCTTGGTGAACTGAGTCTCTTCCCAAATATGTCTCTGCCAATGAGAAAGCTTATCAGTCCCCAACAAGAGACTAAAAGTTATTCTATTTTTGACCCTTGCATCGTTGTTATTTTCAGAAAAGAGCTGGGGGGGGGGGACTTTGAGCTGTAGAACATTCTAACAAACTACCAAAATTCTGCATGGAAGTCTGAATGTATACCCACCTTGGCCCACAGAGAGAGACCCAGACAGTGCCCTCCACCCTTGCTCCCAGCCCCCACATCCCCAAGCTCTGACAGTAACTCGGCTTCCAGGTACTGCTGTCCCAGCATTGGTGGAAGGCTGTACACTTTTGCATAATTTATTCCACATGTTTGTTTGTTGGACCTGCCAGAGGCATCTGTTGTAAATGTTTCAATACCTTAAGTTTTGATGAGCTTTCTTTAGAAAGAACTGTCCCCGGGGTGGCTCATAGAATAGTAAATTAACACCCATCTATCCACAGGGCTCCTCTTGGCCCAGGTCTCCTTAGTTTCAGAATTCCCCATAAAACATTTATGGCCTAGAACATCACAGACAGTGCCAGGCAGGACAGGAGAATGGGCTCTATATCCACATTGAGTAAATATTTGGGTGACAACAAATTCCATGAGGTAACTCCTGGGAACAAATTAAACAGGATTTTGTTTTAAAGTCCCTCCACCCCACACACACCCCCCACACACACCCCTCTCTCCATCACTTACACAATTACTCTTAACAGCTCAATGACTTAGGGACGGTCTGAATTGACCTGTTAAAAATAAGTGACTCTTCATGTATCCATTCAGTGGTGAGCATTCTTGTGTTTTCCCCAAATACTTAACTCTCTGTCTCCAAGGATCTTTCACCTCTTCACTCACGCCAGGGTGTGTGTGGTCTAGAGCTAGTTTAGAAATGGACCAATGTATTGAGTGGACTTCAGTACCAGTACTCTGTGAGACACTCTCAGGCCCATTCTCTCTATGACCTAGCCCTGCCTCTGCTCCCTGATTCAGGGAACTGGTTTCTAAAAACCACACATCCCACAGTGATTTATTGACTGACATTTGGGTCTATCAAGCCAGTGGGAGATACTGGTGGAAAACTAGAGGGAAGAGCCTTGAGAAATTGGAGGTGTCTCTCCCCAGTGCTCTGTCTGCTTTAGACTGTTCCTCCTGAGGGGCTGCTCTGGCTGAAGGTTTCCAGTTTCCACCCATTGGTCATGACTCCAGGTTCTGATGGCTACACTGCCCCTTTGTCCCTTCCTGTGCTGAGTCATAGCTACTCCCCACTGTTGCTAATCTCTCTTTGCCTCAGTGCCCCCTATTTGCCTCAGCATCACTCCTTCTAACACCTTTATAATCAGTTCCTTGTGTATGGTCTTTCCCACTGCTCTGTGTAGAATGAGCTTTGCCTTGGGGCTATACTATAATACAAAGTTTATGGAAGAAAGGATGCACAGGCCAGAAATAGAAGCGCTTGGATGAACTCTCCGAGGGTTGAAAAGCAAAGCAGAGCTCAGTTTCTCAGTCTTGCCATCCATATCTAGATTCTAGCTTCGATTTATTCCTCTGCCACCTTATATGAACAGAGGAAGAGATTATACTGGCAATAGGGGACTTTAGGAAATTGCCAAACTATCTAGGACAGGGTATTCTAGATAAAGATTCTATCTGCTTCGGAAACAAACCCAACCAGTTCTATTAACAGTTGCAGACCCTATTATATTCCTAACACCACAGATATCTATGCTTATCTTCCTGAGTTCCCTTTCCTCTCTGATGACCCTCTTGGTGAATGCTGAGCAAATTCGACCCACTGCCTCTTTGGGTAAATAGTGTCACTCTGCTAGGATTTACAACAGAGCCACCTCTCAGGCAGCACACTGTCTCTTACCAGGTTTCCAGAGGACTCTAGTCCTCCCTGACTTTCACTGAGGGCAGCACCAAGCATGACATTTAGAGGTGTGTAAAGATCTGCAAAGGGAAGACCCAGGGGCTCCAAATTAAGGGAAAGTGGCGATATCTTTCTTGCACAAATAAAGCCTATCTGGGGGGTCAGAGAAGAGAACACTGTGGTTTTACCACATGTAGACTAGATTGATCAAATGACTGCCCTTACTGACTCTCAGTTGTCTCATCTCAGAATTGGGAACCCAAAGGGTTTGAAACTGAAATGGAATGGTGTTACAATAAATCTTTCTACCAAAAGCCGCCTGAGCCCCACCACCACGTGTGAGCTTTACACCAGCCGCCCACCTGAGTTAGGGCCCAAATGAATACACAGAAACTTGTATTAGGTACAATGCTGCTTGGCCAATGACTAGGATTCTCATCTGTTAGCTCAGTCTTAATTATCATAAACCTATATATTTTATAAGACTTATCTTATTGGATGCCTTATTGGCGTCCCTACTTGTCGGTGGATCACATCCTGCCGCTGAAGCAAGAGTGGAGGGGAAAAGAGGGGCGCTTCCTGTTTCTCCTTCTTTAAATATGAGTCTCCTTGTTATGTCATTTCCTGCCTGGATCACCACTCTCTACTACATTTCCCAGAATCCTCTTTGACTCCTAGTCCTGCCTAACTTGCCGTTTCATTGGCCAAGCAGAACTTTATTAAACAATCAATAAGATAAACATGCACAGAAGTACTTCCCCCATCAGAATAGCAGTGTAAAGCCTTGAACATATTGAACATTCTATAAATGTTACTTGTGTCATCATTACTGCCATTTCTTTGATGTCAAGATTTTTAAAAGTCACTAAGAGCACCTATAAGACTACCTAAAGTAATGCTGCAAAAGTTGCATAGGGGACAGTCCAGTTCTAAGGTTGGGCTAATGACCAACATCAGTGTGGCACGATTAGCAAAGAAAATTAACGACTCTCAGAAGGGCAAAGGTCTAATGACCATTTTCTCCATGAGACAAAAGGGGCAGAAGAGACACCCCCCACCACCACCACCATAAAGAGAGTGCCCTGCATGATGAAAGGACAGTGGTAAGCCCAGGTTCTGACTTGGACTGTGCTAACCCCTGGGCCTCACCATGTTTGCCCTCCTCAACAAGGATACATAGTCACTACCTTATTATAGTGTAGAACATGTGGTTTCAAATGAGTGCCTTCATGATAATGATGTTCATTGTGGTTGGGTAAATTTTATATTGTTTTTTAAATCAATGGATATAGCCAACAACATACTTAATGATGAAAGATGATTTTTTTTCCTCAAAGGTCTAGCACAAGACAATTATATTCTCACTATTTTTATCCAACACTGTGTAAATCAATGGAAAAGAACTGTCTAGATATAAATTTATTTATTTATAGAAGGTTAACTTTTATGAGAATGTCAAATAATTCATAGGTAAAATACTCCTTCCATAGACAACAGAATCCCTATGTAAGAACTTCATTTGGATTTTCTATATCATACAAAAATTATCTCAAGTGTTCATAAACCTAAGTATAAGGGTTGGAACCATAAAATTCTTCATGACATTGAGCTAGGCAAACTTTCTTTTTTTAATATGGATTGCATCACAAATTTGTGTATTATCCTTTTGCAGGGCATGTTAATGTTTGTATTGTTCCAATTTTAGTATATGTGTTTAGAATCAAGCCCTATGCAATAATTCTATACCCATGATACAAGAGTACAATTGACAAAGGAAAAAATAGGCAACTTGTTACTTAAATGGTCTCATCAGTAAAAAAGAATAAATGTTTATAAATTATATTATCTGATATAGTACTAGTGCCCCAGATATATAAAAACTCTAATCATTTTGTAATGAAAACCCAATTAACATAATTTTAAATAAATGGAGGATTTAACTAGACATTTTTCTAAAGAAGACATAGAAATGACTAAAAGCCTAGAAGCAGATGTTTGTATCATTATTCATTAAAGAAATGCAAATAAAAGCGTCAATGACATACCAATTCTATCAGTAGGATGAATAAAGTTAAAACACACATGGTAAGTGTTTGATGTAGAAATGGCATAACCACTTATCAGAAGTTAACATAAGACCCAGTAATCCTATTTTTAGACACACACACATATATATGAAAATATAAACACATAGTTAAATAAAAATCAGACACAAATAATCATAGTATTACTATTTATAATTGGAAAAATGAAGCCACTCGAATACCATCAATCAATGGATGGATAAATAAAAGAAACCAAATCCCAAACATGGTACACTACTTGGCAATAAAAATCATTGAGATACTGATATAAGCTATGAAATGTGTCCATTTTCCCAATCAAGAAGCTAAAGACCACATATTAGGTGAGCCCATTTGCACAAAACTCCAGAACAGCAGATCTCAAGACAATGAAAGAACGTAAGTTGTTTTCCACAGATTGGCAACTGCATATAGGAGTATTTTTTTAAAGTTTTATTCAAGTTTTGTTGTGTTTTCTTTTTGTTTTGTTTTGCTTTGCTTTGCAGTGCTGGGATGGGGGTGCGTGATCCCAGGACCTTGTGCATTTTAGAAAAACATTTCACCACTGAGCTACATCCCCAGCTGGGTACAGGAATTCTTCTTGTTGGAAGGATAAAACTACTTTGAACATATATTGTGAGGAACAGCTGCATAAATCCACGAAGGTACTGAAAACTACTGAACTATATGGCTGAGTTTTAGGCTGTGTGTTGTATTTTTGTGATTTTGAGACTAGGTCTCATAAAGCTCAGACTGACCTCGAACTCATTAAGTACTGAAGGAAGGTGACCTCCAATTCTTAACCCTGCTGCCTCTGCCTCCCAATGCTGCATGTATTGCCATGCCCACACCAAACCTGGGTGATTTTTAAAGTATGAGAAGTAAACATCCATTTTAAATGTACGTGATATATTCAAATTTTTTATATATATTCAAATTTAAAAAAAAAAAACAAATAGGTGGTGGTTCTCTGGGGCTAAACCAAAGAGTGGCTCTGCCATGTCAGCTGTGTGCTCTTAGGGAGTGTCTCCTGTCAATGTGAACCTCAGTAAAGGGTAGTGCTTTTATCACTCAATAGGAAGTTGGGTCTGGAGAGAAGATGGAACCTTGGGGTAACAGTGAAGGGGTGTCCAGATGAACCCCTGGGGTGAAAGCAGTGCATCCAAGCCTAGCTTGACTTCGATTCTTCCTTCCAGTCTGCTGCCTAGAACAGGTGCCTGTCAGTGTCATCTCATACTGCTTGATGCCCGAAACGTGCTGCAGTGGGTGATGACCACACCCCTTCCTCCAGGAAAGAGAAGTCTCCTTTCCATCAGATATCAATGGGGACACATGTCCATTGTCACCATCACCCATCCACCCTTAGATTTATAGCACAGGAAAAGCATTTACAGTATTCCCAGAACTGCAAGAACACAGACGGATCCTGACGATCAAACACAGGCCACTTTTATCTCACACTGTTCATGGGGAAACTCATTTCCTCCCATTGCCCATTAGATGTCTTGAGCTTTGCATTCTCAACAGGGTAGTGAAAAGAGATGCCGGACGCTACAATATAAACATATGCATCATTCATAATGCATTCAGATGTTTTTTAATTATTCATAGTTCCCGAAAGTTATCTGACCTCTCATGCATATATATTCAAGCAATATTTATATTAGAACCACAGCCCCACTGTACAGAATTCCAGCTCATTGGTGTTCCCGTCTACAGAATTAAAATTAAATGAGTCAGGGCTGGAGAGATGGCTCCATGGTTAAGAGTACTTCCTGTTCTTCCAGCGAAACCAAGTTTGATTCCCAACACCCACATCAGGAAGTTCACAACCACCTGTGCCACAATCTCTGGGAGGATCAGACACCTCTGGCCTCTGCCGGCACCTGCACTCAGCATGCACAAACCCACACCTTGGTGACTGAAAATAGTAAGAGAGTATTTTAAAAAACTAAACCAGTCACTGGTCAATAAAGTTCTAGGTGATTTCTACAAGGTTATCCATTGTATGTTGTTCTAAGGTGGAGAAGGAAAGCTTCATGCAGTTGCTGAAGCTGACAGAACACAGACTATAGGCTTTGTGATGAAAGTGGCAGTGACCCCTTAGCCTTTTCAAAGACCAAATTCACTATTTCTCTGACTAATTGATGTTCTTGGACTTAGTCTAGAGGAGAGAAAAACAAAAAACCACAGACCCCCACCCTCTTCTATTTAAGTCTTATTTTCTCTTTTTTAAAAAATGCTAGTATTCTGGGCTCAAAAACACCACATTCTTCTGTTTTGGTATTTGCATAAATTTGCATGTTAACATGAATGGTTGCAACTTAAAGAATGTAAAATATAATAAAATTTGAATTCAAATCCAGGATGGAGAAAAGACACATTGAAAAACAACAGATTTTCACTCTTGTTGATTTTTTTTTTTTCAGAAATCGGATTTAGGAAAGACATAAACACACAATCTTGATGTAAAAGCAGGGCTGCATTCAGAGACAGGTACTGCCAAGGAGCCCCACCCCCACACACACACACACACTCACATACCGTGAGTATTTACAAATGGCAGCAATTCCTTAAACCAAAAGAACATCGCATTTCTCCTTGTGGCCCACCCAGAACGATGAAATGTACAGAACATTGTGTGAATAAGTCAAGCAAATACAGGCGTGCTTTTCTTCTGCTTTATCCTTTGATTTCCCCAGTGTGTTTATTCTGAGGACAGTGTGGCATGATGGCTAAATGCAGAGGCAAAGGTTGACTGTGACTTCTAGCCTCTGATAATCTTAGATACAACTTTCCTTCATCAGCTCTCCTTTACCTACCGTTTTTTTGTTTGTTTGTTTGTTTGTTTTTGTTTTTGTTTTTTTACCAGCTTCGTAGATTTATGGTGAGAATGAATGGGAATCCTTAGGACAGTGGCTGGCAGGGAGCAAGGATCCAGGGAAGGATAGCATCTGTGTAGGTCTTGGTATGGTAACGGGTAGTTAGGTAATAAATCCATAGAAGACAGTCTTGGGATGGGTTCTGTCTTCTCTCATGTGCCCTCCCATTTGGTCTACACAGTTCCACATGGACCTCCATGGATCTAGTCACCAAGACAGCAGCCTGTTCCCCACGGACTCTAGCTAGCTATAGGATGATGGCAGACATCAAGCTCTCATTCCATCCAGTCCAGAGTCACTCCTTTTCACAGCCAATGTCCCAGCACTAAGGTCCCCAAATGGCACAACAGGCACCAACAAAGACCAGAAAGAGCCATGAGCTTAGCCTCTTACCTCGTCATCCACAGGCGAGTTCGCATCCAGTTTCTGAACCACCGACTTGCCACTTTCTTTCAACAGTTTCTCTCTTACTTTGGTTTCATACTCAGGCCGAGAGTGCTCCTACACCAAAGAGTCAGTAAACAGAGTTAGTAAAAAGGAAGGAGAGTGAACTTGTCCTGTGGATCAGAACAACACACCACAAAGTACATTGAACTGGGTTTAGGAATGGACACTAACACACATGATTTGCCATATGACACAATTACAAGGACTCTACACCAAGGACTCTATACCAAGAACACAAGGTTGTGGGGAGAAGTGGGACACACAACACTTATTGTCACACTGAGAACCAAACCTGGGAACGTTCCTGGGGTTGGCACCGGTGTTGAGAAAGAAGAGAGAAGATGTTAACCTGGCAGCTGATGCCATAGGGAGCTATGTGTTTTGTAGAACCATCTGACAATGAGAGGGGAATTGCACTGCCCCACCCCACTGTCCTCCTGCCTCAAGCTCACTTACAAGGAGCCCAGTCCCTCCTGGAAAGATTTGTACCCCACAGCTGGGAGTTTAGGCAAGCAACAGTACTTCTCTGTTCCTTGATTCTGCAGGCTAAAATGGTAGCCAATAAACATCAAAGTCAAGGTGGTCATCGGGGAATCTTAAAACTCATTGCCTGGACCCTTCTACACAGCATAGGTGAGCAATTCCCTGGTGCATACAGCAGCATGAGATTACTCAAAAGACAACATTAGGCTATTCTGCCAGTCCAGCCTGGATTATCAGTCACCAGGCTTAGGAAAGAGCTCCCAACGACTGAAGAGGAAGGAGCATTGTCAAATCATATCACCACAGACACTGGGCCAGGAAGAGTCACAGCTCACTTCAAAAGGGACTTAGCAGTGGGCCACAGACCTCTCTTGACAGGCCTTTGCCTGGTGGCTAGCTCCGAGATGAATTCCTAAGTTTGTGAGAATTTCATGTTCATGTTCATTTTCTAAGCACAGCTCCTAAGGAGAATTGCAAATGGAAACAGCTTCTAGAGACATTCTTCCAGTTCACGGGATGTGGCATGGACCCCTAAGAACAGATTCAGGTGCCAGTGGGTTCCACTGTTTCGACAGCACACACTTCTGTGTCACCACCTATAATAGGTCAGAGACACTAGAGGCCAACCTGCTGGACACCTGACTACCAATGATTAAGGAACATGGCGTATCATGGCATGTGATAACATTTAAGTGCCTTTGAAGGCCCTCTGCTATCTCACAGTCTTCTAAGGCCCACTGGACCCACCCCTTCCAGGAGCCCTCTAACCCCTGTGATGTAACTACCAGCCAAGTTCTTCTCCAACTTCCTAGAGTTATACAGCTTACAGCACACACTGCAGGCAGGCACGCTGTAGCCACGCTCACACATTTTGCCCTCCCTCTCTGGCTGTGCCCATGTAAGAGTCTTGTTCTCTTCTGAAAGGCTAGCTGTCTGTTCTGTATTCTTTTGTGTTTCTCACAGTGACTGGACATGCAGAATGCACAGAAATCTCTACGTGTAGCTGGAGCTCACTTCAGTTCGGCTCTCGCCATTCTCCATCCTCCAGCACTCATTCCCTAAGGTGCACTCCAAGAGACTTTCAGCTGAAGAGAAACTTCCAGGATAATATCTCCCAAGAAAGCAGCCTTCTGAGACTCTCGGTGAGATTCTTAAAAGATCTAGAAAGCAGTCTGCTAAAGACACTTCTCTGGTATTCTTCGGCTCACCATTTCCCACGGAATAGCTTTTGACTGTAACAATCGGCATCCTGCTGGAATAGTTTGGGAAATGGGGACTCAAGTTTTCCACCCTGGCTGCTGACGTCCCTTTGCTTGGCTTCTTCATTATACCTACGTAAGTCATAATTAAAAGCTGTGGCAAGACTATCTATCAGGTGCCGGAATATGTGTTCTAAACCTTTTCAAGCCCAAGGGGTTTTCTCCTCATGTCTCCTATAAAGGGACTAAAGGTGACTCCAGGGCTCTCCCTCTATGACCAGCAGGGTGATTATAACCCATCTCTGGATTCGCAATGGTTGTAGCTATGGCCCACTTTACCCAAGCTCAAACCTCATTTGTTCCTTTAGAAGAAGTCTGGCCTTTTGACACAACAGAGCCCAGTTGTCCTTTATTAAACAAGGATATCCCTATTTGCAGCCAAGCAGACCTGATGAGGTTACAGACTCCCTCAAAGGCTGGGCAGATAAGCTCCTGGGCAGTGCAGAATCTAGTCCACATTCAGCCCCAAGCAGATCAATGGTCCCTGAGCATAAACTCCATAGATGGCTGATGTGATGCCAAATTCCATGAATCCACAGTCTCTCCAGAAGTTGTTCCCATCAGGAAGCGTCCTCAGGAGCTGGCCTGAATGAAGGCTTCAAGCCAGATTCAGATGATCTGAGGTCAGTCAAGACAGAAGGACAGGACACTGGACACAAAGGCATCCTCGAGTCAGTCCACAAGGATACCACCCTGTACTGACCCTGTAGGTTGGCCCTAGGGATCGGTTGCTCACCCACCTCCTGACCCTCATAGGAAAGCAAGCCCCATTCTTTGTCTATTCGCATTCCTGTTTATAAACTGGACTTGTCCCAGCCTGTTTATGCCATCCCTACATGTTGAGAACACGCCACGTAGGAGTGACAGAAGGCCAGTGGGCTGTGGCCTTGTGTGCATCAGCTCCATTCTTCTCCCTGAGAAGGTGTGTGTTTCCTGGAGAAGTCCACAGGGGTAAAGAGGATCCCTGATCCTGAGGCAAACATTCCTGGCCGTCTAGGACACCTCCCTTCCTTTCCCTAACACTCAACTAACACCCACATCCCTCCTGTCACTTACTTGACTGTAAGTTACAATAATTTATATAAACCCCAGGATCCCTATGCCAGTTGCACACACCTTGTCTAACTTCCACTCCTTCCCAGGAGACACAGATAACAATCAATGACAACCCTGATCTGACCACCAGATGGTACTCGCTCCTTTGCCCCTCACTGGCTCCTCACCCCTGTCTGCTCCAATCATCACACCCTTCAAGGCATCTTGCTATTACTGATGTATACCCCTAGCTCGACATATCAGGGTCATGGTTGCTGATTCCTTCTTGGGGGTGCCCCTCATTCCCTCTTTTGCCCATTTTAATTCAGCAAGTTTTCAAACTCTTGATTTTTCTTTGTAAGATTTTATGTTTTCGTGCAGGTAACTGGAACCCAGGGCCTGGGCATACCAAGTGAGTACCCTGCTACTGAGCTACATCCCCAGCCCTGAAAACTATATGTTCCCTTTGCTGGCCCTGGGATAGCTGGTCCTGCCTCTCAGGGGTGAGCTATTCCTCCCCCAGCACTGACCCTTACACTCAGGAAAATGGCCTACCCCTCACCACAGATGTATGTCTCACCTAGGAAGCACACTGCAGTGGGTCGGGGATGCAGATAAACCTACCCTGAGGGCATTGAGACCAGGAGAGCTGACCCTGAGAACACATCAGCCATGCAGTGGCATGGGTGAGAAAAAGATGCCCTCTCCCCCTCACCCATTACCACCTGCCGCAAGTGAAAGAGCTGACCTCAGGTCATAAGAGAGTCCTGCCCCTTACCAGCTGCAACACACAGGAACGGTCCCTTTACCACACCTGGGCAGCACATTAGTGCTGACCCTGTTGTCAGGTACACTGGTGAGCCAGCCCTGGAGGCATGAGAACAGAAAAGTTGACCCTGCTCTCCCATACACCCCCTATGGCAATCAGAAAAAGGCTCCTACACCTTGCCTGGGCAAACAGTAGAACTGGCCCCGGTGGTGTGAGTGTGGGTGACCTGGATCTCAGGATCTGAGAGCAGGAGAACTGGTCCACCTTCTTGCTGCAGGCTGCATTGGGTGAGCTAGCTGAGGCAGTGCTGGAGTACTCACGTGGGTAGTGACGACGAGGGACAGCTGGCAATCTGACCAACGCAGATACCACCCAGGCCCAGAACCAGGGTTATGAGTTGTCCTACCCCAATATCCATCCCATCTATGATCTGTTGGAGCATGTGAAGGGGATGAACCTCGAGACCCAAAACACAACACAGGATCTCCACAACACAGGACAACAACAGAGCATCCAAGAGGAGAACCAGTGAGAGATCGTTAGTAGTGGCATAGCAGAAGCCAGAGGCCTCGAGCCAGACTAATGATTCTGGGAAATGAAGATTTTCAAGTAAAGATGAATGAACTAAAGAGTAAACCGTGTGACTCCATAGGCCAAACTACAACTTCCATGACAAGATTGCGCTTTCTCTCTCTCTCTCTCTCTCTCTCTCTCTCTCTCTCTCTCTCTCTCTCTCTCTCTCTCTGTCTCTCTCTCTCTCTGTCTCTCTCTCTCTCTCTCTCTGTTTGGTGTTTTGGTTTTTCTTTTAATTTGGTTTTGTTTTTTTGGGAGGAGATTGCAATGGCAGAGGGCAGATGCAAGGGGACAGGGAAATAAGTGGGATTGGGACTCATGTTGTGAAGTCCACAAAGAATCACTAAAAGTTTATTTAAAACATGTATTTTCACAGAAGGATTTTCTCTTCCTGCCTGAGCCAGAGTAAATTTCTCTGTAATAGTCTCCCCTCTACTTTAAATAATTACAGACCAAGTAACACCTTTTTAAATGGAACCCTTTGGTGCTCAGGGACTGAGTTCCATATTCTACACTCAAGCTTGGAAAACAGGACATGATTAAGGTCTATGTTCAAAACTGAATGGAAATTTAGATGCCCTCCAATCAGAGACCAAAATAAGAATGTGGTGAAGGCGAAGCTGGGCCTGACTTCCCTTTCCTCGCACACTGGCCTCGGGCAGCACATGTGAGGCACACAGAATCAACCCCACACAGAAAGCCCACTAGGAATGTTTCCTACATCACAGGCAAACCCAACCTTGCCCAGGTCCCACCCTGCCTTCATTGAAGTACTTCACTTATGTACCTCCCAGAAAGTTGCCCTGGCTCATTGGATTAATCAGGAGAACAGGAAACTCAGCTGTAGAAAAGCAAAAAGGATTCTGAGGATTCTAATCCCACTCCCGCCAGGATCCTAGAGCAGAGATTTCAAGGACACTGAGTCATCACTGTCTGCATGCCCTCTCCAACAGAGAACCAGCTTGTCTCTGGCTCACACAGGCTTGTGTGGCAGAGTGTTTCTTCTCCCCTCCTTTGGAGATGTCTCAGTTCACAGTATTAGGAATGTAAGAGGTGCTTGTACCTACCTCCCGATACCCAACCACACCCCCTTCACCCCCTTTTTTCCCTCCCCCTCCTCTTCCCTATCTATGCTTTCATATCGAGTGGGACTAATAGGATCAATATGCACCAACTAGATCTCCCGTACTCAAGCTAACTGCTACAGTTCTTTCTGTTGAGAACAGTATGCAGTTGTTTATCTCTAAGAACTGCAACCGCATCTGATAGTCTTTGCGGCCTGTCTCCCAGCCAATTTGAATCTGTAGGACACAATTCATAGCACACAGCCCATCACTGCTGCAGAACCAACGATAGCACTGGGTCCATATGTTGTGCTTAGCAGGGAGGATTGGAATAAAGTAGGAATCATGGAATGCAGTACATGGAATGGGGTACAACCTATTCAAAACTTTTTAAAATTTTCTTTTTATTGTATGTATATAGGTATTTTGCCTGTGTGTACATCTGTGTATCACTTCCATGCTAGGTGCCCATGTGAGCCACCACATATAGAAGTGGCATCACTGATGGTCATGAGCCCCCATATAGATGATGGGAATCAAACTCAGGTCCTCAGGAAGAGTAGCCAATGCTCTTAAGCACTGAGGCATCTCTCCTTTGAAAGCCTATTTCAGGTAGGGAAAGGCTGCAATAGCATACCTCTCCCTTTAGAGCACTTGGTCAATCCTGCCCTGAAATGGTAAGTTGCATCCCACAAGCTCCCATATAGCCCCTGCCACTGCTCAGACCATCTGCTCAAGGCATGTTGACTAATTATAGCATTAAAGATATGATATGATAGCGTACCACAGACTTGGGGGCAATGCGGTCTTGAAAACAAGACGTAATTGGAAACTTCACTTATTTTCTCTTACAATATCAGGGCCATGTATTAAGATAGCAAGGCAAAGAGCATCAGCCACCATAGGACAGTGAGGAGAAGAATTGTTTCCAGAAGCCACTGGAGCATCTGTGGCTTGCCTTGCAAGTTAGTACTCAGACCATGGAATGGTCCCTGGACCTTCCAGATATAGTCCCTCACTGTCATCCAAAGCACCCACAGCACCAGAGTTCCTATGTGATACTCACTTTGGTCCTTCAGCCCATGAGCAACACCCAGTATTAGTAACCCTTGTAAACTACAATGCTCAGCTTACCACACCAGTGGCTCATGTGCTAATTCTCTAAAGAGCTAATTCTCTAAAGTAAGGAAGGCTTACTTTTTTTTATATACCTTAACTATCACCTACCCCACTCCACACCCTCCCACCCCGAGTTAGACTCTGGAACAATCTACCCTTTGCCCTTGGCTCATTTTCTCAATTCACAGTCTAATGAGCCCTGCCAAAGTGACTTAATGGATCTTTCTTTGTTAGTTTCCCCAGAAACCTTCACCCACTCCTCTCATACCTCCCCAGCTTGATGTTCTATAGACTCATGGGAATTTTCCAAAGTAGACTACTGGGCCCTCTACTGGGTCTCCAAACCCTACATCTTAACAACCTGAAGGAAGAGTCTGAACAAATGCCCAAGGAAACATCTGAACTCTCTTTAGTGCTTATAAACAATGGCATAGCCAACAGACCTTGAGAGACCCAACCAGTGACAACAGATGAGACAGCAAGCTTTCAGTGACTATCTCACGTTAGAGCATCTACTTCTAAGATCCAAGGGAAGTGTGCAAGGGGACTCACTTCTTCCTCTTCTATTCCAGTCAGATCCCAGAAGTAGCCCAGACGCATCTGTAGTCTCTTCCAGTTTTCCAGAAACATGGTAGCTTAAAAAGAAGGAAAGCATTATGAAGAGTGGAATCTGGGTAGCCTTTGGCTTTACCAGTGCAGGTGGAACATACACAGAGTTCCAATTCAGAAGCTCTTGTTAAAGCATTGAGCCCTGTGGCTCTCTGCCTGGAGCTACTCAAAACACTCCACATCCCTGAGTGCCTACAGATACACAGTCCCCTGCCACTTATGATGGGGAACTATTCTGAGAAATTCATCAACAGGCTGTCTTGCCATCATATGTACCTATGCAGACAGTTATAAAATCATGGAGAAATATAGTCCTAAGGGGCCATTTTGGATGTGTGGTCATTTATCAATGATCACATTATCATTTCACATAAATGAACTTTTCCTCACTTCTAGATTCTGGAAAACAGGATACTGATGTCAAGAAATGAGAGAAAATTTTGAAGGAAACTGGAGGGGAAGTACAGTTTGGATTTAAAATATCATCCAAAAGCTATGTGTTAAAGACTTGGTTGCCCATTGGTGGGCTTTTGGGAGATGATTGGATCATAGGGACTCAGATCTCATCAATAAGTTAGTCTATTGATGGGTTAATTATGTTTAGATCTATTGAAACGTGATAGAGCCTTAGGAGATGGGATATAGTTGGAAGAAATGGGTCCCTTGGGTATGCTCACAGGGATAACATTTTATCCCCTGATCCCCTCCTCCTCTTTTTGCTTGCTGGATGGTCACCATGAGATGAGAAGTTTCCACCACACATTCCTACTATCATGACATTTTCCTTTCAGGTCCAAAGCAACTGTGGGCTCAAACCTCAGAAACCACAGTGCAAACAATGCCCTGTCCTTTAAGATGACTGGGAAGCTGGATTGCACAGGGTCTGTAGTCTCTTTAATAAGCATGTGCAGATTATCTCTGCTTGAAGCTTAGTCATAACTCTTGCTTCTTACAACAAATCTCTTGTGTTTTGAGCAAGTACTGGTCACCGTCTAATTCTTCAAAAATAGCCAACCCATACTAAAGAATCGGCAGTGAACACAATACTTTAGGTGGATTTGCTGTTTGTCATACTCTGTACAAAGCAACCATGGCCTTTGGAACAGCACTGACAAAAAGCTGTGGGCGTCCAGAAAAGAATGCTAGCTGCTGGAGGGGTCATCAGAGTTGGATTCTAACAAAAGATTCTGGCAATGAAATTGGGATAGGCAGAGGGAAGATGAATTCTGCTGACTAAATTCATGGATCTTTGAGCTCTCAGCTCTCTCTGGTGTGTCTGGCCCAGACCTTCTATCTGAACCTCTTCCATTATTTGCCTCACACCTGCATTGCCGCTCTACTCGTCTTGCTACAGTCCCCTCCATCTTCAGTTTGTGTCAGTTATCCCCGTCTTCCACTCCATCCTCCAGGTTCCTCTTTCAGCCTACCCTGACCTAATCCATGTCACTCTTCCTCCATAATCCTATCTTCATTATGGTCGTGGCATTGGAAAAGGATGGGATGTCGCCTTCCCCTGGTCATCCCTCTAGCTCTATGCTGCCCCTGATGCCAGCCAGGTGGCCCTTGCTACACACCTTGCTGGATTTCTGGAGGCCATTTCAGGTCTATGGTGCTGCAACAGGATTGAAAACTCTCCCTGAGATCCCAACAGCCTGTGTTTAACTCAGGCCCATCACAGGAAAGAGCATAACCCCATGCTGGCTGAGCATGCGGCTACTCAAAGCTACCCTTATTTACTTGCGGCTACATCGCACTGCCATGATGTGTAGCTTTCTCCCTTGAACTTGAGGCTTTTGTTCTTGCAAGTGCATCTGACATTGGCCTGGGGACACTGTCCTGTTACCCTTCACAGAGGATATATACAGGGCAGGACTTGGAGTGCTGATCAACCAGCCTCTCCATGGAAAAATGGAGGGCAGGCTGTGAGCACGCAGAAGAGAAGTCAGGAGGCAAAAGCAGAGGTGTCATGAGGGAGAGGGTAAAGGAAGGATGATGTCACACTCAGCTTACTTTTAAGTACAACATTGATACCAAGGACTAAGTTATCTTCTTTACACACATTCTTACCCACCATCGCAGGAATTCTATAGGGAGTATTATTTCACCCAGTTTATAGGTGAGGACACAGCTTAAGCACATGCCAAAAGTAACCAGGCACCACCTTGGCTAACAGCACTGACTTCAGGGACATTCAGTAACTGTGGACAGAGCCAGGTCTCCATTCATTGGCTTTGGGGCCCACAGCTGACACAGAACAGAACCAAGATGATTTGAAGACTGCCTAAGCCTTAGCAGAGCTTTCTCTGCCTCTGTTCAGAGCAATGAGCCCTAGTTCTTTGTCACTGCTAATAGAACTCCATCTCCCACTACAGTCGAAGGCTAGATCTGCAGTGGTCTGGGCAGATACTCTGACAGCCTGGGATCTGCAGACTAGTGTCTTCATGATGAAGGCATATTCAAGCCCTGTTCTTACCGTCACCTGACCTGACTCTCTACTCAGAGCTGCTTCTTTCCAGCCCATTCCTGGCAAGCCTGGGCCACCCGACACTGCACCACTAATCATAACAATCACGGTAATGAGAGGCATTACTATAATTTTTAATTGTAATTTGTAGGCAATCATGCCTAGGGCTTTTGGCTGCTACACCTAAATACATAATCACATAAAACACAGCTGAAAACAAAAACTGCCTTAAACTAGGAAGCCCTGAAGCCCTGATACAATCCCACCTCTGTGTACTTTCCAGGGACAGGACGGGGACAGGACAGTAAATTATTGAGGCTTTGTTTACTGAAGCTATTGAGTGCAGATCATAGGCAGTGGCTGGGGTTTGAGACTGTGAAACGTGGTTGAAAACCTCACCTTGCTGCAGGGAGTGGTGTGTCTCAGGAAAGTTCATGAGAGACCATGGGCCCAGGCTTTAAAGTGATGGCTACTCCACGGTGGTAGTATCAACAAAACAAATGAATAGGAACTTGGTTTGCACTAAGTTCAAAATTGAGAACATAGCCTGGGTTCCATATTGGCTGGAGGGGATCTCATCGTGGTTACACTTGCTGTGCTGGGTGGGAGACACTGGTGCCTGTGGCTTCCCAGGCAGCAAGCTGATCTTTACTTTGTTCTGCGGACCAACAAATCACAAGTTCCATCCCCTCCTCTATGCTGCTGTCTTGAAGAGCTGCAGGTACTTCTGGGAGTCCCCTGAGACTAAGAGCTAGAGTGCCCTCTGGAGGTGTTTGGTGGAGACCTAGCAAGACAGAATCTTTCCAAACAAGCTTTGTCTCGCCTGAGAAAAGATTCCCACAGGGAAAGGGAGAAATCTGTCATCTGCTTCCCTGGATGCCACTGAGAACTCATCCTCCTCCTTCTCCCCATCTTCCTCTCTCTCCTCCTCCTCGTTGTCCTCCTCCTCCGTTCCTTACTTTTAGGAGGCCATGACTCGGGCTTTGGTGGCAGGTCCTCCAAACTCTGCAGAGGTGGGAATAAATCAAGTGGGCTCTGCAGCAGAACTATGGTCCTACTGAACTTTGATCCAGTGGACCAGGGAGGTCCTGCACTATCGCCAGTGAGTACAAACCAGGCAGTAATAACATGTTGACTTAGGCTTTTAATAAATGCACAGGGCAGTGCCATTCAGAACTGTCCAGTTACCATGGGGAGGGTGTCTCAGTATGTGTATGCATGTGTGTGTGAGAGAGAGACAGACAGACAGACAGAGAACATGTGTGAGAGAGAGAGAATGAGTGAGTGTTTGTTTGTGAGGGAGGTAGACCATGTGAGTGTGTGTTTGTGTGTGTGAGAGGAAGAATGTGTGTGTGTGTGTGTGAGCGTGTGTGTGTGTGTGTGTGTGTGTGTGTGTGTGTGTGTGTGTGTGTGAGTGTGTGTGTGTGTGTGTGTGTGTGTGTGTGTGTGTGTGTGTACAGTGCAGAGTAAGTTAGCTATGCTGATGCTCCAAGGAGAATGTAGGAAGGGGGAAATGAATTAGGTGTTGGTTCTCTCTTTCACAAATACAGTTGGTGAGAATATTGAAAACACCACTTTTATATTAAATAAAATATCCCCAATCCACACTCATGGGGTGCAGAAAATAGTATGGAACCCAAAAGTCAGGAGAGCAGGTTTTAGCAAGTCTTAACACCAACTGTCCGCCACCATGGCAGCACACCAGCATTCCAACTCCGCACCACAGTCCCTATGACTTCATATGGCTGGGGAAATGTGCTGGTGCCTGATGGGTTGCCAGCAGGTTTTAGAACATGCACATGTTAAGTTCCTTGTAAGTCATACATGAGGCCAGTGAGGAGCCAACACTACTCTAAGAGAAAACAGAGAGAGCCATAAAGGATATTCCTACTTCCTTCCAGACATACCACCAAAGAAGGAAAAGGTATTGTGCCTAAGATACTTCTCTAAGTATGAAGAAAATAAGTTGACAGTTATCACCTTCAAGTTCTAGACACTGTAACTGTTAAAGATGGTCCCTATTGAGCAAACACTCTGATGACAACTTACCCCACAGAGCCATGAAGATGGAAAAGAAGACGGTGGCTGGATTGTCGAACAGATGGCTGGCTCGTGCAGTCCCACAGGCTGAGCTGAGGTTCCAATAGTCACAGGACTTGTCACACAGGGGACACATGGTAAAGGCATTCTGGTGGTCACACATCTCTTTGCTGCAGTGACAGGGGTTGATGGGTTAGGGCTGTGTGAGCTCTTATCAAACGGTAACAAAGAATGAATGAGCCACCTCCTGAGGTGGGTAGCTCTTCTCCAAGTATGTGCACTGAATGCTGCCTGAGAAAGCCCCTTCAGGATGTGTGCAGCATCTGTATGGCTGTGGGGGGAGACACACACAGCTGTGAACAAAGCACCATACTGGGATTGGATTTCATTCATTCTTCAAGTACAGGATGTCCTTTTATGCCCTAGTGGGCAGCCTCACATATATGTAACCTGGTCCCAAGCAGAAGCAAACATGAGCACATGACAGGGCCAGCACAAGCTTTAGCCTCTAAAGTGGTGGTTCTCAACTTTCCTAATGCTACAACCCTTTAATACAGTTCCTTATGTTGTGATGAGCCCCAACCATAAAATTACTTTGTTGCTACTTCACAACTGTTATTTTACTACTGTTGTGAATCACAATGCAAATGTCTGCTATGCAAGATATCTGATAGGTGACCCCACCATCCCCACCACCCCAAAGGGTTACAACCTTCAGGTTGAGAGCCACTGCCCTGGAAGAAGCACATGAGGAGGAATACTCAGAACTGTGTAAAAAGTGAGTTTCCACCATCAGTGCCTGCAAGCCATTTGTGTAACAGAGACTAAAAACCTCAACCTACTAAGAATTATGACAGCCATGAAACAGGATTAGGAAGAATAAAAAGGAAGGTAAATCCTTCCAAGGACCAGATTCACTTACACTCAGAGAAGGAAGCATGAGCCAAGCGACTTTAATGGCCTGTGCACTAACCCATTCTAAATATATTTCTGTTTAATAGACTGGTGAATATATTCACGATTAATTAAGTAATGCTGGATCCAATAAGTTAAGGCTCATGTGCATACTTAAAAATAAGAATCAAAGAATTAACAGCCCTGGATGACGTCCTTAATATTCCTCTATTACCAAATACTGGTAGGAAAAATGGATTCATTGCTCTTGTGTATAGTATTCCCTTCACGGGCATAGGTGACGAGTTAGGCGTATGCTTCAGGGAGAAGGGGTGGAGGGCAGGGCTCAGGACTCTGTGAAAGTAAGACATAGGCCTTTCTCACCCCTCAGCTGGAGCCAAGATGCTGAAAAGGCACCCCACAGATGTGTCCACTAGAAAAAGAGGCAGCGGGGGGTGTTGGATAGCACAACTTACTAGGGGGAGGCCACTGTCCCCCTGTGAGTACAGCAAGAGCTTCCAAGGAACCCAGGAAGCCAAGGATGACTGTGTCAACTTTCCCTTCACAAGACAGTTGGAGAGTGGGGGATTTCCTGGAGCCTGTCATGTTCTGTAAAGTCCAGCTTCTGTCGTGGTTTTAAAATTATTTATTTATTTTTGTTTTGGGTGCATTGATGTTTTGCCTACTTGTATATTTGTGTGAGTGTGCCAGATCCCCTGAAACTGGAGTTACAGACAGTTGTGACCTTCCATATGGATTCTGGGAATTGAACCCAGGTCCTCTGGAAGAGCAGCCCGTGCTCTTAACCTCTGAGCCACCCCTCCAGTGCCCCCCAGCTTCTATCTTTAACAGGTTAAATCTCCATCAGGGAAAGGCCTTCTGTGTCAGAGTACGGAAAACCTAGGTCTCTGAGGAGAAACCCCCGCCCCTCTGCTCACTAGCTGCTGAGCTCTCCATTGGCAAGTATCATTAAGCATGGCTTTCTCATAGCAAAATTACTAAGGGGTGATATCTTAGTGATATGTCCAGTGCTGGTCACACTTCCCTATAATCTCATGAAACTAGAAAAAAAAAAAAGGTTAAATTTCAACCCTGTGAGTCACACAAACCATGACTACATAGTTAGAAAATGCTGCAACTTTCAGAGAAGAAACTAGATCTATACAGAAAATCATTGGTCTGTGTCAATTCAAGCAAACAACTCTGATTTGCAGCCACGTCTAAGAGCATGGGTCCCTCACACTGTCCTTCAGGCATGTGCATCTGAGGCATTTGCATGTCTTGCTTCACGTACTTACATGTCAGGGAAACACAATCTCACTCAATCTAATTTTATCTAAATCTCCTCAATGCCAAAAGGTTAGAAATGAAAGATTAAGATGATCTACCAATGTGGCGCAAAGCACTTTAAATACATGTCCTGCACTGTGCCAATTACTACTTTTAAAAACTCAGATGCAGGCATCTGCCCATTATTTGTACAAAACAGTAGCATGGATTCTTCTCAAATTGCTTGAATTTGAAATCAAAATGCTTGATTTGTGTTAGGGGTTTTGATACAAGCAATTTAAGAGAATTTTCGAGAAATTTAACACTGGAGCCACATTAAAGAGACTGTACGTCTTGAAATAGGCTGTTTGTGAACAAGTTGAAAGATTTCCACTCAAGGTGGAAATCATTTTGGATTTATGCACCAGCTTCAAAAAAGATATAGATTTCTAGCGAGAAGTAATTGTGACTAAAAATCGAGTGGTTATTTCTCCAGTCTATCATTTCTTTCTAGAAAAGCTAGGAAGGTTGATAAATGGCCCTGCCAATCAGCCGAACGAAGACCCTAAAGCAAATGAGGTTCTGAAGAATGGATGAATGAACACAGTTAGGGAGACAGGACCTCCTAGCACAAAGCTAGGAGGCACAGGGAGGCCGGTTTCCAGGAAATCCAGACCGAACATCTGATCTTAAGGCCTCAGAGCTGAAGTAACCAGCTTCCTTTTCCAATATGGTTTAAATTAATCAGCTGTTTTTTAGAATGTTCCAGACTTCTCCATCATGTAAGTACTTAGCAAAGGAAACTGATCTCTCCAGAGCAACATTCTTTAGGTATGCTATGAACATGTAGAAATATTGCTGCTCAAATCTCTTTTATCAAACACCGAGAAATAAACATAATTACAGTTTCCTGTGATTGCTGTGACTTTTCTGGCTTTGAGACTGCAGTAGAGTTGTAGCAAACATGAGCTCTGGGAACACTAGGTAAAGAGCCACTAAGTTCCTCTGTCCTTTGAAAGTTCCTAGGACTAAATAACTTTAAAAACCAAAAAATGTTTCGGAACAGGAACATAGTGAATTACAGCTTGATACCCAAATTAGCAATGTCTAAAACAATTCCCCCAATTGTGTGTTTTCTTAGCAGATGATAGTAGAATTCAAACTATAGTCAACAACAAGAAGAATTTCAGAGATTGTAACAACACATGGGATTGAAAAATATACTTTTGAGCAATTATCAGATCATCAAAGTGATTATCAGAGAACACTTAAAAAATTCTTATCAGCAAATGAAAAGGAAAAACAGCCCAGAAAACCAAGAATCCGAGAAACTACAAAAGCAAAATTTAGAAGGAAATGTATAGCAATGTGTGTCTATGGTATAAAACCAGGAAGACATTAAGTAAACAACACAATAACAAGTCTCAGGGCCTTAAGAAAGGAATCAAACCCCAAGTAACTGACAGGAAAAAAGTGATGAAGATGGGAGCAGAAATGAGTGGAATACAGACTAAAAGAAGAACACAAAGAAGAGCTGACCTTGTGAAAAACTGAAGTCAACAAGCCCTAAGCCAAAACAAACAAAAGGAAGCAAAGACGATCTGGACAATCAAAACGGCAGCAGAACGGAGGATGCGATGCCACAGAGTACCTTGCAAAGCATGATGGAGCTTAGTGTAGTTTTTGTCTAATGTTCCCCAATGCTTCTATTTTCTCCAATTCAAGCGCAGCTTCAAAGCCATGGAGTTCAAAGTTACCCTCTGCTACACGGAGAATTTAAGATTGTCTAGACTGAGGCCTAGTTCAAAAACCAAAAATCCAACCGTGAATTTAAAAAAGCAACAACTAAAGGAAAACATGGGAAACAAAGATATCGACTCAGGGGGCTGGAGAATGAGATAAAAACTAAAGACACAGAAAAACAATTCAAACACCAAATGTCCCAAATCTAGGAAAAGCAATGGACCCAAAATCACAAGATATATTTAGGATCCCAGCTAGACAGGATCAGACAAGAACTTCCCCGGGACACATTACACTCAGAATGCTGACTATGAATCAAATAAAAAACACTAACTACTGCAGTACAAAACCATCAACACAAACACAAATGTCAACCCCTGAGAATACAGTCAGGCATCCACAAGCAAGCACGGCATATGTTACTCCTATTCGGAAAGAAACAAGAAGAGAGGCATCCTGAAAGAGGAGGGGTAGTTGGGAAGGAAGGGTACCCAGTGGAGAGGGGATGGGAATAGATGAGTGTGTGTGTGTGTGTGTGTGTGTGTGTGTGTGTGTGTGTGTGTGTGTGTGTGTTGTGTGTGAAACTGCCACAATAAAATGCATTTATCTGTACAATTAATGTGACTCTATAATACAATAAGAACAGTGGAAGCCTTGCTGGAAAAAAAAAAAAAGCTTAAGGAATATAATCTTCTCGAAATTCACAATTAGGATTTAAATTCTCTCTGTTATTCAGGGGCAGTTATGTGTAGTAGCTTCATTGGGTCCATAGAACCTGGACTTCATATTCTAAGAGCAGGTCTTTGGGATTAGGGGTGTGGCTCAGTAGCTGGTACATCCACCTTGTGTATTGCCTGGATCTGATGGCCATCACTACTACTACTACTACTACTACTACTACTAATAATAATAATAATAATAATAATAATAATAATAACAAAACAAGAGCAGGCCTCATTCAAACAACACAGAAAATACTTTTCTATTATTTACCAATTTCTGGATTTCAAACACTTACTCTTGACTCTGAAAATCAACCATCAAAATTTCAATCAGACATCCACTGATTTCAAAGCTTTTTCACTGTGACTTACAATTTAAAATTATATGTGATCACAGGACGAAAACACAAATGCATATCTACATGTGAATATAGCCTGGTAGGCACTTGTCCTTTCCTGCTTGTAAAGAACACTAATATTTCATTTCATTTTTTCCTCTCTTATTGTGATGGCTAATGTTTATTGTCAACCTTGCTGGGTGGTGTGGAAGACACATCTGTGGGCATGTCTACGAGGACAGTTTCATAGAGATTTAACTGAAGAAAGAAGATCCACCCTGAATGTAGGCAACATTCGGTAGGCTTGTTTCCTGGACTTAACAGAAAGAACACAAGAGGATAATGTGAGTACCAGTATCCATTGCTCTCTGCTTTAAGACTATGGACTTATGTGATCAGCTACCTCGTGTTCCTGCTCCCACGATAGACTGTGCTGTCTCAAACCATGAGTTACAATAAACCTTCCTTCAGTTGCCTTTTCCAGCTCTTCTGTAACAACAATAAAAAAAATAACTAATATGCTATCCAACTTGTCTTCATTCAAGAGCATCTAGCACATTGCTCTTCATGGGTGACAGAACACAGCACATTGTTGGGTGCCGTAGTATATCTCAAGGATAGCAGTGCACCTTACATTTGTGCATATTACCACACATATGTGTGTAAGTGTGCATATGTGGTGCACATGCTTCTGTGTAGACACAGCATCATAGCATATGCAAGTCATGCAGTGGGAATCTCCCTCTACAAAGCCATGGTCATTTCCAGCCAGAAATCCAAACTCTTGTCTCTTACACTGACTTACTTAGCTTTGCTCTACACAGTGGCAATGCTAGCTCCAGTTTGCTTTGTAAGTTTGTCCTTACAGAGTGAGTATGGAAAGACAAGCCTCCTGGTTCCTCATCAAGTCCAGCTTTTCCCCTTCTTCAGAATGGCCGTATCTTCCACTGCTGTAATTTTTCTTACTCTTTGGGGGTCCACCACCCAGCTTCAAAATAAACACATGGAGACTTATTCTTATTTATGAATGCCTAGCTTTAGCTTGGCTTGTTTCTAGCCAGCTTTTCCAACTTAAATTATCCCTTCTCTCTTTAACTACATTTTGCCTCTGGGCTTTTTATCTTTCTTTAGTCTATGTATCTTTCTTTCCTTCTTACTCTGTGTCTGCTTTGTGGATTTGTGGCTTGCTCCTGGTGACCTCCTCACCTTTTACCTTTCTGACTCCTTTCTCAACTCTAAATTTTCTCCTCCTATTCATTCTATCTGCATGCCATCCCCACCTATTTCTCTCTCCTTCCTAGCTATTGGCTGTTCAGCTCTTTATGACCAATCAGATGTTTTAGGCAGGCAAAACAACACAGTTTTATAGAGTTAAACAAATACAACATAAGAGAATGCAACACATTTATGCATCACTAAAAAAAAAAAAACCAACTCCATAGAATAAATGAATATGCCACATCTTAAACTGATATTCCATAATACATTACTACATCCAACCAGAGTGGACATTCAGAGTCTCTCCCTGGTGTCCTCAGTTCATTTGTTACCAACAATACATCAGGTTGCTACAGAATTGAGTACCACTGTAATGACGCATCCCATCTCTCACGAAGACAAACTGAGTCAAGGGAACTTTTAACATTAACACATAACACTAGAAGATGGTTCAGAATGTAAACTGTCTGGTCATTTGGTTCTTGTGGTGGTTTTAAGCTTCTTTTTTTATTCTTTTTGTAGTTGTTGATGGCAGTGAGTTGTTTTTCTAAATTTTGTTGATGTTGTTTCTGGTAGGTTTTCACTCTGTACCCTCAGATGACTTCAAATTCACTATATAGTTCCAAGCCCAGCCTCAAAATCCTATCAATCCTCCTGCCTCAGCCTACCAAGTGATACTGAGATCAGATGTAGTCACACAGTTCATGTATAATGCCACCAGCAATTGATAAGTACTTTTGTTCTTCACAGACCTTCTCTTTCCCATGAAGATTAGCCTTTCTTTAGTCTTGGCTCTACATGAGACCTAACATCTGCTCAGTCATGTCCTGAAGTCCTGACCTTATGAGTCATAGCATGGCCTTCCCTTGCAGCCACTTCTTACAGCATTGCTACAGTATATGAACGCATGGACATGTGATTTATCCGATGATATTGCACGGACTCTGACCTGAGTTTTATGGGAAGCCTGAAGACAAATGCTATGAAGTTAAGGAGCAAAATCATTTATCTGTCATGATTCCTTTCATCAGGTGGTATTTGCCAGTCATATCGGGCGGTGGCCCCAGGGAATAGATTGATGAGGAAGGGAAGATGTCCATGATAACCAGCATGGCTCTGCAACCATTCCCAAAACCTGCAGCTCCCAGATCTAATTCTAGAGGGAAGTTAGATGTGTGGGAAGGAATGTGTGACAGAGAGGGAGGACTTTGGAAGGAGGTGTGAGAGATGTGCTCACAACTGGGGCAAAAGTCCAAACTCTGACCTTATGGGAATTCAGTCTTGTCTCTAAAAGAGACTTACCTGGGAATATCTTCCTCAATTGTTGCACATCCATAAAGAAACACGATCACCCCAATGACAGAAGATGGGATAAGGAACGATGTATACAACCCCAGCCAAGCAAAATACAGCCCAATTTTCTCTCCAAAATACTTTCTGGAAAACCAAGAAAGAAAAGAACATGAAACACATATTAGAAACATCATATACTCCCCATATTTCTTTTTGTTCTATGACTCAAAATAGATTGGCAAAAATACTCCCTCTTTTTGTAATGAATTCAAAGGGATGGCGGCTACAGGGGAAGGGACCTTTGCACAAAAGAAATCAACAACAACTGATCTTTGCTGAGATGGAGTACATTCCACTTGACTCACATATCCGAATCAGCCTTGGCCATTTATGGGAAGTAGAGAGCTACAAGGAAAACCCAGCCCTAACAGCAAACCAAAAGTATTCTGCCAGTTTCAGAATCCTCACCAACGGGAATGGAACATTACCATTTTAGACCCACATGCTTCAACCCATAGAAAAGCACACTCTTTAAAAACAAACTCATTTTTAATAAATTATATAAGTCATATATATGTAGGTATGTGTACTGATGTACACAAACTAACCTATGCATCTTTAAAGAATTACTAGGAGAAATTCAATAAAATATTTGTGAAGGTGTAACAGAAACTTCTGTCAACATAAAGTTTTATTTGGATGGGTGATTTTTATTTCTTTATTTTCTGAACCAATTTATTGAGGCAGATTGATATACAAAAAGGTATAACTAATGTATCTGAAAAGTCACCATGATATACTCCTCCCCTCCAAATACCCTTTCCTTGCTCCCTTTTTAAAATATCTTTTTTCTCTTGTGTTGAGGGTACTCAGCATAAAAGAGCTTCCCTCTTAGCAAAACTCTATTTATACACCCCAGTATTATTAACTACAGGCTGCTGTCTATATGCTGGGACTCTAGAGCTTACACATCTTACATAACTAGAACTTTACAGCCTTTGCTTTACATCTTCTGTTTTCCCCTTGATGTAGCCCTGGTAACCACAATCCCACACTCAGATTCTACATGTCCTATAATAGTAAACTCCTCAAAGAGGTGACATCACACAGCATTTGTACTACTGCCTGGCTTATTTCACTTTGCATAGTGTCCTCCAAGTCCAGCCATAAGGTTACAAACGGTAGGGATTCCTCTTCTTGTGAGGCCGTATAACACCTCTTTGTATCATGTACCCCATTTTGTTCACCCATACATCTGTTTATGGATATTTGAATTGTTTCTACTTTTGGACAACAGTAGGTCATCAAGCTGTAAACATGGGAGTGAGCATCTCTCTTCAAGATCCTGACCCCAGTTTCCTGGAATATTTGTCCAGATGTGGAATTGCTACATCAAATGATAACTCAATTTTTAAAGAATATACATAATGTTTTCCACAATGTGCCTCACCAATGTGCTTTTCCACCACCAGGTATCTCCACCTACACATCTTATCCTTTGCTACTAGACATTCTAACAAATAGGAAGTAATGTCTCATTCTAGTTTTGTTTCATATGTTTCTGATGACTAATGATGGAAATTGTCATTTTTATTGGCTATTTGAATGTTTTCTTTGGTGAAGTGACTGCTGGCTTTCCTTCAGTATTTAAGTGAATTTTTAATATTCTAATCTCTCTCTCTCACTCTCTTTCCTTCCATGTTTAAGTGGGTTTTTAATTTTCTAAGTTCTTTCTCTCTCCCTCCCTTTCTCCTTCCCTCCCACTCTCCTTTCCTCTCCTTCTTCTCTTATTGAGTTATAAGATTTTCTGGAATATAAGTCCTTTACCAGATCTTTGGTCTGCAAATACTTTCTCTCACCCGTGTCTCTTTTTTAAATAATAGAAAGCAGGAATTAGAGATTTATTCAATGTAGCCACATTGGAAAAAGGGAGAAAGAGATCCAGTCACCCCTATGCTCATCTTTGGGGTCCTGAAATGAGTCAGATTGAGAACACTTTATAGAATGATATAATTCTATTTGTCTACTTTTGCTTTTATTGCCTAACTGCAGCGTCTGTGAGATTTCCCCCATGTTTCCCTCTAATTGTTCCAGTGAGTGGGTTACATGTAGCTCTAACACATTTGAGCTGATCTTTGTATAATGTAGGATTTAAAAGCCAGGTGTGTTGGTGTACTCTTTTGATCCCAGCACTCAGGAGGCAGAGGCAGGCAGATATCTGTGAGTTCTAGGCCAACCTGGTTCCAGAACACCCAGGGCTATTATATAGAGAAATCCTGTCTTAACGCCCCCTCCAAAGAATTAAATATATAGGAATAAAATTAACCAAGGAATAAAAAGCACACAAAAACTTTAAAACTTTTGACTACAGAAACCAAAGAAGATACAAATAAATGGAAATAGATATCTTGTGCTCATGGTTTATAGGAACTAATAACAGCTAGTTATTGGGAAAACTTTATAAACATGCAAAACTATAGTTATTTTGTATTCTCTTTTGTCTTCTGTGATAAGGACATTTGTAATGGTTCATGTTTAAGTTCATTCATCCTTTCTTTTAATTGTGTTGCCTAGTAATCTTTTAGTTCTGTCATTATATTCCTCAGCTCCAGCATTTCCATTTTATAATTTTTATTTCTTTGTTTAGTTTCTCATGTTCCCATACATTTTGCCCCCTTGTTCACTTCTGATTTAAGTTCTCTCCATCTGTACTCCTATCAGACTTGTTAAGATTCTTTAAGATTATTATTGTTAATTATATGCTGAGCAGGCTGTGGGCTATGGATCTTAATTTCTTTAGACTCAGTTACAGAAACTTTATTTGGTCCTTTTCATGAGTGTCATGGACATGTGATCCTTGGAGCCTTGACTTGGCTGCCTGTGCACTTGGAAAGCAATGACTTCTAGTATTTTCTGGTAAGTTTCATCTAGTGAAGATCTTCATCAGTCCTGCTGGTAGAATATGGATGGATCAGCTGGTAGAGTCTGTGGGTAAGACAGCTTGGAATGTGTTGACACACCTAAGCCAAGCCATAAAAGTAGATCTGCTACCATGGTCTATGGATATATCACTGCATATGTGAGTCTGTAGGTAAGAGTCAGGAATGTGTTGACACACCCAAGCCAAGACATAAAAGTAGACCTGCTATCATGGTCTATGGATGCAGCCATTGCAGGAGTCTATGGTCAGAAGGACCTGCTTCCAGGATTCAGGAGTAGATGACATTGTCAGTTCATGGATACATGGGTTGCTATGGAATCTGTGTAAAGATGGGACTGTCTTTGGGCCCCATGGACAAGTAGTGCTGTTTGTAGTTCTGTTAGAGAGTGAGGAGATTTTCTATGAGGTTTCCTAGTGTTTCTATGAGGTTTCCTAGTGTTTGTAAAGATCATGATATTAGAGGCATAAATAGGGCTCCTTTTGGGTGTGAACACAAGCTAAGCTACTTTTGCACCTGTGTGTGGAAAGACTGAGCAGTCACTGGGTCCATAAATAAACAAAGCTGCTTCTAGGTCCCCAGTTGGACAGATTTCTAGCAGGGACATGGGCAAGTGGTTCCATTACCAGAGGGCACAGATCTGCCTTCCCAATGCAACCAAGTGTTGTAAACTCTTGTGTAAATTTCAGAGCTCTGATAAAGGCATATTTTACCTGTTGATGGGCATTAAATCTGTTTCTGTGGGAGAACCTCCATTCTGTCAATCATGATGATGTCACTTCATTTGCATCTGTATTTTAACTTTTTTGGCTTTGTTAATTATTTTATAATAAAAAGTGATTTCTCTTAAAAAGGAAATTACTATCTGTATCATTAAACTTAGCCAACTATCACAAGGCAGTCTCATTAGACTAAATATTGACCCTGAAGTTGTGAGCATGGGAGAGCTGTCTC